>NC_087440.1:59441408-60066408 GCF_036321535.1 Camelus dromedarius
CTTTCATAGCCACCTTTCTTAAGCCCAGTGGAAAGAGTATGGATTTTGAAATCCAACAAATAACGATTTTTAAAAAACTACCTGGCTCTAACCAGCTGTGTGACCTTGAACAGGACACTTCACCTTGCAGTATCTTTATCTCCTCATCTTCAACATAGGGGTAATTGTATAGAGTTGTACTGAAGAGGAAGTAAATGTGTGTACAAGGCTGGTTACAATATCTGGCACATAGCAGTCTTCCACAAAGGAGAGCTGCTGCTGCTAGTGTGATACATTATTTTTACCATTGTTAGTGTCATTATTTCATAATTTCAGGTACTCTATTTTTCACCACTGTACTTTTCTTCTTACTATCGTTAATGAAATTTAATTTAAATATGGTAACTTTTCAGTATACAGTGTGTTATCTTGGAGTTTTCAGTGTGTGAGAAAATTCTATTTGCTCTTTATAGGTCTTTTCTTGCTATCTCTCTGTCATTTCAACGGTAATAAAGGCGATTCATTAATCTAAATCTGCTCTTGCATGTTTGTGTTTTGTCGGATAAGAGTGGTGGAGCTCCGTGCACATCAGGAAGAGCATTACTTCTTACTTCCAACATGAGCATGGATACACTAAAGGAAAGTTAACAGATTGTTCAACTTTGATCATTGTTAATGAAACAAAATTCTTGAAACACGTAAACTCTATTTTTGGTTGTTGGATTTGTTTTTGTATAGACTTGAGCTCAGTAAGACTTTTCTATAGCAATAAGATAGTATAGCAGGGTCTCTGTTGAGATTCAGCAAAAACTTAGTAGAACTATATATTTTTGTAAATTAAAATTATCACCTGGCACAAATACTATTATATTTAGGGATCTCCAAAATTGAGAAGAAGTCCAAAAATGAACCCCCTTTTCTTCCCTATAGATAAACAGAGCTATATGGAAAAAACCTCAAATGACCTACAGTCTCCAGGATAGCTGAAAATGGTTACATAAATGACCACGAGATGTTAGGAGCTGTGTTAAATTGTAAGAAAGCTTAGATTGGAAGGGAAGTGGAAGAATGATGGATGCTAATACATTTTTTTGAACTAACATTTATTACGTAAGTGCCAGGTGTTTTACATACATCGCCTAACTTAATCCTTACAACAACTCTGCAAGGTATATGTTCATATAGGTTGGGCAGTTTGGCCAGCACCCACAGCTAATGAATAATGAGTTGGGATTTGAATCCAATTCTGACTCTTTCCAGAGTCAGTGCCTGTATTACTGTGCTGTCTCCTCGGGAGTTATGCCATGGAACCCAGATCCCCTTCATTCCAAGTGTTTTCTCAAAGTGAACTTTTGGAAAAGCCTGGCTCACTTAAGCTCCAGGCATCTCTCTCTCTCTCTGTCTGTCTATCTGTCTGTCTGTCTGTCTATCTATCTATCTATCTATCTATCTATCTATCTATTTTTGTTTAAATAGAGAGGCTAAATATTTTCATCATGTGCAGGAAATGTTCCCTACACAGAGATTTTCCTGGTTACCAAGTAAAGCTGTTGTCTCTGACAACCCTTCTTCAGCAATGCACATTCTTCAAAATAGCCACATTTTATGTAATGGAGAAATATACATCTAAGAAAAAATTACATGGTGGGTAGGTAGATAGGTGATAGACACATAGATAGGAGGAAAGAAAGAACGATATAAAAGTAATTCCTTCTCCAAAGACAGAAGAAGATTCAGATACTGATTTACTATTTACGGTGTTTCTTTTCTGGGTTGTTAATCATAACCAGAGAAAAGCTTTTATGGTATATTTCTATTGGAGTGGCAGTGGCTTTTGATCTTATAGAAAGAAATTGCTGGTTGAGCCTGAGCCCTTGTCAGAAGGGCTTGTCACAGGTCAGGGCCTTCAACTCACTGTATAGATGAGAAGCTGAAGTCCAAGAGGTGAAGTGGCCTGTCACACAGTTAGTGGCAGGTCTCCTGATTATTAATCCAGTGATCTTTCTGTTACTCAGTGGTAATCTTTATAAACTTCATACTCTGACAGTGTGCATTAAACAGGACAGCCTCCTGACTTCAATAGATTGTATAACTTGAGGAGATCACCGTCAGGTCCTTACTGAGCTTTGTAGAGATTTGTCTGAATCCGGAAAAGTGTGTTGTACTCTATCCCTTACATGTGTTAAGGCTCAGCTAAGAACACAACTGAGTGGCTCAGGAGAAAGGTTTTTATCTTGGGAAAGTAGAACGTAGACATGCAACAGATACTTTGAATTTGTAATGCACCTGGTTCTTCAGGCTTCTGAAGCTGCTTGGGATCCTTTTATTTAGTGCTCTCAAGGCGTAGTTAATATCTAAATTTCGTCAGATGAAAGGGACCAATAAGTATGTACCTAGGTTAATAATACTGGCTCTGATAATAGATGGTAAAGCATTATAAGATGAGGAAGAAAAAGTGTTCCTCTGGTGAGCCAGGCCAATACCCAAATGTTGCATAGTAACCAGACTGTTTTAAAAGTCTACAAAGTTGTTAAGCAATAAATGTTAATAGCTCATTTTTTATGATTCAGAAAGTGGAAATAAAATAGTTTGCCATATTTCTCCAAAGACTCACAAGTATCTCATAGATTTGGGACTAGAATCCAGCTTCCCTGGCTCTTCTGATCTCTTACCTGGTCCATATAGTCCCACCTGATGTTGGGTATGTGTGATACTTTAGACAGTTTCTATCCCATTTCCATTGTTACCGATCTGGTTTGAATTCGCATTACCTCTCAGTGATTATGACAGTAGCCTTCTAACTGTTACTCCTGTTTGAGGCCCCTTTTTCTTCCAATCTGTCTTCCTGCTTAGTTCAGATCATAATATGCTTTTCTTTGGAAGTCGTTGCATCTCTGTGGCCTGCCGGATTGAGTCCAGACCCTGAGAAGAGCTCTCTCCTGGGTCTTAAATGCATTTCCAGCTTATCACCCACTAGTCTCTGCTCTGCGGCACACTCTCTCAGCTGCTCTGGTGCTGCTGGGCTGCTCATTTTCTCAGATGCATATTCCCTTGGCTACCTTGGGGCTCCTGCTAGTGTAGGTCTTGGTCCTAGAGAGACTCTCCCCCCTGCATCTTTGAATGTCAGCACACATCGAGTAACTCATGTAATGCTCTCAGTAACTCTACAGGTCAGTATAGTATTGCCCCCACTTTACAGATGTAAGACCCAAGAGACTCAGAGAAGATAAGTTGCTGGTAGGAGTTGAACATTAGTCTGTGTGATACCAGAAGTCAAGGCCCTCTACTCCCCTGCTGCTCACCGTATCATGATGACCCTACTCAAGTCTTCCTGGATTTCTTCTACATGGATCCCAAAGCCATAGTTATCTTTCCCTGTTCAGAATCACCATAGCTCTTTGCTTAGACCTTCTTCTGACACTCGAGTGTGTATCTGTGTTTATACACTTTCTATTTCATGATTGTGTTCATCTTATTGCTCCTGTAAATGTTAAGGTCTTTGAGAACAGAGGTGTGTTTGATTTGTTTTTTTTATTTCCTCCAAAGCAACTTTTCCAAAACATACGCTGTCAAATTTAAAAAAAAAAAAAAAAGAAGACCGTTCTCTTTTAAGTACAAGCTCATCTATCCCTACAAGGCAACAGTATGGAGTGTTCTTGAGAACTCTCAGTCTTCATACCCCTCGTCTGACTTGGGGTGAGGAAGACGTGAGGTTGGAAGAATACTATGCAGTGAAGTGTGGCCAGCATGGACAGGTTCTGTCACTGACTACACGCTGGCTTGCTAAGGAAGTTGTTACCCTAAACTGCATCCTCTTGTAACAGATGAATGTACAGATGAAATGTTGAAACAGGTAACAGGTAACATGCCCAAAACGCTGTAAGATTCTAGAAGGCATTGTGATATTGAGGAAAAGGTGACTTTGCCACCAAAAAAAAAGAAAGTTGGGTGCACAACTCTGCCAGGTGTGCCCCTTTGTGTTGTATGATCTTGGGCAAGTCAGTTAATGCTTTTTAGCGCAACTACCTAACTTAGATTGTTGTAAGGACCAAATTCTGTAGGACACGTGAAAGCACTTTACAAAGTAACATAAATGTTCAAAACCTTCAGATGATGGAAAAGCTCAAAATAAATAATTTTTAATATATATTCATTGTCATCATGTTAGAGATTCTGCCTGTGCTAATTTCTAGTTTCACTAAAAGACAAGATTGTAGGTTTCAAGAAGATGTTTAACTAATGTCTCTGTGTTTCGTAAGATAGGAAAAAGGCCAGAGATGGCTTTGGTCCTGAGCATCCAAACTCTGTTAGGATCCGTTTGTGCAAAGGAAAATAATGTCACTGTTATTGACATCTTAGTAGTTTATATTGTGACCCTTATTATTTTTTAAATTTTCAGACAAAGTGGCGTCAGAATTACTACAGGGTTATAGTAAATACTTGCCACATGATGTTGCTGTCACGACTGTGAAGTTATGCATACTATTTGCTGTGCTTTTGACAGTGCCTCTAATCCACTTCCCTGTAAGTATTCTCTTAAAGGTTTTGTTGCTCAGTGTAGCAGCTCCCTAATATGGCAACACTAATTCTTTACAGACTAGAATGTTTGAATCACATCTAATCTTGTGTATCTTATTCATTTGTCAGGTAATTGATCAAAGACCTCATACTTGTGTATGGCCCCATGAAAGCACAAAAATAGCAGTGAACCACTAAGCTAATTTGTGCTTTTTCAGATTTAGTTTAGATTTACGCTGTCCCACAGCATTGTTTCCAATTTAGAGACTATAGTTCTTCTAAAGTTTGGGTTTTTTTTTTCCCCTTTAATTCTATATTCTGTTTTCAAAAGAATGTGCGTGAAGAAGAAAAATCAAATCAGCAAAAAATAAACTCCTTCTGGTTTACTGGAAATTTATTTTCACACAGACGCTCTAGTTTAGTCTTAGTCACAAATTTTATTTGCTCTAGAATTAGAATTTAAGGGGCAGAACAGTTTTTCACTCTGCATTTAGTTGCCGTATGTAAAAATCTTAAGAATTTCTGAGAAAATGGAATCATTGGCTTTGGGTACACATGCTTCTCCATGGATGTTTGAGTCTCTAAACAGTGAGTTCCCTAAGAACTGGGCCTTCAAAATTTTTTGCCTTCTCCCTTTGTGGACTGCAGCGCCATCAGTGGCATGGGGACCGGATAAACCTTTGTGGGATGTGACTGCCTGTTGCCTGCCGTAGCAGCGGGAAGTGTCATGAACTAGTTTTCCTATTTACATGCTGTGAGACATATTATAACATAAAACAGTAAATGGTGTTTCTGTCCCCTGGCATGATTTCTTTTTCAATTTTAAACCATTTATTCCTTTATCTGTTGAATTTAATGAAAAGGATACCCTGAGATTTCATCACACAGTGTTATTGTTGGTAATTTTGAAAATTATGCAGCCTAAAGGAAGTGCATGTGAAAATTTTTTCAAGAATCAAAGCAAATTAATTCTCATGAAGCTCTCACAGATAGGTGTATTTCTTAGTTTATGTGCAATAAACACCTTATAATAATAGTTTATGCTGTATTTTTGGAATCTAAATGGTTTAGGGGATGAGATTATCATAGTAACTACCATATGTGTGTTTCCCTAAGCAAGTAGTTTGGTTTTGTCACTTTCTCTTTGCTTAAATCTGTTTCTTTTTCTGTGATACAGGCAAGGAAAGCTTTAATGATGATGCTTTTCTCCAATCTCCCATTCTCGTGGACTCGCCATTCTTTGATCACTATAGCACTCAATATTATCATTGTTTTATTTGCACTCTATGTTCCTGACATTAGGAATGTATTTGGTATAGTTGGTAAGTTTTCTATTTCAAAAAATCCATATAATAAAACATAAAATTGTCATCCAGCCTCACATCTGAATCTTGCAATATTCTTTTTTTTTTTTTTTTCTCTTCCCACTTTAAGGTTCCAGTACATCCACGTGTTTGATTTTTGTATTCCCAGGGCTGTTTTATCTTAAATTGAGCAGAGAGGATTTTCTCTCATGGAAAAAGTTGGGGGTAGGTTCGTTTTTGTTTCTTTTAAGCATCTTATTTTAAGAAATAATTTGTCATTTTATAATTAAGTATTTTAACTACGTGAAGAAAGTTAATGTATTTTGAACTGTTAACCTACATTATTGGAGAGGGTGGAGGTTTAAAAAAATACTCTAATTCTTCTTTATCTTTTTCCTTATTTCCACAGGCGTTTGTTTTGCTCATCTTTGGTATTTTGGTTGGTAATTTTAGTTTAGCACTCATTATTTTTAATTGGATTACTAAATGAAAAAATATTTTCCCACTTCTCATGAAGAGTAAGTTACCTCCCTATGCAAAAAAGGAATTATTCTGGAAGGCACCTTGGATGAATCCTCTTCGTAGGGCTTGACATTTTTGCAAACATTAACAGAAAAGCACAACAAAATGGGAGTGAGTAAGGGAAAGTAGACATAGTGGTTTTAATCGAAATAAGAAACAAACTCAAAATGCGCTTAAAAATGTTGAGCATCTTTTGTTGGGGTTTTTTAATTAATAGACTTTATCTTCTAGGGTAATTTTAATGTTTACTGAAATAATTGAGCAGAAAGTACAGAGTTCTCATATATCCCCTCATTCCCAGGACACCCATATTTTCCCATCTGGCAAAGATCGTGCATTAGTGAGGTGCATTTCTTACACTTGATGAGCCAGTATTGATACATTGTTATTTACTTAAGTTCATGGTTTACATTAGGGTTTACTTTTGATGCAGACGTTGTCAACCACTGATCTTTTTACTGTCTCCAAAAAAGCCATGAGCTCTAGGAGCTTTTTCTACAATGTTATTTAGTGGAATCATTCAGCTCTAACCTTTCAGACTGTCTTCACTTAGCAATATGCATTTAAATTTCCTCCATGTCTCTTTTCGTATCTTGATAGCTCATTTCTTTTTATCACTGATAATACTCCATTGTGTGGATGTACCACAGTTTGTTTTTCCGTTCACCTGTTGAATGACTTCTTGTTTGCTTCCAAATTTTGTCATTTATGGATAAAGCTGCTACAAACATTTGTATGCAGATTTTTGTGTGGACATAAGTTTTCAGCTTATTTGGGTTAATACAAAGAGCACAATTGCTATATCATATGGTAGAATATTTAGTCTAGTAAGAAACTGCTAAACTGCCTTCCAAAGTGGCTGTAACATTTTACAGTCCTGCCAGCAATGTATGAAGAGTTCTCATTGTTCCACATCCTCGCCAGCATTTGGTGTTGTCAGTGTTTTGGATTTTCGCCATTCTAATGGGTGTGTAATTGTATTTTGTTGTTTTAATTCGTATTTCCCTAATGAATTATTATGTTGAGCATCTTTTCATATGCTTATTTGCCATCTGTATATTTTCTTTGGTGAGGTTCAGATTTTTTAAAATGGGTTGTTTTCTCGTGGTTGAATTTTAAGCATTCTTTGTATAGTTTAGATACTAGTCTTTTATCATAAATGTGTTTTGCAAAGATTTTCTCCTAGTCATTGGCTTGTGTTTTCATTCTTAACAGTGTCTTTTGCAGATAATTTTTTAATATTATTAAATATATTGAGTCAATGTTTCTTTGTTTTTTTTAAGAAATCAGTACATTGTTTACATACAAAATTGAATCTTAATGTATAGGTTAATGTCAACATTGCTCACTAAAAACAAAACTATGAGATTATGCCACTTGGTTTTTTTATTTGTTTGTTTGTTTGTTTGTGTTGCCTTGCCTCCAAATCCTGACTAAGAAACTTTTGTGATTTTCCTCTGTTGTGCAGTATAAGATAGAGCTGTGATGATTGGCTGTGGATTTGAAAGTTCTCTGAGCTTTCTCATTTGTCACTAGAACATGTGACTTTCTACTTAGCAAACAGAGACAAATACTGATGATTTCTATTCTATTTTGTTTGGAAGTTATAGATCATTCCTGTCTTCCCGTTGATGTGACTTATTTCTGGTTGGAGACCAGCAGCCAGATCCCTCCCCTCCAGGAGTGTTCTATGGAAAGGATACCTTGTTAGCAGCCTTCCAAAACCAGGGTGTATCTTAAAAATGTAATCCTACCCCTGTGCACATGTAAAGTAGGAAATTGCATGCAAAGTGTCAATTTGCATATATGGAAATACACACTTCTGCAGGTGCCCCCTTGTTTCCCACTTAGGAAATAGGCTAAAAATTTGACAACTGAGCTGCTCTTTTGAGTTAAGATACTTCTTCAGCAACTTGAGAGCAGCATGGAGTAATGGAAAATGTCCAAGTTTTGGGGTTAGGAAGGCTGAGATGAAAATCTCAGTGAGTTTAGGCGAACTACTTAACCTCTCAAAGCTTCCACTTTCACATAGGTATTAAATGGAGTTAATACCAATTATACAGGGTTGTGTTCAGAGGATTAAATGACCTTGTATAAATTAGGTGCAGACCAAAACAGGCTCTCTTAATAGATTAGGTATTTATCCCCTTTCTTTCTTTTATCCCTTCATCTGGACCTGTAAAATGAATTTGTTTTCAGTCAGGGACATGAAATTTCTTCATCTTCCATCTTGTACAACTAAGACGTTTAGAACCTTCTTCTAGCCTTCATTCACAGGAGAACTGGCCCCGTGTGCACTCTTTTTAGTGCTTTCCCACATTTCTGCCCCAGCTGTACTCTCCTCCTAATGCCTTCCTGAAACTAGGCACTTAGCATGGTCCCAGGGGCACAGCCAGGCTTGGCCTCCCGTGTAGCTTCAGGTCAGCTAGAGCCCATCTATTGGCTAATTCTTGGGCACTCTTTTTCTGTTTATGAAATTATAGATCCAAAATACAAATAGGTGTTCAGCTGCTAAAATAAATCTAGTCCCAGTAATACTAAAATAACCCTAAATCTGCAACAGATGCAAGGATGCCCCCTGGGGCAAATGTTCAGTGTGATGACAGCTGGGCATCAATTAATACATTTGTCACCTGCTCATGGGGTGGGATCCTGGGAGGTTTGGCAGAGGGACATGTAACCTATTGAACACTGTGCAAAACTTATTATCAGCAGAAAATATTTGCAAAAGTGTTTGCTTTTGTTTTACCTTAATATTCTGCCTTATCTAGTTGCCTGTCTGGAGTTTCCACTTTCCCTGTGAGTTTGGAGGAAACTAGTAAGATGACTGGTAACAGCAGTGCCCCCTTCACCAGAATTTCAAGGAAAACCTTGTTCAAGGACTCCTCAGCATTTTTCTCGGGAAATATAGGCCTTCTCATTATAGGCTTAATGTTCATAATTTATTAGGTAATAACTATTTAAAATAAAACTAAGCAAAGCACAAAATATATATTTTTCTAACACTTGGAGACTTGTTTGCTAAATTAGAAGACGAAGTGCTGAGAATATAAATTACTTTCGTATGTTGAGGGTGAATGTTTAAATTGTACTTTTTTTTAACAGAATGTTTACTCATGAGCTTAGCATTTAAATGGTTAAAACAAGCCTTTGAAGTTAACACTCCATTAAGATGAATGGGGGTAATTCACACCTCTGCTGGTGCTGTATTATTTCAGTCTGGCTGCGGAGAAAACAAGACAGCAGTAGGTTGATTTACTGTGTGAAGGCCCTTTAAACACCCAAGGTCTGGAAATCTTTGTTGTTTTTTTCCTTTTCCATCTAGAAGTAGAATCTGAAAGTCAGCACAATCTAGGTGTAGAACTGAAGTCTTGAAAGTCCTGTGTATTCCCCTACTGGGGGAAATTCCTAATGGCATTTGATGGGTAGCAACTTACCAGGTCACCCCAGCCTCTCTGGCTTTGCTCCTGTACTCTAGTGTTTCTTCCTACCTTGGTGCCTTTTATTTATTTATTTTTTAACATTTTTTATTGATTTATAATCATTTTACAATGTTGTGACCATGGTGCCTTTTAAATTTAAGTTTAGTACCTTGGTATGTTCACCAATGGAGAAGCAAAGAGAAACCACCCATTTTCAGGTAAACCTTACACATGCCTCTTGATAAACTGAGCTAATCATTGGCCTTCAAGTGCTCCTAAAAAATATTTTTATCTTTGCAAAATCTTGTGTTCTATATTTACCTATATATAAATCATCCACCTCTAAGAACTTTTAAAAATATTTTTTATATTTTTGTACTGAAGTCTATAGTCAGTTACAATTGTCAATTTCTGGTATGCAGAAGAACTTTTTTCTTCCCTATTTTAGGGGGTAATGGGTGGTGGGTGAAGTGAGCAGAGATCTGGTGGGAAAGAGTCACTTCTTTCTCAATGTGTCCTTTGCACCAATGCAATTTTATATTTGAGGTATGTATTCCCCCCATCGGGGGAAGTGCTGTAGCCATTTGACCCTGAAGCCATTCATTTCAGCGCCTAGGGATAAGGTTATGTGAGCACAAATGAAATGATGAGCATTGTATGGGAAGTTAATGAATTTGGAGGATCTCTTTTTAGGGTAAACAGGTTTTTCTCTTCTCCATCATCTGCCCTGTGTATTTGCAGGGTCAGGCTACTAAATAATCTATGGGTAGCTGAGTGTGCAGAGTATTTCCATTTGGGCTGTCTCCAGTACTGATACGGCCAGTAGAGTGTATGGAAATGGGAAATAGATGCTAGAAGCAAAAGGACTCAAATAATTTTAACCTGTTTTTCTTCTTGGCATGTTGACAATACTCTGGCTGTGTTAGAATTACCCCTATTGGAAACATACTTTGTTCCCTGCAAATTACTCTGCCTAGATTTTAGATGTCATAATTTTTGGTCTAAGAATTTCTCAGAACCTTCTGTCGTCCTAAGAAATTAGCTTTTCTAATTTAAACACATAATTTATTCATCTTTCTATCACAATCCTCCTACATATAATCTTTCCATAATGAAGTAGAAAAATGGGAAAACAAAATTTTGATGAAAGATGTGTAAAGATATTGTGGATGTGGTTTCTTCATTGTGATCAGAGTTCTTTGTTTCTCACCCTTCCTAAACACTCTATGTTTTTGCTATCGTCATGATCCAGTGTCCTCGTTTGCCAGGCTGTCAATCAGGATGAGCAATTATGAGCAGCAGGAAGACTCATCTTGGCTGATGGCCAGGGGGACAGGTGGGAGTGAGAAGTTAATTCGCCTGTGGGACAGAGTAAGTGGGTGGAGAGGGAAATTGAGTTGCCAGGGAAAAAAGACAGATGGATTAGAAAGCATTGATATGGAATGCTATGAAGGAAAAAGACTTGCAGAGAAGTATTTCCCATTTGGGTGCATGTGTATATGTTTTTTGTTGATCAGTGAACTAATGCACAACACAAGCAAAGGGGCTGAGCAAACAGTTTCAGAGCACATATTATGTACTAGGAGTCTTGCTGGTCCTAAAGGTGTGAAGGTAAATAAGGCACATTTCTTGCCTGAAAAAAAGCTTAGATACTCCTTGGATTTTTTCTGACTGAACCTTTTCAGGTAGACTTATATGTGAAACTGCTGGACTCAATGGAAAATTTATGTATTTTTTTCATATATATGTACACAAAGATAAATATACACATATTAAAGGTTTTGGAGTCAAACTTACTTGTGTTCAAATCCTAGCTCTACCTTTTCTAATTTTGGACAAGTTTCTTTAATTCTCTTAATCCTCTGAAGACCTTCAATGTTTGAAGACTGAATTTTCTCTTCACTGGGGGAAATACACTTTGTGTCTGTAAGTTAGATTATGTGATATTTGGGAAAAGCTTGAGCACTGAATTGAATATATGAACAGTTTCATTACTTGACTGTTCCTCAGATCATGTAGTTTCCGAACCGCATATCTCTTCTCCCTTCAGCCGCCTGGTCAGCAGCCTGACCGGAAAATAGTGTTCTAGAAATAATCCTGAGCAATGCGGTTTGTTTTCACTACTGATATATTCTTCCCCAGAAGAGTAATTTTTGTAGTTTTGTAATAAATATTATGATATTCTGACTTTACATCAGCTTTTTCACAGTGACGTTACGCTAGGCTTATAAAGTATGTGGTCAACAAAAGCGCCTTGTACACACACACACCCCCCCCGTTACCTGTCTGTGTATCTGTTTGAATACCATCTTGTTAGCGTCAGCCCATCCTTCCAGCAGGTGAGATTTTTTTTGACTCTTGATTCTAGTGCCTCAGTTACTTTTCCCTGCTTTTGGACATTCTTCATTATCCTGCCATGTCTTCATCCCATTCACCGATAAAAATGTTCAGTGACTCAAGACTTAATTACAGAACCCTCCGGCCCACCACTAGAAACCTTTCTTCCAAGTCTTATTAATTTCCTCTTTGGGTAACGTTGTTAGATTCCTATAGTGTCATCTAACCTGCTTTTCTTCAGACTCCTCGGAAGTAGCTCCCCAGCTAGTAGGTACAACCTAAATCTCACCTATTTCTCATATTTCTAGTTGCTCTGGGACATTTCTGCTTGGATTATGCCGCACAGTAACCTCAAGCTCAACATATTCAGATCTGTTCCCCTCTGCAGTTTCCCCATGTCTGTCAGTGGCCCCACTATTTTAATCTAACCTCCCAGCTAGTTTTCTTGTTTCCATTCCTGCCACCTGCAATCCATTTTCAGAGTGCAGCCAAAGTAGTTGTTTCAAGATGTAAATCAGATCCTGTCACTACCCTGCTTACTTTCCTCCCACGGTGTCCCACCTCACTGTGCCATGGCCTGCGAGGCCCTCTTTTGTCTACCTGCTTATTTCTCTGACCTCCACTTGTATCCGTCTTTCACTCTTCTCAGCACACAGGCAGGTCTGTCCCTTGGACACAACAAACTTGTTCCCATGTGTTTACTGTCTTTCCTTGTTAGAACATTCACTCCAAAGACCTTTGCAAGCCTCGCTCCTCATCATTCAAGCCTCAGCTCAAATATCACCCGCTCAGCGAGATCTTCCCTGACTATCTGATGTAAACAAGCAGCCCCCAACGTACAGTCATGCTTTATAACTCTACCCTGTTATACAGGACACTACTGGAAATCAAGTTTATTTGCTTGTATCTGTGTCCACTAGACTACAAGTTTCGTAAGAACTGGGAATCGTCTGTCTTGTTCATCACCAAATCTCAGACCCTAGAATGATACCTGGCACTTGGGAATGGCTTAATAAATATTTGTTGAATGAACACAAAGGAACCTAACAGACTATATATATCTTTTCACTCTTTACCTCCCATCTGTCACCATATCAGCTCTTCCTTTGACATGTCTCCTACATTTGCTTTTATCCTATCCCCAGCCTCCTGCTGGCACCTGAATATGAGACTTCGTCTCTTGGTGCCTGTTGATTATTGCAGTGATTCTCAACACAAGTCTCTTTAGAATCACTTGGGGAGCTTTAAAAAATGACAATGTCCAGACTCCATCCCAAATCAATTAAATCAGAATCTCTGGAGGGAAGGGCCCAGGCATTAATACCTACTTTTAAAGCTTCCCAGATGATTTTAATGCACAGCCACTGGAGTGCTTCTAGCAGGTGTCTGGCTTCCCATCCATTCCATCTATTGCTGTCCGCTTGTCTCCTTGGAATCCTGCTTTCATAATATGACTTCCCTGCCTCATGCACTCAACTGCATTTCATCATTTTCTTACCTGCATTCTACTCTACACTGGGGCTGTTCTGCTGTCTGGCACTTGGTTTGCCTTTCATTGCTTCCACATTTTTACTCCCACTGTCCTCTCCCAACTCGGACTTCCACATAGACACCCAGAATGTCCTTGCTCACCTCTGTCTGTCTGGATACTTCCCATTCTCCAAGACCCAGATCAAATCCCACCTTGTAAATACTTCATCCTCTACCCAACCTAGCCCTTATTATCTTTATGATTCTGTTGGTATATATCATTAGTGTCTTGTAATATATTTCCTGTTGTGTTCAAACATTGCTTTTGTATTTCATATTTCAATTGGTAATATGCACGTGATACAAAGTCAAAATTTCTGAAATTGCTTCCCTCCTCCTGCCCCAAGCTACTGGTTTTCCTCTTTGGAAGCAGCCACTCTTACAGGTTTCTGTATCCTTGCAAATATGTTCTAAGCCTACTTAACCATATATTTATATAGAATATGCACACACACAAATGTTGGCACACTACCTGTAGTTTTCTTTGTCTTCTTTTCACTTAGAACTATGTAAAGATATGTATGTATGTATTTAAGTTATGGTTAAATAAACACCTAATAGGAAATCTGCCCTCTTTACAAACTTTTTAGTCTAAAGTACCATTATTAATTATATGTACATTGCTATACAGCAGATCCCCATCTTGCATGACTAAAACTCTATGCCCATTGAGCAAAAACTCCCATTTTCCCCTCCTCCAGCCTAGAAACCACCATTTTACTTTCTGTAAGTAAAATGAGTTTGACCACTTTACCTACCTTATATAATGGAATCATGGATTTGTCCTTTTGTGACTGACTTTTTAACCTTAGCATAATATCTTCAAGTTTCATCCATGTTGTAGTATATGGCAGGATTTCTTTCCTTTTATTTTTTTTTAACATTTTTTATTGATTTATAATCATTTAAAATGTTGTGTCAAATTCCAGTGTAGAGCACAATTTTTCAGTTATACATGAACATATATGTATTCATTGTCAAATTTTTTTCTGTGAGCTACCATAAGATCTTGTGTATATCTCCCTGTGCTATACAGTGTAATCTTGTTTATCTATTCTACGATTTTGAAATCCTGTCTATCCCTTCCCACCCTCTGCCCCCTTGGCAACCACAAGTTTGTATTCTATGACTATGAGTCTATTTCTGTTTTGTATTTATGCTTTGTTTGTTTGTTTTTTTAGATTCCACATATGAGCGATCTCATATGGTATTTTTCTTTCTCTTTCTGGCTTACTTCACTTAGAATGACATTCTCCAGGAGCATCCATGTTGCTGCAAATGGCATTATGTTGTCAGGTTTAATGGCTGAGTAGTATTCCATTGTATAAATATACCACATCTTTATCCAGTCATCCATTGATGGACATTTAGGCTGTCTCCATGTCTTGGCTATTGTAAATACTGCTGCTATGAACATTGGGGTGCAGGTGTCATCCTGAAGTAGGGTTCCTTCTGGATAAATGCCCAGGAGTGGGATTCCTGGGTCATACGGTAAGTCTATTCCTAGTCTTTTGAGGAATCTCCATACTGTTTTCCACAGTGGCTGCACCAAACTGCATTCCCACCAGCAGTGTAGGAGGGTTCCCTTTTCTCCACAGCCTCTCCAGCATTTATCATTTGTGGATTTTTGAATAATGGCCATTCTGACTGGTGTGAGGTGATATCTCATCATAGTTTTGATTTACATTTCTCTGATCATTAGTGATATTGAGCATTTTTTCATGTGCCTATTGATCATTTGTATGTCTTCCTTGGAGAATTGCTTGTTTAGGTCTTTTGCCCATTTTTGGATTGGGTTGTTTGGTTGTTTCTTATTAAGTCATATGAGCTGCTTATATATTCTAGAGATCAAGTCTTTGTTGGTTTCATTTGCAAAAATTTTCTCCCATTCCTTAGGTTGTCTTTTTGTTTTACTTATGGTTTCCTTTGCTGTGCAGAAGCTTGTAAGTTTCATTAGGTCCCATTTGTTTATTCTTGCTTTTATTTCTATTGCTTGAGTAGACTGTTCTAGGAGAACATTTTTGAGATGTATGTCAGATAATGTTTTGCCTATATTTTCTTCTAGGAGGTTTATTGATTTCTTTCCTTTTAAAGGCTGAATGATACTCCATTGTGTATAAGCACCCCAATTTTTTATTCATTCATCTGTCAGTGGACATTTAAATTGCTTCCACCTATTTGCTATTGTGTATTATGCTGGCATGAATATAGTAATGCAAATATCTCCTTCAGTTCTTTTGAATAAATACGCAGAAGTAGCATTGCTATATCATGTGGTGATTCTATTTCTAATTTTTTGAGGAACCTTCATACTATTTTCCATAATGGCTGCATCATTTTACAGTCCCATCAACCAACAATGCACAATATTCCAATTTCTCTGCATCCTTACCAACATTTGATGTTTTCTATTTTTTTAAATAATGACCATCCTAACAGATGTGAGGTGATTTCTTATTATGGCTTTGATTTGCATTTCCCTGATAATTAGTGAGCATCTCTTCATATGTTCATTGCCCATTTGTATGTCTTCAAGTCCTTTGCCCATTTTTAAATAGGGCTATTTGTTTTTTTGTTATTAATTTGTAGTAGTTTATATGTATTTTGGGTGTTAACTCCTTATCAGATATATGGTTTGTAAATATTTTCTTATTCTGTAGGTTGCCTTTTTACTTCCTCGATTATTTCCTTTGTTGCTCAGAGCTTTTAAGTTCGATGTAGTCCCAGTTGTTTATTTTTGCTTTAACATTATATTTTAGAGATTATTCTGTATCAGTCCCTATAAAGCCACCTAACTCTGTTTAACAGCTACATAATTTTTCATTAATGCATGTACCATAGATTAATTTACCAGTTTTCTATCAATGCATACTTAGGGTTTTAAATTTTTTAAGAAATTTTGCTGTTTTATATAATGCTTCAATTATTATTTTTATACATGTATCATTTAGCACATACATAAATGTATCTGTAAGATACATTTCTACCCATTTAACTGAAATTCTGAGTCCAAGGGTTATGTGCGTGCATTTCTAATTTTGATAGATGTTACTAAATGCCCTCCATTAAAGGTTTTACTAATTTATATATATTCCCACCAACAATGGAGTAATTGCCCTTTAAATGTTGTGGTGCTATTTAGCTTTTCACATTTAAACACATTCTTTCCCTGATCCAGTTGTAATTAACCCAAAAACAGGAACCATATCCTGTACATTTCAGCATGTGCACAATACCTAGCACCATCAGTTCACTAAACTGGTGCTCAGCAGATATTTGTTCAACCTTACTTCATTCTGTGTTCGTGGGGTTTTCCTATGGCTCTGATGAATGCCGTCGTGAGCGTTGTCCTCTTTGCATGTGTGCTGTTCCCAGGAGAGGAGGTGACCTGTGCATGATATTCTTAGGAGGGATGCGTCCATTGCTCTTGCTCTTCTGGGATTCTCTAATAGGATTGTCTCAGAAGGACCAATCGGTCCTTGGATCTGTTAACAGGTTTGGTTAATTTGAATAATTTGGCGTAAGGACTGCGGCTGACACCAAATATGTCCTAAAACTTAGTATGTAACAAATTTTTATACCATTTTCTATAAACTATCTAATCAAAAAAGCTCTGCTCCGTGAGTTTTACTCAACCCAGCCTTAACATATGTATCAGTTGGAATAATATTACCATGTACCAACCACTAAAATTTAACATTTGTTCATTTTGTTTATATATACATATATATATGTGTATGTATATGTATATACTTGCTGAATTATTTGCAAGTAAGTTGCTGATATTCCATTAAGTAGTAAATAAAGCTAAAAATTATTTTTGTAAATATCACCTTCTGTAAACAAATCTATTAAATATTTCACAGCTTTTTTTTTTTTAAACAAATTATATCCCTTTCTCCAAAAGGATAAGAAACTGTCTGATGGCATCTGGCATCTTCCCCTCAAATATAGAAAAGACTTGTATCCGTGGAAGAACAAGGTTTAAGGAAAGTTGGGGCGCTAGGGCAGGATGGGGGTGAGGCAGCTGACACCAGAATTTCTCTTAGTAAGGGAAGTACCTTCAATGTTTTTGTTTAGGAAAATGCCTTGATCAGTTGTTTGGGGATGAAAGGTGAGACCCTATACAGTTTTACAACAATGTGACGGTGCTTAAATGCCTGTGAATTATATACTTTAAAATGGTTAATTTCATGTTACATAAATTTCACCTTAGTTTAACAATAACAAAAATGGTGAGACCCTATGAGAATGAGTTGGCAGAAGAAGAGGTGAAAGAGAGATAGCTAGATGAGGATGTGATTAAACCCACTTAACCTGACTCTCAAAGTGCAGGCAACTTTGACAACTCAGTGGCAATAAAGTGTCCTTTCATTGACTGAAGGGTTCAGCCTTGACTAGTCATCCATTGTGCTTGTAGGGAAATAACTCTTTTTAAAAGACAAAAGATCAAACCTTCAAAGAAGTGGATCTCAGAGGTTGTGACAGCTCTACATTTCCTAACACTTCCCCTTGCAGACATCTTCCCAGGTCCTCTAGAACCAAGCCTGGTAGTTCAGAACCTGGGCTCCCACAGCTTGCCTTATATAAACCTGAGGTGTTTTGTGTTTGGATTAGAACCCCTTAACTCCACTTCTACTCGGACCGTGATAGTAGGAATCAAAGGAAGTGGGGTCTCTAGGGAAGGGCACTCCACAGGGAAAGAGTGAAGACCATTTTTAGAGTTCCCTAGTGCTTTTAACTTGGTTCTGTGTCCAAATCTAAGAGAGAGCTTGGTATTCTACATGAGTGGAAGGCCATCAGTCTTGTAAAGTAAATGACAATGATGAGCAAGCCCTTGTACGTATGGGCCAGGCACTATGCCAAGCGCATTATCTCATGTGATCTGAGGTAGGTACAGTTATAGTCCCACATTCAATAGGGTAGAAATTAAAGTTTAGAGAGAGTATGAAGTTAAGTAACTTGCCCAGGCTCACTCATGCAGAATGTAAATTAACATTTGACTATAAAGCCAGTGTGCTTAACTATCATGCTAATAATTACGTATAACCAACTGCTGGAGTTTTTCCCGCAGAAAGGTTCTGCTCATAGTAGATACATGGTCAATTCTGACTGTGTTAAAGGCTGCTTTATTCATTTTAAATGTTGCATATAAGTCTTGGTCTGTTCTGCACTCCAGTCAGAGCATTTGGGCCCGTGGTGCATCCTCTGAGTCACAGTCTATTGCCATGGCATTGTTGTGAATTATTTCAGAGGAAATTCTAGGGAAAGGAAAGGTAGATGGGCTTTTACATAGAGGAGGAATGGGTTCCAATATTTGTCAGTCAGACTTCGAGAAATCTTGGATCCCTTGAAAAACAG
Source organism: Camelus dromedarius (assembly GCF_036321535.1). Taxonomy (NCBI): domain Eukaryota; kingdom Metazoa; phylum Chordata; class Mammalia; order Artiodactyla; family Camelidae; genus Camelus; species Camelus dromedarius. Next base: position 59,460,382 of record NC_087440.1, read on the forward strand.
TCAGAATTCCATTTCTGTGTCCTATGACTCTCTACAAATACAGTTTTAAAAATCCAAATATAGCTCAGACCATCAACAGTCTAATGCCTTGTTTCCAAAACTGAATTTCTTCTAGGTTCTTAAAACTTTAAAACAAATTTGGGAACATTCATAAGATTGCCAACTTTTTATTTTGCAAATTAATTGAGGGCATTAAAAAAAATTGTCACCATTCATCATTGTTCTTTAATATAAAAAAGTAAGGAAGGTCGTATTATAATAAAATACAGTTCTTTAAGTTTAATAGATCTAGATTTGTTAAAATCTTGCTATATATTCATTATTTTTCTCATCAAGGCCCACGAAAATTTTCTCATGGGTCAGTATTTCAAAACTACTGGTCCAAATAACCAAAGTCTGTATTCAAAATTCAGTAAATATTTCTGCTTCTTTAATGCTAACTGACTTCAATTATCTTATATTCGGAAGGAAGTACGTATAAAAAGACATCTTGGTTACAAAAATAGATTAATGACGTCATTGGCTTCCTGCCCCCAAATTGCTGATCCTAAACTTTGGAAGGGAAAAATACCTAATTATTAATTCCTGGCTTACAAATTTACAAAATTTTGCCAAGATTTTGGGACTCAGGGAAGAAAACAGCGTTTCTACTGTAAGACTTCTTAGGTTTATATGTTACATTGCAAGTCCATCAGTAATGATTATCCCATGATAATATTTACATTTCAAAGGGAAGCAAAATAGTTGGGGGACTCCCCATGTCTCCTGCTAAAGATTTGTCATTCATTTGCATTCAAATAAATTCTGTGCTTTCACTCATCCAGAATAGTTCTCAACTTACTAGCTAACCAGACTAAACAGAGTTGCACTCATGCATTTGAATGTCATTGTAAAAATGGTTTTCCCAGACTTTTTTATCTTTTCAATCAAATCCCCCAAAAGATGTCTAATCACTTTTAGGTTCATTTACTTAAATGTTTCCCAGTGTTCTATAGCAGCACTTCTATGTATTAAAACAAAAAGAAACTTGCTTTCAGGAAGCCACAGAGCCATACTTTAGCAACTTAGAACTTTATTCTGGTGCGAGAAATTTCTTGAAACTCCATTTGCAACCTCATTTGTGAATGGCTGATTTTGCCTTTCATACAGGTATACGGCCTTGTTCAGTAAGTATAATATCTGTCCTTTAGTTGGTAGACCACCCCTGGAGCTTACAATCCCACAGCTAGGGTTGTAATATCCTGAAGGTCAAGGCTTGGCCATAGTGCCTGCCTTGCGCACACTAGATCTTCAGTGGGCGCTTATTGGAAAAATAACATAGCTTGGTGAGTAATAGGAACATGAAAATTCTTCTGGACAGCTTAATAGGGATGGGGGCTCACTGCCTTCTGGGTGAGCAGGGAAGATTGTGTGGAGGGAGTAACAGCTAAGTAAAATTGCAGGATAACCAAAGTAGAGTGGAGAATGGGAGGAAGGCATTTCCACTAGAAGATACTAACAAATGTATAAGAAAATGAAAGGTATATTTTGAAAATGACAGGTAAAAGTTTTACCAGGAGCAAAGATGTACATGTGGTTTGCGAAATAAAGCTGAAGTGGGTAGGTTCCCGGTTGTAGAGAATGCCAAAAGGTAGGCTGAGTTGGACTTGACATCAAACAAAAGGTAGGGTCATAGTTGAGGGCCTTTGAGCAAGGCATAATCAAAAATGGTGATAGAAAACATTACTTGCCTCTCTATATTGACTATCAACATCATCATGTTCCAAAACCTTTATGAAAAGAAGTACTTTCAGCCTTTATGGGCTGGTCATCTAAAAACCTACACTTAATTTGTTCCAAAGTCCCTGCTCTAGGGAGCTTGAGGAAATTGTCCTGGGGTCGAGTAAATCCCCCTGCCCTCAGAGCCTATTAAGACCTCTGGCATCTTAAGGGACTCCCCCTGGAGTTCCTGCCTCCACATTTTTGCACAAGCCATTCATGCTGTATTCTCTTTCCTCTCCAAAGCTCCTCCTCTTCCTCAAAACCTAACCCAACACTCACCTCCACTGGAAGGACTTCTCAGACCATGACTTCATGTAACTGTTTGCTCTGTTATTCAGGAAATCCACCCCAGCATCTTGATGCTACATTTAATTTTTTTAACTGCAAAATATACGTATTCTTATATATTTACGTCTCAACACACAATTATAGCCTTTATGACAGATACTACTCTACCAGCTCCTTTATATCTTCCATCCAGGACCTGCCTTCCATGCCCACCCTGCCGCACCCAACTTCACAGGACAGCACGGTGCACTTGGTGAGTGTTGGCGGTTTAAGAGCTTGCCTTAGACGAGGAAGGATTTCTTTCAAGCTGAAGTCCTATGGACTCTGTGGACTGTGGGTTTTCACCTCTCTTTGGTTCCAGCTTCTTGTCACCAGCATGTGTAGAGCTTCTAGAACAGTTCCTACCAAGAGAGAATCACTTCCTGTGCCTCTTTTCCTGTCTCCACTATGAACAGTACGCATTAAACACACACACACACACACACGCACCCCTCTTATTTTTACTTAATTTTTTCGTAGCTCGTGTTACCCTTCATCTGTTCTCTCATACCTATGACTAACAATGGCAGGGACACCCCACCCACGTACACACCTCATTCCATCCCTCCACATTGTATCTAGTGTTCTCTAGAGCTTGTTTGTCATATAACCTGCTATGGGGAGAGGCCCAGCTGAGGGAGTTTCTGATGCCAGCTGGACAAAGGTATATTTTTATCTCCAGATGCCAGCCTGGTAAAAGTCATAGCCCTGAAGGATTCAGAACTAGCTCTCTTCCTTGGAAATTGCGCCCCCTCCCCCCAGAAAATACGTCTTAGACCACTTGTCCCTGCACACACTGCCTTTCACTGTCACCAACTGCCGCTTCAGACTGAGCTACAGAGCCTACCTCGTGGATGCAAATCCAAAAAGCTCAGAATCCAGTCTGGGAAGCAAGTCAGGGTGGTTTGATTTGCATGGAGGAGCTCTTGACGCTGAGTGGAGCCAGCCAAATTCCCTGGGCTCCCCAGCCCTCCGGAAATAAGCCTTACAGGGCCTGGGGGCCTGGGCCCAACAGGGTGGGTGTGATTTGAATGTTCACTACCACAGCTGCTGCGCCCAGCCCTGGTCACTGCCATCCGTTTTGCTCCATTTTACTGCCTCAGAATCCCCCAGTGCATGTTAGTGGTTAACACAGCAGCCAGGAGACGCCAGACAGCTCTCGGCACCTGGTTCAAATTTAAGGCTCATTTACACATGATGTCACATACGCATTGTCAGCGCGAGGGAGGTCAGGATGGTTCATTTTGGGAAGGTTCGCATTGTTGAGTCTTTACAACACTCACTGCTATTAATGCCTTAACCATCTGACTTGGATTTCGGTTTTCTGGCATGAGGTAATCCCAGGCACTAGATTTATATGCTGAATGGGAAGCTAGCGGTGGTGGCTAATCACGCTGGTTTGCAGATCTGCACCTCTGGAGCCTTGGGATGGAATTAGAGGGCCACATGGCAGGTAGCAAATCATGGAGGTTTTGAGCAGAAGAGGAATGAGCCAGACCTGCAGGCGGGGGGCCGGGGAGGGGGCGGTTGCCTGAGGTGGGAGGCTTGAATGAAGAAGAGAAACTAAAGTAAATTGGACAAGGTCTGAGCCCAGAGGCCATAGGAATGGCTCTCTTTGGGCCAGTATTTTGGGTGGTTACATTACCCATCCTTCTGTTCACCATCCACAGAAGTTCCAACCCCCCTCCCCTCCCCAGGCTCAGTTCAAGTCTCTCCTGTCCCATGGCCCTTCCCTGGCCACCTAGCCCACAGTGATTTTCCTCCTAAGTGCCCGAGTACTTTTGTCAGTTAAATAAAACAGCTAACAATTACTGAGCACTTCATTTGTGCTGCTTGCTCGTGCTACCTTCACATCAATCCTGAGTGGAAGATACTATTATTTCCATCGTACAGATGATGAAATAGCGTAAGACAGATTAAACATTGTGTCCAGCGTTGGAGCTGGTAAGAGTCAGGATGGAAGACTGATTCCGATGCCAGGGTTCCGAACCATCGGAGTAGGCTGCATTCTGCGTGGTAGTGCTGCATTTCCCGTGGTACTTAGCGCGATGCAGTAACGTGGGAGAGACCATCTGAGCCTCTGGGAAATGCCGCGGAGTACACAGTGATTACTGCCTACGGCCTCACGTGTGCATGTGTTGTCTCTTGCCTGCCTGAAAGTAATTGCAGGGCAGGGACCATTGCTTCTGCTTTTCTGTACGCATGAACCTCCTAGCCCAGTGCTCCTTGGGGTGCGCTCAGATGGGTGGATGGATACCAGCCCTCCTCCACCCTCACCTAAGATACTTTCCAACCTAAAACACATTCAAAGTTTGGGATCTTTGGATAGTCACCCCTACCACTTGTTATGGTCCTATGACACATGGATAAAAGAATAAAATTGGTTTGCCTATTACATCTCCAGTGAGAGTCGCATTACCTTCTAGGAAGCTCAGTGAATGTCCTTTAGTCCTGCTGATTGCCTTGGTTTTGTTTTTGAATTTGAACCAAGGTCTATCGCCCCCAAAATGGGCTTTTCTGTTCTGTGAGTTTGTTTCAGTCTAGCACACATGTATTGCAATGGGGATAACACTAGGTACAGGAGAGCCACTGAAGGGGCACAGACCTGGGCCTGAGGATGCAGGGAAGGGTTCTGGAGGTGGCTACCTGTTGAAGGATGAGTCAGCCAGTGAGAAGGTGTATGAAGGGGACTCCAGGCAGAGGGAGCCGCGTGGACAAGGGCCCGGAGGTATGCTGGCGGCGCCCCCAAGCACACCTGGACTCCGGCTGGAAGGGGCTCTGAGGAGAGGGTGGAAACCCAGGTCATACCTGACCCTTCTCTGCTGTCCACTTGAGCAATGAGGGTGACGCTCCTGACCTCAACCCTAGGGAAGATGTCTCTGAAGACTGTTTTCTTGGGAAATGCCTCCTCAGAATGACCCTACAGACACAGTTGTTTCTTTAGGGTCCCCGAACATAACCAGGATTGATTGGAAAACCAGGCAATTGAGTGCCCCTGTCGTAAACCACCATGGCCCAGAGCAGGATTTAAAGTTGAGGTTGCAGGCCCTCCTGAGTATTGTGTGCTTGCCCCTCGCCCCTCTCCCATCCTGCTCTGACCCTCAGAGGCTGACCCCACTGGGCTGTGTCAATAGGTTCCCTTGCCCCTAGCTTCCCTTTGGGTCCAGCCAAGGAGAGGCACCAGTGGGAGCTCAGAGAGGGGAGGAAAGTGATGCCAGGGTGTTTATTCTCCCCATTCCCTCCCTGCTGGGCTACTGTTGGCTGCACAGCTCCTGTCAGGTGTCCCTCTCCCTGTAGCCATCCTTGTCAGCACCTGGGTTCTGGTAACCTACCCCTCCCCTTGACCCCGCAGCCGTAGGGCGGTAACGGCAGCCCCCTCGCCCCCTCCATTGTTACTAGCCGTGATGGGCTAGTTGTGTCCCCTCAAATTCATATGTTGAAGCCCTAACCCCAGGACTTCAGAATTTAACTGTATTTGGAGATAAGGACTTTTAAAAGTTCAAATGGGCCCACTAGACTGGGCCTAACAGTCTGGCTGGTATCCTTCTAAGAAGAGAACACTCGGACACACACAGAGACCCCAGGGACGCACGTGCACAGGGGAAAGACCACGCGATGTCACGGTGAGAAAGCGGCCAAGGAGGGAGGCTGTGGGAGAACCCAAACCTACAGCACCTTGACCTTAGACTCCTAGCCTCCAGAGCCACGAGCAAATACGTCTGTTCTTCACGCCACCCAGGCTGTGCTATTTTGTCACAGCAGCCCTAGCAGACTGATACACTTGCCCTGGGGGTCCTGAATCCAGCACATGGGCTTGGTGACAAAGGCCAGAAAGCACCTCATTGAAGGCCGCTAGCTCCCACTTAAAGATGCCCCCACTCCCCTGTACTGTGTGCCCATGCGGGTACTTCAGGGCTGCTCCGAGGTACTTCTCTCCTTTGGAGCCGAGTGACTTTGGGTTAGTCACTCCCTATGAGCTTCGATTTTACTATCTGTAAAGCACAGATGACAAAAGCCACCACTTTGGGGGTGTTGGGAGATAAGTGCTGGAGGAAAATGTGAATTAACTGAGTGAACCCTACAAAGAACCTACGTGTTCTTCTGTAGCACGTCTGTAAGCAGCCTCGTTGATGAGTGTGCGCAAAGCACTGCCATCTTTGAAGGCAAGAGAATGACGATTTCTACTCTGAAAGATGGCCCTGAGGGTAGTGTAAGGGGGAGGCTCTGCTGTTTGCTCGGCAGCTCCCTGTTAGCTTTTCATTAAAAAGAAAAGTCAATTTTCACTTCACATGGATACAGACCACGTACGTAAAGCAGGTTGGATGCACACATCTCTTTGGCTTGTCCCTGCTTTTTGTTGGAGAGGGAAATCACACGAACCAGCAGGAGGCCGGAGCCGCTGAGACTTCTAAAAAGGTACAAGGCGTGGAGCAGGAGCAGAGTGCCTTTGGGGCCCAGTTTTCTACTTCCAATAAATGAGGCTCTCAACCATGTCATCTTCACCGCAAAAGCTGAAACACTCTTCACTGTCCCCCACAGCTGGGAAGAGGGAGATCCTGACATCACACATGGGGGTGGGTCCCAGCCTCTCAGATTGCAGCTGACACTGGAGACTTGAGACGGGGCCTGGAAAGCCAAGAGGCCCAGGTAATTTCTCCCATACTCGTGCCCTCTCTGCAAACTGGACTCTACTGGCCCTTCCCAGCATGAGGCAGGACCCCAGCTCCCTAGTCCTGTTGGTCCTCCTGCTCTCCATGTAGTGGAGCTGACTCCTGGAAGTGTGCTACCTCCTGGCTGACAGGAGCACCTTCTTGTTAGTATGATGCTCTCCATCCAATTCTCATCAGCTGGGGCTTCACTAAGGCATTCCCATGGGTATGAAATACACACTGAGGGAAGGCATGTCTCTGTGGCCGCGGGGGTGAAAAGAGAACACAATGCTCAGATGTAGAGCTCTAGAAGTTATCCACTGTTATTTTAAAACTCCAGACAAACTGCAAGTTTACTACTTTTTTTGGCCCCATCAGAAAGCTAAGGTCACAGGGCAATCATCAAGCCTGAAATCTAAGGATGGACGCGGGCCTGTGGGGAAGCATGGAACATGAGCCTTTGCTTACCCGGGAGCAGGTGCAGCCAATAGAAGAATTCACCTGGAGTCAGTAAAGAGTCAGCGGAGAGTGAGCGTGGGCTGGGGGAAGGGCGGCGCCCCAGGGACTGCCTGTGTAGAGGGAGCTTGCATCTTCTAGAAGGCGTTTCTCCATGGAGCCCACCAGGCACTCACAGAAAAGACTGGTTAAAGTCCCGGGACTAAAGGCTCCCTCTGTAGCGCAGGTCTAGGGAAGGGAAAAACAGCCCCTTCAGGGGGGCCTGAAACCCCACCGGACCCCTCCCCCATCTCCCTTCTGGAACAAAAGCCTTAATCTGCAAGAGAAAGGGCAAAACCCTGTTTCCTTGAGAGCACTGGCAAAACTGGGAGAAGGAAACTGGAGAACCAAAACCAAACCCCTCCCCCAAATGAAGAGGGGAGAATTCAGGAGAAAAACCAAAAACCAAGGCTTTATTGCTGGTGATGTTCTCCACGGGAGTGAGGAGGTTCTCCAGGCAGGAGGACTGTGGTGCAAGACAGAAGAGCACTGGAAGTTGAATAAACGAAGGTAAAAGAAAATACACTTAAAATGTTTAAGTTGCTCTAAAAGATAAATGACTGTCAAGAGTGAAAAATAGTAGTAATGTGTTATGTCTGGATAAAACGTAAAAGCAAAGCATGTAATACTGTTGGAAGGGAGGAACTGGCAATATACTGTTGTAAGGTCCTTACATCACACATGTTAAAAAACCGAAGTTCAACTGCGTGAATTTTAAAGGTCCTATTGGCTTTACTCAATGACTTATGAACTGAGCAGCAACCAGTCTAGTAGATAAAAAGGAGCTGTAGGAGGAAGGGAGCAGGAACAAGGAAGTTAAACGAGGCAAGAAAAGAGGGTTGGTTACTGTAAGGTCGCTTTCCTTTACGGGATGGCTGGGGTCTGGCAGGCAGCTTACCTGACCAGAGCTGGTCCTTGAGGTGATTCCTGACTGACTGGTTTAAGATTCCATTTCTGGGAGAGGCTGAAGCTGTAATTAAGCCTCAGTTTGGTGACATGGGGCTTAGTGTGACTCCATTTTGGGCCTATTGTCCTGTTTTTGACAGTTCTCCCGTATTGATAAGACTTCTAGTCTAGCTGAGAGAGATGATGAAAAACTTAAGGCGTTAGTGCTCCTGCCAGCTACCAGTGTGGAATTTTTGCAGTTTAGATGAAACTCTGTGTGGTATTTACAGGTCCTGACGTCGTGTTCACATTCTTTAAGTTGGTTATTCTCTTTGTCACTGTTCTGACATTCTGTTCTCAGGGAGATCATTTGGCTGGTGGTTAGCGGCTGTGAACATGCATTTAATACTTTTGAGAGAATTCAGTGCACCGCGGAGGCTACTATGATTATTACAAGCAGGATAACTCCCAGTGTCTGGAGGGCACTTCAGAGCTGTGGTCTCCAGGACCCAAAACTAATCAGAATCAAATAAGTCAAAGAAAGGCCCTGTTGAAGGAGTCATTTTCTTAAGCCAGTGCCTTGTTCAGCAATCTTACATAGCTGAGTTTTAACTTCCTAGAAGTGTCAATTCAAATACAGCAAGTGGTTTTGGCCTCCGCAGACACTTCCTTGCTCAGCTAAAAGATTATCAAGGGCTATCTTATTAGCAAGAAAAACTTCGGCCAGAGAGTCTAGGGTTTCTGGGGACTGGAGGTGGGCAGCTACTGCTTTAGCAGCAGATTCTGAAACGTCTTTGAGAGTCAAGGAGAGATTTCTGTTCATAATGTCTTTTGCGCTTCATGCTAGCAGGGGGAGTAGGGACCTACCAAAGGAAGAACATTTTGAGTCCTGAATGCCTCCTGGTAATTCCCATTTGGGTCTGTGACTTGGGACTGGAAAGGTGACAGCCATGGAGATCAGTAAACTGGAAGAGTCTGTAGACCACACAGGAGGTTTTATTCTGGTTATCCCTGCTTTGTGTCCCTTTCTTTGTACAGAGCCTGGATGCACGGTCCTTGGGTTTGGATTTGTTGTTAACCAGAGGCAGGTTAGTGGACCCCCGGGGGTCCTGGCATGATAGAGGGCTGGGTTTGTTCCAAAGAAGCTGAGGCATTGGAAATCAGGAAGAGCTTTGTGACAGGCAGGAAAGCAGGGTCGCAATACCGTTATTTGGAGGTTGGATTACTGCCTCCTTTGAAATGACCTAAGATACGTGAATGATGGCATTACCTTTCCAGGCAATTATCTTTCCAAGGCAAACGGTAGACAAAAGAATTGTAAAGACCTTCATGGAATAAGAATTAGAAAAATAATGATCAGAGAGTGAAGGAGGAATATAAAGAAACATTCTAGATCCCACATCTTGGAAGGAAGCAGTTTACTTTGATGTTAGCTACTTCTCTTCTGAGTCAATTTGGTCTTGAGGTCGCCAGCATTTGTACAGAACCAGATGTCAGGTGGAGCCTTCTTCAGTTGTGAAATGTGCACCCCGGGTTCAACTCCTTGTAATATGGCAGTGGTGCCAGGGGTCAAGAGTACCTGGTAGGATTTTTTTCATGAATCTCACTTTTGCAAAAACATCAGAATAAAACAATAACTGTCTGTAAATGACAAAAATTTTTAAATTCCTATGGTTAAAGATCTGATGAGAGTTCATTATAATAGAATTGGCAAGGAAACGATTATTTCTGTGACATCCAACATATTAAGATAATAACAATATGACACCAGGCATATCAGATTTCTAGGAATTTCATACAATTTCTGGAACACTTATTGGCTGCTTAAGGGAATAACTGATAGCAGTTTACTGGAGAATTCCTCTTAGAGTCCTGACAGCTCTGGGAGGGGCCCATATGAGGGCCTCCTTCAAGGGTGGATATGAAGGCATCAAGTTGGGTGGAAGGGTTTGATAGTATTTTCAAAGACAATTTTTTTCCAGTGCCTTGGTTGATTGCAAATGAGACACTGATTTCTGGGCCACTGTTTTGATGTTGGACCCTTAACAGGGTGCATTGGAGGAGGCCCAGGTGTTATTTAAGGTTTCTGGTCTTGGAGATGCTGCAGCTGGAAGGTCACTATCTTGGCAGACTTTTGTTTATGGTCTTGTAGTTCCCTCAGAGTGGAAAAGCAGTTCAGATAGAGGATTAACAGACTGAGTATCCAGGTAAAGGAGGATAAAGGGGAGTAGTAGGAGTCATGTTAATCTTAGGTTTGTTTACCTGTGTGTCCTTAGTTTTTCATTAGCCTTTTGCAATGAATCTTTCAATGAAGCTCTTTGGAATCTTGAAGACTTTTGGAGGCTTCTGCATACCAGTTAAAATAGGTACCTATCCCATTCTATTTGTTTGATTTGGGGGCCCTTGCTTTCAAGTGCACTTCTTGAATGATCTTGCCTAATTGGAACATTCCCCATACCATGATAGCCACTGTAATTCCAGGTTGTCTTGGTAACATTTTGCCATTTTTGTAGACATCTACAGCTTCTAGGACCACAGTTGTTAGACTTTTATAAAATAAGCAGGTGTGCTGGAAGGTGGCATTCTCAATTCTTTGAAACTCGAGAATCCCATTTCTTTAGTTAAGCCTTGGGTCTCTCAGAGCCAAATTAATACCTACGAGGGATGTGCCACTGAGTCAGAGATTTTGAGGTGTTTTACAGTGTGCCTTGTTGCATGGAAATTTTCTTGAGGTTGGTGGGTGACCTAATGTCAATCTAACTTGTTCTGTGATCAACTTATCCAAGTACAGGAGACTTAGAGTTAGGTGGTGAGCACTCTAACAGCTTAAAAGTGCTCAACCCATGCCGCAGATTTTGCAGCTTTGGCTTCATTTCGTTTGCAAACTATATGCTCTTTATTTCTTTTTATTACCTTATTGCACTGGCCAGGGCTTGCAGTAAGACGGTGAACAGGAGTGGTGAGGGAATAGCCTTGTCTGCTCCCAGTATTAGGAAAAAGCATTTGTCTTTCACCATTAGGTGTGATGTTAGCTATAGGTTTTTTGTGGATGTCTTTACCAATTTGAGGTATTTCCTTATCCTGTTCTACTGACAGTATCTGTCATAAATGGATATTGACATTTGACAATTTGCTTTTTCTACATTAATTGATATGATCATGTGGTTTTTCTTCTTTAGGCCGTTAATATGGTGGAAGACATTGATTGATTTAAAATAATAATTGAACCAACTTGCTTTTCCAGGATAAGCCCCATTTGTTCATGATGTATTATTCTTTTCCTCCTAAACTGCCAATTTTTAAATATTGACATAAGCAATTTTAATTATCCATTTTCAATTACTTGGCATTTATACCCATATTATTCTTTATATTTTTAAAATTTATAAGGGTTTCTGCATATCTAAAAAAAAGGTAATTTTTTAAACTATGTTTGTCTGATTTTGATATTAGGGTAATACGTCACAAAAATCAATCGAGACATTTTACCCTCTCTTCTATTTTCTACATATATAGTTATAATTGGTGATATTTCTTCTTTAAGTGTTTGCTAGAATTTTCCAATGAAACCATATGGGTCCTTTTTCAGGTTGTTTTTTTATTGTTGGCTTTTTCAGATGTGTGTAAGTATAATTCAGTTTCAGCAGTTTGAATGTATCTTGGTGTGCTTGCTTTTTTATGCACTTTTAAAAATTTATGCTGCCTGGGTTTCTTTGAGATTCTTGAGCCTTTGGCATGATATCTTTCATCATTTTGTGAAAATTCTGATCACTGTCTCTTCAGATATTTCTTCCGTCTCGTTTTCTCTGTTTCCTCCTTCTAGCGTCCCATTTTGAGTGTTTAACACTGTCCCGCAGCTCTTGGATCCTCTAGACTTTTTATGTTTGTTTCTCTTTGTGTTTCAGTTTAGTTATTTCTATTTACATGTCTTCAAGTTTATTGAGTCTTTCCTCTGCTGTGTCAGATCTGTTGATGAGCCCATCAAAGGCATTCTTCATCTTTGTTACTATGACTTTTATTTCTAACACTTCCACTTGAATTTTTCATTGGTTTTTATTTCTCTGATAAGATTCTCCATCTGTTCATACATATTGTCCATCTTTTCCACCAGACCTTTGATACACTAATCATAGTTATTTTAAATTCCCTATTTGATAGTCCTATCATCTGTATCATCATTTGGTCTGGTTCCGTTGCTTGCTTTGTCTCTTGACAGTGGATTGTTCTTCTTTGTTTTTTGTGTTTCTCTTAAATTTTGAATGAATGCCAGATAATCGTGTATAGAGCAGAAAAGGTTGAGGTACATAGTATCTGTGCCTGGAAATGGGCTTTCGTCGTCTTCTGCTAAACTGAGTGACTATAACAGGATTTGAGCTGGGTTTGGGTTTTGTTGTTGCTGTGGTTATACTCAGTGCAGTACCAGACTCAAATTCCTTTAGTATTACCTTATACTTATGGTTATGACTGGAATGCCAGAGGGTTTTTCTCAATGTTCTTTCTTCACTGGTAGATTTCGGCCTTTGCTTTGTATCCGTGTCTCGGGTTCTTGCTCCCAACCTGTGGGGTATTCTGCTGTTGCTTGGTGCTGGGGAGTGCTGGGTGTGTTTCCCACTAGAAAAGTTTCAGGCTTAGGCAGTCCCTACGTATTAGGGTTTCAGGAGGGGGGCTTTCTCAGAAATTCTGTCCTTCGTCTCTGTGGCAGTTGAACTTTGTCTTTTGTCTTGTGCAAAAGAGAATATCCTGCCTGTCTCCCAGAGATAGGAAACCTCTTATTGGACCCTGGGCCCAGGACCATTTCCTGCTCCTTCCCCAGGAATAGAGGGTTTGGGGTTTTGTTTTGTTTTGTTTTTTGTCTTTTACTCTTCTCCCAGCTGCAGAGGGTCATCCATCACCTGTGCCCTGAGCACAACAGTTTACTGCCCTTCCCCAGTGGCTTAAGCGGGGGAGGGTGTAGGAATAACTTTGTGCCTTTCCCTCAGCAGTGTTGCTCTCCTTCCCTAGTCCTCGCCACAGAGGGGGCTTCTTTGGTCTCCTGCCTGATTTCAGTCCTTTCTCAAGCAATGGACGGAGGCCTGTGGAGAAGAGCCTGCAAATGCATGTCCATTCCTCTTGTATTTGCTACCAGAGTGCTATATCTCATGCTAGTCCACTTGTGCCCTTTCACAATCTGTTACAATTTTTAGCTGAATTATTTTTATTTTATTTTAATTTTGTTTGGTATCCAGTGTCTCTTCTTTCTAGACTCAACCACAAGTAAGCCTTGCTTAGTCTCATCTCTTCTTGACGGCGTTGTCTGTCTGTGGATCTGACCTAAGTATCCCGATGAATTCAAGAAAATTAATAGTTTCATGTTCTTCTAAGGATGGAAGAGGCACTTTTTTCACCTTTCTACATACTAGGCAGGAGTGAAACTCATGCGTTTCGTATCTAAGGAAGTATGTATCCTCTCCTTATTCTTCTTTTCAAAAATTTTGTTGACTAGTCTCATGTATATCTCTTAAATACACTTTAGAATCATTTTGTCAAGCTCTTCCTCTCCCAACCTCTCCCCAAAAAACAATTCTTTTCAGATGGAGATGGTGTTAAAATATGTAGACTGATTTGGGTCCCAGGTAGTGTTAAAACCCCCATCCCCACGATCTGAACAGAGCAGCCAGAGAAAGTGTTGTGATTGAAAGAATCCTCAGAGGCCAGCCTGTATCTAAATCCTACTCATTTGCTCTGGTGCCTTGAAATTCCAGTATTAGGGGTAGGAGAAGTATTTCCAGAACCTTAGGGGATTAAAATGTATTCAGTTTGCCTTTGAAGGACCAGTATAATAACTAATTTGCAACCATCATTCCATTTACAAATTAAGGCTGCATAACTACACAAGGCTCTGTGTGATTTGAGTGAGTGTGTGTGGGAATGTATATAAAGAAGGAGATGGAGTCTGTTAAGAACATGGAAGCCAGAGGGGAAATTCCTGGATCTGGAACTGAGAACCCTTGTGTAGCTGAAAATGAGGACACTACACCTCCTGGTGACCTGGGGCAGTGAAAGCCCCGTGACTACCTCTGTGGTCATCACTCTTCAATCTGGCAACCAGTAGAAGCTGGAGCCAGGGCAGACAAGACTGCTTAGAGCAACTGGGCAGGACTGGGCAGCCAGGACTCTCTAGAATGCATGGTGGAGGAAAAAGTTCTCCAAGAGGAACCAGTAATTATCACACCTATTGATTCGTACTCCCATGGCCCTCACAACTATGACTCTCTTGGAATCAAATGAAATAAACCATCAACAGTTTCAGAAAGAATTTTCCAGTAGGGGAAATAGAAAAAGAAAAAAATTCTGGGAAAGGAAAAAAAAAAACCCAACCTTTCTTGATGTTTTCCACAGACTGCTTTAGAAAGAGAAAGAATGATGCAATTCAATAAAAGATGATGATCCTTGGTTGACCCAGGACATTTCACAGACCAAAAGCCAGAGGAACGCAGAAGGCATAGACACCCACAGGCAGGCCTCATTTCTGATTCTGAAGATGCAAAATTTTTTTGTAAATTAATACTTAATTTTCAACCAACTCCAGCACCTCGTTAAGGAGAGGCCTGTTTTTTGCCAAACTCTTCCAAGGGAACCTGCTGGGTTTGAGTGTAGGTGTCAGCAAACATTTCCCAGTGTGCTCTAATGGGGAAATATTTATTTTGTAACACTCCTCCCCAACCAAAAATACAATTATGTGACATGTTTTATATGACCAAGGGGATTTGGACTAATCATATCCATGATGTACCCTAATATTGCGAAACAGCTTTAAGAGTATTTTTTTCATTGGCATGGACAGGGTGCTGCATCCTGGAAGAATGAGGTTTCATGGGAATTTCTCTTTAGCCCTTGGAAAAAATAGTTTGGGAACACACAGACCGTATTTGGTTTGGGATCTTGAATCCTGGAAGGTCTCTGGAAAAGGCAAATGGGTGTGTGAAATAATTGTTAGTTACTGCAGTTCATTTCATAATGGCCTATAAAAACACACACACTCCGTTTCTGAAGCTGCTGAGCCTTTACTAAAACTCTTTAAAACAAGAAAGACTTCCCACAAAGTCACTCTCTGCTTTTGGAAGGATAACATTTAGAACAAGGTATAAAGGACCTCTGCCAGAATAATTACTATTTAAGGCAAAGATCTCCAAGATTTTACTTGGAACTGAACAGGCTGGCGCTGCCCCTGCTCTGTGGACGCACCACACACATCCAGCAGCCACAGGAAGGCTGGCCGCCCTGCTGGGCAATGCTGCAATGTTAATAGAAATCACATGTTCTGAAGGGTGAAATGTGATTATCTGCTAAGTGAAGGCTCTGTCAGGAGAAGCCAGAGGAGTGGCAATGACATGCCGAACGAAACCCGGGAAGGGGTCCCAACCCTTTTCCATCATCCTCTCTTGTGTGTTAGAACACGGCCCTGGGGGCATCTCCATGGTGTGGGTGCCAGGACTCAGCACCCTAGGAACAAGGCGAGTTTACAAACAGAGGCATCTTTTACGTGGCCGTCACGTCCAGAAAGCGTGGCAGCTCGGTGATTTGGAAGCACTGGAAGGAGAGACAGAGATGTGTTTTGGCTGAAGGCAGAACTCGGGCTGATGTTCCAGAGACCAGCCCAACAGCCTGTGAGTTAATTAGTGACCTGCTGTCTGTTCTGTTACGAAGGACTATCATTCGTCATGGAAATAAGGGCCTTTTATTAGAAGGTAATTGTTTTTATAAATAGCCTATGAAACCCATCAGTTGCCCATGCTAGTGAAAATCAAATTCATCATCCAACTGATAGATATATACAATAGGAAATACAGAAATGTAAGTTCAAAAGATGTTTATGCATTGATTAATGGTCCACCCAGCATAATATCTAATTTGAGGCATGACTGGTAAGAGTTGTAGTTACCACATACAATTTCAGCTTCATCAGCTTATGAAATCCCTCTCTCCCCCGACGTCTTATCTTTATTAATAATTTGCTATGATTCTTTAACCCATATGCCTCTAAACTAGTTGGCATTGTGTAAAAAGTAGTACTTCTTTTTATCCTTTTACCCAATCCATAGACAATATTTTCTTTTACATACCTAAATTTACCTTGATCTCCAAGGCAGAAAAAAACCGTAATTCTGTTATTTGAGGATGTGGAGCTAACTCTCTACTCTGTGTTTATCTTCTTTGTTCCTTTCACAATTTTATAGATTTTTATCACATTTTCTTTCATCCTTCATCTTTCCTGGAAAAAGAGACCTTTTGTGGGGGGGTGCTGTATAGAAACCATTCCATTTTCTTGACAATATTATTGCATTTCTCTGGACCTTTTCCAGCACCATTTTGCCTTCCCAGCAAAGAGATGTTTTTAAAAAGCAGTTATTTGGAGGAATAACATCAACATGGTTTATTATTTTTCCTGCTTCATTAAATACCAGTTTGCTGTACTAACATCCATCAGTAAAGCCAAAAGTTAGTTAAATAAGTAAACAGTTTAGTTTAAAAATAGGAGTGTTGACACAGGCACAATGTACTAATTTGCTAATCCTTTTGGGACACACACACATATAACTAATTTTGTACACACCCACGTAACTTCAGAACTTCCAAGATAGCGATTGAATTACATACCCATCCAGTGCGGCCAGTCATTGATCAATAAATTGGTAAATTATGAGTGTATTGATACATTTATAATTCAGTATGGCTGTAGAGGGTGCAAATTAATTATAGATTCCCACAATTAAACAGCAGGAGAAATCTCCCGCCCGCCATCTAGACCCACCCCATATTCCCAAATTAGGCAACTTTGAAATAGGCCAAACTGTTGTCTTTCTTATAAATTTAAAGTTCTTCTATCAGGCATTGATTGGGGTCAGCACTGTGTTAGGCACCAGATGAAGGAAGATCAGTGAGACCTTGTTTTGGCTGTGAAAGTAGGGCAGTGCTTGGGTTGATGATCCATTGGGTTATTGAGAGATTTAACAGGGTTGATAGCTGCTCAGAAGAGGGCCAGGCACAGAGTGAGCCTGGCATAAGTCTGTTATTACTCTTGTTACTTCTGAGTGTCAACATTTTAACTTTTATGTTTTCATCAGCAGCAGGAAATGTCCTTTTAAAAAATACCCAATGAGAAATACGGTAAAAGTATGAACAGAGTACTGTAGGAGCTCAGAGAAAGGAAGGATGGGGCCTAGGAGGGCTGGGACGGGCAGCAGGAAGAAGTCTAACTGGGGCCTCAAAAGAGAAAAGGTGGGGGAAGAGCTCTCCAGGCTAGGGAAACAGCAAGTACTAACTGGGCCCATTCTTGCTTCATTTTGAGGCAATTTCCTCTGGTTGAGGACTTTGGAGAGATACAGAACACTGATAAGAGATGCCCCAATAATAACCCGTCTTTCTTGTATGATAAGTCATCCATAATAAAACTTTCCTTCCAGACCATAATCTGCTCTGTTCTCCTCCTTTTTCCTTGGGGGATTTATTTGCATCGTTTTTCCTCTTTCTTTGGTGGGGAGACAGCTAGGAAGAGCCTTGGCAAAATTGTAAAAGAAACACAGTGCGCCTTTGCCTGACCCCTTCCCAGCTTGAAGTCTTTTCCCCACTCAGCTCTGCCTGATGCTCACTGAACATGAAAAAGGAACCCGCAAGCTCTTTCTCACGGCCTGTTCTGGGTTTACCGTGCACTGTCTGCATCCTAAAGGTGTGCTTTCCGAGAAGAATGTTGTAATGCAGAGACTCCTAGACCAGTAACATTTCCAAAAATTTTAGCAGCCCCTGACAGTGCTATCTTTTTATTTTGCTAAGTGAGAGCATTAAAAAGAAAACAAATTCCCACCCAGTATCACCAATACCTCTTAAAAGAAAGCATATTTTAAGGGCAACACATAGTGCAAAGGGTAGAATTTTAGAATAAAGGATAATCTTTTACAAGGTTTATGAAAGTCCGCTAGCTTTGTTTTGCTGCTGACCTGTGATGGTCATTTGGGAAGCGCTGCGTCGACTAGAAGGGATGAATACCTAGTGATGGGAAGTCAGCCACCAGCAGGGGCTGAGTGGGAGCAGACAGAAAGGCACATTTTCTTTGCTGCTCTGCCTCCATTTCACCGTTGAATCTCTGCATGCCTCGGGAGTTCAGCTTTCTCGGCCTCCAGCCCCTGACTATTGTGGGAACTGAGCCTTGGCCACTGGGGTCACCATCAGGGTCTGGAATTGACCTAAATGGACCTGCTGTTGGTTCACCCATTCCAAACCTCCTCAGTCAGTCATCCTCACTGTTTAAGAACCTTAAGTCAAAACCCGTGCTTGTAGGGAGGGTATAGCTCGGTGGTAGAGTGCACACTTAGCATGCACGAGGTCCTGGGTTCAATCCCCAGTACCTCCATTAAAAATAATAAATAAAAATTAAAAAATAAATAAACCTAATTATCCCCCCCAAAAGAAATAAAATCTTAAAAACAAACAAACAAACAAAAATCCTCAAACTGTGCTTTGTCACAGCTCAAGCTTTGAAGAACGCATTAGCCCTAAATGTCTGTCAAGGGTCAGAAACTTTGACTGCATCGAGTGAGGTTAATGTGCTTAAAATATGACTTTGACGTAAGTGCTTTTCTGAAGGTAACTATCACCTCTGAGGCACCTGGCATTTCAAGCCAATTTAGGATATTTCAAGTGTCAATAAAGTTTGATTAATCCCAGCAGCCAACCCAGCCCACTATGGACAGGGTCAAAGTGCTAGCATTAGGGAATGGAAACATACAAAACCTGCCTTTCTATTTTGGGTCACGCTCTGCAGCGTGGTTCCTAGAATAAACCGCCACTGCACAGCAGGATTCAAGGAAACAGTGCTGACGGCCTCCCTCTTCTTGCATTGTGAAGCCCAGAGAAAGGTCTGCCTGCTGCTGACTTGTGTCCTGAATGAAAAATGGATTCCAGGTAGAACTGTGGCTCCTTGTAATTTACTGGATCTTGCTCAAGAGAAATATACATGAGTATTTATTTATAGCTGCCCAACTCCCTTTCAGAGGCACTCCAAATTTATTATTCTTGAAATTGAATTAGTTGTAATCACTGATTATGGAAACACTGAGCAATTCCAAGGTTCAGGCTGGGAGGAAACCTTTGTCGTTAGACTCTCCTGCATTAAATTCTGCCTTCGGCTCTGGGACTTTTGCAGAGACTTAGGCATTTCATTGTCTAATTTTCACATCTGTGAAATGGGATGGTACCACTTGTATTGCAGAATTATTGTGAAGATTGAAAAGAAGTACCTGACACATAGCAGGCCCTCAATAAATAGTTCTGGTGATAATTATCAAGAATATTTTAGGGTGGGAAAGAAAAATCCTTTGACATTTCCTGGCCCTCCCAGGGACAGGGGTTGGGGTGGGGGAGTGCTGGGAAAATTCGATCTGTTTCCTTGTGTTGGCTTCTAAAAGTTTTCTCTCTCTGGTATCACAGAGAGGCAAGGACAGGGGTCTCTCGAGGGTGTCTTAAGGAAGTGGGTGAGCAAACAGCTGCTTCTTGCTCTCCAATGTTCAAGGCCCTCACCTGACCCTAACCTGGCCTTCACCCGCCATCCCTGTGCCCTGAGTGATGGTTCATAGGCATGTGTCTTTTTCCAGTAGGTGGAAAAGCTCCTTGGAGGCATGTCCTCCAACCTGGGCTGCTCTGTGTGCCCCCCGGCAGTGCACACAGCAAATGTTGGTTTGTTGACTTTGGAAGCCAGGTTAGCACAAAGCAAAGAGGACTTGGATGGGCTCAGGGACAGCTAAAGCAGATGGACCAGTAAATCCCTTTTCTGTGCCCATTCCTGCCTTTTGCTTACTCCATTGCAAGAGCGGGTAGGAAAGGATGACATGCCGCCGCTCATCCAGACCATGTTCAAAGACAGGGACACTGAAAAACAATCTGTTCCGGTTTTTGAAGTTCTCCTTTGCTGCTAATATTGCATTTCGTAAACACTCGGCACTCAATAAATGCTAGCAGACAGACGGAGACACTGATACCAACTAGCTGGCTTGAAAGTACTGACTGCCCAGCCCCCAGAGCACCGGCTGCTGGCGCAGAGAGGCTCACCCAGCTCTCGGGCCTTGACGTGTGGCACAGACCTGGCTGGGCCTCAGCCCCCTTACTTAGCACCTGTCAATCTCCTGTCTCTCTGAAAAAGCCTGTTTTTCTCCCTGCTGGGCCCCCCACTTCTCCAGGATTTCCTCAGTGCTGTCTGTCCAAGTCTTTCTTCTGCCGGAGGTGTTGCTCAGCCCAGAAACTCTGGGGAAGGAAAAACTAGTCAGCTTTCGGCCTGCCTACAAATTCTCCACCTGCCAAATGCCTGGGGGATTTTTCTCACCAGAACAATGGAGAGTCTTATTCTTGGGGTCTCTCAAGTCTGGCCAGTCGAGCCCCCCCCCATTTTTTCACTGGCATGGGCCAGCTCTAATGGTGTCCCCCCTCAAGGGGCAGTCACCCAGCTGATATCAAGGGGTCCAAGGAATAGGAATGGAATGAAAGGGTGAGGGCCTGTTCTGCTCAAGCACAGAGGCCCCCTGCCCTGGACAAGGCCCCTGTGCCCACATGTGCCCAGCCTGAGTCAGGGCACCGAGCTCACCCCACCCAGTTTGGGAGTGTGTTAGTTCATGGCAGCTGGGGCCTCAAATAGGATCAAATAGTCCAGTTTTTAATTCTGTGTAATGCTGCCCTGACAATGGGCTTAACTGCTTTTCCGTCTGGTCATTTTGACTCTCTTAACTTCCCTTCCCCATGAAACTTTGCATGAGTCATGGTTGGAGAATCTCACTCCACCCCCACGGCCCCCGCTGTCCCAAGGAACAGAGCGGCTGGCTTCCTGGGATTTCTCTTCCTGGCAGTAAACCCCGTCGTCCCTGTAGGACTGTTACAACTGATCCAAGGTCAGAACATCAGGGAGCCCATAACCCTGCTCACCAGCTCACTCCCCGTCCAGGAGTGAAGACGGGCGTCTGCCGCACATCCCCGCTTGGGGAAGCCAAGGCAGAGAGGATGTGAGGCCTGCCAGACACAGAGGGGGCTGTCCCAGGGAGTCCCCAGGCCCAGCAAGGATCCTCCCTTCCCAAACTCAAGTCTACTTGTTTCCAGCTTCACTTGGGCTCTTTTCATTGTAAAGGACAAAAACTCACCTAGGCTTCCATATTCGTTTATGAGGGCTCCCGTCACAAAGACTGGGTGGCTGAAACAAGAGAAATTTGGAGCCTGCAAGTCCATAGTCAAGGTGCCACTGGGTTGCTTCCTTCCTCGGGCCGTGAGGGAAGGATCTGCTCCAGGCCTCTCTCCTTGGCGTATAGGTGGCCGTCTTCTCCCCGTGTCTCCACATGGTCTTCCCTCCATACATGTGGATCTCCACCCAAATTTCTCTTTATTGTAAGGACACCAGTCATATTGGACTATAGTCTACTCTAATGACCTCATTTTAATTATCTCTCAAAGACACTATCTCCACATCCGGTCACATTCTGAGGTACTGGGGATTACGACTTCAAAATAGGAATTTTTGAGGGGACACAGTTCAGCCTATAGCAGCTTCCTAGAGCAAACGTTTATTTTCCAGATATTCATGGTCCTCAGCTGCGCTGAGCCAATGGGGTGGCAGCCCCAGGGAATTCTCCTTTCTCAGTCTCTCTCTGGACTTCTCAGTCCTTCCAGATGAAGTTGGGTGTTTCTGTTATACATGTTCCCAAGACCCCTTCGTCTCCCTTATAGAATTTACCAGCACTGACTGTAATTAAATAATGTGTTGTAGAGTTTCCCAGTCAACGTCCATCTCCACACCGCACTACATGCACCAGGACAACGGGGCGAATGACTGCCATGTTCCTTGCTGCATCCCCCGTACTTAGCCCAGACTTGGCACATTATGGTCCTTATTTGTAGCTGTTGAGTTGAAGGCCCCTTCTCTCACACCTTACTGGCCAATTCCTCAGTAGCCTCTGATCCAATCTACCCACATTTCAGAGTCACATTCCATATCCCATATTTTATTTTAAGGGATTCATACTATTATTTCCCTAATGTTCTCCTTTGAAATAAGTCACATTTTTGCATAAACAAATTTATATAAAAATTTGTGTCATGGGTTTGATGTTCTACTTATATGTTGAAATGAATAGATCTCAAAGCAAACATGTTAAACTATTAAAATAAATGTTTGTGCAACACTGAAAGTCACCTCCTGAACTAGTGGGCTCCCTGCCCTGCTCAGGTCCTGGAGGTAGACAGTCCGCCCTGCTTAGCTGATCATCTCTCAGGTTATAACAAATAGGGTGCTCTTGGCCGCAAGTAACAAACTCCACTGGCGCTGACTTAAAAAATAAAGATATTTATTACCTCATATAACTGCAATATTGGAATAGTGAGGCATGAAAACTGCTTGGTTTAGGGGCTCAATTGTCTCATCCAAAGTACTGAAGTTTTTGCACCTCTGTGTCCCATGGCCTTAGTGTCAATTTAACCTTCTGGTAGGAGCAAGATGGCAACAGCAGTTGTAGTGTCACACGGAGACGCAGTGTTCACAAAAGTAAGGGAGATAGCCTTTGTCATTCTGTTTTCCTCTAAGACTCCCATCAGAATTCCCTATAAATTGTATTGCCTAAGTCACATGCTTATTCCTCAGAAATGGAAATGAAGTGGCCAGGAAGATCCTCTGGACTAGAAAGGATGTGGAGGTGACAACCACAGTGTCTGTCACATGTATCAGTGACTGGACTATGGACAGGTTTTGCCACTGAGGCAGGTGCCCACTGCTGGTTCATTCAGTGGCTGCCCCGGCCCCAAACCAGCCTAGGTCAAGGGTAGACAGTTTCAGCCAGGGGAGGGGCATAGGCTTGACTGGTGCCACAACTGACACATCTAGGCTCTCCCTGCTGGTGGCAATTTCTGTGCCCTCAAGCTCTGCCCAGCCTCAGGCTGAACCATCAGCTTCCAAACCCAGGCCGCCTCCTCCCTGCCTGACTCCCTGCGCTCTGGCTCACGGCAGACCTGAGCAGACAGAGCCAGCTCCCACCCCACCTTGGCCCCCGAGTCTGGGAAGAGAGAGTCTGCCCCGAGTCTGCTTTTGATGGGGCTGGGCCAGACCCGCAGGGCTCATTTTCTCTGTCTCCTGCTAAATTCCCTGGCTGCTCCTCGGCAGTCAGGTTGCCAAGCCCCGAGCGTCTCCTGGCTCCATCTGCAGCAGGAAATGGGCCTGACAATGGTTCTTCCAGAACTGGTGATTTTTCAATATGTATTTGTATGGATCCCACCCATGCTTCATCTCCACATCCCCAGCTTGTGTTCAGCTCTGATTTACTAAGCACGTACTACAAGCCCAGCTCTGTGCTCAGCACTGAGGGTGGGGGGTGGGCAAGGCACAGGGGGAGCAGGGGGGGGCACAGAGGGAGCATCTGACATGCTGTCTGCTCTGGGGCTTGTGCTCCAGCCAGGGGGACCGCCACACACTTGGAAAGTAAGATCCCCAGCTAAGATGGCTTTGTTTGGCTACAGGTCACATAAGTGGTCTAAATGAAAAATGCCACTTGGGTTCAGAGGAAGGCAAGACAGACAGGGGCAGCATGTGTGCTGATGATTCTGTCTGCCCCCTAATCACCCCCAGAGCCCCTGTCCTCCCTACTGGGTGCCCTGGGACTGACCGCAATGGCCTGCATCCCCTGTACCCGGCCCTGTCCCTCAGTTTCCACTTGGGCCACTGGAGCCACCAGCAGGAGATGGAGGTGCAGAAGGAAAGCGAGGCCTGGAGTTTATTCCACCTGCTTCCTCCCTGTCTTGTCAAATGTGATTCTGGTTTGGCTGGTTCCTCTAAAGCCTCAGCTCCTGTGGGGCGTGGGATGGTGTGGCTTTCTACTGTCCCTGGTCCCTCTGTCCCTATTTGGTTTCCTTTAGCCTCCCTACTCTGAAAATAGTCCCTTCCTGCTTCAGAGCCCCCTTGCGTGAGCTGGGACACTGACCAGTAAACCATTAGGAAGTGCCCCCTGAAGGACCCGAGCCTGGGCTGCACTTCTGAAGATGAGCTGAAGTTGGCTGAGCAGAGAAGAGGAAGAAGGGCTATCCGTAGGGAGCACAGCCCAAGCAAAGATGCCAGGCAGGGACTGAGGGAAGGTTGGGAGACTTTGCCTACACGGAAGCGAAGGCTGGAAAACACAGTGAAGGTTTAGCATGGAAGTCCTTGACTGCCAGGCTGACAGACCTGGCCCTCGTCTTTCTGGGCCATGTGGAGCTATTGGAAGATTATGAACTCATGAGGCAACAGTTTTGGCTTTTGTTTCTACTTTCCCCTTGTTATTGGTTTTACTGTCATCATGAATAACAGGTAATATTTATTAAATGCTTATTTATGGGTTGAATTGTGTCCACCCCAAAATGCCTGTGTTGAAGTCCTAACCCCCAGTACCTCAGAATGTAGCCTTATTTGCTGTTGGGATCTTTACAAAGGTAATAGAGTTAAAACAAAGTCTTTTGGGTGGACCTTAGTCCAGTATGACTGGTGTCCTTATGAGAGGGGGAAATTTGGACAGAGAGACATGCCCAAAGGGAGGACACGTGCAGAGACTCAGGGAGCAGACGGCTGCCTACACGCTGAGAGAGCTCTGGAGCAGGTCCACCCTCACGGCCCGCAGGGGAGCAACCCTGCAGACACTGTGGTCCTGGACTTCCAGCCTTCAGACCTGTGAGATAATAAAGCTCTACTGTTTGAGCCCTGCAGTGTGCAGCACTTTGCTGCGGCAGCTCTCGCAGACTAGTAACACCACGGAACGGTCGTGTGCCGACCCGTCACGAGCTGCCCTGTGTGCGTGGACGGTGCATTACCGGAGTCCCTCTATAGCCGCCCCGCTTTGCAGGTGATTCCCCGGCACCCCCCACCCCCATCCCATCCCGGCCCGCTTAAACTCTGGCCAGGACACTTACAGCCCCAGTGCTTTTCCATGGTTATCAACATATCTATTTATTGAGCCCCTATTAGGTACCAAGCACCCTTCTAGGGTTTAGAATTTGAGGAGACGAAACAGACAATATTCCTTATGGCCTTGGAGCTGACACCCGATGTTTCTGTCTTTGTTTCTCCTACATTTCTGCCAGAAGATGAGCAGCTCCATGAGAGCAGGGCTGTCTGTTGTGTCCACGACACCTGAGTGTCTGGGGGATGAATGAGAACGAACCCAAGATTAAAGGGTTGCTGTCCTTGCCCAAGGTCAGTGGGTGACGGGCCAGAACCCAGAGGCTGCAGATCAGACAGCTCAACCTTTGGATCATGACTGTTTTCTCAACATCTCCCCTCAAACTAAAGGGACAAGGGACTTATACCACAAGAAGGAGCAAGCCTCTTTACAGGTCCTTGTCAATGCCCAAGGCACTTAGATTTAATTTGTGTACAGACGCCATGACTTCTGCTCGGAGGACTTGAGGGATGTCTAAAAGAGAAGGACACATGTTTAGGCTTTTTGTGGAACATCCATTTCAGTTTCAATCTCATCTAAATACTCATTTAGCTTGAGGGAACTCTGGGCCTGCCTCTAGGCCAGCAGCAGCTCTGGCTTGTTGGGGCAGCTGCCTCCCAAGCGCTGTCCACCCAGGACCTGTGGCCATTGTGTGAGGAACAGGGTCTGGTGGTGTGTGGTGGTGAAGGCAGGTGGGGTGTGGTGTGACGAGCTCCTGGTTCAGTTCGCAGCCCTGAAATGCGTACTTTCAGCTGCACTCTCTGTTGGAGGCAGGAAGGAAGGCATAGAAGTTACCAGTTTGCTGGAGGCCCAAGATGCAGAACAAAGAGAGCAGATTCTAGATGCTGAGAGAATCCTTCCACCCCATTTGCTGGGAATTCTTCTCACAGGCATTATCTCCCCACCTGCCTCAGTCTCATCCCCGGTCTTAAATAGCCCAGGAGCCCAGTCCCGTGCCTTCTTTTGGTCCACAAGGTCATAAGTAAGGTCACCTTGACAGTGTAATTATGCTCTAGTTACCCCTACTTCTATCACACGTGGAAATTCTCAGTCCACAAGCTAGGGGTGTGGAAAGCAAAACTGCTCACATCATGGGTGACGGCAGCCCCAGGAACCCCTTTTCAAAGGCTGGGGACACTGGCCTGGAATGAAGGCTGATCCCCCACACCAGGCCCTGAAATCAAGGCAGCCAGGCCTGCTGGGCAGGGCTCCAACACAAACCCTCAGGAAACCTGGTGCTGGCTCCAGCTCTCCTTCTCAGTCGTGGTCCTGGCAAGACTGCACGTGGACAAGTGTCATCTGACCCTGCTAGAAAAACATCCAGTGTGTGAATGATTTGTTCACTCTTTTTTAACTGGAGTAGCTCCTAGATCACCCCATAACCGTGCCCCTCACACTCACTTTTATCCCAGTGTGTTTGCTCGGGTGGAAGAGGAGACAGAGGACTGCCAGACACTGGGGACTGGGCGCAGTGCAGGTTGGCCCATGGGATGGATGGTCCATGTGAATATCATCATCTTGGATGTTGTGACAGAAAGTTAGGAACCAAACCTCTTTCAGGTTGTTAAGAGATGGGCTTCTGGAAGACCCATTAACAGAATATTTTGGAAACCAGCTTGGAAAATTTGACACGTTGTCACTTTCCTCTGCTAAGCAGCTTACAAACATTCTCCCGTTTCTTCCCATGACTCCCTCCAACTTCTTTGCTTCAGCCCAACTGTCAGAATTTTCCAAGTGAGATCACAGACCCAGAGAGGGCTGGCTTCAGGCTCTGGGAGGGTGTCAAGGGCAGATGTGAAGTTTGGGGACAGGAGCCATCAGTCCTCAGGAAAGTCCCCCATTTCACTGTCTTTTTTGTAATACCAAAAACCTGCCCATCACAAGGCAACTAATCCCCAAATTCCTTAGAGCTTTGCCTCATCTGTAGGCGGAATCACAGTAATTGCTCACAAGACTGAGAGCCCCCCTGGCTGTGTGGCTGGTGGGGACCTGGCTGGTAGGGACCCAGAATTCCCTGTGCTGACTCCTGGTGCCTCTGGGTATGTAGATGAGCTGTTTTGCAACATGAACAGGCCCCAGGGACCAGAGCCACTTCTCTGGCATTCTAGAGTATGCCTTTGACAGGCAAACCCAGCCCAAAGGGGCATTCTCTTTTCTAGGAAATCTCAGCGATGGCCTTCTGATGCCCCCGCCTCTGACTGTGGTGGCAGTGGCCCAGAGGAAAGTCTCAGGTCTGCCCGCCTCCCACCATGAGCAGGACCCCTCTAGGGGCACACACCAGGATCGCTCTGCCCGGGCTGGGGAAGCAGCCATGTCTCGCTTTTTTATTTGTGTCTCGGTGCCTGCCCTGTGAGAGGATGATGGATGCCCTGGGCTCCCCGGGGAGCATAGCTGAGGGCCAAACTGAGGTGGGAAAGAAAAGCAGATTTGTAAATAAACAAGGGCAGAGTCAGAGACCCAGGGCCTCGCTCCTGCCGCGGCTTTCCGGGCTTCTGACGAGGCGAGCTCCTGAGGCTCCCTCTAGGGCGGCTGGGGAGTCAGTTATTGTTTTTGGATATCGCTGAGATGAACTCCAGATGATTTTCCAAGGGCTGATTTCACAGCACATTTGCTCCATCTGAGCAATCACTCTCCGCAGCAGTTGGATTTCCATTCGGCGTTTACCTCGTGTGCCCGGAATCGGGACTGTCTGCCTCCTTGGGGTCGAACTGTCTTATTTTCTTTGGGGCTTGGCCAAACCCTCTCCACATCGGCCTTGGTTCCATCTAGGCATTTCCATTTGCGTGTGGGCAAGACTAGACCAAGTTCACAGAGGTTTTCAGAGCACAAGGACCATGCCCATTCCTTGTAGAATATAAAAAGTGGGAGGAGAATCCACCAGATCTTTTCATTTCACAGAGGGAGATATTTAGCCACAATGGGAGACAACAAAAACCAGAATGATACTCAACTTAGGAAATAACCATGTCCTCCGCCAGACACTTCCCAAGGAGCCAGGGCGGGCCTCTGGAGGGTGTATGACAGCACCCTGTGAGGAAGAGCAGGCTGATGGGCAGCGTTTCGTGCAGCATAGAGAACCCTGGGTTGGTGCAAGGGGCTGGGGGCCAGGTGGAGTGGGTGCAGGGCCCCCGTGTAGCCTGACTGAGCTGTTTTCAGGACCAACCAAACTCCTGGGACAGAGATACAGCAGACCTTGCATTGAGAAGCATCAGGTCTTTGTTAAATTGCACCAGAGGCTCATTGTGCTTCTTTATCTTAATTTTCTATCTTAAAATTTTCCTCATATTTATACTTCTGGAGTGCAAATAAAACTAGCTCCTGAAGTCAACATGCAGGTCTTTTTTTTTTTTTCACTCAAGGAAAGAAATCCGTGCCCTGACTTGATGCAAGAGTCACTGGATGTCAAAGTTGTTAAAGTGACCAGCGGCACGTTCTCTGAAACGCACTGACCACAGCGTGCCCAGTGTTAACCCTGCCCTCGTGCGTTTCCTCTCCAGGACACATGACCTCCACCAGGGCTGAGGCCTGAGGTTCCCCTACTCAGCTGCTTTGTCTGCCCTCTGACCTCACTTATCCAGCCTTGCAAATGTGGCTCAGGGTCCGCCTCTTCTGGTTCCTTGGTGCCCCACCACCACCACCCCAGCACTTGGCATAGGGACAGGGCCATGGAGGGTGTGTAACATGCCATTCACTTGCTGATTGAACACACTCCATTATGGTGGCTCATGGCCCTCCCAGTCCCATGGCTTCCTCCAGCCCCTCCACATCTGCCTCTTCCGCCCTCCTTTCATGTCCCCAAGGATATCCAAGAACTGTGCTTGGTGACCCAACTCAGGGCACCCACCCTGCAGAAGAGTGAGTCCAGTCTCTGGAATCAGATCTGAATGCCCGCCTGCATCTGCCGCTGACTACCTGTGCATCCCTAAACTCATTTCTCAACCTCTCTGAGCCTCAGTGTCCTTACCTGTAAATGAGACTTAGTGCTGCCATGAGTCAAAATTACATCTGATGGAATCTGATGTTTTCAAATAGCCCCCCAATTTTAGGGAAGTATGAAGTTCCTCTACACTGAGGTTTCTTCTATAGCTAACAAGGAGCCCTCCTTGAATCTTTCTTAGAGATTTCATTGTATCCAAGAGAATCCTGCATCCAAACTGCACTCCAGAAGGAAAAGAACAGCAAGGAAGGAGAAATTTGCCAGGCCCCTGGGGACTGAAGCACTCATGCAGTTCCGTTTGCTGTCCTCCCTGGGCCATGGGGATCAACTTTAATCATTCAAAGATTACGATGGCTGATTGTTCCCTGACATCGGCTTTTGTAACTAAGGGAGGTGGCCCCCTGAGCCTGCCACTTGCAGCCTTCATTCATCTTGTCTCTTTCTCTCTACTCAGGCCTTTGAGTGAACACGGCTTGGTCTTGTTTTAAACTCCACTCCTCTGTTTCCCTGTGCCTTTCTTCTGCCTCAGTGCTCGAGATCCTAACCCGAAGACCCCAGGCTGGGGGAGATCATGGAGCTTCTGAGGAAGAAGTTGGCAAACGAACTCTCTCTTTTCAGTGCCCAGGGCTCTCCACCACCCTGAGATCCTTGGTTGAGAAGAGCACTTGAGGGTCTGGAAAGAGATCACTGCTCTAGAGGACTTAAAGAGAAAACTTGTGGTTAGAATAAGTGTCTATTTTCTACCAATGTGAGCACCACTGTGCTCAGGCATCACTTTCCAACGAAAGGGTCTACGCACAAAATGCCTACGTCACTGTCTCTCAGGAGAAAACAGCTCTCAAGTTATAGTCCAAGGCCAGTGGAAGGGCTGGGAGGTGATTATGAAATTCAGATACCAATTTCTTTCAAGCAAATGGA
The DNA here is from genome assembly GCF_036321535.1 of Camelus dromedarius. NCBI lineage: Eukaryota > Metazoa > Chordata > Mammalia > Artiodactyla > Camelidae > Camelus > Camelus dromedarius. The sequence goes on from NC_087440.1 coordinate 59,490,318, forward strand.
ATTCTACAAACTTTCTTTACTATAGCCTACCAAAGTTTATTTGCTTGAAGCCTACTAAGAATTATTAAGCACAACTAAACTTATGAACAAAACATTGATTCATAGTATAAAATATAATGCCATGTAAAATAATTACATATTTAATTATTATAAAATATAGTTACATGAGAAATAGGAATGGTACAAAATAACAATAATTTAGTTTAAACTCATGTATACATGTTTATAGTGTTTTTCTAAAATGAATGAAAAATTCGTGTTTGTTCCTCTAATTTTTTTTTTTTAAATTATTACTGAGTTGTGGTTTTTCCTTCTAAAAAGAGGGGACAGGCAGAGGGATGTGAAGTTTTCTGCCAGGTCTAAGTTGGCCACAGTCAAAAAAGTTTGAGGGTACAGTTCAGATAAAGGACACTATAAATAATTTTCCCCAGCTTCCTCTCTTTTTCCTCAAAGTAGTTTGAGAATTAATGGTTGAGCAGTGAAGCATTTTCACATCCCCACACAGACAATGGTAGAAAAGTTCTAACTGATGGTGTAAATGTATATTATCATCCAAGACAGAAGTATTGGCCTTGTCCACCCAAGGGTATATGGGCATGTGGGTTGGTGGTCTTTTTATCTCCATTTACTAGCGGTAGAATTTCCCTTCAATAAAAGAACAGAGAAAAGAGAACTAATGCAGCAGTTTCAGCTTCTGCTCTGCTGTAAGGAAAGATTCAAAGACAAAAATCAATGTGGAATATTTTACTTGCAAGCTTTTAGAAGATGCATCTAAACAGAGATCAAAGGAAGGCAGAGAAACCAGGAGACATGGTTGATTATATCCCACCAACAGCTGTAACTGTGCCTCGGAAATAGGTTCGCTTTCACAGACCCGATGATGTGGTGGTGTCTGAGGCTGCTGCGTGTCTGCCACATCCCAGAGCTCCAGGCTGGGGGCCTCAGTGGTCTTCGGTGTGTTCGTAGTGGGCAGGGCCCTGGCCCCCAGCACTGCGCCAAGTTCTATGAAAAGTGGCATCTGTGGCAGGATCTGGGTCCACCATGGTTCTCATGAGTCCAGAGGCAGGGAACCCATGGAGAAACACAAACACTCCACACGCCACACGGAATGACAGTGCTTTGTATTTACTTTTTTTTTTTTTTTTAGTTATAAGATGTGTGTTTATTATACCGGAGTTGGAAAATTCTAAGCCATATAAAACGGAAAATAACTATTGTCATAATCCCTATACCCAAGAGTAACCACTGTTGAAATCCTGGTATTGCTTCTTTTTTATTTAATAAAAGTAGATTTATTTAGAGAAATATGCAGGGGTGGTGGAGGGGGTCGTGTTTAAGCAAAGGTAGATACACACTCCACAAAGTGTGGGCCGGTCTTGGAAGGTGAAGGAGTAAGAGAGCTACCGTGAGGTGTGGCGTTGCTAGTTTTTATATACTAACAAGTGAGAGGATTATTCCAGTTCCTTTGGGGCAGGGGTGGGGATTCCCGTGAATTGGGCCGCCACCCTCTCCTTGACCTTTGGTGGTTAGCCTCAGCACTATCATGGCACCTGTGGGTGTGTCATTCACCATGCTAGTACATTACAGTGTGTATAATGAAGCTCAAGGTCCACTGGAGGTCGAATCTCCCGCCATCTTGGGCTTCCAGATCTATTGGGAGTTGACTTTTCCACCATCTTGGTGCTAATTGCTGTGTCATTCCTTTAATGGCTCTGTCCTGCCCCCTTCCTTCCTGTCTCATTCACCACTCACAGATTTTACTCCCATAACCTTATGGGGCTGCAGAGGGGCAGCAGTCTGTCTTCTGTAGCTACTTCAGGGCTGAGTAGGGGCGTTGACCCTGCCTATCAGGGAGTAAAAATCTCTGAATGCCTAATCTTGGGGCCCCAGGAGCATGACAGCTTCCTGTTCTGGGATGGCTTCTTTCAGTCCTGTGTGCCTGGATGTGTATGTATGTTGACACACAAGTCCAGCCTTAGTAAAGATTTCCCAGCCTCTCACATTCTTGAAGAGGCTCAACTCCACTGCACACTCTCCAGAAGTCCACAATCTTCCCCAGTGTTTCTGGAAAGTCCAAGGGTCTCATGTCCTTGAGATCACCTCTGCCTCCAAGCATCTATTTCTATAGCCATTTTAATTGTGTTCTGCATTTTCATGCACCTAGATGAATATTCTGTCTTTCTCTGGATTTCCAACCCAAAGCCTTTACTGATGCAGTGGACTTAACTGAAAATGTCAGGTGCGACAGAGTTAGGGTGTAGCCTGCAGCCACAGTGGAACCTACAAGTGGAGACCAGGCAGCACCCCCATGGGGAGTGCCTCTGACTTCGCTCTGGGAGGTCTGGGACTCACACCTCTGGCTCCCTGGTCCTCCTTTGGGTCCCTGCTCCCTCTCCCCACTCTTACCACCATAGCCCCCCAAACTCTCCTGTTGTTCTGCACCTGCCAACACCAGACCCTCAAGGCTTCCCTTCTAATACAAGTGGTTTATGAAGGAATTTTCTTAAACAAGGGCCTTTCTTCTTCTAGCAACTGTTACAATAATAAAAATCTTGAGATCATACTCTATACACAGTCTTCATTCTGCCATGAAATTGACCCATTACATTTTTAGCACTTTCCCATGTCATTAAATACATAATGACATAGTACTTCATTAAATAGATGCATTCATTTCACTATTCCACTATTGTTGGGCATTCTTTGCTTTGGGGAAATTTATAAAGCAGACGTGATTCACTCAGGGGTGTGAATATTTTTAAGGTCCAATACTAATTGCCAAATTGTCCTCCAGAAATCTGCAGTCAATTTGCACACTCCCTGGCCATAAAGGAGCGTGTCAAGTGACTTACTCTTTAAATGAATCGCTAATTTGGCATTGGCTATAGAAGAGACTATTTCAGGGCAGTGAAGTGTCTGGTCAGTCACAGCCACGGAGAGCCTGGGGTGTGGAGGGAGATCTTGGCCTGGCTGGACTCCAGGGCCTTAGGGCAATCCACAAACCTCTCAGGACCTCTCGTCCTGCTGCTCCACCCAGGCAAGGCCATTCACTGGCTCCTGTAATCCAAACCAGGCCTCACCCCTGCCTCCTGCTCTTGGAGATGTAATCCCCTGGGCATCTCCCATTCCACCCTGGATCTGCTGCCCTCGGCCGCGCCTCCCGGCTATTCCTCAACAGACTGGCACTGGGCACACCAGCCTGCTCCCCAGCTCAGGGGGAAACTGAGTCTGGACCGACAAGATTCACTTCTCTCTCCATCACTGGAGCGTAAGCAGGACCGTCAGCCAGCCCATCGCCCATCCCTCCAGTAGAGTATTTCATGGATTCTCCTCTCCCCTCCCCAGAGGTCACAGAGGTGCAAACAAGCAGAGCCTCGGAGCTTGTCTTTCCTTTCCAGACCCTCTTCTTTCCTCTCTGGAGATGAGAGAGATCCAGGGAATCTCCCACCCTTCACTGTCAGACATTGGTAAGTTCTGCTTTTCCCACCTAGTGAGCAAAACCCACATGTGCACAGGCAGCCGAGAAGCTGGCTGTCCAGACTATTTTTAAATCGTCTAAAAATACTGACTTACCTCAGAGGCCTGTGCTGAAGGAGCTTGTTTAAGATATTGGATGAACCTTTACAAATAGAAAATGCTTTGCGTCACCTGCTTTTGCACCTCACCGTTTCCTCCCCTGGGAACCAAGCAGGAAGATAGTTATAAACTCAGGCTGGCAAAGGAACAGGGTGATGGGGGCACTGGGAAGCAAGCGGCCCTCGTGGGCTGGTAATTTGGGTTCTCTGGGCAACTGGGGGCAGACCCTGAATTGCCAGTCCCAGTTCAGGGTCCCGGCACGTAGAAGGTGCCCCATGAGTGTTGGTTGTTGATGTTTCCTTAGCTGGGACCATGCAGGTGACTGAGGCCAGCTGCATGAGATGTTATGATTTCCAATATCCCTGTTTGAGTAGAAGAAGCCTGGGCCCAGGCACACACGTGTCCACCCTGTTTCTCCCCCACCCCCCTCCCAAGTCCTGGCACTGTGTCCCTGGGCTGGTCCCTTCCTTGGGACCTCCGCTTCCCCAGCATAAGCCTTCACTGCTGCCCGGTGGAGGCAGATCAAGTGCTCCCCTGTTCCAGTCAGGCACTTTGGATTTGACCTTGAGGCAGAGGCTCAGCTGCCCCAACAACCTGCAGCTCAGTTCTGCAGCGACACCTCCCGCAAAGGTGGCCCAGCACGTCCTTGGCCACTGGCTTCCTGGGGCGGTAAAAATAGCTGAGGCCCTGCAGCTGCTGAATGATGAGTTCTGGAAGGAGATGATTGATTCTCACAGCTGAGCCACGGGGTCAGCGAGCGCTGTGCAGGGGCAGGCTGAGGGGCTGGGGTGAAGGCTGACCTGCCCGGGCTGTTACAGATAGAGCTGTTGACAGAGTGATCCAGCCCTCTCCCCACCTGAGAGGAACACAGAGTAAGCTAATTAAAAGGAACTGCAAAGGGCTCTTGTGAGATGCAGACCGTGCACCATTTTCTTTCAGGCCAGACTTGACCTTTTTGGAAATGTGCAGTCATTTCCCCTTTTTCATTTGGGACAGGATTCCAAGTAAGGAGGGAGTAACTTTCCAGGGACGGCGACGGGGTGGTAAAGCGAGAGGAGCCCCTGCTTCCTCTCAGACAATGGGGAGGAGCTGTCGAGGCTTATGAAACACCCCGGGGACACGGATGTCAGGCAGCTCCCGCAGGCCTGGAATTCGCTCTCTGCCCTGCCTCGGGCTGCAGCAGTGCTCCGCCCCCCTTGCCAGGGGCCTGGGCTTGGGCCATCGACCAGGGCTGCTCCAATTCATCACTGTGATCTAAGGTGAACCGTGCACACGAAGCTCCTGACCAGTAACCGACTAGCTTTTAAGCCAGGACCCACATCATGAAGCTGTTGGGCTGTGGACAAGTAAACAGCTGGAAGGGTGACGTTGCACAGCTGGGCCAGATTCAGAGACCGCCAGATGTGTTTACTTTACGGTGCATGTTTTTTAGGCAGTCTCTAGCCCACTGCTCTATAAAGTAGTAATGATACAGTTTGAGAGAGAGAGAGAGAAAGAAGAAATTGCTGGAGGAGGGAGAAATTAAGAGGCAAATGAGAAAGGATATGTTTTCCTATGAGATTATTAAAAGGGATGATGAGTTGATGAGGTGTCCAGACACAGAGAGATCGTCCAGATGGGCTGCAGCTCCCCAGGAGAAGATGCTGCATTGTAATCAGAGCAGAGGGACCGGCGAGACCTATTGGTTTCCATGAAAGAGACGGAAGGAAGATTGCAGAGGACCCTGGGTTAGGACCACAGGCTGGCAAGAAACAGACCCTCCCTTTGTCTTTTATGCTCCCTGTGGGACATTCAGGTGTGTCTTGGTCTTTCTGCAGTCACATGAGATGCAGGCACTTGGCTTCCTTCCTTGCTGTTCTTTGCTCAGAGTTGGGGTTGTAGACATTGTAACTGGTGCAGAAAAGAGATTTCAGAACAGGAAAAGAACAACCCTAGGGGTTACCTCCAGGTCTGTCCCTCGTATTTGTGGGAGACAAATGGAGAGTCCTTCTCTTCCAGACCCTCCTCTGTCCCACATGGTGAGAGGTCTTGCGCACACGCACATGTAAGGACTACCCAGGCTGCACGTCCAAGCTCCATCTCTACACCCCACGATAAAAGCTTGGCCACTACCTGGGGCGAGCAGTGTGCACATGGGCCACCCTTGGGAGGACAGACCTGGGAAGAGACCACAGGCTGGGGCCACTTGCGCATGGAATTTCCGGGGTCCGGTTACCTGGAGCAAGACTAGAGGGAGGTGACACTGGATCTGGGTGGGCTCATCCCCCTGGTTCCACAGACCTCTCATTGCCTCATGGAAAGTTGTGTGACCCAGGAAGGGTGAGGATGGGGTCCCCGAAGTGCGGGGCAGAAGGTGGGGACCTCAGTTGCCCAAGTCTGAGTCTGGTACTGAGTATGTTAAACTCAAGCTGTCCAAAACAGGATGAATTTCCCACCTCCATCCTGCCTCTACCCCATCCTCCACCTCCAAAGGAACCCTGAGAGTGGAACTCCTCTCCCTTCTCCAAAGCAGCATTCAGTTCCAGTGATTCCAACTCCTCCAGAATCTTCCTTCTCTTTCAGCCCTCGGCTACTGCCCAGTGACAGCTCTCACTTGTGCCTGGACTGATTTCCTGGCCTCCTGGGTTGATCTCCTCTGCTCCCATCTCCACACTGCCACCCCAGCAATTTTTCCCCAGGGTAAATATGACCTCTCCACCCTCTGTCCTACTTAAAGCTCTTCAGGGGCTCCCCGTGCCAACAGGATCAAGTCCAAGCCCTTCAGCCCAGCACACAAATCTCTCTCTGACTCTCCCCTGTCCACCTCCAGTCTCCCCCAGCCCCCAGCTCCTGAGCCTTGCCAGATTCATTCACCGTTAATGCAACAGGCCCTTTCTGACCTCTCTGCCTTCTGGCTCATTCTGCTCCCTCTACCTGAAGTGACCTTTCTTGTCTGCCTGGTCAACCTGCACTCACTTTCTCCCAGATGGAAACCTTTCCGATGCCCTCTGCTCTCCCTTCCCCCCCAGGGAAAATTGATCCTCCTCTTTGTAAACTGAGCTGATGCCCACATCACAGCAATTAACGTATTCTCTAGCATTTACTTGTTTACAAGTCTGGTTTTTTTCCTAATCAGCCTTTAAGCTCTGTGAAGGCAGGGGCAATATTGTCCTCCTTGGCATCCCTGTGCCTGGCATGGAAGCATGTGTTGAACTGAAAGAGAAAAGTGTAGCTGTGATCAGCACTTGCTGCCACAGATCGAATCCTGTGTTGATGAGGATACATGGCTTGGCTTGTTTTTATCAGATACTGTATATGGTAACAATTCCTAAACAATGGGCAGGAACTGATCATGAGTTTCAGGCATGCATTCAAGACATGGATGAATCCATAAAAGGTGCTCCGTTTTGCTGAGAACCCTTGGCATCACCAGCCCTGAGTGCTGGAAAGGCACTCAGAGCCTGCAGGAGTTCCAGGCCTGTGGACTTTGTGTCTCAGGTGCCAAGGTCATCTCAGGACGAAGGTCAGGTCAGTCACTCTGGCCACTTTGCTTGGCATCCACTTCCTCCAACGAGGGCTTCATCCTCACCCTTGGAAGGGGAGGGAAAGGGGAAAGGGCAGACAGGTGGTCAGGGCCCAGCTGCCCATCTCATCCATCCATGATGCATTGAATGGGCTAATGCCAAAGATCCCGTCAGGAGCAAAGCACAGCCCTGCCCTTAAAGGGCCCACACTCAGCTTGGAGGACAGGGAAATAAACCAGCAGTAACAAAGCAGAACACCTGCCAAAATAGGGTGAAATACCAAATGGTGGGAGGATCCTGAGTGTGGACTGCTGCTCAGCTCCTTCCCGTGACTTCTGGCCCTGCGTGACCCCAGCTTGCCTGCTCTGCACTCCCCTTTTCACCTTCCAGCTTCTGCTGAATATCACTTCTTCAAAGAGGCCTTCTTCCATCCCCTACCTGCGGCAACTTCTCCACTTGAATCCTTGCTATTTGCTCTCAGCTTCTCGCTTATTTCCTTTAAAATGCTTACCAGGTGTGACCATTTAATTTATTTGTGTTTTATACCTCTCAAATCCACAACCTAGTACGCTCCCACAGAGGCTGCACCCCTCTTGTGTTCTCTTGTATTGACAGCATCGGGCTCATCGATGAGACTCCATAATCTTTCATGAAGTAAAGGAAGGGAAAAAGGACTCTGTGGGTTCTCTGGTATGTGGTGGTGTGAGGTGGGGGGAGACGGCACGGAAGGCTTCCCAGAGACAGGACATTTGAGTAGGGCCCTGCAGCATTATTAAGTGTTTGCCAGATGGCAGGGCCACTGCAGGTGTACTCGCAGGGCTACACGTAGCCCGCCTAGGATGGGAGGGAGGGGCACAACTGCTATTGGCAATCTGTCCCTTTTCGTGTACAGCCTTCCTTAATGGATGCGGCAAGGTCATCTATTACAAGTCTACTTTGACACATGTGCCTCTTGGGCAAGCCTACCCAAGCTAAACAAATTCAGCACAAGCTGAACAATTGGAACCCGGGGAGCTACCTGAGCTACCAATAAGGACAGCCAGGATACTCGAGTGACCTCAGATGATTCCGAAACCTGGGAAAAATACTCCAGCGAGCCCAAGTCATCTGATCATAAGACTCATCTCCTGATCACCTCTGACTGCTTACAAAGAGCTGGCCAAGGACATTCCAGTTCTGCCAGGCCACCGGGCCAAGTGCCCAGGGACAGCGATCCACTTCGCTCTCCTCCCATCACACCCAAGGGACAGCACACAGGATGGGACTGCATCCCACAGGCTGGCAGACACTGGCCCCGGCGCCAGCAAAACCACCACCACCTTTGCACTGGGCCGGGGGAGGGGCTGTTGCTGGCAGAGCCCTGGTGATTTCTGACACCCAGGCTGACACCATCAGCAGGGCACCAGGCAGGGTCTCTCCCTCTCAGTGATTTATGGACACTGAGTGAGTCAGTCCTCTTTTTCTCCTTTTCTTCTTTCTGTCCCCTCCTCCCACGACAAATGGGTTTCACACACTGTGGGCACTCTGTGTGCAGTGACAAAGCCAAAGAGTTTCCATTTGTCTGTCTCCTCTCTGCACCTGCTGTCAGGGGATGATGGCTGTTGGTCCGTGGCCACATCCATTTTGCTGGCACTTTCAGCTCTTTGCGTGGTGCTTGGTCTGCAGCACCAGCAATCACTTTCTTGCTATGGTTTTGTCGGTTGCCAGCATCCACCTACCACCTAGAGTAGACCTGGCTCAAGACTGTTAGGTCAGGTTTTTCTCTCCCTCCTTCTCTCCCTTCCCTCCTTCCATCCATAAGAATCCATAATCTTAGCTTGGTTGCTTGGCATGAAAACTCAGGGGGTTGACGTTTCCTTTCCTTAAAGTACATAAGTCAATGAAAGCTGCCCTCTCAAGACTATCACTAGGCAGCTGGTGCCCTGAACCCGCTCTGTTTGTGCTGTACTGTGAATGGGCCTCGGGCTCTCTAAAAATCATCCCTTTGCTCCAAGAGGTCAAAGAGGGGATAAGAAAATGGCATCACCTCTCTGCTGTCCTCAGGTGCCCCTGCATTGCTCTCATGCTGCATCAGGAGAGTGGCGCCCTCGGAGTCTGGACCGTGGGAGAGGCACAGCCAAGACAGAGTGGGAGGGATGGAGGGCAGCACCTCCCGGCATCACCAGCTGTGAAAGCCATAGTGCCTTGGCAAAGAATCAGCACTCTTACGCCTGCAGGGGGCATTTGGACATTTACTAGGCAGAGGCCAGCATCTCCAGAAAATCATGAGCAAAAGGCAGGAGCAACCACCCGAGGAAGTCAGGCCCCTTTCCCCCTGCCGTGCACTGGCGAGTGGGGGAGAGGGTAGGAAACCCAGCACCAAGACTCCCACACTCACCCCACAGCCGCCCCGCTGCATCCTGCTCAGGAGAACTGACATAAGCCGGGCCAGTTGGGTGTCACCTCCAAATGTGGCAGCCAGCAGCAGGACACGTGAGGTCTCAGGGAGGCCAGGGCTGCGTCTCCAAGTTGACTGGGCTGCCACATGTGGCTGCCATCCCTCTGGTCTCTGGTGGCCTCCGTGGCCTCCACTGGCCTGCCTGTTCCTCTTTCATCAGCAGAGCCAAGCCAAAGTGCAGGCTGGAGACCCGGTTGCTTTGAGGCCTCCTGGGGTGTGGGGCGAGCACGCACAGTGCTCGTTTCAGGAGTTCTGCTCCCAGGGTGCTGGCTATTGGGGCTGACTAGTAATGTATGCTACCACCTGGGAGCGCTTTCTCTCAGGGAGCAGGCTGAGTACTTTACATTATCTCATTGAAGCCTCTCAACCACCTGTCAGGAATGCCTTCTTTTCCAACTTTTGCAGATGAGGAAAGTGAACTTCCTGAGAGGTTAGAGAATAATCCAAGATCACATAGCCAGGATCTCTTGAGAGAGCCAAGAGTTCCATGCATGCCTCGAATGCTCATGTGCTTAATGAGTAAATTATACTGCTTTCTTCCATGAAGGTTATTGGGAATCCATAAGTTTAAGGAGCACTAGGTAAACTGGTTTAAGTTGCAAACAATAGTTAAATGCAGGCTGTGCAGATAAAGCAGTTAGTTACCCAGAATACGGACTGGGACAAAGCAGAAATAGCTCCTAGCCCTCTGATTCCCAGGATGGTTCTAAGGCAGCCACCAGTGGCTAGGGTTTCCGGTTAATGGGGGGCTCAGAGCACACCTCTCAGTCCCACCTGGACTTACCTGGCTGGGATGAAACCTCAACAGTAGAACCCCAAGGACATGGACATCTTTGGGGCACCATTATTCTGCCTACCACACACAGGTTTTCTCATTTAGTCCTCACAGTAGCCACATGAAATATATATTCTTGTTATACTCATTTTACAGATAGGAAAAGTGAGGCTTCCAGAATTTGTGTGACTTGTCCAAGCTCCAATTGTCTTAGTCTGCTTGTGCCACTATAACAAAATATAGACTGAGTGACCTAAACAATAAACATTTCTTATAGTTCTGGAGGCTGAGAGTCCAAGATCAAGGTCCTTGTAGATTTGGTGTCTGGTGAGAGCCTGCTTCCTCGTTTGCAGAGGGCTATCTTCTCACCATATCCTCACATGGCATGGCGAGGGGGAGGGGGAGGGAGGGAGAGAGACAGACAGACAGACAGACAGACATCTCCTGTCTCTTTCTCTCTTTGTAAGGGCCTTAATCTCATCATGAGAGCCCCACCCTCATGACCTCATCTAATCCTAATTACTTGCCAAAGGCCCCACCTTCGAAAAGCATTGCACTGGGGATTAGGCTTCAGCATCTGAATTTGAGACACAATATCTGGGCACCAGTTTTCAATCCATAGCTGTCACGTGGCCAGGAAGTGTCAGAGCTGGAGTTTCAACACAGATGATCTGACTCTAGTACGTTCTACTGCCTCGTGATATTTTTCATAAGTGATACACTGTATGGCTCTTCTGTAGCCATTGTTTTTTATTGAAGTGTAGTTGATTTACAATATTGTGTTAGTTTTAGGTGTACAGCAAACTGATTCAGTTACGTGTGTGTATATATATATTCTTTTTTCTTAAATTCTTTTCCATTACTGGTTATTACAAGATACTGAATATAGTTCCCTATGCTATACAGTAAACCCTTGTTGTTTATTTTATATATGGTGGTGTGTATCCATTAATCCTATACTCCTGATTTATCCCAACCCCCACTGCCCTTTGGGAAGCCTTTTTTTTAAACTCCATAATGTATTTTGACCATGTTTCTATATGAATAAATAAATATCTACAACATTATTTTAATGACTGCACCATGAACGGGGTGAGGAGAGTAGAGTCCACGTTCCTCTACACGATACTCACACGGTCTTACTTTTTCATGTCTTTGTAAAACGAGGACAATAATGATAATACCTACCACGCGATGTTGGAGACTTAATGCGTGTAAATACAATTTACAAATCATACCTTTCTACATAAGTGTGTCATCATCATCATCATTATGATTAATTATGTGCCAGGGTGGGGGGGACTCCCCGCTGGTTGGGTATTCCAGGGAACAGAACTGCTGATTATCTGATGTGCTCACTTGGGGAAAATTCACCTCTGATTTGTGCCCCTTTTTTGTATGTTATATGTTAGCGCAAAATTTACGTGAAAAAAAAATACTCTGTTCCTCCTTTTCTCTGGAATTAAGTGCCAACTTCTGACTCTGGCATTCGGGGCCTTCTAGACTATGACTGGACATATCTTCTCAGCCTTTCCAACTGGTGCACCAGGAGGTGCATCCATCTTGTCACCCATCCTGTGCTTTCTTGCTTCTTCGTCTTACTGCCTGGTGCTGTTACAGCTTACCCTTTAAGACCTTCTCAAGTGTCGCCTTCTCTCTGCCTCCTTCCTTGATCCCTGGTCAGCCTCCTCTTCTGAGTTGCCTTCTTCCTTGAGTTCACACTCTTTGTGTTCTGCTCATCAGAGACATTCTGTCTACAAATACTCTTTGAATGGAGCTTTCTAAAAGCCCTCTTCAAGGCCTGCAGTCCTGGAAGTTCTCCTTTGGAAGCCCCTCCCTTTCTCACGGACAACACTGACTTTATCCAGCCCTGCCCTGGGAAGTCTGATGGTTGAACACATTTCTGATTTTACTCAAGAAAAGCCTTACAACTTGAAATAGAACCAGTGCTGTTTTTGCCCCGCCTGGAGGTTCTCTGTATATTCTTCCCAGCTAAAGTGTAAGCTCCAGGAGAACAGAGACCATGCGTCGAATGTGTTCGTATCCACTCCCCACTGGCCCCGACCGTGGGCAAGCGTGATGGTGTGTACAGAGGAGAAGCCCCATGGGTAACGCCATGCTGGTTACTGGTTTGCGTGGGGTGGAGCATATTACTAACAGAGATACCACTGCCTGCTTTCCACACCATCCAGGGCTCTTTAACAGTCAAAGGGAAAGACACCTGGCCATTGTTAGCTGTCCTTGAGCCAGAGGAAACAGGGCTGCAGGCTGACTCCCAGACCACAAGGCTCTGACATGGCAGGTGGCTTGTACTTAACTAGCTGGGAACCTTTCTGCTAGGGAATTGATAAAATCTTTCCTGTTGTATTGGTTCTACATAGAACATGTTAGACCAGGCGTTGGCAAACTTTTTTTATGGAAAGGGCCAGAGAGTAAATATTTCAGGCTTTGTGGGCCATATGGTCTCCGTCATAACTGCTCTGCCCTTGTTAGGGTGAGGGCAGCCACAGACAACACATAAACAAATGTGTGGCTGTGTTCCAATAAAACTTTATTGTGGACACTGAAATTTGAATTTCGTGTTATTTTAACATCACAAAACAGTATTCTTTCGATTTTTAAAAACCATTTAAAATGATAAAAAAAAAAAAAAAACCCTTTCTCAGCCCATGGGCTATAGTTTGCCAAACTCTGAGCTGGATCACCAAGGGGAAGATGTCTTTTTTTTATGGAAATGCTTTTCAGACCACTTGGGATGGAATCACTGAAGGGTGGCTGAGAAAGCCTCTTAAAGGAGCAGCTTCCTGGTCCCCACACCCAACCCACTGAAACTGATTACCTGGGAAACTGCCCCAGAACCCGCAGTTTTAGCAGATTCCCTTATGTGATTGTGAAATACATTAAGTGCGGGGAACCATTTTAGCTAAAAGGAAACCGAGAGCTTTTCAACTTCAGCAGGAAAATGAGACCAACCAACAAAACAAACCCTTCCTACCTACACAGTTTTCTTTTAGGACATTATTTAAGTCACTCTGGGTCCTCCTATTTATAAGTGGTTTTAATCTTACTCAGACCCCAAGTGCTGTGTTTTCCAAAGAGAACGAGTGAGCCACTGAGCCCGTCTCAGATACTATCAATTGCTTATCCCGTGTCCACTTTCCCTATTTTTCTTTCTAGTTAAAAGAATCCAGGTTTGTTCTGGCATTTAGCCTTAAGGAAGGGGACCCTTTGGCAGTCATGTTTATCCCTTCTGCCAAATGTTTATCTTCAGGATGGCTCTTCGGGAAAAAAAGCCCTATCTGTGGTGTTTGCCAATTCCTGTGGTGTAAATAGGCCCAGTGCGGCCAGTCTCAGGCTACCAACAAGAGGTCACCAAATGGACGGTGTGGGAAGAGATGTGAGCAGCCAGCTCTCACAAGCTGGGACAAGCTGCCATATTGCCACTCAGGGGTCGACAGTCAAAATCGATCATAGGGATCCCATCCCTCTGTAGTGATTGGCTTCTGGCCAAGAAATATTCCGGGATGGGATTAGGTCCTTTAAGAAAAGTTTTCTTTATCAATAAAGGAACAGATAGCTTCTCTTAATCCACTGCAGTAACTCATGTCCCACTGCAAGGCGGAACAGGCAGTCATCTTGGGGTCCTGAAGGCAGCTGGCCTGGGGACAACTGATACATCAGGGATTGCAGAACAGAGACAGGGAAAGGACCTGGGGCCTTGGTGATGTGATCAAGCTGCTGAATTAACCAGATCTGACAGCACTGTGTATCGGGACTTCTAGTTATATGCATTCAGAAAAAATTCCAGGTTGTTGAATATCTTTGGGCTGGGGTTTCTGTTACAAGCAGCCGAGAGCTTCCCAAGTGATGCATCTTCTCTGCACTGACCACTGAGAAATCAAGCAGAGATGACACCTGAGTCACTACTCAGTCTTTAGGACCTCACCAGGGGCAAATGGGGAGCAGAACTTCAAGGACTCAGAGGTGATGGAACTCCAAGTCGGCGTCCCATGGTTCATTATCTCTCCTCTGCGCTAACCCACAAAGCCCATTCACCATGTGAGATGTCACTGACTTTCTGTCTCGCCCACCTCGCTCCAGCATTGCCAGCACGAGTGGTGGAGGGCATTATCAGGGCTTCGCAACAGCGTGTGTGGCTGAGGTTTAAATGAATTTCATCAGCATGATTAAATACTTATTACATGAGTCAAACATACGGGCTTCATTAAGCTAGTGAACTCCCAGGAACCTCCTCTTCTGTTTATACAACCCATCTGGACTCTCAGATTACTTGAAAGAAATGGGATAAATGGAGTTCGATATGACAGCCAGGTCGTCTTTCAGCATTCTACTCTCAGAGGAAACTCATCTTCCATTGCTAACTCTGGCTTCTATACAATTGGGTGCAGAGGGTTTTTCCATCTGCTTCTGGCCTCCAGTAAAGCCTGACATGATGCTGAAATTGAGACTTTAAGTAGAACTTGCCAGGACACGACAGACATACTTTTCTCACTGAAGCATGGAACATTGTCTAAAGTCATTTGCAAGCACAAACCCTGGGCCTTTTACAAGGAAGGCACACCTTGAAAGCAAAATAAAGGGCCAGGTTTAATGAACTTACTGGGCCTCTGTTAGTCATTATTAGAAGCTCTTTATCAAATTAAAGGCCTGCTGGGAAGGCAGCTGAGTGCCGAGAAGCAGTGACATGTGTTAAGTGCCCAAGTGGGTTTTAATTGGCTGTTTAAACGAAGAAAAGCTCCCTGCAGTGTGACAGACACACATAGCGGGTGTGTGCAAACACACACACCCACACATGCACACACACACGCGCGGAGCCCCAGGCAGTCTAGGGCATTACGGGAATCACATTTTTGGAATGCTGACATCCTGAAAGCAGGATCACAAATCCACCAGGAAGGGACCCCTAAAGCATGCGGCATTCCGTCTCAATAAATGCCAGTGATTATTTCTGATAATAACAAATAACAGTGCTGGACCAGGAGGTCGTTTGCATACTGCCAGATTTACCCTGTACGTAGTCCAGCTGCAGTGCCAATGTCCTCCTCCTCTACGATCAAGTGTAGGGCTTTGCTTTGTCTCTCAGGTCTATCGAGCCATTGACATATCAAACCTGGACTTGTTAGCTACCCTGCAGGAATGTTACAAAAGATTTACACAAAGCTCTTAGCTGTGCCTGTCACATACTGAGGGTCCAATAACTGACAGTTATTTTGATCAAAGTGTTTTCTACTATACTTTAAAATGATTATTGGAGATTATTGATTCCTAATAGCAATAGTTAGGATGAGAGGCATTGCCACACAGGGGCTAAGAGCACAATCTTCACATTTAAGTGGGTTTGTATGCCAGTTCCACCGCATCAGGGGACCTCTCTGAACCTCAGGCTCTTTTTCTATAAAATGGGCTAAATCATATCTACTTCATAGAGTGCTGGGGAAATCATATGACCATGCCAAAAAAGAGCGTAGCCCAATGTGTGCACATGGTAGGGTTGTAAGTGTGTCTGTTCCCCAATAAGAGTTGGGGAGACTCAATTACAGAGTGTCTGTAGGGCAGGCCCCTAGGATACCTTGGCTTTTCACGGAGGCCAGTAGCCAACATTCTTTGTTTCTAGTCTTTGTCTTATTTTACTGAGAAGGTTTCTTGCGAGGGTGAGATTCAATCATCTCGAAAGAACTGGCTTTTATTCCATGAGCAGGCTTATTCTCATTTTTCCTTTGTTCAAAGGATTTTATTGGTGCTCGGAGCTTGCTATTTGACAGGAGCTTTCAAACGAAGTTCTCAGAAGATCAGGCTCTCCCAGATTTCTTTACAGGGGTGTGTGCAGGAGCCACCATAACTGCTGGCTTCCTGTCAGTCTCACAGTTTGGTATAAAGTTAGGGGGATGGTGGGGGAGGGAGAGGGGAAGGAGTCACCGCCTAGAGAAGTCCAGAGAGCTGGTAAAGTGACCATCTTGTGAAGAAGTTAGCCATGTTCCAGAACCTCGGCCTATAGCTGCTGACGAGGAACTTAAAATACAGGACAGTGGGTGCTTGGAGCCGTTGTGAATTGGGAGATGTTTTCATAAAGGCTGCAAAAACAAACGTCCCCGGTTGAAAGCACGAGGCTACGTGCGTTTCAAACACACACCCTCTGTTCCAATAACACCACGATTCCGAGCTCTCCCTGATGCATCAGGAAGGAAGCGAGCAAACTCCTTCATTTCCCAGCAGCCTGGCTGGGCTCGGAGGGGCAGCTCTCGCTCGGTTTTCCAGCCCCGCGAGGCTTTGAACTGGAAACAGCGGTGTCCCAGGGCTTTTACAAATGAGCCACAGCGGGCTGGACGCGGGCTCTGGATTCATGGGCTGCTGGGGGGTTAATATCTCTAGCAATTACAAATCCAAAAAAAGCCTGCATTCTTCTTCACCTCGCCTGCTTCACACATCCTTGGCAGCTGGGTTTCCCGATGCTTCATTTAGGCCCATGGCCGTGAAGGGCCAGGCCGGCAGGCGGCCATTTGAAGCCCTTGGCCCAGGGCCCCGCTCCCTGCGCTCGGGCAAGACAGACGGGCCTTTGTGCGCCTGGAGCCAGCTAAGCCAGGATGTGACTGCGAGCTGGAATCTGACCTTTCATGGGCTCCAGCACCTGTCAGAAAAAAACAAACAGGCTTGGGGTGTTTTTTCCGCTCCGGACTGAAATGCCAGTGTTGTGACTCCCTCACAGTGGAACAGTGCCAAGGCAGTTGTGGTCAACTTGGGCTCTCGGAGGAGCAAACCTGAGACTTGAGTGATGGATGGTCCTGAGTTCCTGAGGGCTGGCCAGCTTTCAGCTCAGAATGAACTCAAGCCGAGCGGAGGACTTCAGTGCTCAGGGCTGGGGAATTCAGAGCAGAACAACACAGCCATGTACCCTGGCACCCTGGAGTGTGAGTGTGTGTGTGTGTGTGTGTATGTGTGTGTGTGCATGTGTGCACAACACATTGGAACAAAGACCCAGTCACAGTGGCTATGACACTGGTGGCTGTCAGGGGACAGTTGGGGCGCACCCCTCCAGGCCTGCCACAGTGATCCCAGCATGAATGTACTGCTCCACCATGAGTTGGTCTCGACCACTTACAATCTGCCGGACCAGTGAGGGCAAATGGTTTAACCTTCTTGAACCTTGACTTTCTCAGCTGTTAAATATGGAGAAAAATAACTAATTCCAAGGGGGATGTTATTGTGCCTTAAATGAGGTAATATACACAAATCACCTGGCACTATGCTTAAGCACCTTAGAGGCACTTAGTCAGTAGCCGCCTTTCCCTTCCCCCTGCAGGGCAGGCTGGGGCTGGAGGAGGAGTAAGAGTGCTGGTCACCTCTGATACTCGATGGCCCCAGGGATCGTGGAAGAGGGGCTGGCTGACTTCAGGTGGAGGAGGAAAATCGTCCTCCAAAGTGTGGCCTCAGAGGATTATGTTCAGGGTTCCTTGGCGGCCTGCTCTTCAGTTGGAGGTGGTGCAGCTTCCAGAAGGGGTTGGAGGTTGGGCATGGACCTGTGGTTGGTGCACTTCCCTGCACTCTGAAGAGGTTTGGAACCCTACAGGTAGAGGAATGCCGCTGCCCACCAATCTCCCAGCCCCAGAGCTGTCCCTTTGAAGTGAGTATGGCCGCTGTGTCTGCATCCTTGGCTCTGAGCATCCAGCATTTGCAGAGATGCCAGGCTGTCAGGCCACTTGGTTTCATAGGCTAGCATTCTGATGTGCAGTAGCAGCTCAGGTGAAGAAAATGTCTGGTTAGACAGAAGCCTGCCCCAGAGCTTGAGACGCACGGGAGATGTCAGTGAAAAAGATCTGGTCTCATCATAATTCTCAAGGCTATGAATACTTTAAAAGTACATGAACATCTGTCATATAAAATCCATTTTTGCTTTATGTCCATCAAAAATGAACAAAATCGTATTTCAGAAATGAAGTTTCTGTTTCTTTGTTTGACTTTATCTCATCTTGTGACAATAGCTTGGTAGTTTTTTTTTTTTTACCATATTTGGGGAGTATGTTAGGGTGGTAGAGACAGAAAAGCCTGGCTCTGCCCCGGGGGACTCTCAAAGAAGTAAGCCATCATTTTCCAGAGGGAATGAAATTGAAATTTGGCAACAGGTAGCCATGACTGGCAGCTGGGAGGGACTGGCCCCAGAACTAAGAGGCTGGGCCAAGAAAGCAAATAGCTGTGCATGAGCCCCAAGTCGGAATGTGGTTGTGGATTCGCAACAGGCTGCTTCTCACGTGGACAACTCCAGGTAGTTGACGCCACTGTGAGAAGAAGGGAGATTTACTGAACAACTCTCCTAAAGAGCATGGGGTCAGCCAGTAAACACACACATATGCTGTCAGGCCGTTGCTTTTATATGATTTCATTTTAGAAAGATATTGTTACTTGTTCTGTACATTCTGTAGCATTTTTGTTCCTAATGTTTGAAATACAGTTTGCAGTGTGTCAGACACATCCCTTTAAATAGATCACGTTGAATCCTCAGAAGGAAGCTTCCATTGACCCCATTTCGCAGACAAGGACAGAGGTTTAGGGAGGCAGAGCAGCCCGGCAGCATCACCTAGCTAGAAAATGGCAAAACAGGGACACAAACTCGGATCTGTTTATTGCAGGGCCCCAATTTTTTTACCAAAAATACTAGGCTGCCCCTTCCTGTTGCTTCTAAAAGTGTCATTCCTTTACTACAAAGACACTCAGATGGTCATAATTTGATTTTTTGGCCTCAAGGGTGACTTTAATCTATCCAGTTGCATGCTGACAATATAGTCCTCTGTACCTTTCAAAGACGTCTGGGTTTTAAAAATTCAAATGAAATTTTTAATGTGCTCTAAATTAGATTTTCACTGGTAAGCCTGTTATCTGATCATGTGATTATTTGATGTTCGATAAATATTCACTGCTACTGTTTGGTCCTCAGCTGAACAGTTAAAAAGGTGGCTGGTTTTAGTCTTAATCTGAAATACATTAGGAAGGGTCAGCCAAACCCAGGCAGGCTTGGCTCAAGGTTTTTTGCATTGGTCACAGTTTTGACTTATAGATCATCAATTAGTTGCAGATGTCGACAGTAATATGGAGTGTAGGAAGGGTCAGGAGAACACTTCGTTCCCATTTGAGAGGAATTTGGAACTTAAAAAAATACTCTCTTAATTCTGAGCTGCCAACATATACACATTCATGCGTGTGTGTGTGACTCCCTGGAAAAACAATCAGGTTTTTGGAAGCAGGAGGCCATAATTCTATACACTTTATAATTCAGTTCACAAATACTTGGGTTCTGCAAATGGAATTGTAACAAGAAGAAGAAGAACAAGCATCATTTTCACATTTCTCTCATCTCTGGACCTCAATAAACACTAAATTTTTAATAATTACAATAATTACCCACATAAAAACAATAGTGAGAAGCGCAGCTATGTTCGCTGCAAAGGCTCAGTGCTCTGTTTGTCTGGTTCTCCGTCAGTTCTCATGTCCACTCTCTGAGTTGGGTTCTACCGTTAGCTCCACGTACAGCCAAGGAAAACGGAAGGTCACGGAGGTCACTGGAACTGGCCGAAGCTCGGGTGCCCCCGCCTGTACGCTACTGCCTCCTTCAGATGCCATGTTTGGAGTGAGGTCTTGCCAGTCTCTCGGGGGGAACTGTGTTTGGGAAAGAGGGTGTCAGCTCTCTAGGAGCCGATGGATTTAGAAAGGGCTGAGATGCAGACACCAGAATTTATAGGAGGAACGATGTGGAGAAGTCCAAGTTCACTGTGAAAGAGTGGGAGGAAAAGTCAACTTCTGTAGCTCACTGATCCCCATGGGTCTACCCGCTACGGCCCAGGGGCTAAATCTGGGGCCAAGGCCTTTTATACAGCCCTAGAGCTAAGAATGACTTTTTTTATTTTTAAAAGTTTGGAGGAGGAGGAGGAGAAGGAGGAGGTGCTGCTGTAGAAGGAGAAAGAGAAGGAAATGTGTGACACACCATATGTGGGCTTCCAAGACTGAAATATTTACTATTGGGCCCTTTACAGGAAAGGTTTGCCGATCTCTGGTCTAGACCAGTGTTAATAGAAATATAATTCAGTCACATAAGTTTAACATTTTCTAGTAGCCACATTAACAAAGTAAAAACAAATAGGTAAAATTAATGCTGTATTTTATTCAGCCCAGAAGATCCAAAATATTATCTTTGCAACATGTAATCATTCCTTTCTTCATTCTTCAAAAGCTGATGAGTATTTGACAAACACATAAGTTAGGACTAGTCACATTTCCAGGGTTCAGTTGCCATATGGGATGAGTGGCTACTCCATTGGATGGTCCAGGTCTAGATATTGATAGATGGGTGCTGATGTGGGGAGTGACAGGCTGTCAGGTTTAGCCCTGAGCAGGGTTTCCCAACCTTGGCACTACTGACATTTGGGGCTGCATAACTCTTGTGGGAGGCTGTCTAGTGCATTGTAGGCTGTTCAGCGATATCCTTAGACTCTACCCACTCGATACCAGTAGAACCCACCCCTCTCCAGTTGCAACAACCAAAAATGTCTCCAGATATTGCCAGATGTCCCCTAAGAGGCAAACTGTCCTGGGTTGAGAACCACTGGTCTAAAGCATGGAAAAGCTGTGTGTGGGTCACACCTGGAATTGCCCAGAAACTGTCCTCTGAGTTGATCACTTCGATGGAAGAAAGACAATTGAAGGAGAGTAATGAGAGTTTTGGTGGTAGAAAAAGCTGAGGGCCGAGCTCAGGCTAATGCATTTGAAATTTATTCCCTCAGCAGTGATAGTCATCAAAGAGTTTTGAGCAGGGGAATGAAATTGGCAAAGTTACAAATTAAAAACATTTTTTGTCCATCTTTGAATAACTAGGTTCTTTCTCCTCTTTCTTTTATTGGAACAGATAGATTTCTTTTTTCCTTAAAGAAAAGCATCATTTAAAGAGCCAGCACCCCCACCCTGCATCTGATGGGTGGTTTTCATTAAATTCCAGTAGAGGGATGGGTTTCCAAAGCAATCATCCAGCCCCTGGGTGAGCAGGCTCCCTGCCACTCAGCTGACATTCCACCCTGCGGGAGTTGAGGAGAGAGGAAAATCAACAGTGAGCCGGCAGTGACTGTAGCTTGCGCTGTTGGAATTTCCAGTGGGGCCGCTTTGTGTTACAGATGGGGCCAAATGCAGCAGAGCGCGGGGGTGGAGGCAGCCTGATAACAACCTCTGTGTCTTACCGTTGCTAAATTGTCTTATTTACTTAGCCCCTGACATCCAATGGTTAAGGATTTTCTAAGCCACCTTTGAATAATAATAATAATAATAATAATAATAATAATAATAATAATAATAATAATAATAATAATAATAATAATAGGAATATGTGTAGGTCATTATGGTTGAGCATGTGCTTTGTGTACATAGTCATGTTTAACAGTCGTGCATCATGATCCCACATTGAAGGTGGTGTGTGCATTGTAAATGCGTATTTTGGGTTTTTTTCTTTTTGGAAAGGGACTTGGAGGCTGTTTGTCCAGCTCTGCTAGATGTTCTCTGTTTGCCCCTTGGACCCCCCACCCCCCGGACTATCCTGCTCTGTGTCCCGGGAGGCTGGTCTGTATGGATTGCATCAACTGGGCTCCTTTGTCCTCATTTCCTGCTGGGTTCAGCCCAAGGGAGGCACAGCAGGAGATCACAGAGGTGGGGGTTGAGGGAGGGAGAGACTGAGGTTGGGCTATTTACTCCCCCGTCACTCCCTGTGGGGCTGTGGGTTGACAGTGGCTGCATCCCTCCACTGAAGACCACAGCTCCTCTGATGACAGGCCTCACCAGATCCCAGGCACTGCTTCATCTCCTCGTCCTTTCAGGCCTGAGGACGGAAAGGCACTGCCCCGCTCTTGGCCCCCGGTGCTTCGTCATCCCTTGTAGGTTGACGCCCACCCCTGCCAATGGTCATTCATAAACTCTCTTCAGTCACCCCTTGTAAGTGTGCCATCTGCTTCCCAGGTGGCATTCCAGATCACTTAGCTTCTCCTGAGGAGAGGCCACCCCTTTATTGACCATCCCAACGTCCAATCAGGACAATTCAAGCAAGGCTAGAGTTAGTAGCCTGGCCTTTGAAGTCAACGTGTTGACCGCATTTTATAGTTAGAAAAGCTAGGCATGGAGTTTCTGTGGCTTTTCTTGGGTCACCAAGTAACTTAGTACACAGGAACTTTACTCATCAACCCCAAACCCACACACCCAATCTGTTCCAGAGAAGAATGTATGTTTTTCTTCCTGGAATTTCTAACAATAATAATGAAAAAGGAACTTGGGGGAAAGTGTCAGAGAAAATCAATTTGGTGTTTTCCTTTCCTTATGTGTGGATTGTTTGAAGGAATCCAAACCCCAGGTTGCGCTGCAACGTCTGAACCAGACACGTCAGCTGTCAGCAGGCCGGCCCTGTAGTCGGACCTCGGAGGGAGATGTGTGTGTTCTCTCTGCTCTCAGCCTGGTTCTACCCCGTGGGGAGCAGGCCTGGAAGTCACATCACCTGCACTTCCTCATACAGTCTCACCAATTATAAAAAAACAAGCCCTGCTCTGGGTTTTGTCTCAGCCAGTTTAACCAGAGGTAATGATTAATGTCAACTGGTTGATGAAGCCTGGATATTTATTAAGACATTTCCCAACTATTAGTGAGCACACTTTAGGCTCTTGATAGTATAAAGGTTCAGAACCAGTAAGAGCAGAGATATTAATGGTAGGTACAGTACCTAACTGCAAAAGAGAAGACAGCAGTTCTCAGGTCATGCCCGGCAGAGGGCGCTGAGCTGGCTGCGTAGTCAGCCTCTTTAGGCAGGTAGGGGTCGGGGGTGGATACACGCAGAATATTGGGACTCTTGTCTTGGCGCGCTGGGTGACTCGATGCCAATCCCGTCAATATTTTAACCTCAGTTTCCCAGGAAAGGAGATACAAGGACCTTAAACACTATTAAATTGAATGCTTTTCAACCCTGATTCCATGTTAAAATCTCCTGGGCAACTATTAAAAAGGGTATATGAGTTCTGCTCCACAACAATTGGATTAGAATCACTGGGAACGATGTCCTGGCTTTGGTGTCCACTGTTCTGTTAGCAGATACAGTACCACTCGCAAGCCAGGTGAGAAAGTAACAGAAGGGAGAGCAAAGGAGAGGGAGGGAGAAAGCAAGAGAATGAGCACTAGGTTTTGATGTAAAAATGTGTTTCCTACTATGGGTCATGATAAAAATGTTGAGAGCAACTGCACCACTGTACTTTATGTATAACAGGCCCTTGATAAATTAATGTTTAATGATAAGGAGGAAAGAGAACGGATGCAAGAGAATAGAAAATTAAAGGAGGGAGGGAGAAATGACAGAAGAACATTAGGACACTTTTCTGTCCTCAGTGTTTGTGGAAATTGTGGGCACAGCCAGGTGTGATTTACTTGAATTTGCAAGAAGTTTAGATGAAACTGAGGAAGACAGAAGAGAGAGAAAGATAACAAGTAACCAAAAGGGTCATGAACCCAACCTCACAAATCAGTCTTGACATTTCATCATCTCATTTTTGACTCATTTTGTCAAAATGAGTTTGTGAGTCTTGACATAGGAGTTTTCAATGAATTTTAATTTCCTGGTGGTTTGGGTTGATTCAAGACTATGATATTTGAAAATATTTCAAGGCAATTCAGTGCTTTCTTGTCAACTTCCTTGGCTAGGCTCTGATCTGAAGGTGATTCAAGCATTGCCCAGTCTGTGATAACAGATAACCCTGATCTCTATTCACTCTTTAGAGTGAAAGACCTACCAGAACCCTCTGGGGCTTTTTAAACAGACTATTTGATCAACTCAGTATATTAGTCCACAACAGAAGAAGTAATACTGAAGACAAAGAGGGACATTTCTTAATGAGACAGGAGTAAATTGATCAAAGACATAACAATCCTAAATATGTTTGCACCTAATAAGAGAGCTTGAAAAAACATGAAGCAAAAACTCTTGGATATTTATCTAAGATAAATGAAAGCATCTGTCTTCACAAAAACTTGTGCAGAAATGTTTATAGTACCTTTATTCACCAAGCCAAATCTCCTTTGACTGGTGAATACATAACCAAATTGTGGTACATCCATACAACGGAATACTACTTAGCGATGAAAAGGAGTAGACTACTGACACATACACAGCATGATAAGCTGAAAGAAGGTGAATCCAAAAGGCCATGTATTATCTGATTTCATCTATATGACAGTATAGAAAAAGCAAATCGATAGGGGTGGATATGAGGTCACCAGTTGCAAGGGACCTGGACCTAGAGGGATGGAACTGACTCTAAAGGAGCATTAGGGCACTTTTGAGGGTGATGGAAATGTTCTGTCTTGACTGCAGTGGTGGTTATACGACTACATGAGTTTGTCAAAATTCATAGAACGGTATACCTAAAAAGTGCAGATTTTCCTTTCTGTCATTTATTCCCCAATAAACCAAAAAAAAAAAAATTATAGAGGAATACTGTAAATAATTTTATGCCAAGAAATTCAACAATTTAGATAATAGGGCAAATTCTTTGAAAGACACAAACCACCAAAACTCATTCAGGAAGAAATGGGTAACGGGAATAATCCTATGTCTCTTAAAGAAATTGAATTTGTACTTAAAATCTTTTTCACAAAAAAACTTCAGGCTTCACTGATGAACCTGATATTAAGGGTTAAGGGATAACTGTTACCAATTCAGCTGGGAATACTTCCCAACTCCTTTTCTGAAGCTAACCCTACCCTGATACCAAAACTAAAGACATTACAAGACAAGAAAACAATGAACAATTTCCCTCATAACATAGCCCAAACAATATTTAGCAGAATTTGAGCAAATCATATCCATCAATGTATTAAAACAGTAATACAACATGATCAAATGGTGTTTACCTTAAGGATGCAATGTTCGTTTAATACTAAAAAAACAAAAAACCCTTGATTTTATTAACAGAATGAAAAAGCAAAATTAAATGATCCTTTCAATAGATGCAGATAAATCGTTTGACAAAATTCACATTAATTTGTGATAAAAACTCAGCAAACTAGAAATAGATGGGAATTTTTTTATCCTGGTAAAAAGCCATGTGTGAGAAACCTATAGTTAACATACTTAATGGTAAAAGACAATGATTTCTCCTAAGATTATGTCCTCTCTTAACCAATCATACTTCTATTCAACATTGTAATGTAAATTCTAGGGGACTGGGAATCATAGAGATTGGACAGAAAGAGGTAAAACTATCTTTATTTACATGATTGTATACATGGAAAAATCCTAAATACTCTACCCAAAATTAGAATCTACCAAGAAGGAATAAATGAGTTTAGGAAGGTGGAAACATGCAAATTCATTAAAGAAAAATCAATTGTCTTTATTTATTAGTCACAGATAACTGGAAATTGAAATTTTAAGATATGATTTTTTACAATCTAACAACACAAAATACTTTGGGATAAATTTAACAAATTATGTGTAACACTTGTATACTGAAACATAAAACTGTTGAGAGAAATTAAAGAAAGATTTAAGTTAATGGGGAGATCTGCCACATTTGGTCAGAAAACTAAAAACTGTTAAAATTTCAGTTCTTCCCAAATTCATATAAAGAATCAACATAATCCCAATCAAAATTCCAGGAGATTTTTATTTTTAGAAACTGAGAGTTATTTGAAATTTTTATGAATTGTGAAGGACCTAGAATTGTCAAACCCCATTTTGAAAAAGAACAGGTGTGGAGGAATTACTCTACCTGATTTCAAGATTTATCACAAAACTACATAATTTAGTAAGGTATTGGCCTAAGGATTGACAGAACCATAGAGCACAATAGGGAATCTAGAGAAGGAGCCACACATATGTGGTCAATCAATTAAAAAAAAAAAAGGTGCTGGTTTAATTCAATGGAGAGAAGAGAGTATTTTTAAAAAACAGCTGGATGCCCATAAGGAAATAAAATGAATTTGACCCTTATCTCACATCATATATAAAATTTAAGTAGACAATAGACCTAAATGTAAGAGCTAAACTATAAAACTTTCTAGGAAAAAAATAGACAAAAAAAAATTGGGGCTCGGTTAAGACAAAGCTTTCTTAGATAAAATACAAAGAGCAAAATCTTGCAAAAGAAAAGTGGATAAACTGGACTTCTTCAAAATTATCAACTTTTACTTCAAAAGACACTCAAGAAAATGACAGGGTGAGCCACAGACTCGAAGAAATAGTTGTAAAACATATATATTGTAAAGGACTTGAAGTGAGAATAATATGTAAAGAACTCTTACAACTCGGGAATAAGTGAGAAACAAATGGGCAAAAGATTTGAACAGACAGTTCACGAAAGAAGATATACAAATGGTAAATAAGGACATGAAAAACTCTCAGCATCATTCATCATTAGGGAAATGCATATTAAAAACAGTGAGGTATCGCTACCTGTGCACTAGAATAACTGAAATTAAAAATATTTATAATCCCATGTGTTGGTGAGGATGTGGAGCAACTGAAAAACACTTTCATTACTGATGGGAAGCGTGAAGTGGTACAATCCTTTTGGAAACAATCTGTCAGTTTTTAATAAAATTTAATGTACTCTTATCATAGGACTCGGCAATTCAATTCTTAGATTTTTACATAAGAAAAATAAAAACGAGTCTACACAAAGATGTGTACATGAATCTTCACAGCAGCTTCATTTTCAGTAGCTAAAAGCCAAAGTCAATCCAAACATTAACTGATGAATGGACAAACAGGTCGCAGTATTTCCTTATAGTGGAATACTTCTTAGCAACAAGAAGAAATGAACTACCCACACGTGCCACAATGTGGTGAATCCCACAAGCTAGGTGAAAGGAGCCAGATGTGGAAGACTACATGCTGTCTGATTCAATGTATATGAAATTCTAGAAAAAGCAAAGCTGTAGTAACAGAAACCAGATCGGTCATTGCCTGCCTGGGGCTGGAGATGCTGAAATGAGATTGACTGCGCAGGTCCTGAGTACTTTTTGAGTGATGGAAATATTCTATGTCTTGACTGTGGTGGTGATTATACAACTGTGTATACTAATCACACTGATCAAACTATCCATTTTAAGTGGGTAAATATTATTGTATATAAATTATAACTCTATAAAGCTGATTTTTGAAAAAGGGTCTAGGTATGGGGCTTCCCACCAGACAAGTGGAAAGTTGCTTGGCAAATTGTGTAGGTGCAGGCAAAGTTGAAGAATTGGAGCAATTAGTGAAATCAATCTACTGTGTTGGGTTTGATAATAGAACCAGCCCATTGCTAGAGCTTTAAAAAATTACCCTTGATAAGGAATCTATTGCTTCACACCCATCTCTGTGTCTCCTTTCATTCCAGTCTCTTGGCTGGTCCTCTGATGTCATTTCTTATTACCTCTTGAACTGAAGTCTAATGTTTTTGTGCTTGAATTTTGTGTAGTTTCTAAGAGACTAAGGATTCAAAAATTTAGGTCATCTGGTCAATTGAAAAGTGACCTTTACTTAAACTCATTGGTATTTGCAATGCCAGCATTTATTTATCCTTTCCCAGTGAAATATCTTGAACAACTAAAGGAAAAAAAAAGTTAATGAGTTAGCTATGGTGGGGAACCATTTTTATCTACTTTCTCTTTAAATATATCAGGGCAGTTCACATGATCACTACAATTCATGACAAAAGAAATCATTGCAGTTGTAGGCACTGTAGTCAATGAATAAAATGCTTTTGCATATTTTTATGGGAGAGACATATGGTGGGAGTCTCTCTTCCTCAAGAGACCTGGGCTCCAGCAAAATAGTAAAACTGGCCCAGTGCCGTGGAATCCCATGAGAAACTGAGACTGAAACCACAACACAAAGAGCAGAAATTTTTCATGCTTTTCAAGTTTCTACTCCAGTTTGATATGAACAAAGCTTTGTACGCAAATCAAGGATACGTTTAAAATTTTTCTCCTGTGAGCACTTCATGGTATTTTGCATATGATAGAATAAGTCTGGTAGGGAAAGAGGGCCATATTTTGCCATGTTTAGAGTTTGTTTAATCTCTCTGGGCTAGGCAAATCCCATCAAATGAGAACAGCTTGGTGTTAAAATTTGTTTACTCTTTGTAAAATAGAACTTCCTGTTTTCAGATTCTGTAAAGATTTCTTGACATGAAGTAGCATTTAAATATTGTTTTGATGAGTTGAATGCCAATGGATCAGAAATACATGGATAAAATCTTGCTCAGATTTACCTCAAATTTTAATAATTAAGAACTAGCCATACATACTTTAGGTTTAGGGCTGGATTTAAAAGGACAAACCATTTCAAAACATTCAGGGAACTCAAACAGACTGCATTCCAAACTGAAATGTTTTTGTTTTGGTGTTTTGTTTAAATTTTACATGGGAAACAAAACACTTCGGTTTGTCCCCACAAATGTGAATCTGTTTTCAGTATTTATACCTCAACTGTTTCACACTGATAGGAAAGTTTTTATATTCTTTTTCCTGGAAATGAAATCAATTTTCAGAGAAATGAGAGATTCTACTGACAGTTGACAGTAGCCCAAGTCTATGCGGGGCAGGTCCCCAAGCCTCCTATCGAAAGAAGCCCACTGCCCTCTGCCCTGGCGCCCATTGTGGCTGGACGTCATTCATGAATGTAGCAGAAATCTCTCATTTTCAGCTCTTACTCTCCTAGACCTCAGGGTTCCCATCTTCTGTTTCTGTTCTTTCTCTAAACTCTGTTCCGATTTGGCTTTCTGGCTCTTCCCACTTTGAGCCATCTCGGTGGAATCTCTCCACTCCAATTCTGGCTTTTGCAGAAAAACACCATTCTCTCTCACTCAACTTACTTTTGAGGGGAGTCTCACTTTGAGTCTGGGCTGTGCTGGTCATGGAAGGGAATGGAGGCTGCTGGAGACCCCATTGGAGACTATAGTGAAGAACTCAGTAAATTCTGGGCCAAGGTCTTGGGAAGAGAAATTCCTTCTGATCTAGGACGAACAGCTGCAGAAATTTCCAGAGGCAGTTGGCAGTGGAAACAGGACGGGGAAAATTCTGTTTGGGGTGCCCTGGACCAATGCCATTTCACTTCCTGAGAAGGGTGCTGGTAGGTGTGAGTGCTCTCTTCAGCTGTCCGGCCGAGGGCGTGCTGGTGGGGACAGTTACTTATAACTGTAGCAATGATTCAAGTTGTTCATTAACCAAAACTTCAGAGGTTTTTTTCTTGCTCTTTTCTCCTATTTCTCTTTGTAACTGTGATAATTAGGGCCTCAAAGGGGGAAAAGACAGGAAAAAGAGACAAAACTCCAACTGATCAGCTGTGCTCCCTATTTGTAGTTAAAAAGTTTGAGTTCATGTCTGAACCACCAAATAAAATAGAAAGATGAATGACTAGGTAAACTACACGCTGGGAGGACTGGAACTCTTTCTCTCCCCCTCCCTCCCACTCCAATCCGAGGGGTACTACTGAATTAAAAGAATTTAATCAAGGCCAATTCTCTGCCCTGGTAATCAAGAGAGTGCCTTGAAGTAAGTATGAAGGCCCGCTGCACAGAGGCCAAGCCTGCTGGTTGAAACTGTCATTCTTCCCTGTGGATTTAGACCAGTGGTTTCCAAATCTGTCCGCACTTTAGATTCACCTGGTGAGTCTTAAACCTAAACCCAACTCTGGATGAAGCCCAGGCATCAGTATTTGAAAGAAAAAAAAAACTCCCCATGTGATTCTAATGTATAAGCAGAGTTGAGAACCACTGGTTTAGAGTGTAGTGTTTCTGAGAAAAATTAGTATTTGTCTTTTGGAGATGTACTTACTTTGAGAGGTCAGTGAGTCTGAAAATTGGCAGTCCTGTATCTCTTTTACTGGTGGACGTGTAGCACAGTAAACCCGAATTCAAGGATTCACACCCACTCTTACCCAAAAAATTACAGCTTCCTTTCTCCATTACCCCCCAAGCTTTGAGGTGGCAATAACCATTCATGTCCACTCTGCTGTAGGCAGTCGGGGAGGGCGCATTCAAACTGCAGCTTTCCAGAAGCACGCTGAGAGTAAGACCGCTTCCCCCAGGCAGGGGTGGGCGCAGATTTTTCCCAGGGCCGGGAATGTAGTTTCTTCTCTGGGGATGAGTTCTGAACCTATCGAGAAAGTCCAAGCTGACTGCAATTTCAGCCTTTTATGCTATAATTTCTTTCGAATAGGTCTTCCTATCAACCCATTAGTAAAGAAATTTGGCTGTGTCTTTGCAGCCCATGTGTTGGTATTGTGGTGACGGGGCATAAAGTGGTGAGAGACAGAGTCATCTTGCCTCCTCCTCTCCCGGGGAAGAGGTGGGCAGCCCATCAGGAGGACCACAGCTCTGCAGAGGGCCAGATGGTCACAGGGTCCCCACGGGGAAGCCAGCAGCAGGGGCAGCAGATGGTCCCCAGCCTATAGAGGATCTTGGAAGGAGACTTCACACAAGAGAGAACAAAGTTTCTGGCATCACCATGCATCTTGGGCTAGCAAATGTTTTGCAAATGGCTGTCCAGAAAAGAAAGCTTTGGTTTGTAGCACTGGCCAATTTTCATGGTGTAAACACTCTCCTTAGTTTTAGGTTCCCAACCTGAACCAGGACTCCCTGGAAGAGGAGTCGGGAAGAAATGTGCAAAATCAGCTCTGGCCAGCGGGGAGGAGGGGGCTCCGGGGGTTCTGCTGCCCGTGGTGGGCTGGGCGTGCAGACCCCTGCAGTGGGGAGGGAGGGAGGGAAGGGAAATTCCTAAGGGAATCAGTGTATTTTCTATAGATTTCTGCTCTCTGTGTGTTCCCTCTCCTCTTTCAACATAAACAACCAACACTCGGCTGTGATTCCTTCAAGTATGACCTTCTGAACTCAGGGTTGAAAATAAGCCATTTATCAGAACCAAAACCTGGATTTGGACCCAAACTAGCAGAAAGGACTGAGGGCTACACCTTTTATAAAATAAGAACAAATATTTTTGACTGCTCTTCAAATATCCTAAAGCTAGTCACATATGGTTTGAGATGGTCAATAACACATAACATTTATAGGTGCCCACTGTGTATCCAGTATCTTCCATGTATTAACTCATTTAATCTTTACTATAACTTTATGAGAAAGGTGCTTTTATTAGAAGGATTACACCTTTTAAATAAACAACCTCAGGGAATGTGTTTGAATAAAACCACAAGTTATTCTAGACTATTCACACGGTAGTTTGAGATGGTTAAAAATAGCAAACATTTATTGAGTGCTTACTACATACCTGGTGTTTTCCATGAACTCGCCATTGAATTTTTATAATGACCTATCAGTCAAGTGTTACTGTGATGCTTATATTACAGTTAAGGAAATAAACAACAGAAAGTGACTACCTGAAGGTCAGGTGACTCATTGATGGCAGAGCCACGAATCAAATCCAGGCAGTCTGGTGCCACCGACTCTACTGTCTTTCCAGGCAAATCCCTGACCTTCAGTGTAGATATCTGACCTTGTTTTAAAAAAGCAATGCACTTTTTTACTTTAATTGAAGTACAGTTAGTTTACAATGCTGTGTCAATTTCTGGTTTGCAGCATAATATTTCAATCATACATATACATACTTATATTCCTTTTCATATTCTTTGTCATTATAGGTTACAAGATATTGAATATAGTTCCCTGTGCTATACAGTAGAAACTTGTTCATCTATTATATACATATCGTAATTAGTATCTGCAAATGCACTTCTAATGATTTCTGCTCAACCACCCTTCCCAACACACACACTTCCTTCAAACTGTGAACACTACCTTTTTCACTTCAGTGGTAGATACTGTTTGGCATTATGTGATTGTGGTCTGTGACTTAGAGCTGAGGTATCCACATGCCGAGAGGTCAGGAGATGAATTCAGAATTAAAAATAATTCTCCTAATTGCTAGTTAAGTTCAGCGTTACCCCTTGAAAACCACACCTAAACCACATGTAAGTCAGCTGAGCTACGGGGAAGAAAGTCAGATTTCCGAAGGATTCTATTGATCTCCACCTTTAGCACCAGAACGGTTTTGAAGTGTCTGCCTCATTGGAGTGACATAATTTACACCTTTCATTCTGGGGTTGTCTTAGCTGAGCTGCACAGTGGTGTTCTTATGTAGACAAAGCTACTGGAGTTTAGAAACAGGAAGGGCTAGAAACTCACTTTTAAAAGTAAAATAAAGCTTACACAGTGGGGGATTTCCTTCACTCTCCAAACTCTGACATGTGTTAGGTAGTCAGGGAAGAATAATAAAATTCCCCAGGAAAAGCATTTCACAAATGGCAGTGGTTTGAAATGTGGTTTTCTAGGTGGCCATGGGTCTGATTTCCATCCCCTTCTCCTCACCTCCTGCAGGGCTGGTCTCAGTTACTTTTGCAGAGCCAGGTCTGCAGAGTTCTGCAGAAGAGCCAAGCCTTCCAGAACAAACCAAGGACAGATTGGAGGAGGCCCAGCCCACCACCCAGGCTCCTTCTGAAAATGTGTGTGTGCTAGCTTGCAAGAGCCACTCCCTTGATTCCAGAAAAGGGTGCCAGCTTCCACTGGGTCCTGACGATGCAGCCAGCCCTGCCTGATGTGACAAGGGCAAGAGGTGCTTGTTCAGTGGACCCAATGGGAACCACACAGGTATACAAGGCTGCTAGCAGGTGGCCTCCGAGAGGACAAGACTGATAGAGTCCAAGATGAAAGAACACACTGCTGGAGGACAAACGGGGTTTCTGGGGACCCCTTCAAAAAGGAGCTGCACAGTATAGAGTTGTGAAGGCATTTGAGTGAGCCCTGAGGGCCTTGAGGAATAAAGTGGATCTTCGGAGGTTCTGGTCCTGGGTCCCAGGTAAGGGAGACAAGTTAATTGAGGGGTTCATACCTGTAGCCTGTAGTAGCCAGACCGTGGTTGCATGAGGAATGTGGGAATTAAAAGATCCAGCTAGTGACATGCTAGGACTTTTATATATTTCATTCCAGTAAGTCGGTTTTGCTATAACACAACACACGCATCCCTAAAACTCACTTCACTATGCAAAAGCACACGATAAAAACCGCAGGGCTTGGGGAAAACT
The DNA here is from genome assembly GCF_036321535.1 of Camelus dromedarius. NCBI lineage: Eukaryota > Metazoa > Chordata > Mammalia > Artiodactyla > Camelidae > Camelus > Camelus dromedarius. The sequence goes on from NC_087440.1 coordinate 59,523,710, forward strand.
GAGGCCGAGGGTACAATACTTAAAAATTTTGTCAGTGACATAAAAAAGATAGGAATCTAATAAAAATGGTGGCACAGTCTTCGTGCATGTTAAATGATTAAGAAATACATAAATACTATAATAAACATGGCACTTTATCTTGAAAAAGACCTGAAGTTTGCTTGTTAAAGTGGTCTTTGCAGCTTGTGAGATATTATAGAGCGGTAGAAGGAAGGTCATCAAAATTACACTCTTCAAATCCTGAAGCTTGTTTTTCTGTCTTTGAAACATACATTCTGTCTTTGAAGGATACATTTATCATAGATAACTGCTTCATCAGAATTGAAAATTTAAATCCATGTGTGGTCTTCTTTTTCAGTAACTTCTGTATCCCTGCTGGAAATTCTTCATGGCTTTCTTCTCTGCACATCAGGCTTTGCCCAACATCTGAAGGCTTTGGAAATTGTAGCAACATTTGAAACTGCCAAACCAGTCACTCATAGTGTTAGATGGTACCACTTCTGTAGAATATGACATTTTCCAGGATGGTCTCTGTATACATACAGTGCTTTCTCTTTGTGAGAAAGGTTGTCTCCCATTTTTCACTGTTTGGTTTCCAGTCTCAACCATGCTCATCTTTCCATCTCTATCATTTCTTCAGCCCTTATTGTTACTGACTTCTCAGCACTTAGAATTGTTTCATCCACAGATGTTTCTTTTATCATCACAGCACTGTGAATTCTTTTGTGCCTGTTGCTTGGAAAATGTAGCATGTTCTCTTGATTCTTTCAGAATGCTTTTTCACTTCAAGCTTCTCCCCAGTCCACCAAGGTAGCCTTTCTCGTGACCTATTTGATGTTTTTGAATCAGGATGCTTAGACATCTTTCAAATGTTGAATGAGTTTCTTTTTTTCTTTTTCAATATAGAAAAGCTCACAACTGTGAAAAAATAGCAAAACACAACCTTGGAGGACAACACACTTGGTTAGGTTAAATAGAGTGGTTAGAATAACACAGGTTCAAAGTAGGGGGTAGATGTGTGAGGCGTGCATGTTTTGTAAATTCCTACAAGACAGTTCAGCTGCGGGCAGTTTTCTAGGTTAACCTAGGTTCTCTCACAGGCAATTTTGTCTGTGAGAAATCTGTATTGTGCTCAAATTGTACCATAATAGATTAACCTAATTGGAATCAATTTGCATTTTCAAAACAAGTGTCATCACAGACTGTGTACGATACCTCTGCATATACATTTTCTCAGTTGATCACTAATAATAGTTAATAATCCAATTATACAGATGGAAAAACTGAAGCTGAAACATCTCAGAACTTGGATGTGAGCCTGGAGCTGCCAGAAGCTCAGATGAGAGTCCTCACCATGTTTAAGTTCCTGGTCCTACCAGTTCCTAAAGCCAATTCTACCCCTGTGTCTTCCGGAAGTTTGGTTTTGTGAACCAGGACATTTTCTTCTTTCACTTAAAGTAGTTCAAGATGGGTTTTTTGAGTAATGCTGGGTCTTGGCTAAACGCAGGATAGCCTGGATAATGTTCAAATTCTCTCCCAGCTCTGGGAGAATTTCTGTTACATTTTGATTTGGAAATAAACCAACTTCAGAGAGAGGGCATCCTAAATTTCAAGGCTTGCCTTTGAAATGGGAGTTTCTGGCTTGTGCCGAGCAGTGATGCAGACACTGGATGAAAGATAACAGTTTCTTCAACCCCTGAGTGTTAGCCGAGAGAGCCCTCAGGCAGAGCGGTGGGGGCTCCCTCTCTGGGATCTTTGGAGGGTGTCTGACTGGGCTTGTGCCCCTTCAGACATTGACCTTTCGGAGACAGTGGCCCTTCACTGTGCCTGCAGGGCCACTGTGACTGTGACAGAAAGAGGACTTAGAAAGAGGAGCCGAGACCGTACCACCAGGATGCAGAGCCTTGCTCACCTGGGGAGGGGTGCCTGCCGGGTGTAGCGGAGCCTCTTCTTCCTCCTGGTTCCACGGGGTCCTGACAGCTCTCCAACAAAACCAGCTCAGTGACAGGAAGGGATCCCAGCTGCTTCCGACACTGAGCTCAGGAGTGACCACTGGGCTGTGGCCTCTGCTGCTATTCTGTGAGCACCTGAGAAGCACTCACGTCCATTCGTTCATCCCACCAATATTTGTTGTGGCCTGGTATGTGCCAGGATTGTTCTTTTTACATGATTTCTTTCTTTCATTTGCTTCTTATGATTTCAACCCAGGAACTGGCTAGCTCCCAGCCCGTGCTCTCCGGCCTGTGCTGTCCTGCTTCTCCGTTCAAGGTGGTCCACGCCGTCTTGGTCAAGGTTGCTAGAGGCCAGCCTCCATCATTTTCCTGCTTACTGGAGACCTGAAAGTTTGTCAGTGACCTTCCCCCGACCTGAAAAACAAATTCTCAACTTGTCGCTGCGTTTCATGTGTGACTGCAGACTTAGTTCCCTTCTATTTAGATAGCATGTGCCTGAGTGTCACCTTCCTCTGTGCTTTGATGAGATTTATAGTCCTTCCTTCCTTCCCTCCTTCCTCGCTCCTCCCTTCCTCCATTCCTGCCTGCTTCTTCCTTCCTTTCTTTTGTTTTCTTTTCTTTTCTTTCTCTCTCTCTTTCCTTCCTTCCTTCCTTCCTTCCTTCCTTCCTTCCTTCCTTCCTTCCTTCTTTCCTTCCTTCCTTCCTTCCTTCCTTCCTTCTTTCCTTCTTTCTTTAAATTCATACACTGGGACCTATTCTACAAATTTGAAACGCAAAGAGAGAATAAGAAAAACAGAGCAACTTAAATACTGAAAAATGATTTGTTTAACTTTATGCCAGCGGCCTCTGAACTTGGTGGTGGCTCCTTCCCATGCTGTGCCTTTCCTGCATGTTCAGCTGGAGTGGGAACGCGGAGGTGCCCTGGCCCTGATCCCGCCACGGGTTGTGCCTCCTTGTCCTCGGTGAGCGCGGCAGCCACAGGTGCTGCAGAGAAGGAGCAGCTGGCGCTTCCTGCCGGGAAGCCACGGACGCTGGCTGGGAAGGGAAGGGAGCCTGGGGCTTCACCTGATGTGGCCAAGGACGGCCACAAGGAGTGACAAGGAGAGATTCCTGCAGCCAGTGGGCATGGGGCTGAGGAGGAAGAGGGTGGTTTTGAAACTTTCTGCCTTATTAAAACCCAGACTCTTAGCAGAGGGCGTGTGACTCATGGCCTTAGATGACATGCACATCGATGACCTCTGAGTCACTCTTCTGGGAGGAATTGACACAAACTGAAGGGAAAATGGCATGGATGGCAGTTTGGAAGCAGCAGAAGAAACAGGATCACTTGTGTTGTTAGTAGAGAGTTAAAGACATGAAAGAATGGAAAGAAAAACAAGGCAGAACAGGAGGGACGTGGAGGAGGTAGCGTCATCTCCCAGTGGAATGGGGAAAACTGGGGTCTCTGGTGACAAAGGGATGGGGTGGCTTGAACAGACTCTGGCCTCTTGCCTCTCATGGTGATCAGAAATTTAGGAGGTCAGAGACAGAGCCATCATTTGCTCCTTTATTTCACAAGAACTTGCCAAGTGCCTTCGATGTTCTAACTCTGTTCTAGGCACTGAGACAACACACAGTCCTGCCCAGGTGGGGCTGATCTCAGTGGATGAGAAAGATAACAAAGAAACAGCACATCACACGGCATCCCTGAATTCAGGCCTTTTGACTAATTAACAGACATACGTTCAGAATGTCCCTGTGGGATGCTGCAAGCATGTGCATGAGGGGAGGGGGTGTGAATGGCCCCATCAAGGGTGCTGTGCTTTAGCTGCTCAAAAGTTTGTCTGGAGTCTGGGCTCTTGTAGCTGGGATCTGGTCTCCTGGGAGAACCAGTGGTGGTGTGGTTCTGATTGGGAAAGGGAAAATAAAGGGATCCCTTGAAGCCCGCAACCCCCTCTCTTATGTGTGTTTGAAGACTCATGTGAGGCGAAGAGCCCTCTTCATGTGAAAGTGGATCTCCAGTGAATCTGGTGTATCTGAAGACAGGAAAAGCAGGGTCCCAGATCCAGTAGGATTCCAAACCACCAACAGAAAAACCAAACCAAACAAACAGAAAACACTTTGCACTAAATTAGCTTCACTTCTGCTTGACTTAGATGAATGGATCTGAGGCTAGTTCCTACAAAAGGACCATTCGCAGCCACCAGGCAGCAGTTTAGGCAGTAAAGGGGAGCAATGCCGAGAAGCAGAAAGGGCTAAGGACCAGGATTCAGAGATCCAGGGTCTCATCCAGACCTGCCACTAACTGGCCCTGTTGAGGCAGGCAGTCCCGCAGGCTGGCTGGATGGAGAACAAAACATCAGGAGACCTAGGGAAGGGTTCTCAGTCGTGGATGGAACAGGCATGCTTAGGAAGAGGGTGGAAACTGGAGAAGACTGGAAATAAACCAAAAGCGGGGGCTACAGTGAGCAGCCAGGAGCCCAGCATCTCACAGAGAAGCTTGACGAAGCCAGGCAGCCAAGGATTAAGATCCTTGCTACAATTTGAGTGACCCTGGTTGAGGGAGGCTGGGCTGGAAGGAGGTGGATGAAGGACTGGACCGCTGCTTGGCTACCTTCCCACTGAGAGTGAGGACAGTTTTGCCTCACTGGTGCCCTGCGTTCTCTAAACCCAGGTCAGAGCTCACTGACAGCCCACAGCCCCTGGCCATCGGGCTGCTCCCTTGACCCTACCTTCCTCCCAACTGAGCTCCAGGGACCACTGCACACCAATCCATTCTGGACAGGCTGCTTGCAGCAAAGTCTTTATTAAAGACAGGAGAGCAGAATATTACAAGAAGGAGAGAGAGAGGAGAGGCAGGAGGAGAAGAGAGAAAAACCTGGAAAGAGAGACACAGCAGCATGAAGGCTTCAGCTAAAGGCTGATGGAGACTTAAGCAGGAGGAGACGGTGTGAGCGTCAGCAATGCTAAGAAAAAGAGAGCTAGAGCCCGGTCCAGCACTTGCTCTTAATTTCCAGAGGCAGTGAAGGTGCAGCCCCACTTACCTCTTCCCAGCAACTCCCTTCTCAACCACTGTCCTCCACGTGGCTCGCTCCTCAAAGTTCTGCCCTCGCTCCCCACCCATCTCAGTAGCCAGGTGAGGACTGGCTCCATCCTCTCTCCTGCTCCCGTATATTCCCAAGAGACTTCATCCTGTTGGCACAGTCTCAGCTCCTCTTTCTAAGTCCTCTTTCTGTCCATCTGGCCCTGGCCACCCCTAGTGTCCCCAGGCCACCCGTCAAAGCCAGAGAGTAAGAAGAGAGTGGCCAGGTCATAACTTTGATGGCTGCCGAGGGTATGGCTTTGGCCTAGGACTCTGCACGTGTGCGTGCATGTGCATGTGTGTACGTAGGGGGAGTGGGGATGTTGTACTTAAGGCTTTGGCAAAAAGGATTTGGGTTTAGATCAGGGGCTAAGAAGGATCTCTTAACTGGGTGGTGGTCCAAAGGTGTGAGTTAAGCCACACCCAGCAGAATCTGTGATTGAGTAAATACCTGTAATTTACCCCTGTGTGTGTTGTGTGGCCTATGATTCCTTACCTGGAAGTGAAGTCAATGCTTATGTTGTTGTTACTGTCCCTACGGCTTGAAACAGGAGACAGAGGGTTTGATGTGCTAATGGCCCAAGTCAGTGAAGAGAGTTACAAGGGACATTCAGGAAAAGCCTCCGGAGTTCATCATGTCCCTGGTTGAAGAGGAAAGAACAGCCATCCCGGCTAGTACCCAGGTGGTTGATGAGGGGCAGAGAGGGATGCTTAAGATGGAGATGTTCTGGCAGTTGGCATATTGCCTTACCAGGATCCAGACGAAGCCTATTATTAAACTGCATTTTCTTCTTTCATCATTTTAAAGAGAATTACTTTATTACAGACATGCTGTTAAAATAACTGAAAGCCAAAGCAAAAATTGCTCACTATCCCATCCTGAAATCAAATCAATGAAAACTATGTGTGATATCCAACAAATATAAAATTCTATCCGCGATGTTGCTAAGAACACCAAGCATGCACATAGACGTGGCCTTGCAGATGACGCTGACTAATCCACGAAGGTTTTCTCAGGCTCAGGCCCAACCCTTCTACTTTCCACCAAGTTTTCAGTGACTTTTCAGATGATTTGGCTTAGAAATCATGGAGAAAGGAGATGCAAGCTCAGCCAAACCCCACCTATTCTCATTCTTTTCCCTTGTGCCCGGTTAGCCCTTTGAAACATTGCCAAGTCTCTGTGGGAGGCCAGCCTGCTGCTACATTGTGACCTGGCTCCTTGATGTGGATGGCGGGGAATGAATGGAGTCGGTGCATTTGCCACTGAACAAATGGCGCTTCATCGGTGCTTGTTTGAACATGTGTAGGCTTCTGCATTTCAATGATTTCTTCCTTCCCTAATCAATCTGCTAAATGCAACATTTACAACCAGTCTCGCATGCATTATTGCAAGGCTGGGGCCTGATCATGGCAAATGAAGGCTGCCAGCTTCCCCTGCCAGAAGCAAGAGGCACTGGGGACAAATGGAAATTGAACAATAGTCTTGTATACTCCCTGCTCTGTCATGGATGGCCCTTCAGCAGGAAACCAATCAATGGAATCAAAAGAACACGGTTTCCTGTTAACATAGAGCCATGCCAAATCCACCAGACATTATTGCTTCATGCCCTGTGCCAGTCATTGTCAACCAAAAGCATAAGTAATAACACATGACTGGAGTTGTGGTTTTAGTGAAATATTCTTTTGATTTTGGCTCGGTACCACACACCTTCATATGCTTTATTGCCCTTTCCCAAACCTAGGGAGGTTGTTTTTTTTTTTTTCCATTTCTTTTTAGATTTCTTTTCCCCTAAAGAGCTATATCTGGCTGTTTTGCTGCATACCAGCTCTTAAACCCAAGGCAGCTGACTCCCAATTCTCAGTCTTTTCTTAGGCAACACTTTTTAAAAAATATATTATTATTATTATTATTGCATCACTTGGGGCTAACATAAACCCACTGTGTATTGGCCTTCAACAATCTTGCTTTTCCTCTGAAAATGGCTAGATCCCTAAGACTGGCTTTAAGAGAGAAAAACCTCTCACATAATATTTTTCTTGCTTTCCAGGCTGATCTGGAAGGTGATGATAGGTCATAAGCCGCAGCCTCTGCGAGGATGTTACAACCCCTGGAGCAGGCGGGAAGTACATGTGTGTTTGGAATGCAACAAAAGGGAAGAGTTACTGGTGTGTTTTGGACACGACCGTGCATTTTTAACCCTTTCTCCCCACTTCGAGAAAACTCAGCTCCATTAGCTGCTCAGAAGTTTTCCCCTAAAATGCCACGATCAAGGGGGAAGACGGGACATCATCTAGATCATTCCTTTTTGCAGACAGTTTTGCCTGGTAGTCAGGAGCTTTGGCTGCAGACAGTGCTGGCTCCAACCCTACCTCCTTCTCTTTCTAGATGTGCGCCTCTCGGGAAATTGATCAACTTTCTGATACTCATGTTCCTCCTCTAGAAAAGAGAAAGCTCACTTTTCAGGGTTGGGGCACTTGGCTCCTGCTCCATCGTGGAAGCCTTTTGTGGGAAGTGTACCTCGTTTGTGTGCAAGAAATGGCATGACTGTTATTAAGAAAGTGCTCTGGAAAGTCTTCGGTCCCTAATCCAAATGGTTCTGGGAGTGAGAGGAAGGGGGGGGGGTTCAGGGCTGTGGAGCACATGGGGCCAGGGGCAGAGTAGCTTCTCCATGAAGAGTGTGGGCCTTATGTCACTTGTCACTGTCATAAGAAGACTGGGAGAGAGAAACTAGGCTGTCATTGTTACGCCCATTTCACAGGTAGAGAAGTGGAGGTCCTTGCACACTGCTGGAGTCAGCAGAGCCACTCCTGGACCCCAAGGCTCTGGAATCCTTGCAAATTCTCTGTCTGTACATCCCATTTCCTCTTGGAGTTGAATTAGTTTGTTTTCAGCCTGTCCTCAGTGCCCTGAGGCCCTGTCCCTCCCTGTCCTTTCAAGGAAAGGCAGAACTCCCTGCCTTTACACACACACACACACACACACACACACAAATACACACATACGCTCCTGGCCTTTGCTGCCCCCTGTGGTCCCCTAGAAGAATGGCCACTTAGACATGGCTAGGACCTGAAGGATGAGGTGATTTCACTGGCTTGAATCACATTTTCTTCCCAGAAGGTCCATCCCTGCCATCTTTCCCTTTTTCCTGGAAACTTTTCTGAAATGCAAATGGATTACCTAGATGAACACATCATCTTTGTGGCTAAACTCATTTATTACTTGAAAACAGGAACAGGTCACTATTGATAAGAGGGAGGAGAGCAGCACTTTGAAGGATGGGGCACCTGGGTCAGGGTGGGTTCTAGTCCAGGTTCCTGGGGAGACAGACACTGAGATCAAAATTGCTTGGAGGACATTCATTGCAGACGGTGCCCAGGGTCCACTCCTGGGTGGGCAGGGCAGGTGAGGGGAGCAGGACCGAGCAGAGGGAGGCTTAAACGGTGGAGATGGATGCAGTTACCACCAAGACTCCGCTAACCCCACAGAGTGTTCCGGGACTAGGATGGCCCTTCAGAGTCGCCCTGCTCAGAGTGAGAGGGGTTCTTTATGCTGTATTGACCTGTCATTGGGTGCAGGCTGCTGCCAGGTGATGTGACTTTAGACAAGGTATAATCTAAGGGTAGGTCCTGGAAAGGGACTCGCTGAGAGCTGTCACTGCTGTGCTCTCAGTGACTGGAGGGGGTGGGGGAAATGAGACCTGAGCCCCGAAGGAAAGCTGGGTGGGGCGCCGCAGTATCCACTCTCAGGAGGGAGGCAGGGGGCAGTGGATTGGCTGGGAGCTAGATGCCTGGGGCTTCTGAGACTTTGATGAAAAGACTTTAGAATTAAAGTTTGGGGGAAGAGAAGGTAGTTTTTTCTCCAACCTGCAACTGAAACAGCTGAAAAAGACTCGGGTATCTGGTGAGGAGTGGAACTCTCCTGCTGTGCTCACTCCCAGTCTCCTCAGAACTTGGCCGTGCACGTGACCTTGGGTTATGGTGTCAAATAAGACGCTGGATCAGCGTTTCTCAAAGTCTGTTCCGTGAACCTGACATGTCCACATTATCCTAGGGAAGGGGCTTGAAAAATGTAAATCCCTGGGCCCCAAATACAATGAAACAGCCTCTAGGGGTGGGACCAGGAATCTGTACTACAGACGTCTTCCTTCTCCGACTATTGATCCTTTTGTACTTTTGTACTAGAGCTTATCAACACCCCTGCCACAACTGTCTCTCAAATTGGCAATGTCTTCAGGGCCCAAAATAAGTATTTTTATTAATAATAATATTTGCATAGCTGAGTTATATCACTCTGGGTTTCTCAAATGACTTCTGTTGTAGGCTCCAACTGGAGAGGCCGTGTCACTCATACTGATTCTCTAGTAACTATAGCTGTCCTTTTTATTCTGCGGGGGAACCAAAGTCTCCTCCCCTCCAGCTCCCCTTAAGTCAGCCATGGGGCCCAAATTGGAGCAGCATTCTGGTTATGGGACTTCGCCTCTCTGGCCACAGTCATGGGTTGAGGGATGGGCATCTGCCAACTGGGCCAATCATTGTGGCCCACCTCTGCCCCCAGTGATCGATGCAGAAATGTGCCCAAGATTCAAGCTAAGCCACCTCGAGTCCTTCCCCCAGGATTTTTTTTTTCAAACTAAAGCTGGTGTGGGGAAAGAGGAAGAGCCTTTCCCCTGTGCTCCTGCGGCCATGAGTGTGGCTCTAACACCTTCAGCACTCATAGCTGGTGGCGTGGGGCAAGTGGCTTTGGGAGAGCAAAGCTGACACCAGCTAAGAGAAGCAGAGGTGAGGGGCAGGGTGTGTCCTGATGATGTTTGAGACTTCTGTTCAAGTAACTTCTGGGTTTATATGGTTTAGTAATGTGAACCAATCACTGACGTGTTAGTAATGGGTCTCCTGGTATTAAGTCTGTGAGGGCACCAGGATGTGATCACATATAAATGTGGAATTATCAGGCACATGGGCTCTCTGGAAGAGGGCATGGGGAGGGATGGAGATGGTAAATAAGTGGTACAAAGGTCTCCGTTTCCTCTCACTCCCCTATGGGCATGCAGTAACAACTAAGCACTACATGTGTGCAATGTGTTCGTACTCCTTTTTCTGGTTGAGCCTAAAAAACAAAAACAAAAACTTTCAATACAATGTCTCAGGAAGCCAGTTGGTAGGAATCAGCCTTTTATACGAAACTTTCTTTTCATTGGATCTTTGGATCCATTGCGTTTGTATCTCTTTCAGAAGAGGTTTTGTGAGGCTACAAGGTTTAAGTGTTTTGTCTCTGCATCTAGGTATGTTAGCAGAAAATCTTGTATAACTTTTCTCAAGTCCATCTGAGAGAGAAGATCCTTGCTCTCCACGTTATTTTGGCTTCTTCCAACTACCAGTCCCAGTGCCAAGGCACATTTCACAGAAGAATCTCTCCTTGACATTCATTTTCCCTTTGGTAATGGGGTCTTAGCTTGAGGAAGAGAAATTCTTGCAAGATAGAAAAACTGAAGTCTATAGTTTAATTGGTTTGGACTGAGAAGAAGAGAGCAAGTAACTATTTTGGGTATACAGGTTTACCCCAAAGAAATTATGCTTCCTCATTGGTGGTGGTGGTGAGGGGGAGGTGGTGATGGAGATAGTGGTGGTGGTGATGATGGCGATAGTAGTGACAGTGATGATGGTGATAATAGTCGTGATGGTAGTGATGATGGTGATGATGGTGATAGAGGTGATGGTGATGGTGGAGGTGGTAGTAGAGGAGGTGGGGGTGGTGATGAGCACATAGAAGAGGGTAGCCTTTCTCACCAATTTCTTCCATACCTGAGGCATTATCACTGCTGGTTTCTGTTGCTTCTCAGTATAATGCCCTTCTGCAAAATAAGCATTTAGAGCATAAGGGATTAGGTAGAAGCCCATATACAGGAATTCGCTCAGTTTTCTCCTCCCTCTTGAGCTAAGTCAAAAGCACCTACCTACCAGGCCACCCATCCTTCCTTGCTTTTAGGGAGATCACTTAAGAGTGCTTCTTCTCCTCCTCCCCCACTTCCTCTTTCTACTTCTTCCCTGACTCCAAATTAATCTTAGCAGGGAGTCCTAAAGCAAATGATCATGTTACAAGTCTAAATGCGATAGCCTGTCATCTTTCATTATCTTTGACATAAACAAAACTGTCAGAATTCTCTGAAACCTGCCTTTGGTTCAGGGTATTCTCTCTGAGGCCAGGAAATCCATAAAGATTAGAAAAAGGGGGGGTTGCCCCAAGGTAAGAAAAAAATGTAATGGAAGATTGAAAAAGATCTCCAGTTCCAAACTTGTGTGCACTTTTAGACCATTGCATTTAGGGGGATATTGATTAAGGCTGTACAATGTTTACATAACTGTGGCTTCTTTTATAAAATAGAGGTCTGAGGGCATTTCATTAGCCAGATTTATTTCTTTGACTATTCCCCTGCAATTTCCTTGAATATTTAGATTTGCTCTGCAGTTAAACAATAATTGCCTGACTTGTTTCCTGGAGATTGGTGCCTTCCATGGACTGAGTTGTCAAAGATTGGGAGAGTATATTTTATACGGAAGAATAATGCCTAACTACTGGAGTCGCCTAGTTAGGACTCTGAGCTCGTGTACCTCATACACAGGCACAAAAATGTTTTGGAAAAGTTTCTCTTATTCTTCACGTACTTTGAACATAGATCTCCCTGCCCATGATCCCAGGATGAGTTGAGCGTAAATGAATGCAAATATCCCTTCCTCAGAGGCTGTTTACCTTTTTCTGGCCCCTCTTTCAAAGTAGCCACAGTTTTTTGAAAGAGACACACACACCACACTCTAAAGCAGAGTTCAGATTGGGTAACGCTGAGGCCATGGTCTTGGTTTGAGGGCATTTCAGAACTTTAATATTTTGGTAACCCATGCTCTATAAATCATTGAATTACATCAAGTCTATTTAAAACCCCTCCGGGCAGCTGTTTAAAATGCTGTCACTGCAGTAAGCCATGTCCTCAGAGTCACATGGCAGGTTGGGGCCAAGAAGGGGATGGGTTTTGTTTGTGTTTCTCTCACTCCAGTTAGGTATACCCTCTGACTCTCCACTTCTGTGAATAGTCCCTCCGTTTCCAGTTATTTCCAAGTTAAGCTATGAAGGCCACTTAGGCCATCAGGGTTAAGCCTTCCCATCAGAACAAATTCTTCTCTTCAAGCCATTTAGTCCAACTACCACAACTGTTAGCTTCAGATTAATATGTTTAATAAGTGAAATCTGGACTATTTCAAGAAAGCAGGCAGGCAGGTTGGATTGGTTGCAGCTGAGCGGTCCTGTGGTTTTAACTCGGTCATTGCTGGGGGTGGAGACCACCTGTGTAGCACCTGTGGGCATCTGGGGCCTCATGACCCCAGGGAGCCCCGCTTGGCCAGCCCTGCTCTGGCCTCCAGATTTCCTCTGGGGTCTGACGGTGCAGGAGGTATCAGGAGGCCAGATCTGGGGGGGAGCAGCTGGGAGTGAGGCTCAGTCTTCCTCTTCAGAGTGCTGCATTTGTAGGTGTGCTGCCTGCCTCTGCTCGGCTCCAAGCTGCTTAAGAGAGGGCTGCTGTGGCTGCCTTCACATCACATGCAGGCCCAGGCTACCTGAGCTTGTGCCCGAGTGTGTGCACACACAAGAGAGGGAAGTTTAGCTTCAGTGAAACTGAGAGTGCTATGCTATCTTTTAAAAAGATTTTTTTATTGCAGTATAGTCAGTTTACAATGTGTCAGTTTCTGGTGTGCAGCATAATGTTTCAGTTATGCAAGTACATGCATATATTCCTTTTCGTATTCTTGTTCATTGCAGGTTACTACAAGATATTGAATAGAGTTCCCTGTGCTATACAGTAGAAACTTGTTATTTATCTATTTTATATATAGTAGTTAGTATCTGCAAATCTCAAACTCCCAATTTATCCCTCCCCATCCCTTTTCACCCTTGGTAACCATAAGTTTGTTTTCTATGCCTGTGAGTCTGTTTCTGTTTTGTAAATAAGTCCATTTGAGTCCTTTTTTTAGGTTCAACATATAAGTGATATCATATGGTATTTTTCTTTCTCTTTCTGGCTTTCTTCTGATGATCTTCAGGTCCATCTGTGTTGCTGCAAATGTCATAATTTTATTCTTTTTTATGGCTGAGTAGTATTCCATTGTATAAATATACCATAACTTCTTTATTCAGTCATCTGTCAGTGGACATTTGGTTGTTTCCATGTTTTGGCTATTGTAAATAGTGCTGCTATGAACATTAGGGTGCATGTATCTTTTTGAATTAGAACTATCTTAATTTCAGCACTTATAAATGTTGAAATCTAAAAAAAAAAAAAAAGTCAAATTACACAGTGGGTATGTGTGTGATGGAAGGACATTATCTTGTCAAAGTCTTGGCCCTCCCATGGTCTTTGTCCTTCCCTGGCACATAGTAGGTACTCCATAATTTTTTTGAATCAGTGCACAAATCCAAATTAAGATCAGGGCTTTGGAGTCAAGATCTGAGTTTGAATCTCGGCGTCCCACGTACTAGCTGTGTGAGCTTGGGCGGGTTCCTGAACCCTTTTGAGCTTCAGGTTAAGTTGTTGGGAGGATTAAGCAAGATAAAGCATGCAGTATATTATACAGCTGATGCTTGAATATCAGGACTTAGAGGCCTCAACCTTCTCCATGAAGTGGGAAACCTGCCTACAACTTTGCCCTCGGTATCGATGATTTTGCATCCTTGGATTCAACCAATCGTGGATCCCATAGTACCACAGTAGTTGTTTTATCAGAAAAAACAAAACAAAACAAAAACAAACAAACAAGAAAAAGTGCCTATAGGTAGACCTGCTCCTGCGCAGTTCAAACGCGTGTTTCCAAGGGTCACCTGTATATGTGATCTATATTAAAACGCTCAGCATGTATCATGTATATTCTACACCCCATTCCATTTGTCCCAAAGGCACCCAAAGAGGACCTGACAGAGGAACAAGAGCTGGTTTCCCCTCGGCTGTGTCAGCTGAGGAAGGAGTGCTGGGCTCAGCTTTATCTGACAGTCTGGGCGCCTTGAGAAGCGTGGGGGCTCTGCTCCCTCCTCCCGCCCCTCCCCTGGAAAAGGAAGAAGGCAGTGTCTCAGTTTGGGGCCAGTGGGGATTGGGTCCTGGGGCAGAAGATGCTGGCTTTGGCTGGGAAGCCCTGGGCATCCAAGTCCTGCGTCCCTACTGCACCTGGAACCTCCAGGGGACCACGAGGACAGCTGAGGCACCTCCCCCGCCACCCCCCACCCCCGCCGGCTTCCAGACATTAGTGTATTTTGAGCTGAAAGACCAACAATACACAAAACAAAACAGCAACCGGGGGAATGTGATTCAGAAGCCGATCTGCTTATTCTGAGCCAAACCAAATGTGGAGCGGCGACGCCCAGTGCTTCCCTGCACTCGAGAGGCCGATGAAACACCCCATGGCCCCTCAGAAGGGGATGCCGCGTGTGTTTGGGAATCCCAGCTGGTGTCCCCACCTAGCCTGTCTGCGACCCTGACCTTGCAGAGATTTCTCACTAGGTTACTGTTTCCTTAAAAAACAGAATAACAGCAAAGCCCTTAATTCGTTTTTTTTTTTTGCCAAATTCCCAATTAAGTTTACAGAAAAGGCAATCAAACAAGGACATGCGCTGGGGTCCCCTAAGAGATGCTCGTGTCCCCTGAATTGTTCCAGGTGGAGGCTTTTGCCCTGTCAGCCTGCCCCAGTTGCTTCCCGGTAGAAGAGACTCTCCCCTGGAAATGTTGCTTCTCTGGAAAGAGGTTTCCATTTGCTGTGGTGGGGGGCCCCATTTTCCCCTCTCCCTCCTTTCCTCCTCCCTTCCTCCCTTCCTTTTTCGTTGAGAGTTTGTTGTTTAATTTTTCTCTACCTCTGTCTCTGTCTCTCTTCCCACGGAGAGGTGAGGGATTTGGTCAAATCTCATCTTCATTATTACTAGCTTTGTGACCTTGGCTATCATTCAGCCTTTCTAAGCCTCCACGTCCTTGGAAAAAATGGAGTTAATAATTCCCCCTATGTAAGATTGTTGGACTGATAAAGTATGTTAAATATAATAATGTACTCACCACACAGGATACACTCAATAGGAACAGATCTAGTAAGTGCTGCTCTCCTGGATAAAACCAGCTTGATAATACCCCCACCCCAACTCTCTACCCTTTAAGGAAAACTTTAGTTAACAGGTTCCAGCCTCCGGGATCTTAGATCCAACAGGTCTTCATGGTCAGCTTAAATATATCATTTCCCAAAAAGGGGGGCCAGCGGATTCTCCCCCACCTAAACATCAGCTTCAGCCTCTACATAATCATCTGCCTCATTCTTGCCCCATTTCAGTCCATTCCCCAGCAACCAAAGTGGCATTTTAAAAACAGAAATTCAAAACAATGCAAAACAAACAAACAAACATGTCAAAAGTC
Source organism: Camelus dromedarius (assembly GCF_036321535.1). Taxonomy (NCBI): domain Eukaryota; kingdom Metazoa; phylum Chordata; class Mammalia; order Artiodactyla; family Camelidae; genus Camelus; species Camelus dromedarius. The sequence continues at coordinate 59,539,150 of NC_087440.1, forward strand.
CCAGATCATATCGCTCCTTTTCTGGAATTGCTTCAATGGTTTCCCGTTATACTTAGAATAGGATCTAAGCTGCATTCTCTGGACAAAGACCTGCACAGCCCTGCCCAGACTGACTCCCACCCCTCTCCCTCTCGCTGTGTTTCAGCTACGTGACCACCTTTCTGACCTTTGTATTTTTTGATGGCATTAAGCTCTCTGCTGCCTTACGGTTCTGCACTCACTGTTCCCTGGGCCAGGAGCCCTGTTTTCCTGGACTTGACTCAGCTCAAATGTCACCTACTCAGAGATGCCAGCCTACTACCTGATCTAAAGTAGCATCACACCCCACTCTCGGTTACCCTCTTACATCACCTTGTTTACTTCCACAGCACTGTTATTAATTATTGATTCATCCATTGATTGAATAAATGACCCTATATTTTAGGGGGGAAAAAACAGCTTAAAAACAGTCAGCTCAAGCCGAAGGACCACAAAAACAAATGCAACAGCTTTCAAAGCAAGGAGGAAGAGTCACAGATTTCTAAAATCAAAAAACAAAAAAGATCATTCTTAATAGGAAGCCTGAATCTATGGCCTGTGGTCAGAGCTTGGGTGGATATCATTCTGCCCCAGAAAAAAACCACTGAAGGATTCACAAGAGTGAGAAAATCTGACTTCCTTTCAGTGTGAAGAAAGTGAAAAAAATTTCCCCGAGCAGCTTCAATAAAAATGGGAAGAGAGAATGGGTTAGTGATTGTAGTCACGGCAACTTCTGATACATTCAGCACTTACTTGAGTAGGTCTGTTAAGAGAATTACTTTTTGTTGCCTTACTCATTTTTTTCCCCTCAGGCCTTACCAATGGGCCTTATTTTCTTAATTTAAAAGAACTTTTGGGTTTCCATATAGAAAATTCTGGAAACAGAATATCCTAAGCAATTGAGTCTGAGTTTCCTCACTCCTGATGTGCCCGGCCTGGGTTGTTTGGAGGCTACTCAGTTCGATGGATTTGGGAGTTTACTGAACTATTGAAGATTATATAAGTGATACTTTTTCCTGAATAACTTGGTTTTGATCAAACAAACTTTTTCCCAAGTTTTTTCTCCCTTGGTTTACATGCTCATATATATTGTAGAGAAATTTAATCCACATGGTTAGATTCATTTATGCTCAACTTATCCCAGGATCACTGGCAGGGGAATTCATGTCCAGAGTATGTGAAGAGTAAGAAACTTTCCCCAAAACATGTTTTGCGTGTGCACCTGAAATCATAGCACATGGGCTCCGAGTCTGACATACGCAAATCCTATACATAGATATCATTCTGATGTGTGAAATAGGAAGATTTTAAGCAGTGGATGATACAGTATCATATTATTTGAATTTATTTTTTAAAAAGGGATTTCTATGACCTATTGGCATTTCAGGATTTTCCCTTTTCTAATCAAGTAATTAGAGCAAATTAATTTTCTGACCAAATTAATTTTCCTGTGTGAAAAGTCATGTCAGTAATAGGAAATAGCTAGCCATGCGATTTGAGGCAAGTTAGCCTAACTTCTCTGAGCCTCGGTTTCCTCATCTGTTCAACAGGGTTAGTGACGTCTCATCTGTGGTGTTACTGTGAGGATCAGAGATAATGTCGGTAAAGTTCCTAGAATAACGTATGACTTGTAGTAGAGTTTTAACAAGTGGTAAATGGTCCTATCTATCTAGTCTTTGGTGCACTTCTTTAAGATACTATCCTCACCCAGATGTTTGTAGGCTGTGTGTGGAGAGGAGGGTGCAGAAGGGAATGTCCAGAGTGACCAGGCAAGCAGCTTTCAGAAGGGTTTCTTCAAGAAAAGCAGTGTTTGCTGGCCCAGATACATGGGCAACCAGACACCACTAAGCTCAGCATCTCTCCTAACCTGCAGCTACAGCAGATGGTCAGTTGGCCATTTGTCCAACTGTTGATGGACAAATGTTGATGAGGGTCATGATGGCCCTGGGACCACGCATTGCAGGACATTACCATAAATAATGCCCATGTGGACCTCATGACCTTTGTGTACATGACCTTTTGGAACCTCACCTTCTCTCCTTCTGAGAATTGCAGAATTGCCTTCTGCAATATAGCTCCGTGAACAGGGCAGCTGCTACTAAAATGGGATATGAAGGGACTCTCCCTGCCCCAGCAAGGATCTAAAATGGCAGTTCACACATGAAGCCGTCCATGAATGTGAGGTGTCTTCAGGTCTTATGATCTGCAGACCACACTTGTGTTCTCTGCTAAGAGTGGGAGTATTTATAGGAAACAGTGAAAGGCAGGGGAAGCCATGCTCAGCAATCATGGGAAAGATGGTGTCAGATGGCAGGGCAAACCACTGTGGTAACCTCCAGAAGTAATTATGGACATCTGGATGGATGAAAAGAACTAAAGGATGGCAGGCATTCTGCATTTGGGACTGGGTTTTCCCAAAGGAAGAGAAATGGAAAAAACATGTTTGCTTTAACTGCTGACTCATGGTACAAAATTTTAATTCAGAGACTTTAATTGAAAATGCAGCAAGTATGTAAAAGATTTACATAGAAAATATTTTAGTACATTGGCAAGACATTAATTATAAAACCAGATGGTCGTGGTAGAAAAATCAACCAAGAGGCCCTTACTTTTCTTTTGTTTTCTTGCATGAAACATTGTTACTTTACAAATTTCAGTGTTCAGTTATACATACACAACACTACCTTTCTATTAATGTAAAGAGTAATTATCTGGTGTTTCAGAATACTTTAAAAAAAAATCCAGGAATCATCATGGAAACCTGGAATATGAAAGCATTCTTGTGATAGAATCTTCAGGACCAAGACACTGGTTCTTTCTCCCCAGAGGCCAGTCTAATGAGACCATATTTCTCAGCTCCTATTAACCGTGACCGCTGTCTCAGTCAAGGGTCATTTGTTTGCAACAGAAGGGTGGAACAGAACTGCCTGAAATTAGCTCAGAAAGGAGAGTTTATTGTAAGGATACAGGGGACTTTCACTGTCAGAAAAACTCATATTCAGGAGGTATAATTCATTTAGAAAGTTAATCTGAACATTTGTCTCTCCATCTTTATCTTAAGGTACAAGGCATCTTCTCTTTGCCTCCCTTTGCACACCTGCTCCAAGATAACCACATTTATTCCCCAGGCTGGCTTTTCCTGCTTGGTGAACAATAGGTCCACCATGGCTGCCAATTTGAGCTTAAATTTATCATCTTCTTCTTTGTTTATGATTTGTCCCATTTGTTTGTTTTTTTTTTAATTCCTCTTTCTCCATTCTTGTCTTCTGTCCTTCTTACGTAAATTTAATATTTAAAAATTATTCCATTTCTCTATTAGCTTCTTGATTATACATTCTTTAATTATTGTTTGTGTGGTTACCACAGAAATTAGAAGTATGCATCCTTGATTTATTAGACTCCACTATAAGTTAATACTATTAATACTTCTTGGACAAGGAAACAACCTTACAACATTTAAGCCAGTTCTCTTGTTTGGGCTGTTGTTATTGTTCTCACGTGTTTTATTTCTACATTCTTTTAATCCCACAGAACATCATTCGTGTTGTTTGAAACAGTCAATATTCATTATGTTTCATCCACATGTTTACCTTTTCCATTTCTCTACATTCCTTTCTGTATTACCATATTTCCATCTGGGATTATATTTCTTCTGGCTGAATAACTCCCTTTAGTATTTCTTTTAACTATCTGCTGCCAACACATCCTCTTGGTTTTTGTTGGAGAGTTTTCATTTCAAACCTTGCTCTGTGATCTGCCTGGGAGTTTTCCCTTCTACTTGTGGCACTTTCTCTGCCCAAATGTACAACAAAAATTGGTTTTCCCAGCTTCAAAGATAGACTACAATAATTATGAGAAATTTGTATCCTTTATGACTTGAAACTGTGTCTTTTGCCTAAAAGGGAGGGTTCAAAGTACATTTTATAACTCAGAACTTACAATGTGTCAGGCCTACCACGTGTCAGGCAATGTTCTGGTCACTGGGAATATAAGAACAAATAAGACATGGTCTTGTCTTCTCACAGTTCAGTCTTGTAGGAAAGAGAGGCAAACACATGTCATATCAAGTGTGTAAGTTCTGTGATAGAATTATGTGTAGGTTATTTGAGGAGCCAAAGGAAGAACATCCCAGTCAGAATCAAGGAGTATTTCCCAGGATACATAACTTGATCTTGGATTGAATTTTAAAAGAGTAATGGTGGTTAGACCCATGTGTCAGCTAAGAGTCATCTGGCTGCAAATAACAGAATATCTGCCTAACAGTGGCTTAGGTGAGAAATCTGGAGGCTGTTGACAGTGATTTCAGCTTTTATGCCCTTAACTCTGTTCTTCTACTCTGTCATCCTTGGTGTGGTGGCTTTTCCTCCTCATGTTTTATGGTCTCAGGATTTCACATGGCTGCCACGGCTCCAAAAATAACATCCCCGTAGAAGGTGGGAAAATGAAGGAAGGATAGCAGCAGCCATATCTGTCATCATTTCCTGGAAGTCCCACGGCAGGTGTCCTTTTGCATGTCATTGGCTAGAAGTGGGTCATGTGGCCACTTCTAGATGCGAGGAAGCTGGCAAACGAGGATCTGGCTTTCCAGCATCTGGGGAGGGGAGGTGACCTGGAGAAGAGTGCGAGGAAGGGCTGTCGGTTAGTCAGTGCAGTGACTGCCACAAATCCAAAATCCTTTCAGGGACAGGGGACAAATGGTTAAAAGTTTGGAGGGGTAAAATTTTGTGCACATTTGAGGAACTGCAAGCAACAGCTCTGAAACAAGTGGAGATGCTCCGGTGGGCCAGATGGGAAGACAGGGCCACAAAGTGCCGTGTGGGCCAAAGAGCGAGGCCGTGAAGAGAAGCAGAGGGTCTCAAGTAGAGGAGGGAAGTGGTCAGAGTTGTGCTTTTAGAAGATGGCCCTGGTGGCCGTGTTGAAGTCGGCTTGGGCGTGATCCATGGTGGAGTCAAGGAGAATAATTAGGAAGCTATTGCAGTAATCTAGGTAAGAAGGGATGAGAAATTACTGCAGAGATAAAGCTGTGGCAATGAATAATAGTTATATTTAAATCAACAGCTAATACAAGGTAGTATGTTTAGCTGTTAAGAGTTTGGGTTTTGGAGTGAGATATAACCAGGGTCACATCTGCTCTGCCAATTCCTAGACGTCCAATTCTGGACACATTACTCAACCTCTAGGACTCTCCTTGCTCAGTTGTAAAGTGGGGGCAGAAGGAGGACAGTATCCACTTTCTGGGGTTAAATGATGTAATATAGTAGGTTGTTAACATAGGCTAGCATTCAGTTCTTTCTCTGTATTTACATGTAAGTATACTCACACATTCATATAGATGTAAATATTGAGTGAAAAGAATGGACCTAGGACCACCCTAGGTTTCAGGCTTCAGGGACGAGGTAGATGGTGGGCATGGCGATGGGGAATATTAGAGGAGGAACAGGTTTGAAGGAATGAAATATAAGTTCAATATTGGAAACATCTGAGTTTAAGGTAATTTAGGAACATTCTCGTGGCCAAGACCATTGGGCACAATGGAGCTTTAGCAGAGAGAGTTTTACGTAAATAGACATTTGAGTGTCATCACATTGTAAGTTAAAGCTGAAGTTGGATTGAGGTCACTCAGGGATCAGAATAAAGAGTAAGAAAAGATGTCATCAGGGAAGGATTTGGGGCAGGGAGAGAAGCTGGGAAGAAGACTGAAAAGTACAGCTGGAAGAGTAGAAGAAAGCCCAGGAGAGCCACACTGGACCAGGGAAGGAGCGGCCAAATGCAAAGAGCGGTACAGAAAGTTCCAGTCCTGGCTTTCATCATGCCAGGTCCCAGGGGACCCCTGTGGGAGCCCATTTCGTGAAGTAGCAGAGACTGAAGCCCCACGTGGGTTGGTGAGTGAATGAGAAGTGAGAAAGTAGAGAAAGGGAACCTCGGGTGCTGTTTCCAGAAACTAAGCTCTGAGCGAAATGGAGCGACTGGACGATGGCTGGAGTGAGGGAAAGTTAAGGAGTCGCATCTGAGTCTGCTTGGACTGCCATGACAGAATATGACCGACTGGGTGACTAAAACAACAGAAAAATCTATTTTCTCTGGAGGCTAGGAGTGGTATATGTGCCAGCAAATTCTGTTTCTGGTGAGAGCGCTCTTGCTGGCGTGTAGGTGGTGCCTTCTTGCTGTGTCTTCACATGGCCTTTCCTCGGTGCATGTTAGTGGAGAGAGAGATTAGGATCGGAGCCCCACCCATAGGACCTCATTGAACCTTAATGACTTCTTTAGGGGCCCCATCTTAAGTACAGCCATGCTAGGGATTAAGGCTTCAACATATGAATTTTGGGGGGACACAAATATTCAGTCCATAACAGATGTGTTTTATGAAAAAGATAGAAAGGATATTTTTTGTGCTGAGGTACAAGAACCAGTAAGGAGGGCATTATTAAAGACACAGAAGAGAGAACATGGAATTCTCTCTTATTGGAATGATGACCATAAAAAGCCGAAACAGAGCCTTGGATCACAGAGGGATTGGTGCTGGTGGAGATGAACATCTGTAGGTGTCCTGGGAGGAGATTCCAGCCCAAAGTAGGAGGCAACAGTCCGGAGTAAGGGGCTTGAGGAGGAAGGTGGATGTGTGATTACTGAAGGCCCAGCTGTGTTTGGGGACCATGGATTGATAATGGCCCAGTCTTCCCAGTGGGTGATGCGGTCTACTTTAGGTAGCCATCTGACACTTCCTGGAGGTTGCCATCTGCTCAGTTGTTACTGCCATTTTGTATCAGCCATCATCTAAGAGACAGCAAACTGAAGCTTGAGTTGAAATTCCTGCTTTTGAGTCCATAAGTACAGGTAGGAAAAAATACAGTAGCAGATCATTTCAACTAAAAGGGGGCTTCAGTGGACAGGACTGTAAGGGTTAATAGGGCTAGCTCCATCTGCGGCTTTGTTGGTGCAACATCTACACCAAAGATGAAGGTCCTCTTCAGTCCGTGCCTGTCAGGTTATTCTGGAGAATTCTGAGCAGCACACTTGAGGAGAACACACAGGGTGCTGTAGGCACAGAGAACAGTGGACAGGACTCATGTCTTGCCAGGTTACACGTCGGTATAGCCTCTGCGGGACGTTTAGCCTGAGGAGAAGATTCAGCAGATAATTATTGATTTAATCAGTCTGTTTAGCTTGTCTTTTATGTGCTGTCACTTCAAGAGGTTTCACACCTGCTGGTTCATTGCTTCCCTATGACTTCCTCCGGGAATAGGGACATAATTACCCAGATTTTAAAGAAAGAGGGACTGAGACACCTAGAGGAGAAATACAGGAGACAGCCGAGGCGACCAGCATCCAACAACTTGGTCCTTAACCGTCTCAACTTCCATAACAAATGCTTCCCTTCCGTCTCCTCCTGTAAAGATCCTCTGTCCTTCAGAGCTCAGCTGAAGTTTCCCTCCCCAAAGATGCTTCATTTGCAGCCTTGAGCCTTTACTGATTTTTGCCTCCTTTGAAATTTGACAGTGCTCAAAACATCTTACTAAGCATCTGAACAGTATAAACTGACCACTGTTGCCAGGGTCTGCAGTACCTAATGACATATTATTTTGTGTTGTTCACTCTAGTTTCATGTGAGTTCATCACCTCCCCCTGTACACCGTGAAAGTGAGGATTATAATTTACTCTTTGTTCTTGTCTCTCATAGGGCCTCACCCAGCACTAAGCCCTGAATAGGTATTCAGTATTATGACTTTGTTCCATCTTCCTAGGTGGTCCACTGTCCACACATCCTTGGAAAGGGATCCATGTCTCTGCTTGAGAGGTTGCAGAAAAGTGGGGCACCTGCAGAGAACTGTCTCCCAGTGGTAAGTAATTCTCAACTATTCCCAAAGTATTAACATTTTAGCAGCTAGTAAGAGTTGCCAATTATCTCCTTTACATTCTTCTGATCAATTAAGTAGACAATCAAAACTGGAATGCCGTGAGATTTAAAGTGATTGCTTTGTTTTGAAAATATGGCCTGCAAATATTTTTACTTTTCCTGAATGAATTCTTGAAAAACACAGTTATTCATGATGGATTTGAAGCATCTGTTATTTCCACTTTCAATGTTCCTTCTGTCCAGCTTGTTTCTGAGACCTTGTGTATTTGATGGGAATACTTTTGACTTTCTTTGCATTAGCCATTCCACTGGCTGTTTATTCAACACCAATCCTATTGCACTGAGCACATGATCCTTCATAACGTAGCCTCAGCCTCATCCAAACTCATTCACTCATGTAGCTTCTGGCCCAGCCCAATTCTGGAAGCATCTCAAACATGTCCTGCTCCTCCATACCTTGATGCCTTTGTGCGTGCCCTTCCCTCTTCTAGAAAGCTTGCGCCATCTTTTTTGCAAGGGTAAATTCCTACTTGCCCTTCAACACCAGACTCGTGCTTTTCCTCCTCTGCAGAACATTCACTATGTTCCCTAAACAGAATGACTTCCGTGGTGATCTTTGCTCATCTCTATGATGACACCTCCTGTATTGCACTGCAATGATTTATTTACACAACAGTCACAGTCAGTCTGAAGGCAGGAGCCACGTCTGTATATTCCTAGTGCCAAACATAGTAGATGTTTAAGAAATTTGTCTTTGAATGAATGAATATGTTAGACTCCTTGGTTTTCAAGCAACTGAAATAGACTCTGATGATCTCAAGACAAAAATAGCTTTTTGGTTGGTTACTGGGGACAGATTAATGAAGGACTGGGTTTGGAAAATGGGCAGGACACAAGGGAACCCAAGAGGGCAAATCAGCCGGGACAAATACATTCTTGTTGCCACTAATATTCTTGTGTCCCTCCCATGAAATTCTCAGGCTGGGTAGAGTGTCCCGTTGACTGAGACTGTGTCATGTTCACACCTTCTCTCTGCTCACTCCATGGACAGGCTGGGATGAGGTCACCTACCCCTTGTCAACTTGCAAGGCTGGGGAATGGGTAGGCCCTACTTTCCACCAAGATTACACACGTTTGGGAAAGCAATTCCCTGAAAGGGAACTGGGATGTTATCAGAGGGGGAATGAAGTGTGTCTAACTAAACCGAAAAAAAAAAAAAAAAGAATGACAAGTGTCTATTACAAGGATGAAACTTTGCAGAAAAGGAGACTGTGATTTAAAAATCAATTTAATATTGGATGGCTTGCTTACTCACTCAATGACATTTAGCACCTTTCTTTATTTTTCTTGATGAACTCAGAGCTCTTGCATAAATTTAATAATGTGTTACGCATCCCCTGGGTAACTGGTTTACTGACTTGAGCTGAGTGATTGGACTCAATACAAAAAAAAGAGCTTGCAAACTTTGCCTATGGCTTTCCAACCATCAAGGAACTAAGCTCTTTCGCTCCCTGGAGAAGCTAAAAATTCTAAAATGAAGTGCCCTCTGCTCTGGTTTCTGCGTTTCAGCATTTCTCTTCTGCTTTCACATACTTTTGCTGTTTTAAAATTAAATCTAAGAAACTCATTCCATATTTTTCATCATCTGCTTTTGAAAGTGAATGTTACGGATTTATGGTTTGGGGTTCTTTGATGTTAGAGTAGCAAACTATGCTTGCTTCACTTGTTTTCATTTCATTTTTTTTAAACAACTATGAAGCTTTGATAATTTGATTTATTAAAACACCACTGTCAATGTAGGGGAACTGACACCGTTCACATTGTTGGAAAGCGTCAGGAAACATCAGGCGCTGGTTCCCCACAGAGAGCTCGCGGCTGTTATGATGTGCTCCTCCTCTTTGGTCTTCAGGGAAGTCTGGCACTGAGCGAAATTTTAAGCTGCACCCTAAGGATATTCATTCCTAGGACATTTCAAGATTTTTGGATTGGGTCCCACCCTTCTAAGTTTGATTTTGTACCTGCCAAGATCTTCCGAATGATCAGTTCATTTTTCTTTTTAAGAAACAGAAATACTCCTTCCTGTTTCCCCTGTAGTGATTGTGGATCCGATGTATTAAAATTTGCATTTTATACATTATCCCTTTACATGTATTAAGCAGGACAGTTTGGAACTTCCCAGAGCTAGAGGATGATTATCTTTAACCCACTGATTTACATTGTGAATCCCTGAGAGGGAGGAATAACAAAAGGGCAAACATGATCCTTGCCTCAAGGTGGAGGGTATTTTTCTGTTTTCAGTTTTTATTGGAAAGGTGGGGCGTGGGTGATGGGAGAAGGAGGTGCGGAGGGGAGAGCAGGTGAGGCTACAGGATAACTTTAAACCAGAATGAAAAGCCCGCATAGGCAGACTACCAGAAGAGCTTAAAACCATAGAAAAAAATGTCAGGGTTGGAAGAGCACCTAGATGTATTCATTGAAATTCCCTCTACAACATCACTGGGTTTCAAGAAAAGGAACCCTCAGTGTTACTATTTAATGAGAGAGAAAGAGAGAGAGAGAGAGAGAGTGTGTGTGTGTGTGTGTGTGTGTGTCTGTGTGTGTGTGTGTAGGGGAGCTATAAAAGGATAGAACAGGGAATCTTTTGGGTATCTGAGGAATGGAAAAAAGCTGGGTCACATGGAGACCAGAACTGCAAAGTCAGAACCCAGGGACTCTCTCTCTGCATTTGTCAGGAAATGAACAGTCACTTCTCAAAACTGATCACTCAGTACACAGTATAATACAGGCTATTATAAGTTCCTTTACTTAAAAGAAAGTAGAGAAGCAATTAGACATGTCAGGAGATAGAAAAAGTCATGGTCTACAAATGAAGCAGATTAAACCATGGCATGATTTTGAACTGACGGAATATCGAGAGAGAGAGAATCCATTCAACCTTGGTGTTAGGAAAAGTCTCCTTAGCGTGACGCAGGTTTAATAACATAAGGGCTACAACGTCTTCCTACTGTATCCATTCACGCTACCAAAATAATCATAATCATAATCATCATCATCATAATTTTAAAAGTAAAAAATTTTATTGAAATTCTTACTAGGTGACAGGTACTGTGCTAAGTGCTTTAGATAGATTATCTCACTTAATTTTAAAACAACCTTATGGGGTAGGTGTTATGATCCCAAGCTTTTCAGATGAAAACTTGAGGCACAGAGAAATTAAGTAACTTTACCTTGTCACACAGCTCCTTAAGTGGCAGAGCTATTTGAAGCTTTACCTCTAAGCTACATTTTTTTTTCTGGCTAGCTATATTATTCCAATCAAGAATAAGTGACATTTGTACAATCATTGTAAATGCTTTTTTAATTTTTAGAAGAATCATTCTAGAGATAAAGCATGTAAGACTGGATTATAATTACAAAAGAGAATGCAAACATTATTGACCTTGGAACATAAAAATAATAGTAGACAAGGAACTTAGGGGAAAGAAGGAGAAAGAGAAGGGAAAACTGCACGAATTTCCTCCTATTTCCCAGTAGAAGAGATATTGTTTAACATTATTGCATCAGAAGAGCAGTATTTTTAAAGTTATAAAATATTTTTAAAGCTAATAGAACTAAAAACAAAAGTAAGTTAAAAATTGGAAGAAAGTTTAATATAAGTGAGCCAAATTTTACTATTTTTCAAAGTAGCATTTAATAGATTCTTCTTGAAGCTGATAAATCAGGGAGCAGCACAAACATGCTATTCCAGTTACACAGACGACTCCCAGGAAGCAGCAAACTGTAAGCAAGTAGATGAAAACCAGGTACCTGTGAAAAAAGGGCCTGGAGTAGGGATCGTGGAGTGAGATTTTTACTTCTTATTTTATACCTTTCCATTTAAGTGATTATTTCCATGTGCACATATTATGTTTTGTACTAAGAACCATGCCCATATTACTCACTTTGGTAAGTTGACTTCTAGGTTTCCACCCCAGAAAAATGCTCATCTCACATGCACATACAAGTGGCTCTAAGGGAAATGAGGGGCTTCTTCCAAAGGCTGGAATTATAGTCCCTGTAGGGGCTGCGGGGTAAATGCTGTTGCCCCATTGGTCTGGGGTTCCTGAATGTCTCTATACCCCCACCTACCCCAGTGTAGAGCCCAGAGATGGGAAAAAACAAGGACCCTCCTGTTTAAATTTCTTACCTTCCTTTTTTTCTTTTACATTTACTTCTGGATGAGAAGACACAGTAGACTCCATTTCCTCTTCTGGTCTGTGTCTTATCCTTCTGATTCTGGGACACGATAAGCCTCATGTGTTGGCCTTAATAGTCGATGGGGTGCAGGAAGGGAAAGTATCCTGCCAAAAAGAGTGCACAATATTGCGAGGTATTTCAAAAGTATCATCTCCCTTAGATTTATATAAATGCATATGAAAAGGTCTGCGAGGATACAGACCAATGGTGTGGGCACCTCTGGGGAGAGGTGTCGGGGAGGGGAGAAGGCATTCATGTAGGTCATGGGCTGTTGGGTTTTTTGTTTTTTTGGTACTATGGATATTTTAGTGCTTTTGTATGATTTTTCCATTTTAATCATCACAGTAGCCTAGCAGGGTTAGTTTTCATCTCTACGTACTTCTTAAAAAAACTAGTAACTTTATTTTTTAGAGCAGTTTTAGGTTTATGGAAAAATTGAGTGGAAGGTACAGAGAGTTCCCATACACCTACTCTCACCTCCCTCCCCGATTTCTCCTACTACTGACATTTGCATTCGTGTGGTGTATTTGTTACACCTGGTGGACCAATATTAGTACATTCTTATTAACTACAGTGAACAGTTTACATTAGGGTTCACTCTTGTGTTGTGCATTCTGTGGGTTTTGACTAATGTATCATGGCCTGTATCTACCATTGCCGTATCATATAGAGTAGTTCCACTGTCTTAAAAATCCCGTGTGCTCCCCGTAGTCATCCCTCCCTGTAACTGATTTTTTAAAACTCTGTGACAGTCCTGATGCCCATGCTTGCCCTGCGGCCTGTTCCCACTGGCCTGAGAAGTGAAACCTGGCCCACTGCACCTGTTCTCTTTGTTACTGACTCTGCTGTCCGTGATAATAGCATCATGAGTGGTCTTCAAGCACCTCATATCCTGCCGCTACCGCCACTTGTCAGGGGAAAACCCAGACAGGATGAGATCCACATTCCCAGCTGTCCCTGTCTTCCAAGGAGGAGAAATCCGAAACCAGTAGCTAAAGAATGAAACCAGAGATCCCAGGGAAGGGGTGGGGGAGGTCAGGTCTCTGGTGGTCTGAAAGAGGCGCCAAGCCAGAAGCCCAAAAGTTCTGGGAAAACCAGCAAGGAGATGTAGATTATGCCAGGTAACATCTCAGACACGCAGGGAAGGCACCTCAAATAACGGGACTTAGGGCTTGGGACCAACTCTTATCGCTGAGTGATCAGGAGCAGTGTGGAGGAGCCCTTCTGCTTCCTGAATAAAACCAAACCCTGACTCCCAACATGGACACTCAGGGGAGAGTGTCTTGTGGAGACAGCTGAGAGTGAGGCTGGAAGATATTTTTCTAGGCAATATTTTTCAAATATGTTTACTATGATGTAGAGCAAAATTATATTTCATATTGACATCTAGTGCACACACAACACACACTGCAAACAGTGCCTGCAGCACTTGGGAGCTTGCTAGAAATGCAGAATATGGAGCTCATCTTGACCTACTAAATCAGAACCTGCATTTTAATAAGATTCCTGGGTAACTGTGATGCACATTAAAGTTTAAGAAGCACTCCTCCAGGGAGCCCCAAGCTAAGGATGAGTAAACCACACCTAGGAACCTCAGGTGGTCTCCAACCCAACCTCATGGGCTTTCTCCATATCAGACCAGAGTCCTCAGTAAATTGTCTAAATACTTCAGCCAACCATAATCTTGGGATCCTGTCTCCCACCTCTCGCAAGACCCAACCAAATAATAGTAATAACTGACGTATTGTGGAGCTAAGTATGTGCTGAATGCTATTCTGGTGACTTACAAGTATGAACTTTTTTAATCCTCATAACAAACTTAGGATAGGTCCCACGTTTTTTACATTTTACATGTGAGAACATTGAGATACAGAAAGCTTAAATAACTGTCTCAGATCACAAGCTAATAAATGGGGAAGCAAAAGTATAAAACCACAAAAGGGAAAAAGCAGGAAGCACATCAGTGATCGAAAACAGTCACCAGATTTCCACAAGATGGACAGTGGATGGAGAAGGCCATCGAGTGAAACGGGTGGAGAAAGTTGAGACCTCCGTATTCTCCCTGGGGGGCTGCAAAGCTGATTGGAGCCAGTCCACTGGACAAAATCACTGAGAGCCTCTGTGTTGAGAATCGGCAGGTATGGCTAAGGGTCAAGGTGATCACGGGGAGCGAAAACTGGACAACTGCCCTTTGGCACATCCCTGTAACCCCTCCCTTCCCCCACCTTAGTGCATGAAGCACAAGCAGCTGACACTCAATCAGGGCAGAAAGTCTATCAGTCGTGCTCCAGAAAATTTTGTGTTGGTAATGTGGGGGGAAGTTAAGACCTTCCGTACAGGTAATATTCTTCTCGTTTGGACATGAGAGAATTCCCATGACTTAATGGGAGGTCAGAATTTTATATCAAGTCAAACTATTCAGTGTGGGGGTAAAACCTTCTCAGACCTCTGAGGACTTAGAAAGTGTATCTTCCATGCCTTCTTCTGTGGAAAGTTACTTAAGGGTGTACTCCAGAAAAGCAAGAAAATAAACTGAGAAGGAAGAAGCTATGCCATCCACAAATTAACAACTCTGACGCAGGAGAAGAGGGACAGGCAAAGGGCGCCGGGATGGGAGCAGTATAGCCGACCAGACCAGGGCAAGTCCAGGTGGGTGCAGAATGGGGGGGTTGGGGAGGGGATGGGAAGCCAACTCACTCAGTGGAAAAGATGGTATAATAGAGAGTTTGGGGAAATTTTATGAATATGATAATGGAAAACAGTATGAAAAGAAAAAAAAAGACAGTAAGAAATCACAAGGGCTAGAGGAAGCTATGTAAGAACCTCAGTCAACTAAACACAACCTGATTTAAAGCAAATGCTAAGTGTGGGGAAAGAGACTCCATTAGTCCTTGATGCTATGAACATTCTACTTGATGTGGTCCTTGGTCACAGAGGACCCGCAGGGAAGGGAATGCAGTTTCAGCACACTGCTTGCCCAGGCATGGAACAATATTTAAATGGTTACAAACATGTAAATACTTTTCACTGGTGCCCAGTTTTAGAGTGAACCTATAGACAAGGCAGAGAAAAGTTAATGGATGTTAGACAGAATATAAACTTCAACAACATCAGCGATGTAAAAGGTAAACTGCAACCAGCAGAAGGTAGAAGGTAGGAGAAAAGAAAGAAGGAAGACAGAATGACATGATCATTGCCTCCTTTTTATAAAGTAGCAAGTCAAGAAATACTGTTCTAAGGGAATGCAAGCTTGTGAGAATTAAAACTGGAAGAATTTTTTGGAGAGCAACCTGGCAGTACATCGAAGCAAACTGAAGACGTGCCAACCCTGCATGCCAGCAGTCCTCCTAGAGAGCCGCTCCCACAGGAGTACAAAGGGCCTCGCTGCAGCACTGTGCGGACTGCTCAAAGGAATCAGTGTAGACAGAGAAGCAGTGCTGCCCAGAGGTTAAGGGCGAGGACTTTGGAGCTAGATGGTCACTGAGTAGCTGTTGCGATGCCACGCCTGTGACTTCCTCCCTGTGCCTCAGTTTTCTCAGAGATAAATGGGGATTGTGACATCAGTCAAGCAATGTCAAGTACTTAGAACAATAGGTACTCAGTGTTGTAGTTGCTATTACTATTATTATAATTTTCCATCAACAAAGCCTGAATACTGTGGCACATTCACAGGAAGAACACAAGGCAAAGCTGAAATGAAAGAACTACAACTTACCCATGTTAACATGGATATATTTTGAAAACATCAAGTCAAGTGAAAAAAGCGAATTATAGAATAACAGGTTTAAAGTAATGATACCACTCGTGTACATTTTTAAACATAGAAGACAGTACTATATATTATATATGAATACATACAAGTGTATATATAAAAGATATTTAATAAGTAACATAGATGTTATGTTCATCTCTATACTCATACTTCATAACAAACATTTAAGATACAAAATTAAGTTGCCAAAATAAGAAACGGTGATGTAGCCCTTTATATAAAGTTTAAAATTTGGGGGCAGGGGTATAGTTCAGTGGTACAGTATGTGCTTAGCAAGCACAAGGTCCTGGGTTCCAGCCCCAGTTCCTCCATTAAATGAATGTTAAGAAATATTTAAAAAAAATAAAATTTCAAAGGTAACAAATAAAAGAATAAGAGTATAAATATTAGATATTGGGAGGAGGAGGCGGTGAGAAAGGGAGGCAGGAGATCATTTTCACCTTTCACATCGGCGAGTCAGTAGATACTGTTTAACATGGATAAGTTAAGAAGCAGGAGTGTAAGAATAATATCTGGGATCACGGAGGTTACCAACAAAAGAACTAGACCCAGCAGTTCAAATAAATTTTCTCTAGAGAGTGAAACTGGATAAGGTCTCCTGTACCATTTTATTTGTTACTGTGTGCTTTGTATTATTTTTGACGAAATTTTAATTTAAATTTAAGCTTAACAGAGGTTTCAAAAGAGTCCTGAGTTCTTGAGATCAGAATTGTCTAAGATAAGCAGCACCCCTCCCCCCATGACCAACATCACCAAGAATGAGATAACAGGGAGGTTTGAACAAGTGGTCCTCAAGAGGGAAATGAATTGTCGACAATGGGCTTTGAGGTCCTACTGCACTTGAATAACTATTTTTGTGGCCAACAGAGACAGGTGGGCTTGATTCTGTTAAGGGAGCCAAAGGCCTCCGGAGAGCCCCTGGCCCTGCCCGACTCGGTCAGTCAGGGTTCTGGCAGGAAAGCAAAGCAATTGGCGTTTCGAAGATGATTTAATGAAGAGACGACGTACAGAGGTGTGGGCAGGGGAAAGACAACCAACAGGGAGTGCTGAGCAGCCATGGGAAGGAAGCCCCGTCACCTCTTCGAGGCCTCCGGGGGTGAGGGGAGGGAGCCCTAGGGGAGCTGCAGCCATTGCCATGGACCCTGTGGTCGCTTTGCCCTGAGTTCTCTCAGCCCACTTCTGAGTTTACGTGTGCGAAGTGAACAGCTCCCTTCACACTGGAAGCTTCCCACCCAAGTGCCATGCCTCCTGCCTCCTTCCTGGGCTTCCCCCAGTTCCAGGGCACTGGAAGGGGGGCCCTGACACAGGACGGAGCTATGATGCTGAGGCTGGAACATGCCCCTCATTTTACAGACGAGGTCAAGGTTGAATAAAGTGACTTTCCAAGTCCCTTAATGCCTGAGTCAGTCAGCATCATTGGAATAAATGTATAGGAGTCCCAAGCAGTCACATTAAATAGACCAAGAGTCTAAGTGAAGTCAGACAGAGAAAGACAAATATCATGATACCATTTATATGTGGAATCTAAAAAAAATGACACAAATGAACCTATTTACAAAACAGAAACAGACTCACAGACACAGGGAAAAAACATAGTTACCAAAGGGGAAAGGAGGGGGGATAAATTAGGAGTTTGAGATTAGCAGACACATACTACTATATATAAAATAGATAAACAACAAGGACCTACTGTACAGAACAGGGAACTATATCCAATATCCTGTAATAGCCTATGATGGAAAAGAATCTGGAAAAGAATAAATGTATGTATAATTGAATCACTATGCTGTATCCCAGGAACTAACACAGCATTGTAAATCAACTAGACTTCAATTAAAAATAAATAAACAGACCAAGAATCTTTCATATGTACATGCTCTGTATCAGTCCAGGTGGATTTGAGAAGAAGCAGCACTGAGAGTGATATGGAATGAAACATTTAGTCAAGGGGTTAGACCACGCGCAGCTGCGGGAGCCAGAAGAGGAATGAGAGCCCGGCTGCTGTCTCTGAATCCGGGGCTGAGCCTGAAGTCGATACATGTCGGCAGCGGCAGTTGTGGGGAAGGACAGGAAAGATGAATGTGTCAAGAGGAAGGGGGAACAGGAACCCCTGGACAGCTGGACCCACAAGGATAAGCTGGAACCTGCTTTTGTACCTCAGCAATTCCAGTCTGGATCCCAGGTTGCCCTGCAGGAGGAGCTGGTGCCCTTTGCCACAGAGTGACGCTGGCACATGGCCCAGGACTTGGAGCAGCTGAAGGAGGAGGGAGGAGGAGCTGTGGGTCCCGTTAGTGCCCCTCCCTGGGCCAGGCGAGTGGCCGATCAGGGCCACAGTGACGCCTGCACCAACCTTCACAGCATAAACATGGAGTAAGCTTCACGTCCGTGAATTTCTCATGTGGCCATCCATATCCCAGAATGCAACAGGGAATGAAACTCAGAGAAAGGTAATTCCAGCTAGGCCAAGTCGACACAGCACAAAACCACCACATGCTTTGCATAGATTTTCCTGGATTGAAGGTGCCTTGGTGGCAAGAAAGCTCTATGAATTGTTACAGTTAGAGACAACATCTAGGACGCTTCACATATACTATAACTATGTTCCATTTCAATGAAATAATCTAGATGTTAGTCTTGTTAGTTTGCAGTCTCGCACAAGTAAGCTAAACACAGCTGTGCAGCCTTTGGAGCACTGAAGTGATCCCCAGATGACGGCAGCCCACTTCTCTCCCCCTTAATTGCTTCTCCATTGTAGCTCCGAAGTTGCCAAGTGTACCATTCATTTAATATCCCTCCACACTTAGGATTGCTCATGATCTGAAACCTTGTCAAAAAAGATTTGAAGAAAAGTGGGAAAAAATTAAGATCCACGGAGAAAGCCCCTGAAACTTGGAGTGGAAAAAATGACAAAAAATAACCTGTCACAGTGCTAGCCAAGAGGGCAGTTATCATAACATAGCTTTGGTAATCGGAGGGGCAAGAGCGAGGCGTCTCTGCCCAGGTGAAGAGGCAGCCAGCAGCCCCCAGTATCCACAGCACCAGAGGTTTTTCCAAATCCCACTTCAAATCTCGTAATCCCTCCAGCCCTTAGCTGCTGGGATGACATCATCCTTTCCTTCGTTTCAGACACAGGCTCCCCACTTCTGCCCTAGAGCTCTGTTGTGGTCTAGTAAGCATGTGCCTTTCAGGCGGACTTAGAAAATCCCATCGCACATGGAAAAACACAATTTAAAAAATTATGATTTCTCTTTCCCCTTTACAGACAGATGTCATTAACTCCGGGTCTAAGCAAGGGCATAACTGTCCTGGCTCACTGAAGGATTTGTGGACTGTCTTTCACTTTTGTTGAAGGCATGGGAGGCTAAGAAGTGTCCATTTTCAGGGATTTGCCCCCCAAAACGCCTCTAAAAAATGAAAACAGAAAGTAAAACAAAAGGGTGATGCATAGGCACACTTAAATCTATGTGTCGCTGCTACTTGCTTGAGTTACTTGAAATTCTCTAATTTCACTCACAAGATTTTCAAGAAATAGAAGATTTTCCTTCCTTTTCCGTATTCCCTCTTTATTCTATGTCTATGTCCGTCTATCTCCTCGTATGTGTCAGTCTCTCTCTATATATATCTCTGTGGTGGCACAGTAATCTGAAATCTCTGGTTAACATAGATGTACACATTCATTCATTCATCAGACATTTCATCAGCAGAGCAACTTCTGCATGTCAGACCCTGTGCTAAGTTCTGAGTGTAAAAGAATAAACAACTCTTGCCTTGGAGCTTACTGGTCTGTTTGGCGGCAATAAACTTTAAAATGAACAAATTACAACATGTTAAGAGCAGAGAGAGAGTCACGTGCCCCATGAGCTGAGAAGGGAGCAACTTACTGTGCTGAGATAACATTTCGTGGTTGTTTTAGAGAACCACCCTGGTCTGAACATTCTCTGAGCTGTAAAATATCCTTACAGATCACTTTGAGTTAGTTTTGCAGTGTTGAGTTAATTCAATGGAATGAGGAGTCATCTTTCTGTGCCAAAACTTACCCTGATGTCAGAGACAGAGGGGTGGATGGAGAAGAGCACAGGGAGGGGGCCTTGGCTTTTTGCCTGCCAAGGGACCAGTGCGCGTTTAAATTCCCTGGCTCTGTTAATGAATCATTAGGCTGTTAAGAATATTGTGTGTGCTCATGGGTGTGTTTAATTATCTACTCTTCTAAAACTTCCTTAGCCTCTCTTCTGTCTCCTACTTCTTCTTCTTCTTTTTTTTTTTTTTTTTTTTTTATGGTCGGAAAAAATCACAAAGCAGGAATCTTGTCTTATTGTCCTTTCAGTGGATTAAACCATCACATGGTGACATTCGTCTGAATCATTAGGAAATCTACGTTCCAATGTCTATAAAATCCCATCCATGCCCCAGCAGGGAGGAGAGAACAGACAGTTGCCAAACTTCACACTCCCCTGATCCTTGCTAAATTTGGACCCAAGTGCAAAGAATCGGGGTCCTGAACTCACTCATAGCTGGTAAAACGGCCCGGTTTGCAAAAAAGGACTTCATGGCCATCAAAAGCTGTTTCAGTGTCACGTGCTGATGAGTTTAATGTAAATGAACTTAAAACATCTGGATCAAATTTCCTCTCATACAAACAGTGTTATGAAAATAGGTGGGTGAAAAATATCTTCTGGCCAAAAGTATTTTGGGTTATTCCTGAACCCAAACTGTCTGCAGTTATGGTTTCAGAAGGGGGCCCAGGTGAGGCTGCTCTGTTGCTTTTATGGCAAATCGGGCTGGAGGAAAAAGGACTGACCACATGAGTCATCATCTTGGTAATGCAAAACTGGGAGCAATTAATTCCTTTCACAGTTGTTTACTGAGCACCTGCTAAAGGCAGCTATTATGCTGTGCTCAGGGGAAACTGCAGGAAACAAGACAGATCCAGACCCCGCTCTCCAGGCGCCTGCGATTTCAAGACAACTTAGAGGCACATACGTTAGGCAAGCAGTTAGCATAGAACATGGTGGTTGTTTCAGGTGCTGTGGGTGCTCAGAGCAGCCCAGTGAGTCACTGACTGAGTGTGGGTGGACGGAGAGTGTGTTTCTGGGAACGTGGCCTCTGTGCTGAGAGCTTGAGTGTCTGGTTGACTTCTGCACCCCTTGGGGTCAATCTCCATGCCTGATACCTGGCAGGGCCTCCAGAAATATCTGCTAAATGAATGGTTCTCCAGACAAATGCTGACAGGGGAGCTGGATGAGGAGGGGAGGGGAGTGTGATCAGCCCATGCCCAGTGCTTCGGGGGGGAAGGAAGTCTGGTGGGCTGGAGAAAGAGGGGTCGGCGGGGAGGGGGAGGGTGGAAGGACGTTGGAAGAAAGAGGGGTCCTGATATTGGAGGGTCTTAGAAGCCCAGTTAAAAGTATAGATTCTACCTTAAGGACAGTGGGACATCCTTGAATTCTAAGCAGAGAAATGCCATGATCACTGTTTTATTTGGGGAAGACCCCTCTTGGCTACTGTATGAGAATGGGGTCATATATTATAAGGTTGGAATCCAGGGGCTGTTGTGGTCGTCCAGCAGGAATGAGATGGTGGGTGGGGACAACGGGAAGGAAAGAACTGGACAGATTCCAAAGACATTTAGGAGGCGGGCTCAGTGGGACTCAGTGGTCATTTGAAGGAAGTGGATGAGGGGATTCTGGGAGGGGGCTCATCCTAAGACAAAGATGCACCTGCCAGTGATTCCTTGAGGAAGTGCTCCCGAGTGGGAGTGGCAGAGCAGGAGGTGACAGAGGCTAAGCAAGGCTGTGACTTTCAGGAAAAATCCCACAGAGTGTGCATTGTCTTGACCCTATGGGGGAATTCTAACATATCTCAAACCATTTTCACTCATTTATTTATTCATGCCAAACTTGATCCACATAGGATTTGAGGTGGACTCTAAGGATATATAAAATACAACAGGATTGCATAAAGATCTAAGAAAAGAAGAAAGGAAATGGGAGAGGAGCCTAAGGAAGATGCCAGGATTGGGGATAAAATGTATACTTTAATCAGCACACTCCCCCTACATGGGCCACGTGCTTGGCTACAACGTGAAAGGGAAACTTGGTCAGTTATGCAATTTGATGTTCAGAAAATAAATACCAACTTCAGAAGTGCAACTATTTTTGATGCTAGGATGGGATGGGAATTTCTTCCAGAATGTTCATAAAGAGACCACTGTATAATTTTATAAGTAACCTCTTACAATGTCCAGGAAAAAAAAACAATGAATCTCATGACAATTTTAAAAATAATGATTGTCAATAGAGGCTGACAGCATCTCATCAAAAACACAATCCAGCAAAATCCACCTGTTGGGGGATGGATATGTTGTGGGTCAGATTACCAGTTCTCAGCTGCCCTTACCTGACCCAGAAGTAGATTTTAGAATATCTCACAGACTATCGCTTGAAAAATAACAGATGTCCTCCTTCAAGAAGCCCTTCCTGTTCTTTGCAACTGAAGGAAAGCTAAATATTAACTTAGAATGCACTTGAATTTTCTTCTCTATTTGCTATCAGTTGCAGTTACTGTCTATTTGCAGTTGATTGTAGACCTACATGACTTGGTAGACATTTGTTCCAGGGGAGCACGTGTGGGCAGGGCACAGTCTTCTCAGACATCATTTTGAATCTATGTTAACGCACAAGCTGATGAGCTGCCAAGGCTAAATGTTCTACTCACAACACCACAGTTGTACCAGTTTCATCCTGGAAAAAAATTTCAAGGAGGTATAGGCAGAAGTCTATCTCCATAAGCAATGTGCAGTTCTGGGTCTGGCTTGATTAGGCCCTTACCTGCATTTGATAAAGGTGGATAACCTTAGAATAGTGTTTAATCAGTTCTGGAGCCACAGTGTCTTCCCATGGTGCTTCCTTCAATCAACGTTTTAAGATCATCTACACAGGGAGCGGGTAGAGAGTGACCTGTGACCCACACAACTGGGGCCATTGGCCTTACTCTCTGAGGCTAACAGAACTGATTCCTCCAGGAATCAGCAAGGATCCAGGTTTCTTTGGGGAACGTATGTCCTGCAGTAACTTTCCAGGACAAATAACCCACCAAGTGGCACAGTGCCAGCATTTCCTGCTGATTTTGCCTAGGAAGTATCTCTTGGATTCACCCTCCTTCCCATGCCCTTTGTCCCCCAAGTACAGGATATTGTGACCCCTCTCTTTGCTTACACCCTGGAGTAGACCTCTCCTATCCAGTTTACCTTGCACACAGTAGCCAGACTTTCTGTTTTCCTTCCTAAGAAACCATTTCCTTCATGCCACTTTCCTGCTTAAGCATATAGTTGGTTACCAATTTCCTATCATGCTGCGACCAGATTTCTCTGACTGGACCCTCTACACCCTGGTTCTGCTCTACGTTCCCAACTTCATTAACCATTCTCCCTTTTCTTCTGTGAATTAACACGGCATTTTGCTCATTCTATTTCTGTAACACTTGCCGCTTAGAAACTTATATACTACACTCTTTTACATTGTCTTCTGAATTTTTGTTTTATATATTAAATGCATATCAGTTTAGAATGATGATATCTTGCACTGACCCTATTTACCACGAGCACAGCAAGTTTTTTTTTCCCTGTAAAAAATCTACTTGGTGTCATAGTAAAACAGACATACCAAATTTCTCTTGGTTTATATGCCTGAAAAATGATATTCTACCCATTTACTTTAGACCTTTCTATATCCTTATGAATCTCTGTAACAGCATATATCTAGATTTTCTTCTTACATTTATTTTGGTTACCAGTGTATTTACATTTATTTCCATTACTTTATTTTGCACCTTCTTTTTTTTCTATCTCCTCTGTTGCTTTATTTTTCTCTTGGCTTATTTTTGTATTGAATTACATCCTTTAGATTTCTCTTTGAATTAGAATTCTTTTGTATTAAACTGTCCATTTTTGTTTATCTGAAAGTGTCTTGTTTTGTACTTGTTTCTGACAGTTTTTCTGGGTATAAAATTTTTATTTGATTTATTTTTTCTGCACATTGTAAATATTACTCCACTGTCTTTTGCCTTTCACTTTGCTGCTGAGCACTACTTGCTCCTTTACATTTGTTCTGTATTTTTCTCTGCAGATTTTTACTCAGCTTTTTAATGTCTTTACTATTCCTTGGTTTCATTATGATGTGTCTAGAAATGTTTTCCTAGTTATTTATCTTACTCAGGTTTCACTGGCTTCTTGAATATCAGGTTTGAGATTTTTCAGTCATTCTAGAAATAATTGGAACACCTACTAGGTTTATGGTAGACTTTTGTGATTTATCCATGATTACTAGCCACTTTTTCATATTTTCTCTTTTTATTCCTTGGACTAATTTCTGGATAATTACTTCAAATCCATTTTCTGGTTTGTAAGTTCTCTTTATATCCATTTAATCTGCTAGTTAACATATCCATTGAATTCTAAACTTCTAGAAAATCTATTTTTATAATTCCCTGTTTTTTGCTTATATTTTCAGGTCTTTCTATTATTTCTTAAAGCATAGTGAACCTATTTTTATATTCTGTATCTGATAATTTCAGTTCCTGAAGTCTTTGTAGATCTAATTTTGCTGACTGTCATTTATTGTGCCTTGTTTGTTTATATATTTTGTGATTTGCGACTGAGAGTTCATGTTCTTGGTGCCTTATCTGTGGGAATTCTTTGAAAACTGAGTTGCAGTTGACAACTCCAGAAAAGATTTGTGCCTCCTTTTGTTAATTGCCCAAGGGGAATTACAACTTGGAACTTCTTTTAATTAAATTCGTCACTTGAGATTTTAGCTTACAGAGATAGTATGAATTCAGATCTTAAACCTATATGAAGACTGGCTCCATCCAGTGTCAAGTTTCCTTGATAGTGCCCTCTGCAGAGTGAGCTTATTTCCAGCCTACTCTAACTCAGATATGTGTCTCTCGGGGATCCTGGCTTTATGCAAAAGTCTTCTGTTTGATTCCCCATCTTGGTTGGATCCTGGGCTTTTTCTCTCATCTCCTGTCCTGAGCAGTTATCACAATAAAAGCACAGTCACCAGAGTTTTATGGATAGCCTCCTAGAGTTCCTGCTTTCAGTGAATTTTTGGCCTCTGCAGATTTATTATTTTCCTTTAGTTCAAGAAATCATTTAAAATTATTTTTTAAGTTATAATTTTAAAATACTTAATCAAAATGGCTTTTCAGATGATCTAGTTGACCATATTTTTGTAGAGAGACAGGAAGGCACTTATGTCTTCTCTACATTGCTAGGTTATAAGCTTCTTGAGGAAGGATCATTTCTTATCAGTCTTTGTGTCTTATTTTCCATGAGTGTTATCCATGGTTCCTAGCACAGTGTTTAAACAATTAAATGCTATGGAATTAATTTTCTGTATTATGGCTATAGTGACAAGTCATTTGATCAAACACCAGTCTAGGTGTTGCTCTGAAGGTATTCTAAAGATGTGATTAGCATTTACAACCAGCAGACTTTAAGCAAACCAGATTACCCTCCATAATGTGGGCTCGCCTTATCAATCAGTTGGAGACCTTAAGAACAAGTACTGAGGCTTTCCAAAGAAGAAACAATTCTGCCTCAAGACTGAAACATAGAAACCCTGTCTGAATTTCCAGCCTACAGACTTGCCCTCTGGATTTCAGATGCAAGATTTCAACATCACCTCTCACCTACATTTCCTGCCTGCCAGGTCAGCCTGTAGATTTCAGATTTGCCACCTCTACAGTTGCATGAGCCAGTTCTTTAAAATAAATCTCCCTATGTACATAAAAATATATCCCACTGGTTCTGTTTCTCTGGAGAAACCTGACCAATACAGACACTCAAAAAATATTTATAAATATCTGTTAAGCGAATGTATTTGTAAACAAAAGGCATCTAATGAGTGTTGGCTGTTTAGTTGTTTGATTTATTAAAGCTTCTATCCTGAGGCTTGCCTCCTTCTTAGGGCTTGCCCCTTCCTTCCTTCCTTCCTTCCTTCCTTCCTTCCTTCCTTCCTTCCTTCCTTCCTTCCTTCCTTCCTTCCTTTTTTAGTAAAAGAGTTAACCTAAGCTCTGTTCCGCTTTCTATTTAGCAATAAAGCTTTGGGAGATATTTCCAAATTCAGATCCTGTTCCTCAACCTGTGTTCAATTTTGTGTGACACAGGAGACCTTTGTGCCAGACTCAGAATCAAGACTGCTGCTCAGAACTGATCCAAATTTTAAGAGACATTCAGGAGAACCACCAGGCATCTAGGGCTGCACAGTCCCCTCTGTACAAGGTCGTGGTATAAAGTCCTTGGCAGATTTCACACAGTCTGCTAATAAAATGTATGGTTCAGGGCTTGAAGCATTTCTGGGCTATTTCTCTCCACATTTATTTTGCGATCCAGGTCCTAGGCACCTTTTATTATCAGGTTGGCAAAAAAAAAAAAAAAAAAAAAAAAAAAAACCTGGGGATAAAGAAAGAAAATCAGAAAAGTCAAGGGTTACCAAAGAAATAAGAAGCAGTGATAAACAGTTGGAGGACACATTCACAGACCTTCTGGAGAAAGAGTCTAGAAAATTCCACCTCTAACTTCTCCAAGCTCGTAAGTCATGCTTCTATCCTCACATGGAAAGCCCTTCACTGCTTTTTAGGCTTAAAAGAAGCTGGGTTACAATGCAGGGGGAGGGTAATAGCTCAAGTGGTAAAGCATACGCTTAGCATGCATGAAGCCCTGAGTTCAACCTCCAGTACCTCCACCGGAAAAAAAAAGTTAGGTTGCCAAAGAGTTGGTTCTTGAGTTGCTGTCACATGAGTGAGTTTGACTAGGCTCAACAGCAAAAGTGAAAGTGTTCCATTGTTTTGTGTAGCTTTGTGTTACAAAATTAAGGTAATTTTAAAAAATTGTCATTAATTTAACATAGTTGTTTCTCCATGGAGAAGACTTGGGGCCAGGCCAGGAGAGGTTATTCTGTCTGACATTAAGTATGAAACTCTTACACATGGAATGTTGTGGTCGGAGCTGCCTCTTTCAGGAACTCCAGCCCCTTAATCTGGTAGTGGCTAGATGGGAACACACATTTGTAAGAAGTCATCAAGCTGTGTACTTCCGGTGTACGCTCTTTACTAAGAGTGAGCTGTACTGCCGCATCTCAGCTTAAAGGAGAAAAAGAGGCCCTTCGAGTGTAGAGGGTAGATTGGCGTGGAATTCGTCTTTTGAGTTCCCGTTAACACTTAGGTTCACAGTCCAGTGTCTCCTTAGTCCTGCCGTCTCCACTTACTGCTCCCACATGTCTTCTTGACCTCTCCACAATTCACCTCAGCCACAACAGGAATGTCATCACACTTTCCCTCCCCACTGACTAATGGCAATTCCACTAGAATAGGTATGGGAAAGGCGTGCTCCAGGCCTGGGAAGAACATTCCTGTGGCATATAAAGGAAAGGATACATTGCTGTGGTACCGCGATACACGGCTGTGCACCCTGGATTCACGGAGCTGACTCAGATCTCCGCTAGGATCTTTGACGAGCAATCTTCTGCTCTTCGAAAAATCCCTCTTCTACTTTTTAAAAGAACTCCCATTTTGTAAGTTTCCAAACCTCTCTCAGGCCAGAGCAGATATTGTAAACCTCATGCTAAGGCAACTATGGGACCTGCCTTGGGGGCTTATGAAGTTTTGATTTTATCTTCTGTTTCTTTCTCCGGCATAGCTGACGTTATGTTTCTGGTTGGTAGACGTGAATGCGGAGCTACCCTGAGGTGGGACGTTCCGGTCCCCAGCATACTTAACTTCGACTCACTTTTGTTTCTCTTCTCTGGTTCAGTCAAATTCATGAAAGAGTTATCTGCTGGAAAATGAAGTCAAAATAAGCTAGTTTCCCTCCAAATAGCAAAACTTGAAATATTTTTAAAGGGAGGGGGACCACATCTACCTCACTTATCACAATCATCCATCCTATTGGCCTCTGCCTCCCTGTCTCCTCATCCTCTAACTCTACACCCTCTTCTTGAGCTACCCACACACCCATAGCCAGCCCTTCATCAGATCCCTGTAGATGCAGGTAAGACATCCTCCCTCGGGGCTTGAATGATAAACTTTGGTAAGTAAATGAACACATTCACCAGATTTATGGTTACCAAATGAATAGTTTTGTACATTCCAAAACGGCCAAATGCACCTAAAAGGTTGTTAGTCAATATAGCTGCAAAGTACGATGTTCTCCTGCCCACCCTCCCCAGATTTCAAGGGGAAAAAAAGCGAGAGTGGAAGCAAAGCCTACACAGACACACAGACATAGTTTGGCAGCTTAAAAAAAAAAGTCTTAGAAAGTTTTAGTTGAACCTTGGCTTTTGTCTCTAAGCCCTCAGGGGGAAAATGTGAGCTTGTTTCCTCATTGAAAAAAATATCATAGCACTTGACAGGCTGGATGCTTTGATCCTCAAATATTACAGTGATTTCTCCAGTGCCCTCCTACACCCTATCCCTCCTCACCCCCCAGCCTCCCAGTTACAACTGGGGCTTTGTAACCTGATGCTCTGTAAAGAACGTTTCCACAAAAGCATTAAGACATGTCCTCGCATAATATTAAACCTGTCCCCCGATTGCCCTCCTCCTCCTCTCAAGCACAGTCCCCTCCCGAGGCTTCCACCGTGAGACTGGGCTGGCAGGAGAAGCTGGCTCAGCTGTTTCGAATTAGGGGCAATGGGAGGCTTCCTTGTAATATACGACTTAATCAGGAGTCCCTGAAGTAAACAGTCCAAACCGAGTCTGGAAATGACCCGAAATTGGACTTCATAAGCCTCCTTTGGCTTTGGAGCTGGGAAGGAATTTGAACCTCTCGTAGGTGTGTGACACGTTATCATTAGCAGATGGATAGCTGTTGTCCTCGGACCCCCATAGGGATGAAGTATGCTGTGTGGTGGCTGTGTACTCTTAGGGTCGCCAGAAAAAATATAGGATGCCTAGTTAAGTTTGAATTTCAGATAAAAAACATTTTTTATACATATAAATGTCCCAACTATTGCATGGCAACCATTGTGTTCTAGTATTATAGTGTCATTACTGTAATTTTCAGGAGTGAGGGAGCCATGCTGTTCGTTATGTTGCCTCCTTCCCATCACGGTAGGGGTGGTGAACTTCTCTAAGGCTCCATCTGAAAACCTTGGGTCATTTCTGTTTCTGTTGGTCCATGATTTCTCCATACGACCAGTTCCCTGTCACTTTTACTCTGATGAGCAGCCAGAGTTAGTGTCACGAATAAGAAGGAAACTGCTGCCCATGAGCACTCCCCCCTCCCCTTAAACCCGAAGCTGAACACTTAAAATGTTGTCATTATATGAATCAGTTCTGTGTCTTAGGGCTTTAGTACCCAAGGAGACATATTACTTGATGTTACTCAAATGAATCATTACCAATACCCACCATTAAATAAAAACAGAAACATACAAAAAGGAACATTTGAGTTGCTATCATTTCCTCTAATGGTAACCATTTAGAAAATTCTGTCATGTTTTTCAACTTTGCAGCAAAGCTTCTTTATAAGTTACATTTGTCTTCGTCGTTTGAGAGCCACAGAAAAGTGGCTTGTGAGAAATGAGGCAGAGATCTCAGAGCCGCTTTATCAAAATATTGAGAAAAGAGTCAGAAGGCTCAGGGACGTGGCAGTGTTAAGATGGACTTACTATGTAAGACTTGAGAATCTGCCACTCAATTCCATTCCTTGGGAGGGCTTAGAATATCTTCTTCTCACTAAAGGTAGAAGGACTGCATGCAGGTGGGGCATCCATATTTTTGAGCTCAGTGGTTAATTGTGGGAGATGCTGCGCTGGTCCTAGAAGACCCCTGGAAAGGCACAGTCCTAGGACCCCAGCATCCCCCTTTCTCCCAAACCAAATCACTCCAACAGCAAATCCCAGCTTCCCGTTGCATGTACCCTGCCCCAAAATGGTTATGCCAATGGTGAATTCTCCTGACTGTCCCCGCCTAAGGACACCTCCTCTGTCAGGTGGCAGGGTCCTGCTAGGAGGTGTACACTCCAAAGAGAAACTTTTTGATCACCTCAGAGATATAGCTAGTGGACTAAACAAGAGGAAAAGCCCCCACAAAATTCGAAGTTTATTAGATTGGGTGAAGGAAAAGGAAGCTCCATCTCACCCTGCATGCCAGTCAGGCAGGACAGGGCATTTGAGGATTAAAGAGATTTCTCAGGAAATACAACAGGAAATGGGGGCGGGGTTTACAAACAGTGTTGGAAGGAAACACTGTGACAGTGAAAAATTAGGTAAGATTTGCAAGAGCCAACAATGAGGAAACCAAGAGATAGTCTCGTGGCACAGAGCACCAAAGACAAAGAGTTCAACTGGAAGGGCTCACTCCACACCAAAGACATAATAAGAAAAGGCAAGAGAGGAAATTGTTCCAATAGTGCAGGCAACCTGCTTGCCTGGAAAATTCATAAGGAAAGGCTAGGTGTATTAACATCATCAACACAGGAGTCAAAAACAAGGCTAGGTAGCAGTAAAGAATATGACGGTAGGAGAAAAGGAGGGAAAGAAAAGGATTAAAATTAAAAAGGAAAACTAAGCCAGCAAAGATACAGAATTTAAATTTTTTTTGGTATTTATTCCTGTTCCCACATTTTATTGTATTTCCCTGGCAGACATCCACACTCTGGTAAGTCTGGGGGAGAGGGAGGGGTTGGCAGAATAATGTTTCTTTGGGGACTTAAATCTTATTACTTGGTGCTGTTAGGGTTGGGTAGACATTTATAAAAATTACATGCTGTAGTTGCAGGTCATTTTTTTTTAAAATTAATCTTGAGCTTCAAATTTAGGACAAAGGTGAGGGTTTAAAAGAAATGAGGGGAAATAGGATGAAGGCAAAAAGAAAGTGGGGTGCCAGTGGGCAGCAGTTGGCTTGGAGGAAGGTGGAGAACCCATTGGTGACTGAGAATGAGGGAAACCCAGCTTCCAGATCCCTGATGAACCAGACACATTTACTTCCAGGAACTTGCCTTTTGGGATGCTTACTTCCCTAGGGCTCGTCCATTAAATTAACATTATAAGCCACACGCTTAGACAAAATCACTGGAGTTGGGTTTGGAGGTTAGATACCATCATAATTAGCCCTGCTTTTCACATTTTTATTATTATTTTTAATCTCGCTCTTTGCTTGCCCTCATGTTCTGCTCAGGGAAATTTTGGCACATCTCACTTCCCTCGTGTGCATCCCCCCACCCTCTTCTTCCCTTTGCTCCTCATCGGAGGCTCATATTAGGGTGACACCTGTCTGAGGTCTGGGATCTGAGCTGCTGCCTCCTGCATTCCTCCTACATTGATTCTGTCTCTAAGGATGGGATCTGACCTCCTCCTGAGAACCTCACTGCTCAGAGCACAGCTGTCTTTGCAGAAGCTTTTCCACTTCTTGGTCTTCAGGAGGATGGCATCCTTCCTCCAAGCCAGGCACTCCAGACTGCCTTCCTCTTCCTTCTTGCTGCAGCTTTGTAAAGTCATTTTCTAAAACATTCACCTGAGGGGAGAAGAAGGGTTACAGGTGCCTATTTCCCCCAGTGACTGTTTGCTAAAAGCCCACCTGGGAAACTATTTACAGTCCAAATGGTCCACAGGGATTGTCTCCCAGTACAGTGTCCCCATTTAGGTAAGAGCCCTCTGGGGCCTGAGTGAGGGGAGGTAGGGGCAGCTCCCTCCCCAGCACCGCCTGACCTGGCCCTTGTCACCGCAGCGTGCTGAGATCACCTTCTGAAAAGTAGATTCTGTAAAGTGATATTTTCCTCTTTTCTAATCTCAGAGAAGTTGTCAGACCAGTTCTGAGCCTCCCCATAGGCACTGTTCTTTGCTACACAATTTGATATGTGATGCTGGGTTTAATCATGAAACTGGTGTATCCAGGACCATCAAAAGATTTTCGCAAGGAAATATCTTTGAAATGATTCTCGGTTGCTCAGTGTCTTGCTTCAGTTTTGTTCTTATTAGATTGTGTGCATTTTTGTTATTTCTTCAGAGTGGTACAGCCCAGAGGAGCATTTCCCTCCGTAGTATCCTTGTGTGTATATCTCTTTTAACTCCATTATTAAGACATAAGTGGCATTTTACTCCAAAACTCCTTCATACACATGGACTTGGAGAGATACAGACTAGATTCACATTTCCTGTATTGAAATACTTGCACAAAAATGCTGTTCCTTCTGGTTTATCAAGTAAGCTAACGTGTCTCCCGAGCATTTTGAGTTCAGACATGAACAGCTCCGTGAACCTTTTTGTGTGTGAATCATTTGAGCTTTGGACGGGTTTCCTCAAGGGGAGATACGATTGCATAACATTTTCTGCTTCTACCTGAAATGTTTCATGAGATGATCTTTCAGCAAAGACTGTTAGTTTTACAATGGCTAAGCAGTGTTTGAGAAAATAAACTCTGTGTGGACTAAAAGCTTTCAGCTTCTGGCTTGTATTCTGTCTTCTCAGAAGACCAAAGGGCTGTCATGAGCTCATGAAACTTGAACCTCAAAGATTCCATTAATTGATCTATTCCTGCTTCCACATTTTAATCCCAGTGGCCAGTTTCACACCCATCACATTTTGGAGGCTTGGAAAACTCAGGAGATAATTTCAGCCTGTCAAAACACAGCTTTTTTTTTTTTCCTTTAACTTTTGAAAAAGTCATTGATTCTCATTTTTTTTTGCACCAACTAGCCCAACTCTTCGTCTTGTTGAATCACCCCAGGGGATTTAAGCTCTGCGATCCATCTCCCCTCAAGCAAAAATATTTCACAGGCTCTTAGAAGTGGAGAGGACCCTAGAGTTGTTTAGTCTCACCCATTTCGTCAGGGTCAGCACAGGAAAGGATCCAGGGAGAGGAAAGAGGAATCCTACAATACTGGGGGGACTTTACCCAGAAAGAAAAGATTGTTGCAGCCTTCAGATTCCGGACACTTTCCACCATGAAGGCCCATAAAATGGCGGACATCACAGGGACCAGAAAGGAGAATGGGGTAAAGGTTAAAGATTTTCCTTTTGGTTTGAGTTTAAAGTGAAGTGACAATGTTTCCCTACAACCCACTTCAGCTTTTAGATGGTCTGGAGTGTCTTGCCTTTGAGGCTGCAGCCTGAGATGAGTTAGCACAATTTCCGCTGCCTGCATCCTATATAGCTTCGTCCTTGGCTCCTACCATTTGGCCCCAGCTCAGCTTCTCTCCAACTCCTGCCCTCCTCCCCAGCCTCCTGGGACGACTCTGTTGCCTGATCTTTATTGCTCTTTTCCCACACTCCATCATCTGGCGTGATACCGGCCTCTGAATTTATTTATTAGGACTCAGATCTACCGTAGACAACCCCATGCTTCCTGTCTGACACAGCGGCTTTGTGGCAGAGCACAGGAGGGGCGCTGCTGTCATAAACAGTCGTAGGAAGTCAGCGCCCAGAGAAGTAGGGCCAGAGGCTGGCCCCCGAGCAACCCTCTGGAGGCCTCTTGGAGCCAAATTGGTTTTTCAAAACTTCATACTCAACAGTCCCCCAGTCCAGATGGGCAGCCACAAACAGCTGCTCGTGGGGGAGTGCATTCGCCACTGGCAACCTTCTACTCAACACGTCTGGCCTTCACTGAGGACACTACCTCTATTTTTAAAAAATTAGCATTTTGCTTAAGAAGCTTAATCTTTGTCATCAATGTTCCCATTCAATATGTTTAAGCAGCCTGCAGACCTAGACTGTGTCTTTTATTTTTTTAAAGCAGGTAATACATTCATGTTGTTGAGAGCTCAAAATGATATTAAAAATATAGACGTGAAGTCTCACTCCTGCCCTTGACCCTGTGCCCCCATCCCCACCTGCTGTGCGTAACCACTTTTATTAGTTTCTTATATACCCTTTCAGTGCTGCTTTTTATTTTCATTTTTCCACCTGTTTTTTAAATAAACTTTTTATTTTAGAATAGCTTCAGATTTACAGAAACATTGCAAAGCTAATAACAGAAGTTTTTGTATTCTCTTCACCCAAGCTCCTCTATTGGTATCATCTTATAGTACCTTGGTACCTTTGTCACAGCTAAGAAATGAACGTTGTATACGACCATTAACTGAATTCTACATGCTTCATCTTTCACTGGTTTTTCCACTAATGTCCTTTTTCTGGTCCAAGATCCCATTTAGGATGCTGCATTAGTTATCATGTCTTTTTTGGCTCCTCTTGGCTGTGATAGTTTCACAGACTCTGCATGTCTTTTTTAAAAAAAATTTTTTTAATTGGATAAATTTGATATGTAACATTGTGTAAATTTAAGGTATACAGCCTGGTGTCGCTTTGATACATTTATATATTGTAATATGTTTGCCATTGTAATGCTATTTATCACGTTATATACTTACAGTATAATGTCATTGTCTATATTCCATATACTGTGTATCAGATCTCTGCAGTTTATTTAGTACTCATTATAAGTTCTTACTGTTAAACATCACCAATCATCCGCTCCTGCCATCCACTGGTAACCACTGTTTTATTCCCTGTTTATTTACAGGCTTGACTTTTTAAGATTCCACATACAAGTGGTATCACACAGTGCTTGTGCTTCTCTCTGACTTATTTCACTTGGCATAATGTGCTCAAGGTCCATCTACATTGTTGCAAATGGCAGGATTTCCTTCTTTCTCCTGGCTGAGTAATATTCCACTGTGTGTATGTACATCTTTTTTTATCCATTCACCCACTGGTAGACATTTGAGTTGTTTCCACATGTTGGCTATTGTGAAGAATGCTGCAATAAACATGGGAGTGTATCTGTCTACAGTTTTTGTTTCCTTTAGGTTTATACCCAGAAGTGAAATTGCTGGATCACATGATAGATCTATTTTTAATTTTTTGAGGACCTTCCATATTGTTTACCAGATTGGTTGGACTAATTTATGTTCCCACCAACAGTGTGTAAGGGTTCGCTTGTTACTACCACCTTGCCAGTGCCTGTTGCGTGTTGTCTTCTTGGTGATGGCCATTCTAACATGGGTGAGGTGACATCTCATTGTTGTTTTTAGTTGCATTTCCCTAGATTTGTCTTGTATTTCATGATTTGGACAACTTAAGAGTACCTGGTTGGCTATTGTGGTAGAACATTCCTCGATTGGGGTTCTTCTGATGTTTCTCTCAGGATGAGACTGGGGGGAAGACCCCAGAGCTGCACTGCTATTCTCATCACATCATCTCAGCAGGTACGTGCTGGCAGGATGACTTATTGCTGTTGATGCTGACCTTGCTCACCTGGCTGAGATGGTGCTTCCCAGGTTTCTCTGTTGTCAATTTACTTCCCCCTCTTCATTTTTCATACTCAGTTCTTCGGGAGCAAGTCCCTAAGTGCAGCTGCATTCTCGGGGGCCTACTGAGTTTCTTAATCTGTATTTGGTAAATTGGCGGGGTCCTTATGCATACCAAAACTTATGCCAGTACTGTTTCTCTGAGCCAAAGTCAGGCTTTCTCAGCAGGATCTCACCTTCTGACAAACTCACACACTCTCGCAGGCAATTTGTACACTTGCCAGATTGCTAGGCCTTCACGCTGTCATTTTAATCATGCTTTTATAGTGACCCCTCTGCATCAAAATCCACTTTTACGAGGGTAAACACCACAGTGTTCTGGCACTAGGAAAATGCTCTCTCCATTAAATTTCAGTGGATTTGCACTGGATTTTGTTTTGATCTGAGTCCTGAAAAGGAACGCGTGGCTCACAGGACAGTGTTTGGCGGGGTGGGGGGTGTAGATTCACATGGGCTTGTAATTGCCTGTGCAGTCCTAGCTCTGGACCGTCCTGTTGGGAAATCAAACGCTTAGAACTTATTTCTGTTTTACCACTGCGTCTCACACTGTGGGCTTGGGAAATTCATTCTTGCCTCCTGGGACCTCAGTATTGCCACCTGCCAAATGGAGAGGGCAACACGGGTCCCTAGCAGGGCATCCTGCTGGTGTATATTTTGGTCCAGGACAAGTGTATTGAAAAGCTTTTAATAAGTCATCTAAATACTTCATAACCGGGATCAGACGGACTAAAGATGGGCAGCTCTTGATGTCAGAGGTGATGTGCTACGAAGACTCTGGGGCACAGAACTCCTCCTCTGTCCCCTGATGGGGAGCCTGGGTGCATGACAGCGGCTGTGAGCTCTCCGAGGTTCTGGGAGAGACAGCTCTACTTACACCTGAGCAGGTGTTGTCTGCTCTGTTACTGCAGCAGTAACACGGAATCTTTCCTCTTTTTTTTTTTTTTAATCAACTTATAAAAATCAAAAAGGCAAAGCAGCATTCTCTGGTGTAAATGTATAAATGTTTTTGAAAATAATAAATATAATCTCCAGAGTGGGAGTGGTCCTAATGAGAACCAAAATACCTATGTCAACCAATATGGCTCAGAGAACAAACTGACAAAATGAAAATCACCTGCTAAAGTCTGGCAGTCCCTTTAAGACCCTGCTACAGTCTTAACCATAGGTGAGTTACACCATGTCAAGTTCTCAGTACTCACAGGCTCTTTGAACCAATAAGCATCTTTTGGCCTCCACTCTAAGCCAGGCACTGTGTTAGTTATTCATCCTAATGTGCATGAAAAATATTGTTCTAAGTGTCAACACTACCTTCATAACTCTTTAAAATCTTTTCAATACAATGGTCCTGGACCAAAATATACATCTTCAAGCCAAAGATTATATTTTTCCTTGGCCACACCCTTCAGCACGTCATCTTTTCTTTCCCACAATCTGCCCTGGCCTCGAAGAGAGTCAGGAGAGGAAAGTGTTTGTGGGATGTTGCAGGTCAGCCAAATAGAAAGGATGTGACCCCTTGATGTGGGTCTGTGATATTTCACTTGGTTTATAGCAGGCTGGGGTGACAGATGTGTATGGGGCAACCATGTCATACTCCTTTTGCTTTCCTTAGTCACAAAAATGTGCCAGAAAACTAGGTGGTATTGTGGAGAGACTGAGGAATTATGTATTTGGCAGTGGTTGGCAGACGATGGTTATATTTAAAGCTCCTGAGTTCTCTGAAGTTATCTCTTGTGAAGCAAACATCTGAGCTTTTGGTCAAACTGACAAAGGCCTAAATTTTATGTCTAGGGCTTGTCTTGTCCTATATGCTGAGTGAGCCATTGGCTGATAATGGCAGAGGCTCCCCTACCCAAGAATATTCTATCCACCACACCCACCACCTCCTATTACCACCATCACCTCCCACCAACATACCTTTCTCAGATGTCTTTGGCTGCCACCAGTAGTCTCTGAATAGTGCAAGTTCTAGTGAAATATACATTTACTGAAATGGGTAATGCTTTGGTCCACCATTGGCCATTAGCAGACTGAATTTGTTTATCAGATTAACTTAGCCCACTCTGCAAGGACCAGACAGAATAAGAGGACAGGTTCTAGAAAAATCCAGAACAACAATAAAAAATCGAGATCGATTGAAAAGACAGAACAGTGGTGAATCATGTCCTTAAGAGTCAGACTGCTGCCCTCACATTATAAGCTGCCAGTTCCATGACTTCTTACCGCTTCAGCTTCTCCATTTGTACGACAGGAATAATGATAAGAGTACCTACCTCGTAAGATTGCAGTTGTGAGGATTAAATGAGGACATCTGTAGGTGAGTGCATAGGAATGCCTGGCATACAGCAAGTGCTTAATAAATATTACATCTTGGAAAGAGACTTGAGCAACCAGATGTTAGCACCAGAGCCCTGGCAACCTTGGTGATGTGGAGGGGAAGAAGAAACATCCCAGAGCCAAACACACTCGCAAATAAAGACTCACATTCATTTTACTAGAAACTGGTTTCCATCCCTAAGTGGATGGAAACTTGTAAACTCTTCTTGTCAATCCTCCCTCGGATACCTTCCAAGATTCCATCCACAATCAACAAAGGTATTATCTGCCTCAGTTTCTGGGGAGAGTATCATTTTACCCTTAAACCAGAAGTGGGGACCCCCTGGGTCTTCTGTCTCATGGGTCAAGTGCGGTCAAGTTTTCCATTCATTTCACAGGGAGGACGTGGCTGAGACCACACCCACACCCAGTCGCTGCAGTAGCTTGGGTGATAAGTAATTCAGTAATTCGACTATTGAACCTCCAGGAGACAAGAATTGCTTGAGTCCAGTACAGACACAAGGACAGAAACAAGGTCAAAAGTTGAAGCTTGGAAGACAGAAAGAAAAGCAATCTTTTCAAGTCTAGACAGCATATTAACAGCAAGGGCTTAATGTGTTGCTCTGTTTATAGGAACTTTTTGCTGACAGCGGTGAATCTGAGCCCTTTTTTTTTCCCCATCATGCAAGTTCCCTTCTGCTGTGTCGTTAAAAGCCACCTCTTTGGCCGTGAGCCCTTGAAGGACTGGCAATCAGAAGCTGTGGCTGGGGTCTGTGGGGCAGGGGGAAACGGGAATGGGAAAAAACAAGCAGAGGGTTTATATTTTGGGGGTTGAAGGTGAATTCATCACATTAGTCTCATAGCTGCTCACAGCTGTATTTTAGTCCTCCCATGACTTTTTCTAGAAATGTTATGGTAATAAACGAGGGAATAGGCAGACCATCAAACATTTTCTATATGCTTTTATTTTCCTAAGGAAAACAGTTTGGGAAAGATCTTTTCTTTCATTTTTAATCATTTTAAAAATCATGAAATGATGTTGGTTAGAGTGTTGGGCAGTAGCCTATGGGAGTATAAATCCATCTCACCCTTCTGGAAGGCAATTAGGCAGTGCATAATAAAGTGCCATCACAAAGGCCATATTCTTGACCCATCACTAGGACTTTATACTGTGGGAATAGTAGTATAAATATCTATATGAGAGAATGTTCCTCACAGAGTTATTTATAATAACCCCCCCAAGTGGAAATGATCGAAACACTGAAACAGGGGACAGGTTAACTAGAATACAATGGGAATGCCAAACAGCCACTCAAAGCCTTACTTAGCAAAGTATGTAATAGCAGCGAGATGTAAGGCAGGGCTTAATTTCACAGACTTCCGAGGCTTTGAACTTGAGCTGCTATGTGAGGGTGGTGATTCCAACCTCACAGGGCTGTTTTAAGGACAACTGAAGTAAAGAAGATAAAAATGAGAGTGAAGATGAGATCAGTGTGATTGCTGATGGTGACGTTGTTGAGTAAAAAAGCAGATTTCAAAACAGAATGGCCAGCATAGTCACAATGTACCATTTATTTAGATATTTTATATATATTCACACATGCATATCGTTGATATGTGTATACGTATAGACATTGTGTACGTACGTATATGATATGCATAGAAAAAATACAGGAAGGATATATACAAAAGGTTAAAAGTAACTAGCTCTGGGTAGTGGAATTATAGGTGAATTTAATTTTCTTATTTTTATGTATTTTTCAAATTTTAAAATTCTGAATATATATATGGCTTTTGTCATCAGAAGACTTCATACAACCAAGAGTAAAAGGCACCATTTTAACCCTGATATTAAAAATGCTAAATCTGTTCTTTGTGAAGAACAAGAATCTATAAGGGGGTGGGTTCAAGTCCATCGTACAAGACTCTTTAACCTGGAGAGAGACCGCAGGAGGGACTTGATCTCCTGGAGGCGTCCAGCTGTTGGAACGAAGTTCCCCTGTAGTCAGAGACCGCAGCTGTGGGACCCGCCGGCCACTGTTCACCTGAGGCACCTGCAGGAGTGGACAGGTTCCTCTCATTTGTGTATGGGGCTCTGGTTACATAAGCCGCTTGCTGTTTGCGTAAATGGCTACTTTACCCTGTTCTGAATTGGAAGGAGTCTATTTGATAGAACAGTTTATATAACCAAAATCTGAGACTGAAGGAAGGATTTGGCCGGGACTGTTGATTGCATTGGAGGATGGGTTGGAAAGGAAACTTCCAGAGTGAGAGGCTCTTATTTTGAGGCAGTGAATGAGAACAAACTGTCCCCCGTGCTCCACCTAACCACATCAGCACACAGCGGGATCAAGCCCATTGAGAAAAATGGGTTCTGACCCCCTTCCGGGGAGGGAACAGGGCTGTTTCTCTCCAAGGATCAAACTAGGCTGACACACAGATGCGCAGAGGCCAGGGGGATGCCACATTTCTCAGTCATTCTGTGGCCCGCGCCCCGTTGACATTCCAGCCCCCTTCTGCTTTTTTTTTTTTTTTTTTAAGCTCAAAAACATTTTCATAAAGGTTTTTTTGGGGTGGGATTTTATTTTTGCAAGAGTGGGTGTGCTTGTTGTCTTTCTTCCTCTTTGAAAACTATTTCAATTTTTTCCTTTCCTGAATTTTAAGGGTCCTGAGAGTAGAAGTCTGCCAGAATTTGAACATTCTGAGAAAAAGGATCCAAGATCTTCCTCTCTCAAAAACTGGCTTAGCGAGCATTTTTCCGGCCTTTCTCCCACACCCATTCAGCTTAAACCACGGAGCCTGCGTGGTGCCGGCCAAGGCCTAGCGCTGCAAGCGTGTACGCTTCCTGTTTTGTCTTTCACCTCATCTGGACCCCGGGGTAGACTCAGTTCTCATCTCTGAGGCTCTGTTATTTCAGTCTTTGGTCTCCATGTCACTTAATCAGGAAAATGCTAATTCCTCAGCAGGGAGAAGAAAGTCATAACTCTCTTCTTAGCTTTACATTAAATCCCCCAGAACCCCCCCAACAAGTAGCCGACGCTCTTCCCTCTATTTTTCCGTCTGTAAAGGAAGAGCTGTAACATGTGTTTAGTCCTCAGACACAGGAATCCCTGAAAGCCGTTTAGGAATAGTTTAGTTTGTGCCTCGTTATCTCAAAAGGTATAGCGAAAGTATCCGATCATTCAAGCGGCACTCGTCTTAATCAATACATAACAAGTCATGTGTGTGTCGGTCTGTATTTGGAGTAGAAGTGTGCTCTCATAGAAGCACACAGAGCAGAGAAGGTGGATGCAAACTCTGACCACCCCCGTGTGCTCAGTGGTTTCAGGGGGATCCTGCCACTCCTAGTTCCTTCTCTGTCCCTGCCTCCACCAAAAGGACCCCCTTTGAATTCAGAACCCCACCTCCCTTAAGAACCTGTCCACATTTCATACCAGAGGGATGGCAGTCTTGTTAAGACAGTTTTTGCAGTGGTGTGAATTGCTAATAAGATTAATCCTGCTGAGGAGAGTTGCTAATTTTTGTTCTAGGATGTCCGGTATTGTAAGCTTCACCATTAATTTATTAATAGCTTTGAGGGGAGAGGGGAAAAATGATTACATGAATTGTACACATTAACAGGGAGATAACATCCCAGGTTCAGGGCAGGAAAACGCATGAGACATTGAGAGCTCTGCCAAGGAGGCATTTGATCACCAGGGATAAATAAGAGTGGAGACTCAGCGAATCACCTGGATAAGATCCCTCCACCACAGTCGGCTGTGTGACCTTGGACAAATGACAGCCTTTCTGTGTCTCAGTTTCCTTGATGGTAAAATGGGATAATAGTGCCAATCGCATAGAGTTATTGCAAAGATAAAAGAATTTAATACGTGTAAACTGCCTAGAACAGTTCTTGGTAACCAATCAACAAATACTAGAGTAATTGTTAATCCAGATGAATCTTTATTTTTCTTGTTCCAAACAAATCTGATGAAATATAGAGATCTCCCCAGGAAAAACACAAAATCTGTGCAGACAGACAAAACTGATAAACAAGCTCAGGAGTTTTCAAGGCTCTGTGAAGTCCACTCATATTTCTGATCCACTTGGTGGAGTCTGGAGGAAGCACCTCAGGGCAGCGTGGTGCGGTGGCTCAGAGCCTGGGCTTTGGAGTCAGGCCGTGTGGTTTTGACCCTGACTCAGCCGCTGACCAGCTGTGTGGCCATGGGCAAGTCCCGTGACCCTCTCTCTACACCCTGTCTCCTCATGTACGAAACGGGCATAACCACAGTACCTGCTCTGTGGACTTAGCCCACTGATAGGAATGCGTTCTAGGTAAGAAACTGTGGTAAGGGAGGGAGCAAAGAAATCAACCCATTATCTGGGGATGGGGATTACCCCGTTGCTCCCAGTCTATTTCCAGACACTTCCCCCTTTACACAAGAGCTGGGAATTGACAATCTGGTACCACAATTCTGCAAAATGTCCCCTATAATATGAATCCGGGGAAGAGTAACAGCCATAGCTACAAAAATTAAACAGTGAGGTGACATATTTCCAAATATTGAAGAAATTGTTCCTTTACTAAAAGAGTCTAAATAAACGTTCTTAAAATGACAGTGGAGCAGGGTGGGAAGATCCCAGAACTTGCTTCCGGGAGCTGGTTTGTAAATCCCTCACCAGCCTTAGAGGGTAGAAATGGTGACAACCCTGTTTAAACTCACCCCCACTGACATCAGTTTTGGACACCAGGAACCTGGTGCATTTTAAGACTTTTCTAAATGTTCTTCAGACCTAGCTTTCAGCAGGTAATGTTTATTTATACACACCACAAATATTTGTTTTTTAAAAAAGGACATAAGGAAATACAGTGAAATGTTAATAGTTGTTATGCCTGGGATGTAGAGATATAGATTATTTGAATTTTCTTCTTTATATTTGTCTTCACTTTCTGTAATTCATTTTGTGATGAGTATGCATTATTTAAATAATTAATTCAACAATTAGACATTCGTCTATATGAAAGCTACTCTGCTAGGCCCTGAGAATACAGCATCCATTATCTTCTGATGTCTACAGTCTAGCTGGGACCAAGGCATTGAATAAGTAATTACACTAATAATGCATTGCTTCCAATGACAATAGGCCCACTAGAGAGGCCTAGAGGGCTATGAAATCAAGAGGGTCTTGACCTAAGCTCGGAGCTGGGAAGGATTCCCTGAAAAGATAATATTAAAGCTAAATCTGAAAGAGCTTCGGAGGAAGAAAGAAAGAGGAAAATATTCCAGGTGTAGAGATTAGCATGTGCAAAGACCCTGAGGCATGGTGAGTTCAAGTAGCTAAAAGTAGGCCAGCGTGGCTACAGCTTGGGAGAAGGAGGAAATTCAGACTAGGCAAGCGCCAGAGCAAGTCTGGTCTTAGAGATCGTGTTGATGGGTTTTGCATTTGAGTTTAAGAGAAATAGAAAGCCAGAGTTTTAAGCGGAGGAGTAACATACAGCTATTTCCATTTTGGAATTTTTTTTTTTAAAGGAAAACAACCACAGAGGTATTTCAAATCATGTGTTATCAGTAGTTTAGGAGTTCTTAGATTTAGATGTTTAAGGTCAACTCAATAGACTCACCCTGTATATTAAAATATTGGTTAAAGCATTTTTATAATAAGTGGCTGTTTGTGAAACACTAGCTTCCTTGATACAGGGAGTCTGGGACAGAGGCAGGAGCTCTACACTGTGGCCTGGTCTCCCTGCCGGCCCAAGGCCATGGGGCATGCTG
This sequence comes from Camelus dromedarius, assembly GCF_036321535.1. NCBI lineage: Eukaryota > Metazoa > Chordata > Mammalia > Artiodactyla > Camelidae > Camelus > Camelus dromedarius. The sequence continues at coordinate 59,582,403 of NC_087440.1, forward strand.
GGAACCCCGGGAGCATGAGCCTTCTGTCCTGAAACTTCACATGCCGTGGAAACACAAAACGATGCAATTCCCAGACCAGCTTTGGTCAAAATACAGCTGAACAAATGACAGCCTCTAGAGCCTGACATATCGTGAGGGTGTTTTTCAGCTCCAGGGTTCAGCGTTGAGTCATTGTCATGCCAATTAATGACAGCGTGAGCTCAGGCAGTGACCTCAGGGACTTCTATCCATATGCACCCCAAAATGCTGTCTTCAGGATACTGACACACTACTGTGGGGTGTACCTTGGCTGTGATGCTTTTGCGTTTATTAAAAAAAAAATTGTTTTTTAAACCACTGTGCTCTGTAACAGACGAGATGTTTCCAGCAAATGCTCCTCTCCAGTGATCCTAAATCAGCGGGGTGTGTCCTGACCTCCAGGTCATTTGAACAGCAGGGAACTGCCGAAACCCACTCTCACTCCTGGAGTAACTCAGAGCTTTAGTGGGCTCTGGAGCCACGGTAACAGGCATCTGGTGGTCAGCCTTTTCCTGTAATGAGGAGTTATTAAATATTCACGTCAGGACTTGGGACTTCTGTCGGCCCTCAACTGGTCTTCCAGCCTGTTCCCTATTATGCCTCACACTTTATATACCCCCCAACACAACAAGAAGAAACTTGTGAGTGTTCTATAAAACCTGCCACTGATATCAGGGTGGGTCTTTGAGGCTTATGGTTATCCTAATAAAACCAAGGAATGTGTAACAGGCTGTAGCCAGCAGACCACCAACCACTTTACTGTTGAAGCACAAAAGAAAACCTCCAGGAAACCTCCCGTACCTGAGGCGCAGCGCGTGGCTTGGTCTTAACCCTTGAAGATTTTGTTATGCCCAACTTAAGACGACATCTGCATGTTACCGGTTTCCCTCCCTGGGATGAGTCTACTAAGTTACACACTTAGACAAGAAATATCTATTGATGGAGTGGTTATGAATTACAGATTGGAGGTTACAAATCAGTTCAGGATTTTTTAAACATAAATTCAAACCAGATCTGTGAGGCCAGCTTTTCCTCAGACAGATAGGCAGCCACACGGCCCTATGAGAAGTGTGAAAGAGGTCTTCTCTGACCCCAGAATCCTCTTTCTTGATCTCTGCCTTTCTCCATGGCTACCTTCAGGCTCAGGAGCTCAGTGCCCTACCCCTGTCGAAGTAGAAAGGCAGGAAAGGACCTGTATCTGCAGGGGAATGGCAGGAGACTCTCAAGAGAGTTAACTGAGGAGAACTAAATGAAGTTACTATTTAGCGAGGTGTAGGCTGGTAAAGGGAATTGGTGAGAGGTGGGGCAGCCCTCAGGACTGTCACAAGCAGGGAGCTGTTCCCACCCCAACTAGGGGCCAGGGTGGCGGAGCCCTTTTGAGAATCCAGGAGGAGAATCCTGTGGCGCTGCCTATAGCAGCCAGCCTCCTGGGGCACAGAACAGGCTGTGGAAGCACCGAAAATCCACCCAGAGAGGCAAAAAGAAAAGAAGTAGCATAGGCTCTGACGACAGATTACGCAGTCTGTTACTCTGCTCAGACTCTGTGGCAGCCCAAGGCTAAGAAGTATAAAAGAAAAATTGGGGGTCACGCAGTTACCTTGTTTGTAATCTCTGTACTGAAGGGTTTTCCAGCATCACTGGGCTGATATGGAAAAGGAGGAAGAAGGGGAAAGAATTCTGTTTCCAGAACCACACCCAGTGGTTGGTGGCCTCTGGTTTGGGGATGCTCAGGGGTGAGGGAGAGCTTCCAGAGGAGGCAGGGTACACACGGTGCACTAGGTCTTCCGCCGTCCCCAAGCGCTCCCAGCCACCGGACAAACAGGGAGTGCGTGGCAGCGTATCTGCATCTAGAAGAGCTCTCCCACTAAGCTTATTTAGGCGTCATGAATCCATGCCCCTTGTCTTGGTCCTAAACTTTTGACAAACCTTTTGCATTTCCCTGCTGGTCTGGCTCCCTCCAAGCCACCATCCTCCACATAATCATCAGGATATTATAGCTAAAAAATAGTAAGTCCCTGCTTAAAATCCTGCTGACTCCCCATTACCTACAGTGTAGACTGCAGACCCCATGATGGACTCCCAGGTACTTCCACACCCTCACCTCCTTGCCCTTCAGGGATCAGCCACGTCAGTAATTTGACACATGAGATTCGTTTGGGGGTCTTCTGCCCCCATCGCCGACCTGCCTGACTTCTACTGGTTATTTTGAGAAGCAGCTTAAGAGTAAGACCTCCAGCCTGAGATGCAAAGACTCTGCCACCCTGACGCTCCTTCAACACCGCCCCCCCTCCAACATCACATTGAGATGTCCCGTTGCCCCACTGGCACTGGGAGCACCATCAGCCCGGGACAACGTCCTATTCATTAACTCATCTTCCTAGTGCAGTATCCAGCAAGAGTTTACAATAGAAAACATTTGATGAGCTACACTAAATTATGACTTGCCCAAAACAGAGTGCTCCTCCAAAGCAGAGTTTGAAATTTTTTAAACACCGTAAGAACCCAACCTGTATAGGTATTCAATTATGTTTCCTACGTCTCTGTCTATATTCTGTCTACACCTCAGCTCCTTAAGAATTGATTTAAATGATAAATCAAATAATTTTGAAAGCTGGTTGATTAAAGGGTGTTTTGGTAGGGTGACTGGAAAGAATTAGAAAAATAGGGGGAGGGTATAGCTCATGTGATAGAGCGCACGCTTAGCATGCACAAGGTCCCAGGTTCAATCCTCAGTACCCCCTCCAAAAAAAAAAAAGTAAATAAATAGAAAAATACACCATAGAGCATCTGACTTAGGAAAATGCCCTCCAGCAGAAGAAGTAGAGTGACATGTATCCTGAAGACGAGAGTGAGGATGAGCTGGAAGCAGCAGCCTTGAAAGGCTGACCTCCACGTCCTTGTGGACTTAATTTTTTTCTCTAATTCTAAAATGGCTTTAAAATGCAGACTACTTCATGGACTTACTAGTGGAGACATAATCATTTCATGTCAGTTGTCTCACCATCGCGGGGCTACCAGGCCACCTTGTGTAGTCTGGGTCTGTTTCTAGGAAATGGGCGCGCTTTATGAAGTGCTTTGAACATACCTCTGTTCTCACAAGCTAAAGCCCCTGGCAACATTATTTGTCCTCCAAAATCAATATCCTGTAGGTGTCTTTATCCTCCTGGTGTTCTCCAGTGCTCCTGGGATGGTGGCTTGGACCGAATCTAGAATGTAGTTTCATCCATTCAACTGGAGCTCACTCACTGGAGTTACTGGATAACGTCCATTTTTACCTTCAGCACATTACCTCAGCCATCAAAATAACCTGGTGTTGGTTTACTTTTTGGAAAACCATTTGTTGCAACCCTCCCCCCCCCCAAAAAAAACTGTTAGAAAAATGATGTTAAGGACAGAGAGACCTCAGCAGCGTCAACAAAGCAAAGATACCGGCTGGCACCACGCAACCCGTAGACGGTGCAGTGGAGGGCTGGCATTTCTTGGCTGTTAGCTCTCAATCTCCAGAGCAGCTCACCAACGCCGAACCTACTGGCGTCATCTGGGAAGTCTGTGAGTTCAAAAAGGGCAAAGAAATTACCTCAGAAGTTCCAGCTCCTTTTGACAAGTATCCAATGCTGGGATCCCAAACTGACATCAAATTGACAAGAAGTTGACATAAAATTGATGTCAATTTTCATGATAGCCCCCCACCCCTGCACACCACCACCTCCGATGCACCATGATGTTTTCTTTTTTTGCCCCCCAGAATGTGAAGTTGAAATGAATCAGATTCATTGGCAACTGGAAACCCAGCATAATAAGCAGTGTATTTCATTGTGTCTGGTTTGGTCTGATTCTGGATAAACCACTCATAAAGCCGCCTCCCCCCACTTTTGTTCCCAGCTGAAGAGGCACCAACAGCGACTGCAGCCTCTTCTGCAGGGCTGCTGCTCCTCTGAGCATTGCCACTCAGATGCAGGGCCTTGTCCCGAAGCTGATGCTAGAATCAGGGAGCAGAGGGAGCAGTCATCCACCTGGACGTAAGCTCCAAACATGGGAAAGCATCTGCTGTGTAATTTTGAAGGTAGGATGTTGACACAAGCATTTTGAAGACCACGAGGAAAAGATATTGAGGTTATCCCTTGATCCAGCAATCACTGTACTTGGCACTTACCCGAAAGAGTTGAAACCTTAAGTCCACACAGAGACCTGGACCTGGATGTTTGTAACAGCTTTATTTATAGTTGCCAGAAACTGGAAGGAATCACAATGTCCTTCAGTAAGTGAATGGATAAGTAAACGGTTGTAGATCCAGACAGTATTACTGAGTGCTAAAAAGAAATGAGCTATCAAGCCATGAAAAGACATGGAGGAAACTTAGATGCATATTATGAAGTGAAAGAAGCCAATCTGAAAAGGTCCCCTATTATAGGGTTCTGACTATATAATGTTCTGGAAAAGGCAAAGCTATGGAGAGAGTAAAAAGATTAGTGGTTGCCAGGGGACAGTGAGGTGGGGGGAATGACTAGGTGGAGCACAGGACTTTTAGGGCAGTGAAACTAGTCTGGATGGGCCCACAGTGTTGGAGACATGACATTATACGTTTGTCAAAACCCACAGAATGTACAACACAAAGAGTGAACCCTAATGTGAATGATGGACTCTGGGTGACTGTGATGTATCAGTGTAGTTCATCTGCTAGAACAAATGTACCGTCTTGGGTGGGATGCTGACTGTGGGGTGGGGCAGGCAAGTCTGGACAGGGGTATGTGGAAACTCTCTGTACTTTCCACTCAATTTTGCTAGGATCCTAACACTGCTCTAAAAATTAAGGTGTATTTTTTTTTAAGTCTAGCGTATTAAAAAAGAGAAGCAGAGTAAGAGTGAGTCTTTTAAATATTTCATTTAAATACCTGTGTTTGGTCACTGAGCGTTTAGAGTAGTCCAAAGGGATGCTTTATTTTTAATATGCCTTTATGGACGCAGCCCCATCCTCAATGGACCACTTTCCTCAGTACTAGAACCCCACTCCTGCCTTCCTCATTATCAGAACCTGGCCACGCGGGAGCTGTTTCCTGTTTGCTCTGCCCCTGAGGCCTCAGGAGAAGGCCCTGAAGTGTAGGGAGGTAGGTAGACGGTGCCTTCCCCAGCACCCCTTCCGCATGCACCCGCAGACTCGGGATCTGGTCTAAAAGGCCCATGTGAACTCGCCCCGAGTTCCTGGAGGAGGACGCTGCTACAGCTGAAGACTAACTTCCACCCAAGACTGGACAGTCACTAAGGATTAGACAGTCATTGCTCTCCAAGGTGCGTGCAACCACAGGCTAGGCTGAACCCGAAGGAAGTATCTGGCTGACAGTGGCCTGGACAGACAGAGGTACATGCAGCCCCACTCCCCTTTCCCTGCTTAGCAGCCTGGTAATGACACAGTGTATACTCAGGTTTAACAGCAAGAGTGAGCAAAGGCTAATAATTTTGCCATAGGCACTGACGATTTATTTGTGAAGTTCGTAGTACAGACTTGAAGGCTACTGTTCATACACAGAGTCATTATTAAAGCACCCGTTTCCCCAACATTGCAGTCCCACCTCCCAAACCACAGTCTCTCAGGCCTGATGTCTTTGGTGTATTTCTTCACTCTGCTGCCTGGAATAAAGGCCCTGGTACTGAATAGTAGAGACAAGCCCCGATGCCTTTTAAGAGTATGGTGGGCAAGAGTGACCCCTGCTGGATGAATGAGGACAAACGTGCACAGCTCGTGGCTAACACTGGAAAAAAGAAAAATCGTTTCGAGTGGTGTTTCTGGAGGAGAAGAAAAAAATTGTTTAATCATCTCTTATTTTAACTTTATTGGATTAAAGAACAAATCTGAAGGATTTATTCCTCTTTAGGTTTCTAGAAATAAACTTTGTGAAGTGTTTGTCACTCCTACAATATGTTGATACTTACCTAAAGTGATTTTTTAAGAGCTCCGTCTATTCTGTGCGCGGGTTCTAAAAGCACTTAATAGCTGAACTGTTTCTTTTCTATCTAATTGCCTGCTAGGGCTCCAAGTTATTTGCACACAGGCAGAAATGTATCTGCTTCGTGATCAGGAGTAATTCTGATAAGTCTGAAAGCATATGGTGGACTTCAAAACTGAGTTTTCAGAACTGCCTGGGGATAAGGGATGTGTCTGAGATGGGTCAATGGGATCAGAAACATTCAAAGAGAATGTGACACATTTTGCCAAACCTTTGCCTTTGGCCACAGTGTAATTTGGATATTTTCTGAATCCTTAGATCCCTAATTTGGAGAGTGAGAGCTTTTTTTTTTTTTTTAAAGAAATTGTTACTTATACATAGCACATATCTTGATGTGTTAAAATATGCTCTGCTTTGCAATATCCTCTTTGCACACTCTGTTTTGGGGGCCTGGAGAAGACAGAGTTTGGTGTTTCAATTCACGGCCTCTCATGTCAGAATGCCTGATCACACCGTTTTTTGACTGTGCCACTCCCTAGTTAGGCAGCTTTGGGCATGTATTCTAAACTTCCTAAGGCTCAGTTTCCTCCTCTGTAAGATGGGCTTGCTTACAGTGCCCACTTCAAGAGGTTATTAGGAGGATTCAGTGAGATAATGTGTGCTCACTGCTGAGACAGCCTCTGGCCTACAGTAAATGCTCAGTGAATACAAGGTATACTTACTGGGAGTCAGCTAGCCCTGCACACAGACGGGTTCCTTTTTCCTTTCTTTCCTTCCTTCCTCTTTCAACAAACATGTATGGCATCTCTACTATGTGCAGAACTCTGTGCAAAACATGAGGAGTCTAAGAAACTAAAAAAGACACTTTTCCTCAAGACGCTTTCAGTCTAATGTCTTATCATTTGAGGTTAGTGATGCTAAAACTTGTTTGCTCATACCTCAGGATAATCCCAGTTAGGTTTAGATGAAAATGTCCAACTTTGGAGATAAAGATATAGAATAATCATGATTTTTTAAACATGCTAAAAAAAGTTAGCAATTACATATGTCAGTTTTTGAGAGGGAAGTCATTGATGGTAGGCAAGCCTTTAATTTGGGGTAAGAATAAAAATTATGTGGTTTTAAGTTTTCTCTGGCTAAATAAACATCTCTACTGAAGGACAGGGTGGGAAGCCTCCAGGGAATTTCAAACCACTTTTCAGGAAGGAATCTGGTCTTCATGGTATAGACAGGCTCCCCTGACCCATCATCAGTGCAACATCTCTACCTCCTTCATCAGCTCTGCACCTGCCAGGTATTGGAAGAGGGGTTCATTACAAAGACCCTACCCCTGCCCATGGGAAGTGCCCACTTTGTAGGGGGAGGGGAAGAAGGCTTCTGAGTTCTTCCAGATCTTGAGATTTGCACCATTCCATCCTCACTGCCATCCGACACACTCTCAGAAGGGCCCGTCGAGATTGGTGGCGGTCATCCTGCACTGACCAGGATTCGTGTTAGAGCTGAAGACACAGAACAGAGCAAAGCTAATTCCTTTCAAGCCCATTCAGCCAACTGGTTTAGCCAAACTAATTTCTCAACATGGTCCTTTAACCTCTTGACAGGATTAAGGGAGTGTCTTTCTCTTCCATAATCAGACTGTGGACCTCACAAACACCTAGCAGGAAAGAGGTTAATTGAAAGGGTTTGGGTTGTTAAGTATATGCCACATAAACACCCAACTGGTCCTGGTCTTTGCGTTTGGCCGTATCTCAGCGGGATTGTAGGATGAACTTGACACCTGTGGGACTCCCAGGAGAGGTCTTGGGATTTGGGAATGTAGACTTTTGAAGTTTGCCATCCGCTTCAATCTATTCTTTAGGCCAAATCCTCATAATCACACCTGTTTTCCTTATGAGGGTTTGACTGTGGATGAGGCAATTTCTGCCTTTTCTCCCCAAAGGAGATCATTATCTTAAAAAAAAAAAAAAAAAAAGAAAAAAAGACTGTCTTATAAGAGGTAAGTTCAAATACAGATGGAAATAATAATATGACTTAGCATTTCCACCCCACCTTTCATCTACAGAGCTCAAAGTACTTGGCAAACATTAATTAATTCTCAAAACACCCTTGTGAGTAAAGTAGGGTATTATTTTTATAATAATATATAAATACTGGCTGGTTCATGAAAGTAGCCACTTTAAAGGGACAATTCTGCAGGATCAATTTCAAAAACAACTTTCTCACCTGGCATAGACTTTGTACTTTTGTGTAACACATTTGGGAGTGCCAAATTTGCTAATAATATGATATCCTAGAGGGAGCATAGACACCCTTTCAAAATGATTTCTTTAGTGATTTTTGACAGTCTTATCTATTTTGAGGAACTTTTTTTATGTTAAAAGAAATAGTAATTGTGATTCATTCTATCTAAAGGGTGTCAGTCTCTACACATGAAAGAATTTCAAACTGCATAAAATCTAATGGTGAGAAGTTGGGATCCTATTTCAAATGCATGCGGCTTTGAAGGGGGTGTGATAATTTCAGGGTGTTGTAATGTTTTCTGTCATCATCTTAAATTTTGAACACTTTGCAAACTGTAGTTCTAAGACTTGTCAAAATGGGTACCAGCCAGAGTTTCAAGATGAGAGACACTGACAGCTGGTAAAAACTGACCAGGAATGAATTAAATTCGCTCCCCTGCTCCACTTCCTTCCCTTCAGAAGGGTCGCACTGAACACTTCATACCAAAAGGTGGTCTATTTTTATTTTGTATCTGTCCTCTGTATCCCTTAGCAAACAGCATAGTGTTCCCTTTCCTGGTTGCTAACCTGGGTCTGATCGGCTATTTATCAGAGTTGATTTCCAGGCATATCTTACCACACGTTACCACGTTCTGTCGTACGAAACTTCATTTCCATTTACACTCTTCCTGATGACCGTGCTCATCCTGGTGAAGTCTGACTGGCTTTTTGATCCTGGAAAGTCAATTCTTTAGGCTAGTAGAAATTAGACTTTTTCTGTGTCTTTAAACTCACTCCGCATCAAGAACTGCATTGCATCCAGGAAGCACTCCATAAACAGCAATTCAGGATTTACTTTGCTCTGCTGAAATGGAAAAACATCCCCCGACTCTGACTGAATTCTTTGTTGGGTAAATCTTCTCCATGACAATTTCATGTCTGTTGCTCTGAATTTTCTGTTTACTGATCCTAATAAGTGCATTATTCTGCTAAACCCTGTAAGAATCCGTATGTACCGCTTAACTGTGCAGCATTGATTCCCTCAGTCTATCTGCTTGCCTCGGTCAATGGCTTTACTTAGGAGCCTCAAGAGAGAAAACCTGGTTTTGGTCTCATAACTTTGGTTGAGCTGATGGTCTCCAATCTCCAAAGTGGGATAAACCAGATTCCTTTGCTGTGTTTATCTTGGCCCGCCATGTCTCTTTATGGAGAAAATGGTCCAAATAAAGTGCTTCCTCTGTGTATTTTGACAGGAAACACTACTAATATGCTTTCCTTTTGTTGTGTGCCTTGCTCCTTTCTCCCAGTGTTGTTTAAATATTTTCAGTACAATGACAAATTTATTAATCCACTCCTCTCTGCATGGGGCACGAAACGATTGGTTCCTCTGTAAAGCCCTCTTAGAAAAGGTGGTTTCTCCAGCGAGAGTTAATAATATTACCACTATTCATGTAAAAAACGCTGAGACAATCTCTTAAAAATGGAACACATTTATCTAAAACAGCTGGTAAAGAAAGCACACAGGCCCAGCCAGAGGCAGCGAGGCCAGAGGTCAGGGTTAACACCGATCTCGGTGGAACTTTGAAGCTGACATTTTACAGATTATATGTGTCTCAGTGCACAGTGGGCATGGCATATAAATTGGACTTAGAGGCCCCTATTTGTTCTCTGCATTTTTATGAGCCCACAGAGCTCTTCTTTGAAGCAGCATACATAGAAAATAAAAACTCATTTTAATGTTGTGGAACTATTTACAATAAATCACATTTACATCCCGGCTTTGCTTAAGTATAAGGTCCCTCTGTCTTTCTCTCTTTCACACACATGCATTCAGAGGGTCTATTTTCCAACTTGGGTAGCTTAGTTTTTTTTGGGTTTTTTTTGTCTTTACTCTATTGGAAGCCCAGCTTTTCCTCTTTCTCCTTGCTTTGACTTAGGAATTCAGATCATAGACGCAGCTATATTTAGTACCACAAGGACACCTATTGTAAGTCATGTGGGGTGGTTCAGGTCGAATGAGCTACTTTTTCTCCCCTGGGAAAACCCCCCTGATACCATAAAGTGCTGGTGATAGCACGGCCCTTCAGCACTAGAAGAAAGCATCTGATTTCAAAGCGATTGAGTTCCACTCTGGATCTAATTATATCATTCGTTTTATGGATTTTTTAAGTTGCTAGGTGTTTTAACTGGAGAAGGCTGGCGACCCAGAGAGAACCATGGACCGGTGGAGTCTGCTGTGGGCACTTTAGCCACCTAATTAATTTTCAATAAAAGCTCACAATCGTTAATTTGCTCTCGACCCAATGTAAATCAAACAGAGACAAATAGGTTAAAATTAGAAATGTGTGATGGGAACCATGTTTATGGTCAAAATTGCCTTTCACCCTGGAAATAACATGCATTGACAGGGAGAGAAAATGGGACCACACAGACTTTTGATTGATTCTTAAGTGAATTTAAGATTTTATTAAGGAGAAAACCGGAGTCTCCCCCCCCCCGACACCTCCCCCCACCAAAAAAAAAGATCTGAGATCTACGGAAAAAAAAAATCTTCCTTAAAGCAAAAGAATAGTTTAGAAAAATGTTACCTTAAAAAAAAATCACAGAATTAAGACATTGTTCCCATTATACCAAGTTGCCTCATTCCACACCCCCACCCCCACCCCAGGTTTAACTTAGTGCGGGTATAATAGTAAAAATACTATAAATTTGTTAAGTTCCCAGGTCTAAATTGCCTGACATGCCTACCCAGTGCTATTCCTTTAGCTCCTATATTTCAAAACACTACTTTCTAACATCAAACAACCATTTTTACTTTTATTAAGAACATAGACAGGTTTTTTTAATAATTTTATAATGATACTTCAGGCCTCCAATTAAAATACCTAGACAATATAGATATCTTTGGCCCAGTCCATTGGACAAATATTATTATTAAGCTTCTCTCCAGGATTTTATATTTGCAAAATATTTTGTGGGCTTTAATCATTTTAAATTGCCTCAACTTTGCCCATTTTCTTCATTCCTCTCTGTTATTCCTCAAGTAACCATTTCATTTTAACCCCCGAACTGCTCATGTGATGCAAGGTGAACTACGCTAATTTTTTTTTAACATATTGGAATGTTACTCTCAGAGTTTGTTAGCTTTTCCCTTGTCCTTTGCCGAACATGGCAATTTAAACCACCCCTGGATTCTATTTTTATTTCGCTTTTGCCAAGTTCATGAAGTGAATTCTCTCTTTTCCACTCAGTCTGGTTTTCCCTCATGCCCCAGAGGAATGATGTTGTCACCATAATGTCTTCTAATGCACTATAAACGCCGTGATGAATTGGAGGCAGGCTGGCTTCTTCTGAGCAGGAGTCCATTATCCTGTCACAGTGTTCCTTCCCTGTAACTTAATTTTTATTGTAATAAATGACTAAGTACCAAAAAATGAAACAATGTGATGGGCCAATCTAAAGTGGCCTGACTCGGATGGTAAGTGCCTCCGCGGAGGGACAATTGCTTGCAGCTGCCTTCCAAGGGCCCTCTCCCAGATGACATCCACCATCCAAACTGGAGTTATCAAAAGCATTTTCTGGATGTTTATGTAAGGTCTTCATCCACACTGACTGACTACCAATGCTAATATAAATAAAGTGCTTTGCAAAAGACGAAAGATAAGCGTTAAGAATAAGAATTTAAGAGACAGGCTTAACTGTGTATAAGAATCACCTGGAGATTTGTTCAGCAGCATGTAGGGGCCTGGCTCCCACAGGAGATGCCAATTTAGTTGGCTAAATATGGGGCCGAAGAATGTGCATTTTAAACAAACATCTCTCCTAATTCTGTTGAAGGAGTTGTATAGATTATATTGTGAGAAACCCTTGAGCAGAACTTCTGGTCAGTCAGTCTTTTCAATAAATACCCACTGTACACTTGACCTGTATTTTATAACAAGGAACCTTTTTTGTTTTCTCTGATTGAATTTCTAAGTATGGTAGTTCTCTCAAATCATAGTTCCAGTTTGAATGTGATCTGTACCCAAATAGCACACTTTCCCTTCATTTGTTTTATAGATTAACTATCACCAACATGTCTGGAAGATTAAAATCACCCCTATGTTACTGTGATAGGAGAATATTATTCTGGAATCCATAAATTGCAGGAAATTCAATCAATTTGGTGTGCAAGTGACTAGTCTTTTTAGGGATTGGAGGTTTCATAGATTTCACCATATTCCCAAATGGGTCTGTGACCCCAAAAAAGGTTAAGGACCACTGTCCTGAAAGTAGGCAAACTTAGTAGTATTGGCTTCATTAATATGAAACTTCTACATCAAATAAATGGTTGGAATATCTAAACAGTACAACTGATCACATGTCTAAATAGTACAACTGATATTAAGATTATAGCTTTATAGTTGCTAAACAATATATACCCAAAAAAGGTTTATTTCAAACCTTCTCACATATTAGAATGTTGTCTGATATTTGCAGTTTAATATGTAGTATTATCAGATTGTTCCAGAAGCACTGATACTTCTTTCCTAAGAAATACTTAGTCACAAAGGATAGAACCACTAGATTTTGCTTCTAGTGGCTTAAATGGTGTTCTATTTTCGAGGTAGTGTGAAACTGAACACGTTTGGGAAGATGGTGAATCTCAGCATTAATTCATCTATTAAATATTTATTGAGGACCCATCAAGAAAAAGAAAAACTATCATGTTTATTGGAGCCTGAAGCTAGCCGATTTGTGAAATATCCCAGGTTCGTCTAAGCATATGCACACCTGTGAATTCTCATGGTGGAATTCCCCAGTCATTAAACTCTCAATTGGAGAATTTCAGTAAAAATCACAGTTTATCAATCCATGCAATTTATAAGAACAAAGGGGCTGACTTAAAAAAAAATTTGACCGTCACTTAGTGAGCAAGGCTGGAGGAGAGTGGGAGAGTGTTGAATAAAAGCACAAATCCTTAATCCATTGATTCCACAGGATAATGGCAACCATTTTGGATAATCATTGTTGGTTGTTACAAGAGTGGAAGACATATCAAAGAAATATCAAATATTCTAGCTATACCCAAACCACTGGTAAGAAGACAAGATGTCCTTTGAATGCTCTCCAGTATTTCATTTTAATCATAAACTGTGAGGTGTTAAAGGAGTTAATGAGGTCTCAAGTCATTGTCAACTAATTATCTTTAAGTTGTTGTCATCACTTTCTAATTGTTATGCTTCTGCCAGCTTCGCCACTGGGGGTCCCCAATCTTAGAGTAATTGGCTACACGCACACACACCCAATGGTTCACCTAGCTCCTGCTTAGTTTGTTAACCTAAACCATTGCTGTCTCCAGCACACACACATGCATGCATACAAACACACATACATACTTGCATGCAAAAAGCTTTTAGGAACTTTCATCTTTTTAAAAGGGCAGGGAGAAAAATCAATAAAGTGGTAGCCTGGCCAGCAGTAGGGGATGGTTGAAGCAGCATGGGTGGCTGAGCTGTATGAGAAACAGATGTAAGCTCTTTGGGGTTAGGCCTTTCTCTTTACAGCCAAATCAACCAATGGAAAGCAATTAATGTCCCTACCATCGGTCACTGGCACCTTCCCACAAAAGATTATTCAGTCTGTCTGTTGAAGCCAACAGCAGAAAGGGCCATCCACCCAGCCAGGGAACCTATGATTGAGGCTCACGCTTCACTCAAACCGTATGTAGTCTTAAAAACAATTCGTTTCACGGTCTGAATCGGCAGGGAAGTGCTCTCTTGCTGTTCTGTTTTGTACATTCTACCATCTAAATTCACCTATTGCTGTTTACATTCATCTCTCTGTTTAAAATTTGTTTCCCTGGCCTGGGAATCGTTTTGGAGTTAATAAAAGACAGGAACCTGACACAAATGGAGCATTGCTGGTATGGTTACTTAATCAGCTTAAGTTAGATGTGACCAATGTAAGGATCTGTAATGATTCAACCACTCTGGAAAAAGGGCAGTTTTTTCCAAAAGATAAGCAGGCATCTATCTACCCTACCACTCAGCAATTCCACTTCTAAGGATTACCCAAGAGGAATCAAAGATGTGGCTACAAAAATAATCATATGAGAATGTTCATAGCTGCATTACTCACAATAGCTCCAAACTGGACACAGTCCAGATGTCCATCAACAGGAGAAAGGATAATCAAATTGTAGTATGTCATACAGCAAAATACTACTCAGCAATAGAAAGGAATGAACTACTGATATACGAAAATATGAGGAATCTCAAAAACATTAGGTTGATCAACAGAAGGTGGGTGTGATTCACTTATATGAAGTCCAAGAATGGGCAAAATTAATTGACAATGATAGAATTCAGTAGTCAGAAAGAGGTTGCCTCTGGCAGGGGGGTAATTGACTGGAAAGGGTCACACAGGAGCTTTTTGGAGGTGATAGAACTATTCTATATCTTGTTTTAAATGATGGTTATGCTTGTGAATACAATTGACACAACGCATGGCACTGAACACTTGAGAGCTGTACCCTCAAGGGTTTTGAAGATTAAAAAGTTAAGGATTTTGGAAATACAGATGCTGCAACAGGAAAAAAAATAAATGGATGAGAAAATCAGGAAATGGGGGAAATTGATGATGCTGCAGGAAGTTAGACTCATTAAGGATGAGAACATTTGTGGATATATATAGAAATACCTAGCCAGCTACCTGAAATTTTCTTGAGTACTGTGTACCAAGCACTGTACTAATCACTTTCTTATATATTATCTGATTTCTTCCTTTTTTCATTGACCCTCCAGTGCACAGAATTGGATTAGTCCTATTCCTTCGTTCATGATGCATTCTCATCATTGGCCCATGCATGGCTAGTTTTATTTAATTAGCTAGTTATTCTTATTCACATTAAGTACTTGTAAGCCCTCCACCCAAGAACAAACTACATAGAACCTTGACTCTAACCTATTATCCTGGCTACATAATCCCAACTCCCAATCTGCACCTTCCCCCAACTCAAAGTAATCATCATCTTATACCTTGTATTTACCATTCCTTTTCTTTCCTTTATACATACAATTTTATTAATGCAGGTGAATTCTTACACATCTAGGCGTAATCAGTACTTAGCTTTAACTTTCTGAAAAAAGATGTTATACATAACCTTTTGGGATTCACTTTTTCCCCCTTGATATATTGCTAAGATTCATGTCAATTGTTATGTATCTCTGCATCACAATCTTTATTATAGCCCTATGAAATAGGTGTTTTTAGCCACACACTAAAGATAAAGTTGGGGCTCAGAGAAGTAAATTAACATGCCCAAGGACACACAGCCAGGAAGTGGTAGAAGCAAGATTCAGAGCTGAGGCTCTTAACCAACATGTTACACTACCTTCTCCATTCTATGTTGCCTGATGTTTATGACCACGTCTCTGTCGCTCCCTATACCTCTCCTTATCCATACCCACCACTATGCATACATTCATATAAACAAGAATGTCAGTAAGGAGCCTGGGTTGTGGAGTATGAAAGAATCAGTCAAGTCCATCTAGTAATTTATGGGTTCTTATACTCTTGTAGAGAAATAGAAAATATAAAAGTTATATATGCATATAACTTCAAGGGTTTTAGTCCTTTAAAATTCAAAATATGCAAACAGGTAAAGTCTGAGGAAAAGGGCAGTAGCCTGTGAGCTTGCACACACGTGCTCATTTGCCTTCTGGCATGTGTCTTAGAATAACATCCTTATTTTATTTAATCTCATACTCTAGACAGGCAAATGCATGGGCAATGTTTAACGGAGTCGTTGCTCTGCACCTTATAACTGTATACAGGAGGCTACGGAAACTGGATCGCTCTCTCAGGATGCCATTACAGCCAAGCAGAATCTCATTAAAAATCAATTCCTCAGGTCCATAAAGCCAGTTTATTTTATCTTCCTGGAGTGCCTGCTGCTAGCCGTTACACAGTTCCATTGTGTGGCAGTCTTGTCTGTGAAGAACATTGCACAAAACAGCCATTTAAAGATTTTCCACTTTTATGTTAAACTTTATAATTTTGCAGTAGTTTAAGTTTACGGGGTTTGAGTCTCAGGCTTAGGGTATCTTGTTACACGTGTTAGAAGCAGCATTGCCGGCCCTAGGTCTCACTAATAAAATATTTGCCTTTATAAAATAGATGTTGTCCGATGTGAATGTGCAGATTTAATTGGATAGCAGGGGCTCCAGAGCTAAGAATGTCTGACTTGGTCAATTTCTGCAACTTCTCACCCGTTCCTGCTTTCTGACTGTTGAGTTGTCCCTGTGGCCTCCGCACACACAAACATCAGGTAGGGAATTTGCTCTCTGTACTGATTTTAATTCAAGTATCTCTATACATTCTAGAAATCAGTATGTATGGGCCAAATTTTATAAATGGGGAGTTGAAAGCACATAGAGATTTAGTGACCTGGACGGGTCACACCCTGAATGAGCAACAGAGGCAGAAGAAATCGGAGAGGCTGCTCTGGCCTCATCTGGAATCTTTTAACTCTTTTGACCCCCTTCAGCGATTTAGGGGTGGGTGGATTTCAAAGATCAGTGAACTTTTTGGAGCAGCGCTTGGCAATGAAACATAGGGGCTTGGATTCCTTAGCTTCTAGCTATTCCAGGATGCAGGCTCAGTTTGCATTTTCGAAGAAAGGATTCTGTGTTGAGAGGAGAATAAGGAGGATGGAGAAGTGGGAGCTGGGCTGGGATTAGACTAGGAAGAGGGCTGAGATCAGTACAGAATCCAAGTGCTCCTTTCTCGTATGTTGGGGACTACATAAGCATATCATTAAAAAAGAAAAAGGTTAGAAGTTGACATTGGAAGGAACCAAGTCCAAAGTCAACCTCAATGTGATCTTTTAAAAAATTTCCGTGGAAAGTGACAGGATTCTCCTCAGTTATAAACTCTTGCAACTTTGGCAATTGCCTTTCAAGAAACCATCCCTGGGCATTCTCCAAGATGCCTTACGTGGAACCCTATAGCTATAAGACGGTAATTGTTGTTTGAACAAAAAAGAGATATTTGTTCAAATACATTTGCATAGTTTTGCAACATTTGACCTCATTCCTGGAGATTTATAAGCATATAAGCATGTCGAAGGCTCTGAAAAGTCCTTCAGAGAATAAACCTTATTTGAACTCGTCTGACCATTGACCTTCCGCGCATTGCAGCAGAACAACTACTAAAAAATAAATACTAATCAAAACTAAAATATAGCATCTCATGAAAATAGAAATAGTCTACAGAAGATATTTCAGGGGAATGACAAATCCTTCAGCATTAAAACAAAAAATTAGTCCTATGCCCAGACTGCTGCAAAAATTTCCATCAAAATCCCAAGCCATAGAATTCTATCACTGGAAAGGAATCCAGTGGTTAGTCCAAAAGCCTCATTTTACAGAGGAGGAGGCACAAAACATTAAGTAACGTATCTGTCATATGACAGAAAAGTGACCATCCCCAGCATCTCCACCTCCCAAGCCAGTTCTCATCTGTCACCGCCCTGTCACTCAAAGATCTTTAATACTCCCCCATCTAAAAATCATCTATGAAGAATAATTTTCATCTGGGCTTGAAAACACAAAGCTGAAATGTTGCTCCATCAGTGTTCTGTGCTAATGTTTGCCTAGGATGAACCTAGGCTAAGAGTATTGAGAGCTTGAAAGAAGGATGCTACAGGGTGGGGAAGAGTTTTAAAGATTCCTAATGCTTTCCGAAATATTACAGATGCAGAAAGTATGCAGTGTCCAGTAAACATTGAAGCTGCTTAAAGCCAGCAGGTGAGAAAGTTTTCAAATGCAAGGAATGTTTGAGGGTGCAGAAAAGGTGGAGTTTGTTGCAGGGAAACGCTACCACTATCGCTATGGGGAGAATTACTCACCAGTCTTTGAACCAGTGGCTTGATGCAGTGCTGGAACAGGGATGGAGGGGGAAGGCAGATGGAGATGGATCTTCTGAAGGACCAGAAAAGGAATGGTCTTGTAAGAAAGTGTAACTAGAAACAGCTTTCTATGCCGGAGTCATCTATAAACCTGCTATTCCCCATATTTGTGTATATTTTATACTACTGAAAATTGGCATGAGTCTGTGTACATTAAAAAAAAAAAACCTGAATCTGTGAACTTTGCTCGAGAAGGAGGTGAGGAGGTGGGGGATGGATGGTGGGGAACAAGAAACACATTTTTGAAGGAAAAACAAAAACCTGATTCCTTGGTCTGGGTGGTGAGGGTGGGGTTGAAGTGAATCTTCAACCAAGCTGAGTCTAAATTGACTTTTATTTGGAACTCTCCCCTGGCAATGTTTTATCACAGTATGGTTTCCATTCTTGGCCGAGAGAAAGAACTGAGGTGGAATGGAACTGGCTCTGTCTAAGCTCTGACAAGACAGTCATGATAATGGAAGACATCTTTTCCCCATAACTTTGAAAAACAGGAAAGCAGATATTGGCTCTGAGTATGTCTGATGGCCTAACTTTATTTCCTGTCAACAGAAATAACTCTGATTTATATTTGGTCATCAAGTTCACACACTCACATACGGCTCACATTGAGAGAGCACAGAGAGATGTAATATGCAGAGCCGTGATGTATGCCTGTCCAGCAGAGCATCCTGGTCCAAAGGAGACCTCAGGGGCTGAGAAAGACACTTCAGTATTCTCACTCTCCTAACACTGTATCCCCCGGTGCGTCCTTCCAGTGAGCTATATTACACGGGCTTCAGATGAGCTACGTGTCAGCTTTGATCTCCGAGCCCCTCACCTCCGCTCTTTGTGATCCAGAAGGTTGGTTGGCCTGCATCCAGTCATTACAGTGAGATGCTGAAGGCTGAGAGGCTGATCTGTGCTAGCATCTGGCACATTGTTTTATTCTTCTAATATCTGCGTACCTCAGAGGAGTGAGAGAATTTTTAAAATTCCATTTCCATCTCAAAATTGATCGATGGTCCAGGCAGTAGGAATTGAGTGAATATACCTTTTCAGTTAATGCTATCTTATGTCATCTGGTTTTGAATTCAGAAGCATTCCTTCCACCACCCTGTTGTTATGTCCTGTAAGTCATTGAATTTAAGATGCCATCAATCATAACATGAACTATTATTTTATGTACCACTATGAGAAAATGCTGCCAATTAAAAGAGCAACTAATAATTCCTTACAGTTAAGTTTTTATATTTTATCCTTATGAAAGGGATTCTTTTATATTTATTTAGATAGTTTTATTATGGATTCCTCTTGTGCAGACATAAAAAGGAAAGTATATGAAATAAATAAATTGGCTATGTTCCTCCTGAAACTTTTTCACATTCCGAGCCCAATTCTCCCAAAACCCTCTAGGGACAGATTCTTCAATGTGTTATCATCCCAATGCTATGTTTTGCCGCAGACTATGATAACAGTGCAGCACAGCGACAATGACATCATGACTGTGGCCTGGCTGGCAGTGAGTCTAAGTGACAGCAATTGTAAGAAGCTATGGACAGTGAGAAGCCAGGAAATTGAGACACATCCTGTTTCAGAGATGTTACAGTGTGGTGGTGGGGGAGGTACGTCTTAGAATGGAAGAAATATGGTGTGCTTCAGTCTCAATGCACAGTACCAGATTCAAGTACACAAAATTTAGAAATATTTTACAAAAATTTCTATTCTTATTTCTGAGGTTCAAACATCAACCTCAGAAAAGAATGCAAAGTTTAAAATCATCCATCACTGAATTGCTGTTTCATTGTACACAATTCACAGGATGCTAAATCAGCATACTTATTTTGCATCTAGAGAGACTCCAGAGGCTTTCTTCTTAAACAAGTGGCCATGGACAGGGCTTATCTATTAACCTATTAAGAGTGTGAGGCAAGTTCGTATAGTTCCTGGGAAAGGTGCCTGTCACTATTTATTGGCCTTTCATTGTAAAAAAAAATCTAATTTCTAATACATAATGAAAATGTCTAATAAGAATTACATATTCATGCCCATCTGGCAAAATTGTTTGGTGAAAATAAGAATAGTTGCAGCCTTTTTCATTTTTTTTGTGCCTAAGTTTACAAGAAAGTAGATGATATATACTTTTTCAACATTAGCTTCAAGAATCTTTTTTATGCCATAGTTCTAAAATAAATGCAGGATTTTTAGAAGAGAAAACCTTAAATTGGTAGTAACTCAAAGAATTATATCTGAAGGAACTATTCTAGATTATTTGAATACAAATTAAACATTCCAGTTTCTTTTTTGATAGATTAATTGGAACGTATTAAAGTTCACAGAATTATTTGGAAATTTACAAGCATTTGTATTTTATTTACTCTAGGGAACTTTAATTTCACAAATGAATGTTCCACATGAGCATTACACAATCACATAAAAGCAGATTTTTTTTCCTTCCCACCTGCGTTAGGCCCAGAGGTAGTTAAATGCTGGCGATTCTGTCTCCGTCCAGCAGAGGGTAGTAGTGCACATCTTTAGACGAGGGGTTCCCAGTTCAGATTGGACGAGCATCAACCTGGGAAACCGTACACCGCGTTCTGTTTCTCTTGAGTCAGGCTCGGGTCGCAGCCCTTGACAGGGTCAGCAAAGTCACAAGGAGCTGGCTTCAGGTGGCCAGGTGGCAGAATTGAAGACTCCTCTTCCCAGTCCTGAGGGATGTTCTCCCTCAGCCTGGGGTGTGCAATATAGGAAAAATGCGAACCCTTGTGACATGCAAAGGATCTGGGACCAAACCTCACTGCTTGGCTACTTGAGTTCACCTGTGGCAACAAAGTCGAGGAAATGTGGTTAAAATGCGACTCATTCCCTTCCCAAGATTTATGCCCTTAGGTTGCATTTCCTCTTGTTCTCTGCTCTGATGAAGGACAATGAGGAAGAGACCAGAGGCTTTGGTCCTGTAGGGACATCTTCTAATCCAAAAACTGCCTCCCCATCCCACCTATACCCAGAGCTTGGCATCCTTTATGCCGTATTTGGACAAACGACATCCCTGCCTCCTTCCATCCATTCCTCCTCTCTCAGAGGTAACCACTCTCCTAAACTGTAATTGCTTCTGGGCTTTTCTTCACAGGATGCTTCCCTCTCTATTCTGTTCCATTGTTCTAGTTGTCTATCCCTGCACTAAAATCACCCTGTTGTCTAAATTACTGAAGCTTTATCGTAGTCTTCATTTCCGGTGGGTCAAGCAGACTTTCCCTTCCAACTCCTCACTCCTCCAACCCCTGTTCTTCCCACCACCACCCCCCCCGGGGTGTCTTGTCTTAATATTCATAGAGGATGAAAAGTCCGGTGCCTTAGCGTGGATCCTCAGTCTGATGAGCTAGTTTGAAGCCTGGCTCTTCATTACTCTCTGTGCTGTCTTAGGTGGGTTACTTAACCTCTCTGAGCTTCAGCTTCTTCATCTGTGACACGCAGATTATGGTACACCTATTCCACAGGATGGCTGTGAGGATTACAATGTGGTAATATAGGTAGGGCACTTAGAACGTTGCCTGGAAAGCGTCGCTGTTGACTTTGACTAGCAGGGAGCTTCTGCAGTCACACTGACCTCCTGGCTGTCTCTTGCCCACCATGTCGCCTTGGACTAGTTTATGTATTTTCCCAAACCTCTGTTTCTGTGCATGCCCAGTGAGGATAATATCAGGGTTGTTATGAAAATTAAGGGAGAAAACCAAGGGAAATTGCTTAGCAAGTTTCTGGTGAGTGCGTAACAGTTTTGTTTAAGAATTTTAACTGTATTTAATTTTAAAAGTGAATTGCCCCTTAATGCTAACAACTGTCTCTTCCTTGACTTCTTGGTATCTACAAAAACACTTGCCTGGGAATCCAAAACATTTGCCAGGGAGAAGAATGCTGGTAGTTAAGAGAAGTTTGCAAAACCACCTCTTGCGTTCTTGCAGCTTTGCTTTGCTTTCATCTTTTGGAGGTCCAGGATTCCAGGGAGGAGCAACTGCTCCTGATTCAAGGTCAAACTCTCCTTCCTAAGCCTTCCCTGGTCCCCACAGCTTGCTTTGCCGGCTTAGGGCTGACCAGGCAAAGCCATTTCTTAACGTGTTTTCCAGAATCAGAGGAAAGCTTAACATAACAAAATTTTATAGCTCCTGCCCCGTAACATATATTACTTTAGAAAAATAAAAATACCTTTCCCTTATCATGCATTATTCTTTTACATGTACCATTTTCCTGACGTATTGAAGCAATATTCCACGGTTTGCTATGACTTGGAGGTTTATGGCCCTTTTGTGGCAGATCAGACTAAACATAATTCATTCATAGCTACTTAGTGCTCAGGGAAATAAACCCCTGAACTTAAATAACTATGGTGTGACCTCTGTAAAATATTATTTATGGTTTTAAAACTCCTATTATGTAGATATCAAGATGTGCCAAATGTTATAAACCAAACACCAGCCGGCAAATGGGACAACTAGTATTCCATTTATTTTTGCTTTTCTTTCTGCGTATTTCTTTATGCAGGCTATTTTCATTTAAATGGATCCTGGGGTAATTATCTGGCAGAGGAAAGCAATGTTCATTTACATTTTGCTATAGAATACTAGAGCAAGTAAAAAATTCTCTATAGAGAAACTCCACAAAATGTAAACATTCCATTAACTTACTGCAGTTTAATAAGAAGGACACTGATTACCTTTGAGTATAAAGTAACTGTCCCCACTATCAATGAACTAATGTAACCCATCTGCAATTCATTTCTGCAGATTAGTTTATGGGGGAAAACCCAATTGCACATGTAGGTTATCCAAATGAGAACCCTAAGCTTAGCCTTTTCATGCTCTTAAAAATACATGTGCGTTCTTGGTACTCCTGATTCGATGATTTTCAAAAGTTTAGGGTGTCATCTCCATATCTCCTTTGTTTCCTCAATTATTTCCTAGACGTTCAACTGTATTGTAAGAAGTAATACGTTCAGTGGCAGGAAAATCCTGGAATCACTGGTTTCCTAATAATTCAATACATGTTTGAGGACACACCATATGCCAGTTGCACAGCCTGGCACTGGCGACAATAAACATAAATGAGGAAAAAGGATCCTCAGCCCTCAAAGAACTAAGTCTGAAAATGGAGGCAGATAAGCAAGGAAGCAGTTTGTAGGCAAGCATCAGGTGCTGTGAGAGAGGAAAAAGCACACAGGGAAAGTAGGCTGAGGATGGGGGTGGAGGAGGCAAGGAGGGGTTGCGGAGGACTTCACAGAGGAGAGAGGACACAAACTCTGAGCCCACGTGGTCCTCAGGATGAATAGGGAGAGTCAGGTGGTCAGGTGGATGTGCGAGACCAGTGCAGGCAAAGACATAAGGGGATGCTGGGCTCAGGCCCCTTTAAATCACTCAACATGGCTAGAATTTGGTGGAGACTTGGAGGCAAAGGGGATGGACATCTAGAGGGAGACCCTGAAGTCCCTGCTGAGGAATTTAGACCTCCTCCTGGAGGCTGTGCATAGCCATGAGAGATTGGAAGTTGAGGGTGATATGGTAAGCTCTGTGTCTTGGCTAGCTCTCTGTGGCTGGGAATAAACTGCAGTCCAATTAGCAGGCTCCTCCAACTTCCAGATGAGAAATAACAAAGTCCCGGGCCAGGGCTGTGACAGAGAGAGACCTGATTGAAAGTGCATTTGGGATATGGAAGCAACAGGATCTGACAACCAGTTGAATGTGGGAAAAACAGAGGAGGCGCCAAGGAGGCAGTTCGGGTTTTGGGCTTGGATGATGGGGCGGGATCGATGAGTCATTTTCAGCATCTGGGACTAGCCTTGGAAGAATGGGTTTGGATTAAATGTCAGTGAGTTTCACACTGACCACGTGGAGCTTGTGCTATTTGTAGGACATTTAGGTGTGTCCCAGAGGCAGCTGGACATGTTTGGAGAGAAGGTAGGGTGGAGATAGAGATTATGCCATTTACATTTATGATGTTCAACAATGTTTTTAAAGATTCATCAAAGTGAATATTGAGCTAATTTGCCCCCTAATGGTATGAAAGATACCATCATTCAATGATTTGCAAATTATGTTGATGTAACAAGATAAAGTCTTAACCCTGAAAGCCCTGTAGGAAAAAACAAACGGAAGGAGTAAAATGTGTTCTACCCTCTATCCTTTACTATGACTAGGAAATGATGCAGCTCTCATTTTGGATTCTTCAAAAAAAAAGTGGGATGTCTTTTACTAATTAATATCATAACAAGAAATAATCAAGTCTTCCTTCGAGAATATTTAAGTGGCCCATTGAAATGACTATCAGTGCCTCACCCAGAGGTTATGCTTTTTTTGTAGAACACTGTTTACTTTTGTAGAGTTCTGAGCAAAACTGAGCAAAATAGAAGGGAATATACTTCTCGCTCGTGGGTCCTGATGACTTTCTAAACGCTCATGCGTTTTGATGGCTGAGATTAATGAGACCACATAGTGTTAAGCACCTTGGACTTCCAGAACAAAGGCCTTTTAGAAGCACAAAGCATCATTATTAATGACACATCATTTGCAGTTTTCATCAGTAATGTAAGGTTTCAGCCACTTTAATGGGACCTTAGTTAAGAGCTCAATATGGAAAGCAAGGCTATTAGGGAAGGTTCTTGACAGTAATACCTTTTACTTCTAAGGAAAAAGATAAATCACACACTCAAATTGATCAAAAAGACAGGCTGAGAGGTTCAGAGGTGAGCCACCATCCGCTTACTGAATTTCTCAAAGGTCTTGTCATCAGTGGGTCCGCTGGCGGGCTCTGCCCTCTGCAGTGGGCTGCCTTCGCAGCCAAGATCCCCATTCTAGACACCCTGCTGGCCCAGAAAAATGCCTTGTGCTCCAAACCTCACCTTTCCCTTGGATTACCCCTCTCCTCTCCCTCTGCACCCCCAGTCCGTGTTGGGTTTCACCTCCTCAGGACTTTGCTCTGTCCAATGGCTCAGCCAAGTGCATGAAATAAAGGAATGCCACCTTGCTGTGGGAACTAATTTAGCCCTAAAGGTGAGAATCATAACGCCACATGGCAAACCAGTGGGGAAGTATTTTTTCCTGAATACTCATTGCCTGTCTTATCAGGGAAATTATGGGGGATGGTGTATAGAGTCAATGCTATTTGCAATTTTTGCAAATTCTTTACACAAAGTGCTACTCTCATGTAATATCTCTCCAGGACCTTAATGGGTTTCAGTTAGATTCATTAAGACCTTTTTTAATGACACTTCATAAATGAGTTTGCTTTTGTGGGAGGGAAATTATGATAACTTCTCCTGGGGAAAAAAAATGAAGTTAAACTTTTTTTTTAAAATGTTGTCATCTAAAATCAGTCAGCCGTTTTAGCTGCAGGGAAAAAAAATCAGAATGCAAAGAAATGCCCGATAAAAATAAAGGAAGAGGGAATTTACTGTTTTTACAGTTAACTGATGACTTATATCCAGGGGCATGTAAGGAACTGATTACACTGCAGCTCTACCAATAACTCTCTTTGGGAATTTACTCCAGATTGTTGAGATCCCCAGTGACAAGAAGAGAACAGAGATTATGAGGTAGAAAGGGTTGTGGTTATATAGTGTGAACTGTTACTTGTTACTAAAGGAAATCACAGACTGTTATTCTGTCTCTGATTTTTAACTACGGTTGTTTAGTTGATTTGATTCTGGAGATTCTTGGAAAGTCTTTCTTGTTATATTATTCTGTTTGGGGAGTTCCCGCCAACCACATTAATGTCTCTTTTGTTTGTGATTTATTTCACAAGCACATTTCTAGTCCTATTGTTGAGGTTCACTCTTTTCTGTCTCATTCCAGATGACAGAGCTCTAGCTAGGAGGTATTTTTTTGGACAACATGAAAATTCAAGCCCAGCTAGAATCCTACAATGCCAAACAAAATGCTACAGCACAGGAAAATATTTCACTTTTTGTTTTTAATGTTCCTGAGGTTTTTGTAGTCCAAAATACCCAACAAATAATTGCCATTTAGAATCTGAGTAAGGGGGAGGGTATAGCTCAAGTGGTAGAGCACTTGTCTAGCAGGCACAAGGTCCTGGGTTCAATCCCCAGTACCTCCTCCAAAAATAAGTAAACTTAATTACCTCCCTCCCCCAGCCAAAAAAAAAAAAAGAAAAAAAGAAAGAAAAGAATCTGAGTAAAATGCAGAAATAGAGAAGATTGCTGCAATCACATTCTGTAGTAACTGTTAATACTGAAAATTATTAGAAATTGACCATTTTACCAGATTCAAACAATAGTTGAAGATTGTCTCATTTGTACTACACATTGATCTTGATATAAGTTCAAATTCTATTGATTCTGTTGATATAAGTTCAAGTTCACTTTAAGTTTTATTCTGAAAGATGATTTTCTTGCTGCATTATAAACCTAATAACAAATGAGCAAAGTGGTTGGTATTGGTATGTTTTTTAATGTTTGTGCCTTTAAGATCATAGTTCGAAAGAATTAAGCAAACACGATAACAAAGGAAATGCAAACATAACCTTTATTCTCTTTCAAAAACCCAGAGAACAGAGCCTGGAACCGTACTCATTGATTTAATCAGAATACCTTAAGTTTTGTAGTCTCATTTAAAATTTTACAGCAATAGAATTAATATTGTAAAAATGATAGCAAAAGACATGGTTGCTCTCAACTACATAGTAAAAAAATGTGGTAAATTTTCTTATCCATCATAAAGAAGGGCTAGGCTAGTGAGCTGCTCAATCAAACATTCATAATAAATAAAAATTACTCTATATACATATGATCATATATTCATAGGCTAAAACCACAGTACGAAATCTAACAATAAAATTGTGTCACATTCAAGAGTTGGGAAGCCAATAGATAGGAATTATAAAACATTTTTTGTTTTGTGGGGCAGAATCCCTTAAATCACAACTGCTTCAAAAGATCTGAGACAGACTTTGGTGAATATGCCTGCTGTCTATTGATGATTAATTTTCAAAGAACTAGAATAGAGTAAAATAAAATGAAAGTAAATTATTCAATACAGATCAATATTTTTGACAACTTAAAAAAAAAAGGAATTCAAGGTCTTGCACTGCTTCACAGGCATGAGCAAAAATTGTAGCATTTGGGAAGTAGCCGTAATAGAGAACAGGCACCAAGAATTCTGATAGAAAACCAAATAACTGTTTGCTTTCAGTAAATAAACTGGTTAAGATGATCTCACTTTTTTGAGTTACTTTCTCATAAAAGTCCATTTTCTTAGAATAACTTTATAAATATGAGAATGATTCTAGAGTAGTCAGAGTTGAGCATCATCTCAAAGGTTCAAATAATTCTTAAGGTTCTAGTTTATGTAAGGCTCTATTCCCTCGCATGCATTCAAACATATTACTACAGACAAACATGCTTCATTTGAGAACATAGATTAAATTTTTTTCTTAGACCCAAGGGGAAAGGTACAAATGTAGCCCTTTCTAAGCATAAAAAAATCATTTAGATGACAGAGGACTGAGTCAGGAGATGTAGATATGACTTTAGGGAAATCACTTTCGCTTTAAGATCCCTTCCAGCTATCTTATTCTAAGGTTAGAACATCCCCTCTGAGCTATACAAACTGACCTGGTATTTTCAAACTTCTACACGGTACTTGATTAAAAAAAATATATATATATGTAATATATATGTAACATATATGTAATATATGTAAATTCCTCACACTCAAATATCAAATGAATTGATACAAACCCCACTATACAAATCTGTATGCCAGGGAGCTGTCTTTACTCATTCGTGGAGAAGTGCCAGACCAAACCTACAGCATTCAGCTTGTCATTGCCACTGGTAACAAATAACTACCTGAAAAACTGGACGCAGTGATTGCTTCAGGCCCAGCCTCAGACACACGAGGAAACTGGGAAGCAGGCAGTGTTCTACTTGCTCCCTGGTTCAGGCCACTGATTCCCAAACTTGAGGCAATACAGTGGAAATCTGCAGATGGGTCTCTTAAAACTGCAGCTTGGAGGATCTCACTGCAGCCTTGCTGTGTTAGAATCTCTGGGGATGAGGCCTCCTCATCTACCTAACATTTTTAACCAGTATGTTCTCCCCAACCCCTCCATGCCTCTGCAGGTTACTTGGGGGCTTCACTCTCTACCTCAAACCGCCCCCGCCCCCAACGCCTGCTAAAAGAAAAGAAAACCACTGTGCTGTGGTGGTTAAATCTCTAGAGTCAGGAGCTAAGGAGTAGCTGCTAGATCTCTAACGAGATGTTTAACTTCTCTGGTCTGTCTCTTTATCAGATGGGAATTGAATAAGAGGAGTCTCTAACCGTCCCTTCTGCTCTCAAAGAACCTAGCGTGTCAACTCGGTAAATCCTGAAGGACGTGGGGACAATTTGCAGGGACTTCTCACTCTAGCAGTTCGAACACCCCGGAAGAGTCCAGAAGCTCCCAGTTGGGTTTAACTCCCCTCTCTCTGGTCCCCTAATCCACAACAGGAGGCGAAGTGAGGCAAGGTTGGAACTGGGTGAGAGTCGAGAGGGAGAAGCCAAAAGAAGCTTGCAAGACAATTTTGGCAAGAAGCAGAAAGGATACTCTGAAAGCAAGAATTACTCCTCGTCCTCGTCCTCGTCGTTCTGGTCCTGGTAGCGAATGTAGACGACCAGCATGACAAAGCCCATGAGGATGCAGAGGGAGCCGACCACCAGGTAGGCGATGCCCAGGAACGGGTTCTTGCCGCCCATCCACGAGATGCTGCTGAAGATGATGAGCTTGTGGCCGCCGAAGGCGCGCACCGGGTAGTTGTAGGTGATGTTGACGCGGTAGGCGCCCCGCGGCAGCCCGGTCGAGTAGTTGCCCTGGCGGATGCGCGCGTACAGCTTGCGGAACGTGGGCAGCGCCGCCGTGCGCATCCACACCACGAAGTCCTGGTTGATGAAGCCGGTGTTGTTGGGATCGGTGCTGAGATCGTAGACCGGCCGGTGCCAGTTGGGCGGGGGCGCTGTGCCCTGGAAGGCCAGCGCCAGGCTGCCATTCACCAGCGGCGGATTGCGGAACTTGACGTGGTAGTCGGTCCACCAGGCGATGCCGGTGCGGTCGAGCGGCACCTCGACGTAGGGCCCACCGGCCCGGCGCTGGTGCCACAGGGAGAAGGAGTCGTTGAAGAGGCTGTTGGCGATGGCGCCGCAGGGCGCGATGGGCAGGCCGGCCGCGCTGAGCTGGTAGGGGGCGCACTCGTTGGCCGGGTGGCGCAGCGCGCTCGGCAGCCCGCTCAGCTGCTCGTCGTCGCGGGACACGCCGTAGCGCCGGTAGTTCTGGTAGAAGTTGGTCAGCTCGTAGTAGAGATACACGGGGCCCTGGAAGAGCTCGGGCAGCGAAAAGTACCAGGCGCAAGAGCAGCGGGGCGGCGGCGAGCGGCCCTGGCCGGCCGCGGCGCACACCGAGCAGTTGCTGGTGCCCAGGTCGCCGGTGTAGTCGTACTCGAGCTCCTTGATGCCGTTGGAGGAGTAGTAGAGGCCCAGCCCCAGGCCGATGAAGGCCAGGCCGGCGCAGAAGAAGAGCGGCAGCGCGATGCTGGCAGACAGCAGCGGCTGCCAGGCGGGGAGGCGCTGCTGCGTGAACGCGGTGTTGTCGGGCTGGTGGGCGCCCCGGGCCGTGGCGCTCCAGGTCATGGCGGCCCCGGGGACCCACGGAGGGTCGCCGTCACCTCCGCGCCGGGTGAGCCCGGGGCTACTCCCGGGGCAGGTTTCCGCCGGCTCAGGTGAGTTCGTGCCCCGGCCCCGCCTCCGGCCCCCGCACAGGTGCGTCTCAGTTCCAGGTTCTTCGTGCTGTGACCGGACCCCTCAGTTCCGCCTCGGCCAAGGTGATGCGGCCGGCTCCGCCCCTGCTGGTAATCCGGAGCCGCGCCCCGCCTCTTCGGAGGTGAGCTGGGCGGGCTCACCTGGCTGGCTTGGGGCTCACTTTTCCTCTCGATCCAGGTGGGTCCGGACGCCAGCTCCTCCTCCCCGAGGTGAATGGCGGCCCAGGCTGCCTCTGAGTGGCTCATACCTTGCTCAGGTAACTCCTTCCCTTCCGCCTTCCAAGTGACTATAGTGCCTGGGCCAGTCTTGACCGACATGGTAGGAGCTGCAACCTTCAGCACAAAGTTCCACTGAGCGTGCATCCTGGAGACTTGAAGATTTCAGATAATTAATCCTCTTTTATCTGAACGGAAATAAAAGCGTCTCTAGACCCTCTTGTCTTTGTAGATTCACTTATGAACCCCCTTTCAGTCAACTCAGCCACAAATTGTAAGGCCCGAGGGGATTGCATTACGGTAAATCTGTTCCGGATTCAATGTCTGCATTTAAATTCTAGCATATACTTTTCAAGGGAAAATGATTTTCCGGCCAGGTGCCCCAATCTGGCTGTATAACTAAGAAAAGTGGAAAGTTCTTCTCTAAAAATAAAATGAGACTTAAAAAAAGAGAATCAAAGAAGGCAAGAGGTTCAGAGCCTTTAAATGTCTCTCTAGCTAGTGGAAAAACCACACAAGGAGAAAAATGCACTGGAATCCTTGTGATTTTTTTTTCTTTTTCAGAATATTTCCATGACTGGAAAAAGGCTGGATCCAAAGTCCCCAAAGACCCAGCTGCTGTCCACAGTCAAAGATGTTGGGACTGTTTGGCTTAAGGAGGAACTACAAGGATTTATAGGACTTAGGGCAAAAAAACCCAAATTAGGTCTGAACATTGCTTGGGATTCTGGCTTTTAT
Source organism: Camelus dromedarius (assembly GCF_036321535.1). NCBI lineage: Eukaryota > Metazoa > Chordata > Mammalia > Artiodactyla > Camelidae > Camelus > Camelus dromedarius. The sequence goes on from NC_087440.1 coordinate 59,613,258, forward strand.
ATCTCAGTTGGTACAATATACACAAGGGGGTATCAGATCAATTCAAGTTGGTGCTAAATCCTCCTTAGGTATTCATTCAGGTGTTCCTGCCTCTCCTCCAGCTCATAAAATACAAATTAATTAAATAATTTCTATATTATACTTCTGCACCTAGAATAATACATTACATTCAGCAGTTATTCAAAACCCATTGAAATTTGGGAGGTTAAAATACTTGCTTAATTAAACAACAGGTTTGTTTTTTTTTTAAGCATCTTCCATGTGTCACCCCTATGCTAAGCAATGTAGAAGACAGAAGAGAATTAGACTGAAAAGGACCCTTGAGCTCAAGGCATTTGCAATCTGACAAGGGTCATATTACTTATAAGTAGGAAAGAATCAACATTGCCAATAGATGGCATGTACTCAAGTACCAAATTATACTCTGTAAGAATGATACCAAAGTTAAAAAGTAATATTATTATAATAATGGAAAAGTCATTCCATCTCATTGAATGGAATGAGTGCAGGTTGAAAACTTCAGCTGTTCAAGAACACTAGGGAGACCCAGATGACCTGAATTCCACTTCCCTCACTTCTAATCCTACCTCAAGAGAGGAAATCCCAGCGTTGTCCATAGGTTCCTATACTGTGAGCCAGTCTCCACTACACCTTTTTTTCAACAAGGTAAAATAGTAAACAGTTCTCTGTATCATTTTGGTGGCTTCCACCCACCCCTATATCATTGAGTCATCAGGTGGCTTGATATTTGAGTCCACAAATCTAGTCTCTAGGAAGGAATTCAGTTCCCCCAACTTAATCTAGTGGATTTTAAGTCTAACAACTGCCCTGCCACCACTTTTCTGAAGCCCTCCTGTGGAGCTGAGAGCCTTGCCAGCTCTGCTCTCCCTGGATGACCTGAAGGCATCCATTTATTCATTCCAATAACTAAGGTAACACTAGAGTGTTCCGAAGCAGAGAATATATCAAGACAGGGAATGGTCAACAGGGTAAAACCCAGCTGAGGGTTCAGCGAGGTAAGAGGTGAATTTGTGGGAACAATTTGGGTGGTGGGATGGGAGGAGTCTGGCTTTCTCCGGGGAGGGAAAGAAGACAGGGAGATGGCCAGAGTAGGACAACACTCCTTTCAGAAGTGTCGGGGAGGGGGGGAGAAAGGCAAGTTGTCATCATTTAGAAGAGCATGTATCCCAAGGGAAAGGCTTCTTTATAGATGACAGCTAGGGTTTATTCTGGGGGAAAAAGATAACAGCTCAGTCAAGGTTGAAGAGAGGAGCAGGAAGCTCATGGATGGTACAAAGGCAGGAGTAGTCAGGAGGCGCTGGGTCCAGAGGGCAGGTGCAGGGTCAGCTCATCTCTGAACCTGGAGGGCAGGGAGTAAATACGGATGCAGAATGCAAGTGGGCTTTGGGCTCGGCTCAAGTGGAGACTAGTTTAATGTAAGAATTTCTTTCTGTGCAGTAAAAGGCATTGGGGGAGCGAAGAGAAAGCACAAGATCAGGGAAGGCTGCAAAGAGGAGGAGAGGGAACTAGCCGGGGTTACGTTGAAGGGATGCTGGATGGCTTCGTCTAGGAGAGTCCTGTAACCCAGGCTAGGAGAAGGCAGGTGATCGGATGTATGCAATGCATGAGGGTTTTCAGCACAGGTGAACTGCAGATAAAGGCTTAGGACACTGCACTTATTGTGGGGGGCTTGGCTAAAGTGATAGGCCTTAGTATCTAAGCAGAAAAGCGAAGAAAATGAAGCAAAGCTGGGGAGTCAAAAGAAAGCGTGGGGACTAGCAGACTGGCAGTCCTAACTGTGTTAACGAGTAGGTGGCCTGAAAGCTGGGAGGGGAAAAATCCTGGTGTGTGATGGGATGTTAGAGATTTTGCAGGTTGAGCAGTGCCAAGATCCATGTATATATCATATTTTCCCTACCAGCTTCTAAGTTCCGAGAGGTCAAGGACTGGTATACATTGCTGTGTCCCTCAGAGTTCAGTGCATAACAAGGGCTCTGACTTCATGTATTTCATTTGGTTATATGTTATCATGATGCATGAAAGGACACTTGGTTCATGTAAACTCTTCCCAGTCCTAACAAAGAAATGGGTTCATTCGAAACAATTCTTTATTGCATCTCTTTATTATGAAGAGAACTCAAAATGAACGAAAAAGGCATTCCCAACCCCAATACTCCTAAAAATCACTTTATTTTCCATTTTATTTTCTGGATTTTATCCATAGAATTATTTAATTTTTAATTGATTATAATTATGAAAAAAATATAATTATTATCATTCTCTGTGTTAAATTACCTCCTTATGGAATGATATGAAGAATAAAATAAATATTTTTGTTTCTTCATAATTTTTAAAATAGTTCCAAAATTCATAGGTCTGCCATATTTAACTACTCTCTTGTTGTTGGGCATGCAGATTATTTCAAGTTTTTCAGTATTCCAAAGACTATGGTAGTAGATATCTTTTTGCTTATAACCTTCTATTTTATATTACTTCCTTAGGATAAATTTCTAAAAGTAGGAAAGGGGCTTAAAAGTCAAACCTGTTAAAGATGCATACTGCTAGAGTCTTTAGTGCTGCCATGACATTGTCTACTTTGCTACACTCACCAAAATTTTGCCTCCAAAATCAATTGTTAACCACAGAATATATTTAGTCTGTGCTAATAAACTATCTGATACTAGGAGAAGCAGTATAGGATAGGGGGAAAAATTACCTCACATTAAAGAAGTCCAAGTTCTACTCTAAAGTTCATCAAGAAATAGCTGTGTGACCTTTGTTAAATTGCTTAACTTCTCTGATCTCCTCATTGCTTACCTGTATGTGAGTGTTTGCCAAAATGATAGTATCTCTTTCAATGCAAAGATATTTGTTCCTAATCATCCCAAGAGGTCTTCCTTGCACAGACTCATTGAATAAATAGTGAACATTTCTTGAGGACCTACTGTGGGCCAGTCACTCTGTAGGCACTTCATATATAGTATCTCATTCACACCTCGAACCTAGGTGGTAGGTACTACTATTATAATACCCATCGAACTGATGCAGGATCTAGGCTAAGGAAATGGAGGCTGGCCAAGTTCTTACAGAGGTAAGTGGGAGACTGGGGAGTCTAAGGGATACTAAATTCCAGCGTCCTACATTTCCAGTCACCACACTGTAATGCCTGGGCATACGTCCTTTTAAAAGAACCCCAAAGACTTGAACCAGTTTTTAGTGTTGCAGGTCTTTTATACCCCAAAGATAAGAAAATTCTGTCCATTTATGCGTAGTCCCGGGACATCTGAGTTGCCTTACTTTTGTTGAACAAAAGCTTTTGTTTGGAAGCCAACTTTTGTTCAGCATGTCTATTTCTCTTGCTAAAGTAAAAATAACTTCACTTGTCTGGCTGTACTCAGCTTTTGCATTTATTTCACTTAATTCATGACTATTTATCTTACCGAAATAGAGCCAAGGGTTTTTAATTGGCATTCCCTTATATAAGTTTATACTGTGCAGAATTGTTGCATATTACTCTGCCCATGGGGCAGCTTTTATTTAAAAGGAATCAAATTAAAGTGCTTCATAAAATTACAGCATGTGTTCAGAAAAGTTTGAAAAAATCCACTGTGCCTGGACTTCATTTTTCATTAAGAACTGTATTCAGCAGACTTCCTGTTTTAAAAATTATGGGGTGGTACCCCCTAGTGGAAGATGCAGAGAAACTTCAGTGAATGAATACTGTAAGCATTGGAGGCAGAAAAGATAGACAGGAATTCTTTCCACTCCTTGCTGCAGTAAGTCATTAACTTACTGGGAAACAATGGAGGTCAATTGTGAGCAGAATTGGGTAATCTGAGCTGCAGAGGGCAGTAAAAAATGAACAATGGGACTGAGATAGGTGACAATAGGTCTTAGGTAGCCTAGGCGTTCACTATGGAATGGCCAGGTTAAAAGACTAGCCAAGTCAGCAGGGATGGAATTGGACTTGAACTGTGTATATGGAGTTTGGTTGTAGGAATTGTGCTTGGTGAGTTGGCAGGAGAGAGACCCAAAATATCAGGAGGACAAGTTGGATGACAGAAGTGAGATAGAGGGTAAGGAAGGGCTTTGTAACTAGAAATAAGAAAGAGTTAAATCAAAACTGAATTGGGCTATCCAGGGTGAAAGGTGAGAGGGACATATGCCAGGGTGAGGATGGGAAGAGGGAGGGGACGCCTACAGAGCAGTGTCTATGGAACCAGCCCGTCCATTGAGGCTAGAGCCCACCCTCCCCTGCCATCCCCACCTCCCTGCCGGAGTGAAACTCACTGGTTTGGGGCTGGCCCCACTGAGAAGTGTAGTATACACGCTGGCTTTCCCTTTCACACAGTGACAGTATCTAGTTGAAACTCAGGAATTCCTCACTATGTATTAGGAGTGAATAGTTAAACATTTAAAAAATTCAACAAGTTATCAGATTGTGACATTGAATAAAGTAGATATCCGTCATCACGCAAAGCCCTGTATTCTAACACCCATAACCTCAGGAGGAGGAGAGACATCTTCGGAAAAATTGAAGTGCTGAGGAGAGATGTGCCTTAGATGTTCCTTCCTGTTTGATACACATACTTTCAATGCCATTATCTAGGTCACTGATTCAAAAGTTTAAATACCTTGGCCCAGAACCTGGGAACCTGTTCTTGTCATGGGTGCTGATCAATACGACTTGTTAATATTCAATCTGGAGACTGTGTTACCCTTGGAGACTGCAGGGGCCCCTGACCTTTCCTTCTGAAACATGAATTTTAAGTGGTTGGGTTTAAAACTTTAGGGTTTTTTTCCTGTAAGAAGGATACTGTGAGGAGAACTGCATCGTGACTAAGACCCTAGACGATATTTCCTCAGCGGTTCCCGCACTGGCCAGGTAGCAACATCACTGGAGGCAGAGGAGTGGTGGTTAAAAAGATACATTTCCCAGAGTCTGATTCTTGCCACTAAGGCACAGTCCCCAGGACTGGCACCCAGGAAGCTTACTCACAGCGGTGGGATGTTCGCCCAACCTCAGGGGCCGCTAATCTACTCCAGCCTCATAATCCAGCTGGGGACTGGCTTTGACTGTAGTCAGGGATTTCTGCGGAGCAAGGAACAGCTTCAGTAGTGGGCAGCTATTGTTCAGAGGTGAGGAATGTCACAGGGAAGGAACTGAGGGGCCTGGATCGGGCTCTCACAGGAAGAGTCATCAGGCTTCTCCCCTCTCTCTGCACTGTTTCTTGCCACTGCCTCTCCCTGCATTTCCACACCCACCTTCTTCAGCAAGGCTCTTAGTTTGCTGCTCTGGATCTTGGGCTTTGCATGCTTTGGGTTGCCACAGCTCTGACGTGGACATGGGTGCAGGATCACCTATCAGCTCCTGCCGACTCTGGCAGTTGTGTTCTTTAGTTCAAGGGAGGCTGCAGGTTGGGTCGAGGATCCAGCCCTTGTCCAATCTATTGTGGCAGGGGTGGGGAAGGGTCCCATGACAGATACGTGGCTGCCTACATCCACCTCTTCAATAAAAGTTGAAGGGACTCTCCAAGAGGAGGGGATGTGATCTGGTTGAGACCTTTGTAACTTCCCAGCCAGGGGGTCTTTTGGGCTCTGCTTGAACAGCTCTTGTGACAAGAACTCACCAATTTGTGAGGTCCCCTCCTTGTCCAGTTCTAAGATTTGACAGCTTTGGGGGTAATGACCATTCTAGGTTCCATCTCTGGAGTAATACACAATAAACTTACTCCTTGCCCTTTAAGAATTATGAAGATGGCTATCATGTTCGTCTTGAGATTGTTTATTTCCCGAACATACTTGCTTAGTTCCCTGACTTGGTCCTCTTTGGGTCTAGACCCTTATCATCCTGGTCTCCTTCCTTTGCACATGGCTTGAGTCAGTATATATTCTTAATAAGAATTTGCTTATATATAGACATATTTTTAAAAGGATTGAGGTAGCTTTAAAATATACAATAGAGCAACATACAGAAAATACTTCAAAACAAAAGAATGAAGGCAAAGAGAATACATTTTGTTAAAAAGAAAAAAGTGGAGCTGAGTGATAAGTTGGTTCATGAAGCACCTATCATGAAATCATGTGGCTTACTGGGAGTGGTCTGCAGGCTTGCTTCTTAAGCTAGTTCTAGGGGCCAGCCCCACTGGGGAAGAACCAATCTCTGCCTCCATGGGAGAAAACAAACCATTAGCTCAGAAGAACTTAAGTGATTTCTGGTGTAAAGAATAGGAAACATTTTATCCTTGGGCAGAGATGTTGTGAAACCAGGCACAGAATATCTTTAACAACAACCTTGCAGTAAATATTGCAGTCGTCTCCTAGAACTGTTTCTTACGGTGTCTGCTGGAGTGAGATGTGATGGTGCTTGGTCAAGGCACAATTAGTGAAGCCATTCTGGGGAGGACCCTCGATCCAGTCTGCATGTGCCAGTCTGCTTCTCTGCCCCGCTGTCTAGGGAGGGGTGTTAGAGGATCTAACGATGGCTCTCCGGCTATGCTCTGAGGGGCCCATCAGTGGTGGGACTCCGAGCGCCCCATCCCTTCCTCGCATCCCATTCTCTGACCCTGAGCTTCTGAGAAAGACATGGTTTGAACAAGGATTCTATGGTTAAAAAAGAAGTTTGAAAACGACTGATCTAAAAGAATGGGTGCACTGCTACCCTTCAGATCTTCCATAAAGACTGTTCACTTCCCAAAGTTCTTCTCAGCTAAGCATCTGCTGTGTTTAATCCAAGATTAAACATCCTGCTAATTTCCTGGATCACAGAGCTTCTGTGTTGCCAGTTAGATTCAGAGCCATATGTTTTAATAATCAAGCAAGCTAGGGAGGGATTGACAACTTCTTATTAAATCTGAGGTACCGAACAAGGACATATGGTGGCCAGACGGCCACTGCATCTCCACTTAGAGGTGGACTAAGAAAGGACCATCTGTCAGGGCCCAGATTCTCCTTAAGAAACAGTTTGGCGTTTGCTCTAACAAGATGATGTGCAAATACAACCTTAATAATTTTAGCTTGGAAAAAAATTAATATCTCTTATAAGCAAACACCTATTCTATTTTATCCCCAAGCAAATCTCAGTCAATCACTCATAGAACATCTGACTTTTATGTTGAGAAGGGTCTACACACATTGAAAAATACAGCAGATATGTAAAAGTAGGAAGTTGATGGCTTGAGATTTAGAGCAACTGGCTTTTCTTTGTGATAATTCTAGATGGGATCAGCTGGCTATTAATGCCTGTCTGGTCCTTGATACGAAAACCCTGGGTTGGTGTACCAGCCAAAGCCCATCTTTCTCTTCCATGTAACTGGAGGAAACACTGTATCTGATCCATCGATGAACTGTTATTCCTGATCTTGAAACTCAGAGGATGGGACAGAGCGTGGGGAATCACTCTGGAGCTTGTATATCTCAGCCTACCATGGAGTTCAGTCCTCAGTATACAAGATTATGGAAAGAGATAAAAGCAGTGAACGCTCTTAGGTGTTTCTTGTTAGATTGTTCCACAAGGTTGACAAAGAGTTTAATAATGATCAGTGGTGGAGTAGCTGCCTCACTTTGTGTAGAACATTGGCCCAGCAGTCCTGGAAGTTACAATCTATTTTACAGGGACCACCTAGTAAATCAGGAGATGAGTACATGGCTGTCTTTAGGGGAAATGTGATAGACTTAACTGTGGTCCAATCAATAAGGAGAGATTTCCCATTAAAATACCACCAGTAAAGTTCTTCCCTATCTATTCACGAAACCACGTGATAACCATTTTTAAGAGAGATCTGCGGGAAGAGTGTATACACATGAGGAGCCTGTGTATTTAGCTGCAGATGGTTGCAGAGTGAAAGTGGGAAGTTGCAAACTTAATCAAGCGTAAGCTCATCTTTACTAACCTCCCAAGTTGGCAACAGCAATCTGTTAGGGCAAAACCCTAAAATGCCTGATGGACCACAGCTTCGTGAAATGATAGGCCTCCCACCTTCTCAGAAGGCCTGGCAGCTAGTGCTGAACGCGGAAACCTCCGGTTGCCTGTAGGCCTTTTTTACATCATCTCAAATGACCATAGCAGGGACCACACCCCAGAGCCCAAGAGCCTTGCAGGCTGGGGAGCGAGGATGACAGCAGCAGAGAACAGACTTGTGAACGACTGGTCTCAGGTCTTCCTTCTAGACGTGTGGGTCAGACCCCCATTGTGCCCTCCCTGTAGGTTCACACAGCCTACCTCTGGTTGCCCTTCCATTCAGCTGGGTACATGGCATCTCTTCCCCACGTTGAAATTGCCGAGTGGCCCCTGCCCAGCTCATACAGACACTTATCTGGAAACCAAATCTCTTGGTTCCCCAAACAGCTGAAGAGAAAATCTTTTTCTTTCTTTCTTTCTTTTTTCCAGCAAATAAATTTGCTAAGATCAGAGCTCTCGATTAGAAGTGATCTGTGGGTGATCAATGTTCTCCGGGAGTTTTATTTCGCTTGATTTTTAAATCATGCTAAGTGATAAAAGAATCTTGCTATGTCCCCATCCCTGTCTGCAAACAGAGCAGTCAGCCTTCTCCTGACAAGCTGTGAGAAGTTAGCCTCTGAGGATCTCAATGTTGGGGCTCCTCCCAGGAAAACCCTACTGGGGAAACTGCCGCAGAACCTCACCTATCTGGAGTGGGTGACCGAGCTCTTCTGAGTAATGATACGTGTATACTGAGATTTGCATCTTACATGTTCCCGGGTGGCCATTTATAATTCGATTTACCACTGATCTTGCTGCACCTTGTTTGTTTGTTGATGCCTGACTGAGGTGGATGGTTAATTTGCCTGCCCTATCTTTGTTCCCTTCCTAGATCCAGTGTATGCCCCACTCTCCAAAATATGGGGTTTGGACAGAGAGATACTAGACAGACACTGTTTGAAGTTTTATATTTGTTGAGTTTTATATCAGTTTAGAGATGATTTACATTCTGATTCTTTAAATCTAGTGTGTTAACCATCTCTGCCAACTTAGTGTCATCCAAATATTTGATCAACATACCCCTTCATCTCAGTCACTAAGAAAAATGTTGACTAGATTTGACTCAATGTTGACTTGTTGACTAGGCGGTAGATTTATTTGATGGACTATAAGATGAGCTTCAATGTGTTGTTGCAGATCTGTTCATTGCCATGCAAAGATATCCATAATACAGGGGAAACTGGAAGAAAATCACTGATTGTGCGTGTTTCATTCTGTTGTTAAAATATGTGTGCTGTACATAAATACAGAAAAGGGCCTGGAGAGAGATGCATCATAAAAAGTCAGTGTTTATCTTTAGGTGGCCAGACTACTAGTGATTTTTCACTTTTGTTTTTTAATTGAAGCAGAGTTGATTTACAAGTTTGTGTTAGTTTCTTGTGTGCAGCATAGTGATTCATTTTTACATATATATATTCTTTTTCATTGTAGGTTATTACAAGATATTGAATATAGTTTTCTGTGCTATACAGTAGAACATTATTGTTTATCTATTTTATATATAGTAGTTAATATCTGCAAATACCAAACTCCTAATTTATCCCTCCCCCTGCTTTCCCCTTTGGTAACCATAAGTTCGTTTTCTATGTCTGTGAATGTTTCTGTTTTGTAAATAAGCTCATTTGTCTCATTTTTTTAGGTTCCACATATAAGTGATAATATGTGGTATTTGTCTTTCTCTGTCTGGCTTAACTTCACTTAGTATGATAATATCTAGGTCCATCTGTGTTGCTGCAAATGGTATTATTTTATTCTTTTTTATGGCTGAGTAGTATTCCATTGCATATATATACCACAACTTCTTTATCCAGTCATCTATTGATGGACACTTACATTGTTTCCACGTCTTGGCTATTGTAAGTAGTGCTGCTATGAACATTGGGGTGCATGTATCTATTTGAATTAGAGTTTTCTCCAGATACATACCCAGGAGTGGGGATGCTAGATCATATGGTAAGTCTATTTTTAGTTTTTTAAGGAATCTCCATACTGTTTTCCATAGTGGCTGCACCAAACTACATTCCCATTAACAGTGTAGAAGGGTTCCCTTTTCCCACACCCTCTCCAGGATTTATTATTTGTGGAATTTTTAATGATGGCCATTCTGACTGGTGTGAGATCATACCTCACTGTAGTTTTGATTTGCATTTCTCTGATAATTAGCCATATTGAACATCTTTTCATATGCCTATTGGCCATCTGTCTGTCTTCATTGGAGAATCAATTTATTTTTAATGCTTGTATGTATCTTCTGGAAAATGATTTAATGAGCATGGCTTATTTTTATAAATAGAGGAAATAACATAGAATTTTATAGTTTAAAAAATTCAAAAGAAATAAGGAAAAAGATCAACGAGAGCCCTATGGCATGTCTCTAAAGACCTTTCTCCAGGTCCGATAAAATGGTTCTCAGACCATTATGCTAAACAGAATTATTGGAAGAGATTTTAAAAAATATCTCCCCTGGGAGACTCACCAGGTAAAACTGCTGTTGCCAGTCCCTGGACCACCAGTCCCTGGACCACCCAGAGGACAGAGCCACTTAACCAGCTATGAATACACCTCATTTCCCTACCTTTTACCAGCTGTGGGGCCTCAGATAACTAACCTGAGCTTCAAAAAATTTTTTTCTGATCTTCAAAACGGGATATTAACATCTATCTTGAAGGATAGATGGCTTACTTAGTGGCGAGGTGGTGAGGCTTACATGGAGTAATGCTCACAAGATACCTAATCCAGTGCCTGGCATGTGGTAAAGCCTGGGGAGTGATACGTTGGTCTTCGTGGCATCTTACCCAAGGTTCTCAACTTTATCCTCAAAGTCATTCCTTATCACATCTCTTCTCCCTTTCCAGCACATTTTAGGATCTTATCTGAATCCAAGAAGAAAGCACAGAAACTGTTTGCTTAATATTGATGCCAATTTGCAAAAATCATCATTTCTAATGATCTCTATATAAAGCAATAAGCCTTCCACAAATAACTTAAGTTGTAACCTTTTTATTTAGACTCTTTGCTTCTTTTTTGTGGCTTCCGTATTACAAAATCCCCCTTGCATTCTGGTAAGCCTGGAAGTTAATTCAAGAAAGATTTGCAATTGTACATAAAGCAGTGTGTGATCTTCATTCCCCAAAGAACTTAAAGGCAGGTGGAAAAGACTATGCAGTAAAATACTAGCTTTCCACATCATAACATTTTAGAGGAATTTTTGTCATTTTGAACAGCCTGTGATAAGGGAAGAATGAAACAGCATACTTCAGTTTTTAAATCCCTTCTCAATTAGAGCAGGATATTTTAACAATTCTTATGAGAAGTTGTCTATTTCTTTATCATATAGTTCAAGCCACCTCAGAAAGGCTGAGACCAAAGTGATGTAGCCTGGAAGAGACCAGTGAGCTGGCAGGGAAGGTGACTCATTTGACTCGGGAGACTCACAGCCAAGCCTCAGTCTGGGAGGCATTGTTCTTGGAGGAGGAAGCTTGACTAAGATGGTACACAACCACGTTCCTCCCTTCCCTTCTCGCACTTAGGCCCCAGAGGTGGATGGTGCGTGTGAGGATTGGAAAATTCCCTTGATCCCAGAATTGGTCTCAAAGGGGAAGGATCATGCCACACGCTACAGCTTCCCAAAACAGAAACAATAGATGGCAGCTTCACTTTCTTTCTCTGAAGTCCAAGACTCATGCAGTAGTCCCATAATGTCCCGAGTCCTGAGGGTCTGCAAGGAGAGTACTTAGAATAATTGTTTTCCACGCAGAAGACTGGTCCCGTGTTAGCCTTGTAGAAATCAAGATAAAGTCCTTCCATTGATACCCCTAATTTACCTACTTAAAAAAAAAAAGAATCACCCTAGTTGAACATATTATTTCATCCAAGGTGTTTCTGATGATTTTGTGATTTTTTTTTAAAGTATGTAATTTATGTTTATGGGTTTGTCATGAATTACTTAAATTTGAAATGTGATCTATTGCTATCTATGCAATATGATCATGTGTAACTCACATTACAATGATTAGGGAAAAGATAAAATTGTTGTATGCCAAGCCAGTTGACTAAACAATTTTGAAACTTTAAATTTATTTGATTTACTTTTATCATTGTTAGTATTATTTTAGTTCTCATCTTCTTTCCTTCCTCTTTCTGTTGTGGTTTGCGGCCATTAGATGGCACTGTGCATTTCAAATGTGAAAAGCACATGGAATTCTAATGCTAGGCTGTGCAGAAGAAAACAATATGCATTAGTTAACATTGTCACGTGCTTGTTTCAACGAGGACAGATACATTTTATTTTTCATATTAAATTTTCCAGTATTATAATTTACTAAATAATAACAAGAACATAATCCCACAGTCCCACATGAAAATTTACTTGCATAAACAAAATGTTCCTTCCTTTGTGACACAAGAGTAATGCCTCTTAGACTTAGAGATTTGGGTGTGGGACTCCTGAGTCAAATGAGATAATCTAACTGCTTTACCTCCCCTTTGGAGCATCGTGCCCCTGATTTGCTAATAGTGTTGCCGAATTTAGTGTAGCCATATTCTCTCATTTAGAGGTCCTTGTTACTGGAAGCATTTACTTACAGATAGAATGCAAGTTCATTTATATGTTATCTGAAATGCTAGCTTTAACTCTGGAAGAGAATAAAATTTATTTTGACTTTCTTAGGGATCAGTCCCAGGGGCTGGCTTCATTACTCTCATTGCTAACCAATCAATGGAAGGTGTTACTCAAGTTTCATGCCCAGATCGAAGTATAACACAGCCCCTGCTATGCCTTAGTCTCTGCCCCCCTTGCTCTCATCCTTCCCTCCCACTGCACACCCAGTCACTCTAGAGCTCAGCCAGAGGCTCCTCATCCTCTCCTCTCTCTCCTCTCCCTAGCAGTCCCGCCTGTGCCCAGAACTCGAGTTATCTTTTGGTGTTGATGTTTCCCAGTGTATATCTTCAGCCCATGTATCCACTTCCACTTGGATGTCTTCAGGCTAAAAGTGCCTGAAGAACTTAACTCATCTGAAATGGGACTCACCATGCCCAGCACCAAGCCAGCGTTCCCTCTCTGGGGCCATGGCCCCTTCACCCACGCAGGTGCCCATGAAGAGATCTGAGGGTCAGGCTCTACCTCTCTTGCTCTCATCTCCCACGTCCTTAACGTTCACTCTGCCACTACCACAAACCTTTGCTTGGTGAAAATTACTCATGCAATCCTTGAAGGGTGATTAAATAATGTTATGAGTGTGCCACAGTTTCTGAGTGGGGCTGTCAGAGTTTCGGGTGTGTGTGAGGAACGTGTGTGTATTCTGACTACGGTTTCCCTCTTCTAAACGCTCTTTGCATTCATTTCAAAGGAAGGGAGTTGATTATCCATTCCATAGTAATACAATACAGCAAAATTTTTCAAGCACATACTATGTGTCAGACAGTGTTGTAAGCATTTTACATGCTTTAACTCACTTAATCCTAGAAATAACCCTTTGAGACAGGTGCCATCAAGTATTATCATTCCCTTCTTAGAGATGACAAGACTGAGGTACCAAGAGGTGTAGTACTCGCCCAGGGATGAGTGGAGATCCAGTATTTGGATCCAAGCACTTTGGCTCCAGATTGTGACCTTTTATTTACTGTATTATAGAGCTAGCTTGACAGGAAATACATTTTTAAAAATTTTTAAACAACTTTATTGTGGTATAATGATGAATTTTGATAGATGTATAAGGAAATACATTTCTGATTATTTTCGTTGAGGATATTAGCAACCATTTAACATTTACTGAAACATTGTGACGTGGGCCTGTGTCAGTATGCAGATACCTGTAAATAAAAGGGCAGTTTGTGACCAAAACCTCCCCTCTCCTCTGCCTCAGACCAGAGCCTTCCCAGACACAAACCTTGCAGAAAACCTTGTAACCCTTTGCCTTTCAGGTGGTCAATCCTACTTATGTTCTCACCTCCCATGACACTTTTCCTGAGGCAAGCAAAGCCTTGCTCGTTTCTCCACAAAGAGCCTTCTTTCTTGCTTTTCTTGATCACAGATTTCTTAACTGCTAAGTTACTTTCCTTCCATCTTCCTGATCCTAATTTAGAGACTTCTTAAGTTTTACAAGATCTCTTGCTAAACATTATTCACTGCATATGATAGTATACCACACATCTTGTCCCTAGGAGTTCACATCTATCTGAGTACACCCCACGTACAGGGAAATCAAACTAGAACACTGCAACTCCCAACACAGCTGCAGAAATTAACAAACTGCATCGTCATTTGACAACACAGTGTGGTCATATGTATTGATCTGTTATTAGAAAGGATATTTTAAAGTAAATGTTTCAAAGCATAAATAACATTTTTTTCATACAGTTTGAATACTATCTGACCTTTTAGGAAGTGATTTAGAAAGATCTTCCCATACGTAAGTTTTCCATCCTCTTATAATCCAATGCCTGTGTCCAGTATGTCCCTGGTCTCATGTCCCCACTTCATTTTATCTCACAGTTTTCCTTTATCTTTTCTATTTTTCACTAAATCTTAAAATGGAGCATTTGTGAGCATTTCTTCAGTATCACCCGTCTAATGTTTTTGTTTTATTGGATGTTTTATTTTTCCTCAGGGGTGCTGGCATACTCTTGTTAAACCAAGTTGGCAGATAGAATTCTTCAAATCATTTGTATCCTTATTAATCTTTTGCCTAGTTCTTCTATCAGTTACAGAGAATGGTGTTAAAATCTTCAACTGTGATTATGGGTTTTTATATTTGTCCTTTAAATTCCTATTTTTGCTTCTTGTACTTAAAGCCTTTTTAGTCTCATAGATATTTAGAATCTGTATATCTTCATGATGAAATATCTATGTGACCATTTATCATTAAGAAATTTTACTCTTCAACTCCAATCATTTTCCTTGACTTGGTGATAGAAATCAGATCAGTGGGTTGCCTATGGAGGATGGTGCATGGAAGAGGACTTGAGAGAACTCTCTGGAATGATGGAAGTCTCCCTTGAAGTTTATCTTCTATAATGATATCAATACCACCTTTCTTAGATTTGTTTCGTCTGTCTTTTTGCCTCCTTTTACTTTTAACTTCTTTGGGTCTTTAAAATTCAAACAGTATATAGTTGAATCCTGCTTTTTATTCATCCTTGCAATCTCTTCCTTTTCATTGGATTGTTCAGTTTGTTTACATTTAATGTAATTATTGACACAGTTGGATTTAAGTCTGTTATCTTGCTATTTGTTTTCTTCTTGTCTTATCTTGTTTTTTCCCCTTATTTTCTCCTTTTCTGTCTTTGTTTGGGTTAACAAAACATTTTTAATTCTCTATTTGATTTTATTCTTTTAGAGTTGGAAGACGTCAGACATTCATTTATTTAACAAACAATTGTAGAATTTCTTCTGTGTGTCTGACACTGAGCCTGGCTGCATACAACAGTGAAGAAAATGAACATTCCTGCATCTGCTGAATTTATAGGATAGCAGATCTAAGATGACTAGTATTCTATTTTAATTCAATTCTCCTATTGGTTTTAAGTCATACATCTGTGTATATTCTTTTAATTTTTTTAGTTGCATTCTTCAACTAAACTTTCTTCAGTGATGAAAATATTCCACGTGCTTTTCCAATATGGGAGCTCAATATATAGCTATTAAGACCTTGAACTGTGGTTAATACAACTGAGAAAATGAATTTTAAATTATATTTAAATTTAGTCACTTGTGATTAATGACTCCTGTGTGTGGACAACACAACCTTACCAGTTTACTTAGAGTTAATATTGTACTACTTTATGTAAAATATAAGAACTTTATAATAATATAATATTAACTCTATTCTTTTTGTTATTGTTACCATATATATTTACTTCTACATGAGTTAAAACCCCTACAACATATTTGTCTTTAATCAATCTTTTGTCTTTCTTTTAATTGAAGTATAGTCAGTTACAATGTGTCTATTTCTGGTGTACAGCATAGTGTTTCAGTCATACATATACATATGTATATTCATTTTCATATTCTTTCTCATTATAGATTACTAAAACAGTCTTTTGCCTTGTAAATAAATTATGAGGAGAAGGAAAAGAGACAGTCCTTCGTATCTGTACACCTGTTTGTCACTTCTTCCTTCAATGCTCCTGTGTTCTGGTGCTTTCTTCCTCTGAGGAAGCTTTCCCCTTGCTGCACAGTCACTTCCCATCATACTAAAAACTCCTCTCTTACTACTTCCTATAGTTTACAATGAATTCTCTCAGCATTCATTCATCTGAAAATGTCTTTTTCGTTTTCATTTTTGAAAGATACAATTATTGTGTATATAATTCTCAGTTGACCGCTTCTTTTAGTATTTTAATAACATTCCATTTTTTTTCTGGCCTCTGTTGTTTCTAATGAGAAGTCAAATCTCAGAGCATTGTTCCCCTCTGTATGTAATGGACTTTTTTCTCTGTTTTCAACATCTACTCTTTATCTTTTATTTTCAGTCTTTTGACTATGATGTACCTAGGTGTGGTTTTTTATATTCATTCTTGTTGGATTTTGTTGATTCTACAATCTGTAGGCTGATGTTTTCCACCACATTTGAAGAATTTTCAGCCATTGTTTCTTCATATTTTATTCTACTCCATTCTCTTTCTTCTCTCCTACTAGGGCTCAAATTATGTGTGTGTGTGTGTGTGTGTGTGTGTATATGTAATTTCAGAGAGGTACTTTTTATTTCTAATATATCTAGTTGGTTTATTTACTTGCTGATACTCCCCATCTGTTTATTCAATATATTTTATCTTCTCCTGTGCATCCTTAAATGTATTTATAATAGCTGTTTTAAGGACCTCGTCTGCTAATTCCGATGTTTGCGTCCTCTTGGATTCTGCTTGTATGACTGTTCCTTTTCTTGATTATGGGTCACATTTTCCTGCTTCTTCACATGTCTAATATTTTAAGTATTATTCTTGAATGTTGTTTTATGGGAATTATAGACAATGGATTATTGTATCTTTCTTTAAAGGGCATTGAGGTTTTTTTCTATCAGGCTGTTAAATTACTGGCAAACCCTCTTGACCTTGTTGGGCTTTGTTTTATGATTTGGTCGGACAGTTCTATGTCAGTTTGTCCTTAGTCCCGGGGCATGGCCCTGTCTCTGGCTCATGGTACTTACTCCTAAGGTGTGGCCTCTTTGGAGTTTCAGTTGAATGCATGAGGTGCTTAGTAAGGCCTCTCCATTTTGGTTGGGCCAATGTTCTCATGTTTGAAGCATTGCACAGCCTGTGACATCTTGGCTCAGGTCTCTTACCTGCAGATCCATCCTCCCTTAGGACTCATGAAGTCTCATCCTACACATGGGCTGTCAGGGAACACTCATGACATCTTTGTGCCCCTCTGCACAGCTCCTTCCTGTCTGATATCCTGCCTTACAAATTCCAAGAACCACAGACATTCTAAACTCTATCTGTACCTATTCAGCTCAGCAGGATTTCTGTATCCCCTAGGATTCCACTTCCTTATATTCCAGTTGGTATCCCAGGCAGAAAGCTGAAGATGTGGCCGCACTCTCTTTGGGTTTTCCTTCTCCCGAGCATTGCAGCCCTATGATGTTTATTGCCAAATGTGTGAAATCCGTTACCTCAGATATTTATAGTTGTTTTCAGTGGGAGGGCAGGTCCAGCACCAGTCTCTCTGTACGGCCAGAAGTGGATGTCCTCTGACATACATTTTGGTATGGTTTGTACATCTTAAAAATCACTAAGATAAAAAAATCACTTTTCTTTTTTCACTTAAAGATCTTTGTTTCGTTTCTATGTCAGAGCCCTGGTCTTTGATGATTATTATGTGTTCTTAACCTGGCCTCAATAGTTGCTAGTTTGTTGAAGTTCATTTAAATTATTATAATTAATATTTCTAAAGCACAATGATTAATAATTAACATTAATATCTGTGAAACTCATTACAGTGTTTATCGAACACTGAAAAGACATTTTACAAGACTTTAAAGCAAAATTTGGGTAGAACAAAGTGTATTCTAATATCCTATTTTTAAAAGTGGGATATAATAAAATTGAGATAGTAAAATGATCCATGCAAAACTTATTGTTCACTGGCACAAAGTTCAATTTGTAATTCTATTTAAAACAACAAAAATTACTTTTTTCAGTGGTTATAGTTTAACTGGAACATCAAAGGAAAATGCTAGAAACAAATTTTCCTGATACTGTATTTCTAAGAAACTGATATAAATCATCAACTCTACCATAATGTATGTGTTTTACTTTATTGTTTAACAAAACATATCAAAGCAATATGAATGATACTGCTGTTTATATAAATCCCTTAGAGATAAGGCATGTTGAGTCAGTAGTTTACTTGAGAAAGGGACCTGCTCTGGGGAGCTCTGCCTCCACATTCTGAAGACCCGGGGAATGTGTAATAAACAACATGAGAAATGCTTGACTTCCGTTTCTGACTCTTCATCTTTGGGATAAAGTTTTGGTCTCGAGTTCTCAGGCATGTCTTCCAGGTCAAAGGACCCATCTTTTTTGTGTTCTTATTTTAACTTGTCCGACCCATCTTCTTACTGCAATATTCTATTTTTGTTTTCCATCTTAAAACATTCATTGTATACATTTATTTCGTCTCAATGACAGCTCTGTTTCAGGGTGCTCATAACACGCACTGGCTAATTACAAATGGGAAAAGGAAAACAAACATGGGGCTAAATGCCAGGTAATTTTAAAACAAAAAAGAAAGCACGTATCCCATAAGTACAATGCATTGAGTCTCTGATTGCTATGACAAAAACAGACCCAAACGAAGAGAAGTGGCTTGTGCGTTTACATGGAAATACAGACTCTGGAATGATATCACTGCCTGCCATCAGTTATCTCAAACCGAGTCCAAGTTTTTAAAGTCATTTCCTAACTAATGTTAACAAGCACAGGTGTTTCCTGATTTCAGTTGTTCGGACTCTTAAAAAAAAAAAAGAGTAAGTCAGGGAAATGTGTAAAATTCCTTTGTTGGCTTCCGTTCGCCTGTATTGAGCCCAAGTTTCATCTCAGTACTATGTGTGGGTGGCTTTTGTGTTTCCATGCCTATTTAAGCCCGTGAGCTTGGTTATACTCACCAGCGGTTTCTTTTGTTTCTCTTGCTACTGGAGGGTTTTTTTTTTTTTTTTTTTTCAGGTTTCCCTCCATATTTAGATTCTCAGTTTGGACTGATTCTATTTGAACTAAGAGAATGTGTTACAAACTCTGCCACTGATTTGCAGAGTCTCTGCGGGTGGTGGGGTTGAGCCCCTGCGAGGCCATGGGTCTGTGCCTGGTTCTGCAGTACCAATGCCTCACCCCGGAGGGACACATGGCGTGGGGTGTGAAGAGGCCAGGCCGAGGTGGGGGGATGGGAGAGTGAGCAGCAAGACCAGTAACATGTATATAATGCGGCAGGACTTTGCCACGTGCTTTTGAGCTGGGTTCTCATTTAATTCTGTGCAATTGAGTGACTTCTTTAAGGTCATCTAGCAATTTGGAGGATGCAGACCTAGGTCTTTGAACGCTCTTGTCTCTTGTGCCTGGGTTTCTTGAACTCAAGTACAAAAGAATCACCTATACTTGTTCAGCTTTGTCAAAAGTGCCAATTCCTGGGCCATCCAACTCCCCACTCATGCCCAAAAATCATGGCCAGAAGGTCTGAATTGCCCTTCTCTCACTTGTTGGCTTCCAGAGCTAAAATTATGTTAACTGTATAGTGAGACTTCATTAAATTATTAGAAAATAAACAGTACCTTGATTTGCTACGAAGTATTTACCTACTTTCCTTTTCTAGTATCTACAATAAACATTTGCTAACTTTCTCTATTCTAAACAAACGCCTCGTTTCACAGTTCTAAGAAGGGAAAATGGGAAGGGACTGGGGGGGACTATGTATTAGTTTTGTAGACAGTTAAATTTTTCTCTTTGGGGTTGATATGAAAATTTTACACTTCATTACCAAGATTTCAAGGACAGAGGGTTGTTTTTTTTTTTTTAATGCCTCCTTATTTTTATGAACTATAAGCTCCTGGGAAGAGGGGCCAAACTGCGTTTTCACTTCCAAGAACCAGAAGACGTTCATGTTTCACCAGAAAGATGACAGGAAATGATTACAATTGAAAGAGTTAAAGTCCACCTATCTGTGATTTGGTGTGCAGCATTTTAATATTAGCTTTAAGAACTGAAATTGCTGAAATTTTCATTATAGAAAAAAAGAAAAATCACAAAATACAGATAAATGATAAGAAGAAAAAGCCACCCATAATAATAAATGTTATAAAGTTGCTTACTATGTGCCTGGCACTGTTTAAAGGACTTTACAATCAACTTCTGTAGAACACAGTAACCCACTTTACAGATGAGAAAGCTAAGGCCCAGTAAGGTTAGGTACAGCCTAAAGTTACACAGCTATAGGAGACAGGATTTGGGTGGAGGTATTAGATAGGATATGGGTGGAGGCTATCTGGCTCCAGAGTCCCTGTTTTCAACCTCTATATTAGCCAGACTCCACTCTGTAATCTATGACCTGCAATAACCATTGTTCACTTAGGCGTCTACTCTTCCAAATTTACACGTGCACACACACACACACACACACACAAAACATACAATGTACACTCTACACGGCATAGGATCCTGCTGAATTATAGTTTAATAGCCTTTTTTTTCACTAACTATATATTGTGAATATCTTAATGGCTACTGTCATAAGTAGTAATGGCTACATCTTGGTAAAATATTCTATTTAAAGTGAAGCTCCTCCCATCTCCCTGCTTACAACGATGTAAAAGCATAGCCAAGAAGGCTGGATTGATCTTCCTATTAAGATTATTTGAACTGACAAAGGCCATTTTATGTACTAAATTTTATCACTATCTATTATTCAATTCCAAGGATGAAAGAACACGTGGAGGGTGTTACAAATGACCTAAAGGCAATTCCAGGGGACTTTGAAAAGTATGAGCATGATGCCCAATGACCAGAATGGAATTACTCGTTAGATGGCCACTGAGTACGCCAGAAAATGTTATCAATGAGACGTAGAGAAAACCCAGCAAAGGGCAAGAGAAAGATGCTATTAAAGCAAAATAATCATTTTCCTCTTACAGGTTTCTTACACAAGCCATAAACTCTAATAACTCAGTTGCTACTTGTAGTTAATAACCACTCAGCTTATTAATGGACTAGGACCAAATGATAAAAGTTAATGGACCAACCTGACCATTAGCTGTATTAATAATAGGTTTAGAGAAAATTATTACAATTTTAAACCATATTCATTTGCTTCTATCACTAGTGATTTTTAGAAATATCAAAGTATTAAGAAAAATACTAAAAGGAGGAGTTACAGTAAGTTATGCATTCAGAAATAAGTAATTTTAAATTATTTAAGTTTGAAAGATATTTTGCCTCATCTAATGACATGCTTCTCTGGGTTGTAATTACAGAAGTGGGTACAAAGAAATGTTTGAGGTGACTAAATGCAAATTAGTCTTGGCTCCCCTAAACTATTTCTCTCTTATTGTACATGAGATATGTCTTTTTTTTTTTTGATCCATAAAACTATAATTCAGGCTGAAGACTTTTATGAATCTGCTTCTTAATAAAGTGCCTGTAGTGTTTTCTAGGGTTGCATCCACTACTAAGAAAGGCACTTTAGGTAATGTGGAAGATTTCAAATGAAAATATTCTAACATGGGTAGATTCAAGTAGGTGAGTTATGTCAAAAAGTAACACAGCCATGGGAGAGATTTGTGTTTGTTCTTTTTACACACAGAAAATATTTAACTGTACTGGAGTTCCTGTTAGAAAACAATGGCAGAAATGTTTTCTGGAGTCACTGCTCCTGTTCCCCAGGCTCCATCTAGGCCGTGGTCAGGACGAAGTGTGCTATCAACTTGACTGCTTTTTATGGGGGTATTACTTTTATGTTTGCACTTCTGTTCTGATCTCAATCCCTGGAATCCGTCTGACTTAAGTGGGCTTTTGAGGCTCTTCTCTGAGAAAGGCTGAGGAAGGGTGGGAAGCCCAGCTGATCTACTCCATCTGCTATTTTAGGACTTGGCCCCTCAGACTTCCTCTCCCCCCTTCCCTCTCTCATGATGAGCTGTTCATCCAGTGACACACTGACTGACTGACGTGTCACGACCCTTTGGCTCCCTGAGGATCTTACTACTCTGATTTCATCCCAGACTCCCCTACCCCACCCCCTTTGCCTCTGTTTCTTCCTTCAAGTCATTGAAGAGCTTCCTTTTATCCTGGCTGCAGAAACCTCACAATGATGTGTCTAAGCATGGTTCTTTTTTTTTTTTTTTTTACTCATTCTGCCTATTACACTGTGTACTTTTTAATGTGAGACTTGTGTCTTCCTTCCATTCTGAGAAATATTACTATACCTGTGAAGTATCTTACCTTTTTCTATTTTTTTTGGAACACTTGTAAGTACATGGTGGCCTACCTGTGCCACAACTGTACTACCTCTGTACCTTTATACATACACTATTATGTATACGTACCTATGCATAGTTAGAAACCAATAGGGAACAGCATTGCTCTAATTCCTGCTCTGTGTACCACTCTCTCCTGCATCCTGAGAATCTCCAGATTTTTCCTCTTTGTACTCAGTGTGTATAATAGTTTTCATTCCTACTATGCATTAAAACTACCTGGGATGTACTCCTAGGCATATATCCAGAGGAAACTCTAATTTGAAAAGATACATGTACCCCAGTGTTCAAAGCAGCATTATTTACAATAGACAAGACATGGAATCAACCTAAATGTCCATCAACAGATGACTGGATAAAGAAGATGTGGTATATCTGTATACACACACACACACACACACACACACACACACACACAATGGAATACTACTCAGCCATAAACAAGAATAAAATAATGCCCTTTGCAGCAACATGGATGGACTTGGAGATTGTCCTACTAAGTGGAGAAAGTCAGAAAGAAAAAGAAAAATACCGTATGATACCACTTATATGTGGAATCTAAAAAAAAGGACACAAATGAACTTATTTACGAAACAGAAACAGACTCACAGACATAGAGAACAAACTTATGGTTACCAGGGTTGGGGTGGGGCAGGGAAGGAGTGGGGAAGGATAAATAGGGAGTTTGAGATTTGTAGATACAAACTACTATGTATAAAATTGATAAACAACAAGTTCCTACTGTATAGCACAGGGAACTATAGTCAATACCCTGTAATAGCCTATAATGAAAAGGAATACAAAAAGGAATATATATGCTGTACTATGCTGTACACCAGAAATTAACACAACATTGTAAATCAACTATACTTCAATTAAAAAAAAAAACCTGGGATGGGGCTTAGGCATGCATTTCTGCAAAAATGGGCCAAATCTCAGCTCTTTCATGTATTTACTACGTGATCCAATTCAGTTAACCATTCTGGCCCTCAGCTTTCCTATGTATAAAATAGGAGCTAAGAACATTTCTATGGTTGTCATGAGGCTTAAAAGAAATGTTTGTCAAGTGCCTTGTCATAACGCAGGCGCATTATTAAGTGAGAATATGGCAGCCAAGGTAACAGCTGAAATGTACGATGTGCTTGGCAATGTATCACATGCCTTATGTGAATTATTTTATCTTCAAAGCCCTTGTAGAGAAGTACATTTCTCATTCATTTGTAAATTCCACATCCTAAGAACTATTTTCACTTACCTGTGTTGCATTCTAATCTTAATCCTTTGGTATACATATTTTATGTGCTTCATGGCACATTTATATTTCTTACTCTAGATTTTTTTAAATGTTATTTACTAGCTTTTTTCTGTGCTGCTTATCATATGTCATTTTAATAACTATGTAATATCCCACTGACTTGTTATTCTATAATTTACTTGGCCATTTCACTATTGCTGGACTTCTTCAGGCAAAGAAGTGAATTCTTACCTTGAAGCTTTTGATGTATGGTGTCAAACTGCCCTCCAGAGGGTGTCATTTTATGGTAACATGGGGGTAGTTTTTGACCTGGCTGCATTATTCTCTAATTCTATTTTAAAGTGGAATGGGGGTTGTGTCAAATATTCCTAAAGAAATTAGAAAAGTGACAGTGATTTAGTCAATCAAGCAGTCAATCAAAAAAGCATTTGGATAAACTATTAAGAATTGTAGACAGGGAAGTCCAAAGTTATAGTGTGATGAAGACAAGAAAAAGTGACAGTGATAAAGGAAGAAAGAACAAACCTCTAGTCCATAAAAGAACCTATAATACATATTTCAAAACAATCTATACAGTTAAGCAAGTTGCAGTATTGCATTGTATACAAGCCACCAGGGAGCAGGGTGGGATGTGTAGAGAGGAAACTTCTTGCTCCCCTGCCTTTCTTAAAAGTCAGCACCAGCTCTGATAACAGCAGCAGCGCTGTTGAGGTTTGTACTGGCAGAAAGTCCTTCCCTACAGGGACTCTGTCCCATGTGCTGTTTACTACCTGTCTAGTGTCCCCCAGGAGCCACCTAATGACACATGACATAGCCTGGAGACAATCAGAGTCTTCCCCAAGATTGATTTAAGGATGCTATTACAGAAAATCCTCCTTCTGCTGGGGCTGTTAAACTGGAAGTCCAGGAAGTTGGGGCCACCGGGGACCATCCCCTCTGGCTGTATGCGGGCAGTTTTAGACAGCAGGCTACGAGCCCCAGGCATAGGTGTTTCTTTTAAATGAAGGCCCATTTCTTCACCTGTGTCTTAAACGGCATGCCCTCCTGCGGGCTCAGAACTGTGCCATCTCTTTCCTCCCTTGCGTTGCTCCCCTTACTAAAAAAGCCCTCCACCTGGTGATTCCATTCTCCTCCTCAGCTCCCACTGTCCTCCCCACTCCAGCCAAGCCTCTTGAAAGTGTCCACACTCACTCTCTCCACTTCTTATTTTCCACCTCAAGCCCACCCCAAATAGGCTTCACTTCCACCCTGCTGCTCAGTCAGCTCAAAGAATATTCAGGACCTGTCCACCGCCAGCTCCATGGGCCTGCTTTCCACCTGTTTGCTTAATCGTTTAGCATCCTCTGACCCAGCTGACCTTTCCTTCCTGCTT
Organism: Camelus dromedarius; assembly: GCF_036321535.1. Lineage (NCBI taxonomy): Eukaryota > Metazoa > Chordata > Mammalia > Artiodactyla > Camelidae > Camelus > Camelus dromedarius. The sequence continues at coordinate 59,638,343 of NC_087440.1, forward strand.
GAGAACTTTTGGGTTGGTTTCCACAATAACTGGATATCACATCCTCCTGGGTTTTCTCTCACTCCCGCCTGCCAGTCCCAAGCCCCTTGCCTGCCTCTCTTTCACCTACAAATGTTGGAGTTTTTGGAAGTTTCTTTTCTCAAGCTACATTCTCTCTCTCTCTCTCTCTCTCTCTCTCTCTCTTTTTTTAAGTGGAGGTACTGGGGATTGAACCCAGGACCTCATGCATGCTAGCACATGCTCCACCACTGAGATATACCCTCCCCTCCACATTCTCTTCCTATGTTTTCCCATAACGGTGATCTCATCCACTATTCTAGCTTTGATTGCTATCTGTATATTGATGGCTCCTCCCTTTATGCCTTTAGCTCAAGCTCCACCTCTGACCCCCACAGCCACATAGCCAACTGCCCACTTCAGATTTCCACCTAAATGTGTCAAAGGTATATCCAACCTGACACGTTTCAAACTGAACTCTGCATCCCCCTCCACAGGTCTGCTCCTCCTCTAGTGTTTCCTAGTCACTAATGGCTCCGTGATCCACGCAGTTGCTCAAACTGAATTCCTGCAAGCCCTCCTTGATACTTTCCTCTTCGCCATTCCCTCTATTCATCCCATCACCGAGACCTGTCAATTCTACCTTCCAAACCTTTCTCAAACCCACCTCCTTATCCTCATCCCTGCCACACCACCCGAGCCCCAGTCACCGTCTCCCCTCTGGACTTCTGCAACAACGTCCTTCCTGGTCTCCCCATACCTGTGTTGCTCCTTCCCACCCATGCATCTCACAGCCCCAGAGAGATACTTTAAAACACCCATCTCACCCTGTCCTGGCCCTGCTTAACAGCCTTCCAGAGGCTTCCAGCTGTTCAGAGTTAAAGTTCAAAGACTTTCCCATGACCTACCAGTCTGGTCGGTCTTGAACCGTGAGCCACCTTTGCAGACTCATTTCAGCCACTAGACCCTGCAGCCACAGGAATCCTCCCTGGTCCCCAAACAGGTCAATCAAATGGTCCCTTTTCTCAGGAACTCTGAGGAAACTGATCCTTCTGCTGTGAATTTCTTCAGGGGGCCCTTCCCTGACTACCCCTTCCAGCTTACATTATCCCATGGCACCTTGGCCATTCCTCCCCTGCATCCTCTAGTCATTGAGGGACTGTAAGTCCCAGGAGGGCAGGCTCCATGCCTGTCCTGCTCAGTGCTCCGTCACCACTTCCCACCTCTGCCTGGTGCTGACTGATGGGGCAAAAATGGAGGTAAAGTGTCCCTTACCTCCCAACCCTAGGGCAGCTGTGTGATAGTACCCACCATTTGGGGACTATCTTCTTTTAGTACCAAAGTCCAACAGCAGCAAATCTTTCAGTGGTTCTTAAAGCCAGAGTCCCACTCTTTGGAGGAAAAGGAGACCAAGGAGACCCAAATCGTCCCCTTGATCTCTTCCCCTGGAGCACTAGGGCCAGACAGGCTCTCCCTGGATGTTTGGGAGCTTGCTTTACAAGCCCTGTCTAAAGCTAAGGTGTCATTAGGGTGATTTGCCACATCCTGGCCCTGTTCTCCTAAGGAAGTTCTGGTGTTTTTAATTCCTACCTCCCCTCACTGACCCATTGTTCATATTTGTTTTCATTCCATAGTGTGCCTAGGTGAAATGCTGAGGACCTAGGTTTGAGAGCCCCCATTAGGGCACTGGGGTTAGGGGGCTAGAAAGACTGACTTCCTCTCAGGAGACTCAGAGTCGCCAGACAGAATATAATTAAGTATCTTAAGAATGTCTGAGGCTCTATGGGAGACACACTGGTTGCTCTGGCCCTCAGGGAGTAAGCTTCAGGGAGAGCTGATTACACTGAAAGGAGTATCCAGGGGACAAAAACTGCAGGAACTATGGGTGGGGAAAGACACCGAAGGCTGCCCGCTCTGACTCATAAACAGAGCAACAGCCCAGAGTGTTCCTAGAAGAGACGATTTCTTTGGCCCACATGTGTCAGGGACAGTGTGTGTGAACATCTTCTGTCCTCATCTTGTAGGGCTGGGTGGACCAGGAACCACCCCGCCAGAGGAAGAGATTTATGACGTCTCAGCCATCTCTGTCTCCAGAACTGACCCTTCCTGCTCTTTGTGCAACAAGACACACCTCTCCGAGAAGGAGGCAGACAGGATTTCCATCATTACTACTGTCCTATTAAAACACACACACACTCACGCACACACACACACACACAACCACCATGTAATTACTCTCTGCAGGAAAGGCACACAAACAGGATAGGCCCAAGCTGAACCGGGATGAGCCACCCCTGTAAAGATTAGGAAAAGGAACCTCCCCGCCGTGCACCCGCGTCCGGCCAGGGCCTCTCCCAGACAGCCAGGCAGGGTCGCCAGCCCACCTCCTAGGCTGGTAGGGAGGGCGCGAGCGACTCCCAGGCGCGCGGGTTCCCAGCTCCTCCTCCCCGCCTTCCAGCCCTCCCCGGGCTTGTCTCCCACGCCTCAGGTGTTTGCTCCGGCTGGGCCGCCACCTGGGGTAGCCTCCAGCCCAGAGCGCCTACCAGACCCTGATGCTGGGAGCGCGCGCGGAGCGGTGCGAGCGGGCGGGCGCGGGGCTCCCAGGGCGGAGTGACCCCGCGTCTGACGGACCTCAGGGGCCGGCAGCCGGCCGCGCGCCACGCCCCCGGGCTTCAGAAGGCGCGCGAGCCCGCGCAGGGCTGCCGTGAACTTGGAGCTCCAGCTCAGGATGCGGCGGCAGCTGCTTCCTGGTTTGAAGCTCGCCGAGTGGGGGAGAGCGTGAGCCCGCGGAGGCGGGGGCAGGAGCCGAAGCGGGAGGAGGCGGGGGCAGGAGACGCTCGGGGCTCGAGCTAACCGGACGGGTCGCTCCGGCTCTTTGAGGAGAGGCGCTTCCCGGCCCTGGCGAAGGGGCGAGTCCTGTGCGAGCCCCCGGGAAGCGCCGAGCGCTCAAGAGGGACGGTCGGGCTACCCCGGCCCGCTAAGGGCTTGGCGCCCGGCTCCCCTCCTTTCCACCTCGCTAGGAAGGGAGGGAGGGAGGGAGGGAAGGAGGGGAGGGAAGGTCCCGCGGAGAAGGCAGAATGGCCGGTCGAGGGGGGCTTGGGCGCTGCTTTTCCCGGGATTTGCCTCCGCTCCTGCGGCCGCCGCGAGGACTGGCCTGAGCGAGGGCCCCCTGCTCTCCCTCTGCGAGCCCGCGCCGTCCCCAGAGCCGGGGCAGCGACGCCGGCATGTCGTCCGGCACCATGAAGTTCAATGGCTACTTGAGGGTCCGCATTGGTGAGGCCGTGGGGCTACAGCCCACCCGCTGGTCCCTGCGCCACTCGCTCTTCAAGAAGGGCCATCAGCTGCTGGACCCCTACCTGACCGTGAGCGTGGACCAGGTACGCGTGGGCCAGACCAGCACCAAGCAGAAGACTAACAAACCCACGTACAATGAGGAGTTCTGCGCCAACGTCACCGACGGTGGCCACCTCGAGCTGGCCGTCTTCCACGAGACGCCCCTGGGCTACGACCACTTTGTGGCCAACTGTACCCTGCAATTCCAGGAGTTGCTGCGCACGGCCGGCGCCTCGGACACCTTCGAGGGCTGGGTGAGTACCTGGAACCCTCCCCTTTGTGTCCACTCGGCACCCTCTCCCTGCTCCGTTTTTTAAAACTCGCCGGGTCTCGCTTTCCCATCCTCTTCCCAAGCTGCGCGACGCAGGGAATTCCCTCCAGACTTTGGTCCTCGCCCAGGTGGCCGCGGCACTGGTGACGCGACCGCGTGGGGGTGTGGGGGCTCAGATGTGTCTCTAGGAAAACATTCTGGACACGGTCCCCTTTCGGGATGGCAGCTTGGACTAAGGAGAAGTCGGGGTAGGGACAGTCACCCCCTCCTCTGTCCAGACTTTGAGTAATGCACCCCATCTCTTTTGCTCACGGATAATATGCAGGAAAGGCAAGGAAGGTGTGATAGGACAGTGATTTGATTTGGATAAAGTACTTCAGGAGCTTCTTAGGAGAAGGCCATACATTCTCGCAAGTATTATTCATAATGTTTACGGATACGTGTTGGTTCTGCGGCTCAGACGTGCACGCGTGTTTCGGCATGCACATCCATTACATCCCAGAGGTACATAACCTACAATGGCAGGGATCGGAGTGCCTGGGTCTACAGTTGGCAGGGTTTTCTTAGCAGTTTTCCAAGGAGATGAGGTTTACATGTGTTTACAAGTAACTTCAACTCAGTTTCGGCTTGAGAGATATGATCCTTGCAGTGTGAGTTTCTGCTGTTGTTGGTCTTGAGAGCTTCCAGAGCTCCTCAGCCGTTTGTGAACACCCGCCCACCCCCCCTCTTCTCCCCTCACCTGCTGGTGTTTCTGTGTATTGACGAGTAGTTACCGGCAACTTCCTACTTGCCTGTGCTTTTCACATAGTTCTCATGAGGCAAAATTTCTGCTGCAAATAAAATTTCTAGAGCACTCTACACAGTGCTAAAATGCTTTTGCTTCTTAATCTTCACGTTGTCTTTGATGCCGGTGTTACTCTTCCCACTTTTATGTTTTATGATTATTGTAATGGAGTGGCCTGATTTGGCAAATTGGAGTAAGCTGTTTGAAGACCCTCAGGAGTTTACTGATTTAAATTCTGAAGGATGTCAGTTTTGAGCCCAGAATGTGAGTCAGTATTGAAAACCTGTTTGAAATTAACTAGTGGGGGGAATCAGATGGACAATAAGGAAGAGTCATTTAGATAGTCATTTTATACTTTGAGGAATTGACAATTTTATCATTTATTCTGTAAAATTACAGCTCGCTTGTAGCGCTCTTACATAGGAGTGAAAAAGCCATAATGGCTGTTAAACCGTACCATCAAATTATGTTGAGTTAATTTCCTTTCAGCTGAATTTACTTTGTGAAATTTAGAAGTGGACTGGAGAGGAATGGCTAAAATAGAGATTGACATTTAATCCTGTGAATTTCTGTATAGGAAATAGAGGTGAGCCTAGGAATCTGCATGGAATTATTAAATTAGTGTCTGATTAGGAGTTAGGTTGTGCAAAGCTCTAGAACAACTAGGTTCTGATGTGTGGTGGTGTAAACTGACCAATGGCCATTAGAAGCATGTTGTCCCAGAGAGATCCTAGGCTGATTCTTTTTACCCCCTAGTCTGCATATTTGAATCACCTGGGGAGTTTTTTTTTTTTTTTTTTTTTTGTTGTTGTTTGTTTTTTTTTAATCCCGACTTTTAAAGACTCTACAGGAATCTCTAGCTGGAGGACCCCAGCATCAATATTTTTAGGCTCTCCAGGTGCTTCCAATGTGCAGTCAAGTTTGAGAACCTGTAGCCTCAATGAAGACTGAAAGATTAGGACTGGAAGAAGCATAAGCGTAGGAAGATTCAGGCTACCTGACAAGGTAGGGGTATTTTGAGCTGCTTACTGTCCCACTGGATGAAGAGATTTAAATGTAAATTAAATTTCTGTATCTATAATTATCTGAATTAATTATATTTAGATGTTTAATATAACCCACTGGTGGTATTCCAGAAAACATGAGTGTTTGGTAGGATAGGCCAGCATTTAAATGACCTTGAAACCAATGATTTGTCAGTCAGACATTTATATTCAATAAGGAGGCAGAGTTTTGTTTTTTTTTTTTTTTAAGTTCTAGGTATTTTGAAACTGTGATGATAGGGTAGATAGAATGGATAATGTGCTTCCTTTTTAAAATTTTTGTTAAGAAAATAATGTTAAGAAAATACTTGGAAATATATGGATTGTTTGTTTTTTAAATGATCCTTTATAGGTCTAAAGGTGGTTTTAAAATTTAGGATTACAGAAGTACTTATTTATCTTTAGCATATTAAATTAAAATGTGTAGCTTATTCAGAAAGTTACAAATGGAGTAACTTACTCCACAATAAATTTATTTGTTGCAATTAGAATTACAAATTGCTAAACTTCAAAAAACCTAACAACTTACTTTTTGCTAGATTATGAGAGGAGACAAAAACAGATGATACCTTTATCAGAAAACAAGGTTGTTATGCTTTTTTGCATAACATACTTTCTAAGTATTAAGAAGATAATCATTGACATTGATTTTACACGAATTTCATCAATGTTTTCTTCTAAGCTTGATGAGAGAAGGAGTTAGATCTGTTATGCAGTATATTCCTAGAGCCAAGCACAGTGCCTGCCATGGATCTGTCAATCAACTATTTCTTTCCTAACTATACACATTTCATTTAATTTGCATTATATCCAAGGAGGTGGTGGGACACAACTAAAGAAGCTCTTAAGTGGAAATTCACAGCTTTAAACACTTAAATTAGAAAAAATCTCAAAGACCTGAGTTTCCACCTGAAACTAGAAAAGAAGAGCAAATTGAATCCAAAGTAAGCAGGAAGAAGGAAATGTAAAGATAGCAGAGGTCAGTGAAGTAGAAAACAGAAACAATAAAGAAAACTTAGTGAAACAAAAAGGGGGGAAAATAGTAAAACTGATAAACCTCAAGCCAGACTCATCAAGGAAAATAAAAAGACACAAATTACCAGTTTTAGGAATGAGAGACCATCACTATAGATCCCATGGACATTAATTTTATGCCAGTAAATTCCATAATTTAGATGAAATGAACAAATTCCTTGAAAGATTCAAATGACCAAAACTCAATCAAATAACTTGAATGGCTTTATCTCTATTAAGGCAATTGAATTTGCAGTTAAAAACCTTCCACAATGCAAACTCAAGGTCCCAGATGGCTTTACTGCTAAGTTTTATCATACATTTAAGGAAGAAATACTGCCAACTCTACACAAACTATTTCAGAAAAAGAAGAGAAGGAAACACATCCCAGTTTATTTCATGAGGCCAACATTACCTTTATACCAAAACTTGATGAAAACATTACACGAAAAAGGGGAGCTAAATGATCATCCTAGTAGTTGGAGAAAAAAATATTTGGCAGAATTCAATATCCATTCATGATAAATACTCTCAACAAATTAGTTACAGAAGGGAACTTCTTCAACCTGATGAAAGACAACTGTGAAAAACCTATAGGTAACATGTTAATGGTGAAGAAATGAATGATATTCCCCTAAAATCAGGAGTGACCAGGATATCTACTCTTACCACTTCTGTTCAATAGGAAATTGGAGGTCCCAGTCAGTGCAACAGGCAGTTAAAAAAATAAAATAAATAAAATACACATAGAGGAAGAAATAAAACTTTATTTGCAGACAAATGATTGTCTATAGAAAATTCTAAGACAACTACAAAAGGGCTACTAGACCCAATAAGCTAGGCTGCAGGATCCGAACCAATACACAGAAATCAGTTGTTTTATATACTGTCAGCAGACAACTGAAAACTGAAATAGAAAAATACAGTTTAAAAGAGCATCAGAATATGAAATTGGATAAATGTGATAAAACATATGCAATACTTGTTCACTGAAAATAACAAGCCATTTCTGAAATAAGTTAAAAATATAAATGGAGAGATATTGTGTTCATAAACAGGAAGATTCAATATTGTAAAGACCTCAGTTCTTCCCAAATTATTCAATAGATTTAATGCAATCTACTCAAAATCTCATCATGCTTTGTTGTAGAAATTGACTGACTGATTCTAAATTTTTATGAATATGCAAAGGCCCTAGACTCATCTAAGAATAATTTTGAAAAAGAATGAGTTGGGGAACTTAAACTATCTGATTTCAAGACTGACTGTAACCATAATCAAACTGCTACCGTAATCAAGATAAGGTGGTATTGGAGTAAAGAGAGTCATATAGATCAGTGGAATAGAAGAGAGTCTAGAAATAGATCCATACTTAATAAATTGACTTTTTATTTTTGAGCTATAGGTTTAAAAGATGTCAAGGCATTTCAATGGGGAAATGATAATTTTTTTCAACAAGTGGTGCTTAAACAGTTGTACAGCCGTGTGCAGAAACTGGCATTGACTTTTACCTCATACCAGACACAAAAATTAACTCAAGGTGAATCATAGACTTAAAATACAGAAGAAACTCTTAGTGACCTTGAGCTCAGCAAATATTTTTTAGATAGGACACAAACATGTATTAGAAAAAGAAATCAAATCAGACTATGAAAATTAACTGATATAGTCACACTGAAAAACACTTTGACCATTTTCTTAAAGTCCAGTAGATGCTACTCAGACTAACAAAATTAACACTTAAGAAAACGAAAACACAAGCCACTGGGAGAAATTAGTTGCAACATATAAATCAGACAGAAATCTTTCAATGAGAAAAGTACTCAACTTAAAAATGGGATGAAAATTTGAATAGGCACCTTTGTAGAAAATAATACATTAAAAGATGCATAAAATCGTTAGTCAGGGAAATGTGAATTAAAACCAAAACCCATGGGAAAGACTAAAATTAGAGACTGATCAAAGCAAGGGTTAGTGAGGAAGTGGAGCAACTGGAACTCCTGTATACTACGGTGAAGAATATAGTCACATTGAAAAACACTTTGACCGTTTCTTAAAGTGTTAGACATATGCCTGTCATGGGACCTTGCTACTCTTAATTATTTACTAAGACAAATAAAATTATTTATACAAAGGCTTGTATATGAATATTCATAACTCCTTTACTTGTAATAGCCCCCAAATTGGAAACAACTCAAATGTCAGTCAGCAGGTGAGTATTTAAATTAATCGTGTATCTGTACATTGGAGTACTATCCAGCAACAAAAAGTGACGGACTGTCGGTGCATGCAACAATATGGATGAATCTCAAAATATGTAATTTACACTGAGTGAAAGAAGCCAGACCAAAAAAAGTACATACTGTTTGATTTCACTTACACAAAATTATAGAAAATGAAAACTAGTTTGTAGTGTTAGGAAGCAGATCAGTGGTTGCCTGGCAATGGGGGAGTGAAGGTGTTGGAGGGGTAGATTACAAAGGAGGCACAAGGAAACTTTTGAGGGAGGTGAAGATATTCATTATTGTGATTGTGGTGATCGTTTCACAGCTGTCTACTCATGTCCAAGTACATCAGATAGCTCACTGTTACGCATGTTCATGTTATTGTATGACAGTTATACCCCAATAAAGCTGTAGGGGAAAAATGAGGATTTATTGTCCTTATTTTACCGAAGAAGATGGTAAGTGCCTTTATTAGATATGAGCCAAGGCTGACTCTTGAAAACTACATAGCCTTTTTAGTGCATAAAATATGTCAGAGTAGGAACATTAAAACATTCATTAACTGTAGTTTCTGACTTTTGTACACAGTCTCATTTTCTAAATTGTCACTGTCAGCTTTTTTCCTGTTTCTTTTTGAACTGGCTTATTTTGTATAATTTCTTGAATTTCTGAAACCTGAACGTTTGTCCAAATTAAAATTTGTCCTTATTTCCTTTTTTTCACATATTTGCTCTTGACTTTCTGACATTCTGAATGGGGATCAGCACCTACATAGTAAAGCAAAGTAAAATTTTAATGCAGGGCATGGGGACATGGGAGGGGGCAGGAGGAGCTGGAGGCTGCGTCATGGAAAGACCTTAGCATTCCCTCAGGAAGGAAGGCCCTGCTTGGCGGGGTCCCAGGCTGCCTTCCTGGCTCAGCCATCCTGAAGACATTGTGTTCCCCGCAGCCCTGGAGGGCTGCTTTCTCTCCACTTCTCAGGGAGGTACCTGTGTGGTTGTCTTGTCAGGGAAAGCAGCCTGGTTACCACTGGGCAGCCGTGGGTTATCTTTCCCCTTGATCCCTGGATCCAGTTGCATGAATTTATAGCATTAGATCGAATCTTCTAGACTCATTATCTAGTGGTTTGTTCTCTTTTGTACTTTGTAGTGCAGTTACTCATCTTTCATAATTTTTTCAGAGCCAACTGGTGCTGAGGGGATAAACCTATCTTAGCCTCTCTAGGGAGGTTGAGTCCAGTGTCCGTGGATTGTGTTGGATGTGTTGTGCCTTCCATTTCACCGTAAGAATTTTGCTCAGTGGGGCTGGCTGTTTCTCATCACAGCTAAGTTGCGACTCAGATGTTTCCCCCTCAGAGAGCATTTTTCTCACTGCACTATTACCTGTCACCCTTCATTGCACTCATCACCCTCTGAGATGATTTTGTTCATTTATTTGCTTATTATGCCTTCCTCCTTTAAAGGATAAACACTTTGGGAGCAAGATCCCACCTCTCTTACTCACTGTTCTAACTCCAGCACCTTGAGCAGTGTCCAGTGTATAGTGGACACTAAATATTTGTCGAAATGTGATTTTAGAGCAAATGAAGTATAAGTGCTCTGGGAAGAGCTTGCCTTAAACATTTTATCCATCTTTCTAAAACAAAGAAATGAGGTAACTGGGGAGGGACCAAGTATCACAATGATTACAGTGTCCCTTTTTAAAAACTAATGAACGACATACCAACATGTGCTTGAAAGACTGGGCCAGGCCTTTTTTGTCCTTCAAATATGGTAATGGATTGAAAATGGTGTTTAGAAATTTCTTGCTTTTGTTTCATTTGAAAAGACTGTGATTTCTAAACTTGTTAGTATGTTGCAACTTTGTTCACCAGTCATCTGTGAGCCTAACTTGTTAAAGTCAGGCTGAAGCAAGAAATAAGCATTTAAAGGTTGGGCTTCAACCTTGGAGAGCTAACGAGGTTGGTGGGCAGAGTGAATCATTTTATCTTACGTAACTCTGAGCACCATTTTTGTATCTAGCAAGTGTTCAGGATGATGACTCTTTGTAATAGTAAAAGTGCAGTGCATTTTTATGAGATGAGTGGTATTTACCTAGAATCAGAGAGGTGCCTTGGATTTTGTGTAGTCTTCTGTTTTAGCAAACAATTGGCTAGATCAGGCACTCCATTTGTTTTGGTTGGTTGCTCCATTTTGTTAGAATATGATAAAAATGAAGCCCAAAACTCAGTGCCTGACCACTTTTTTTTTCCATTCTCGTCATTGCTGTATCCAAAATGATCTTTCTCAGTTGCCAAGCTGATAGTCATTCCTTTAGTTAAAACCCTCTGTGGTGCCCCACTGCCCTTAGATGAAGCACAGCTCTTTAAAATGGTGTAGCCTGTTCTCCACGGTCTGGACCCTGATGGCCTCTTCGGCTGTATCACTCACCTCTCCCCAATCCACACTGTGCTCCTGCCACAATGAGCAGCTTTCAATTGCTCAAGATCCACCTTGCTAATTCCTACCTGTGCTTCAGGTCTCACCATAGACACCACTGACCCAGGAAACTTCCCCTGACATGCCAAGTCTGGGTTTGGTCTTCCTCTTCCTTTGTGTTTCCTCAGCATCCTAAGATGTCCATTGCCCGCCTCCTCTCTATCGTGAAAGAACGATGTGTGAATAGGTTGGCTTCTCATGAAAGGGTGTGGTATTTGTCAGAGGAGTTCAGGGTTTAAAAGTACGAGTGAGTGACTGAGATTCATCCCCGCTCCTCCTGAGGTAGCGACCGTAACAGACTGTGACCCGTTTTTCTATGAAATGCTCATCCACCACTGAGTATGTCCTCTGTACCAGGCACTGCACTCTACCCGGGAGAGGTGAGTGGGCAAGACAGACATGGCCCTGTCCTTCACAGGCCTCGTAGTTCCAAGGGAAAGAGAGATTGGGGCAGGGGGACGGGGGGACAACAACCAGGAAAAGACAGAACAGAAGTAAGTACTAAGATGCTGGTGAGTGCATGGTTTGGGGAGATCAGAAAGATTTCCCTGGAGGAAAAACAGCTGATTTTGAAGACTGCAGCATAGACAGCATAGCCTCAGGCTTGCTTCAGTTAAAGGCCTGTAAAAACTCCTTCCTCAAAAGAAGAAAAGGCACTTCTGACCTGATACTACTTTCCCAGAGAGACATCACAGATCCCTTTTGGAAGGTAAATGTTCCCGACCCGTAGAAATCTTTCCATCTCCTGGAAGTTTGGGAGGGGACTAAGTTTCGATGTCTGTGAACAGATGACCCGAAAGAACTCTTAACTCTCCAAGGCAGAAAACAGTAACACCCTTTTTGAACCATCAAATACACTGAGCTTCATAAAGATGGTATGAGAATCATAGATGTTGAAGCAGGAGGGTCACCTAGTTCAGAACAACAACGAAAAGCCTGACAGCTCTCAGGCCCATGGACAGGCTGCAGACATGTTCATTTGGCAGAGATGTTCTTAATATTGAATCTGAAGGCATTTAGTTCTGTGGGGCTCCAGTTTGCCACAGATCCCACTACTCCCTAATACTCGGCCTTCTTGACTCATTACCTACTTGGTCCTGGGAAGTTTTTGAGTTTTTGAACCTACTATAGCTCAAGCCTTTGTCTTCAGAATGTGGGAGCCAAAGCTCTCGCCAAAGCATTACTGTTGCCTTAGCTCATGTGATGTGTGACTGACAGACAGACCCACACTTAACATCAACATGCATATTTAAATGTATTTAGACATGTATTAATTTATAAATACATTAAATTAGATATTTATATGTATATATATTTGTGTCCTAAAATTTTAGTGGAAGCCAGCTTATAAGTAAATACATGGGGAGTTAACTTTAACTGCAAATTATTATAGTATTAACTACCCAATTAAAAAAGAAACTCTTTGTATTTCATGGTACAACTTCCAGCTCTATCTAAGTGCTGTGCTATGGAGCCAGGAGAGCTGGGTTCAAGATGTGGCTTTGCCATCTGTCCACAGTGACCTCAGACAAGCCTCTGTGTATCAGGGTCTCAGCAGCTTGGTTTGTATCAGGAGGGAGTTGTGCTGGAATATCTCTAAGGGCCTTTCCATCTCTAAGGCTTCTGCCTCCATGTGTTACACCATTACATCATTTCTTTGCTTTTGGAGTAATTGGCTTGGTTTTAAGCAGTCAAAATGAATTATGTCTTATCAAAGTTAGTAACTCTTAAGAATTAAACTGATCCAAATCTAAATTGCTCAGGCTTGGAGAGGATTTAGCTCATGTCTAAATGACTTTCAGCATTAGTAGTGAAGTAGTACTTGCTTGGCTTAGAATCAGCCTTGAGGAATTACAGTGGGTCCTCATTTCAAGCCATGAAGTTACATTTCTTGATTTACACTGATGGACTTGTACGGGGTGGTTGTAAGTTATGTGCCTGTTTTCTTACATCACAGACAGACTGAGAATCCCACTGTTGGAGCTTTTGCTAGAAGCCATTCTCACTAGCATGGTAATTAATGCTTTGTAGTCATGAAATATCTGTAGCCACCAGTGTATATATCCACCCTATGTCATGACAATACTATAAATCACTTTAGGACAGACATTATATTAGATGGAGGAATGAGCCTAAGGGTATTGGCTATCATAGTGTTTAAGTGCCATACTGAACAATTTTATGAGATCAGCAATTTTTGTTGAGAATCATGGTACTATTCAGGGAGATTTATCAAGATCATTATATTAGTGTGTTTCTGTAGCAGCAGTAAAGTAAAGCAGTGATTGTCAAAGCACACAGAACATTTTAGCAGAAAGCCCACTGAATAGAAGACCCACCAGCAATGCTTTTATCATGTGCTGCCTTCTGGAAATTTCCTTTGATTTTTACATAAGTTTTACCCTTGCACAACTTTGACCTTACAGGGAGAGAAATGCTTAAAAGGTAACCAAAGATATTTAGTTTGTGCTGTGGTTAAGAAAAAAAAAATAAGAAATTCTCCAGAGGATAGAACCATAGTCAACATGAGCCCCTCATAATTACCTTAAGCAGATAAATCATATGGGGCCAGCGTGAGCATGTTCTAGAAGTACTGCCTGTATTCCAAGTGCTTAAACCCAAACCACAAAGCTGCGTTTTCATTCTTAAGTCATATTTACCCCTCGTACTTGCTTAGCACTGTTTCTGCATCTCTCTCATAACACTTTACATGTGATGGGCTTTGGTGTCCTTGCCTGCAATGGCAGCGACTGGGCAGCCTGCGCTCTGTGGCCCTGTCTGGTATCAGAGTTATGTGGTTCTAGTCCTTGCTCCCTTGGACAATGCATACCCTGCTCCCTTCGGAAATATCTTCTGGAGACTGTTCTGCTGATGCTCAGGTTTGTGCTGGGCTCTGAAATTATTTTTGGAAGAGTACACAAAAAGCCATATTTGCCTAATTTCCTAAACAGAATGCATTTATTAATTTGTGTGCTCTGGACCAGTTAAGGGCTCCATTAAATACTGCTCTTCTTCCATCACAGTACAGAAGAGGTCAGAACAGATATTTTTTGCAGAAGCAGTGCTTCAAAAACTGTTTTTGAACCCTGGACCTTTTCAGCGATGATTAAAGCTATGGATTCTGTTTCTAGAAAAATGCACATTATATGTGTGTTGACAATATGCTGGGAAGGGTGCCATCAGATTAGTGGTCCCCTGAAGCCTGACTTTGTACACAGGAACTCAGGTTAAGAAACCCCAATCGAAAGGGGTTTGACAAGATGAGGTTTTTTATTAACTCTTAATTCCCAGGACGTGGTTCTGATATTTCCCCCTGTATTTGAGGACAATTTCACTTCAATTAATTATAAGAGATAGTTAATTAGTACAGAAGAGGAGCTATATATTTTAGAGAAGAGGATGTAATTAAAATGTGTTCTTACTTACTTCTGGACTCCTGGTGAAATGTACTAGATGGTGACCCATTTTAGGACCTATTTGGTTGTGTTATTTAGGTATTTTCAAGAGCCTCTGCTGTTGAAGGGGTTTCTTTGAGGTTTGCAGTAGATGAAAAGTTAAAAAAAAAAATGAAACTAGGACAGTTTGACCTTGGTTTGGTGTCTTTTGTTAATATAGACTTTTCCCCTGTAAAAAGAAATAGAATTTATCTGTATACTTAAAACAGTTACCCTCTTTTTGAGCTATACTGGGCCTTACGGTGAACTGCTGTGTTAGTCCAAGACAAAATGATGAAATCAGTGATGCTTGCCTGCCTCCTCACCCTGTGACCCCTGGGCTTCTCTGAACCCACAAGATTTTCTGATCTGCTCTTGAATTCCAGCTCCCCTTGCTGACACCTTGGCAAAAAAGCTGATGATGGTAGAAACTGAGCTGAATGGAGGTCGTCCAGAGCGCAGGCCCCTAGCTAGATGGAGGTGAGGCTGGAATCTACCTCTCTGGACTTGCAGATTCTTTCCTGATGCCACCTCAGTGTGTGGTGGAGGCAGAAAGCCGTTCAGTCATTCATAGACCTTTACTGAGCACCTGCTGCGTGCCTGACTCCAGTCCAGGGGTTATAGATGGTGCAGAGGATTCAACACCCAGAATCTTGGCTCTCTCAGGGCTTCTACACTCGCATAGAGAGGCCGATGGAAAGCAGGCAAACAGGTGATTATGAAAATAGCAAGTGGTGGTTAGGTGCCAAGCGGCGAGTTACAGCAGGGTGACGTGATGGAGTGTGACAAGGTGACTGCTTTTCCTAGAGTGGACAGAGGACTCACAGAGAGGTGACATTTCAGCTGAGACCCAAGTGGCAAGAAGCAACCAGCCATATGAAGATTAGAGCATCCCAGGTAGAGGGGACGGCCAAGACAAAGGCCCCAAGGTGGGAACAAGCTTGACGTGGGAGGAATGAGCAGGAGGAGAGAGGGTAGACGCGGTGCTAGCAAGCGCGGCGCGTTACCCCAGCTCTGCTTCAGTGAGCCCGTCTCTTGTCTCTGACTCTTCTCTTCTGGAAAATGGTGCTGAAGTTAGCTACCTCATAGGATTGGTGTGAAGATTCGAGTTAACACTTTAAACATGCTCAACACAAAACAGGTCCTCAAGAAACGGTAGCTTTGGTTGCTTTCAATCTCCCAAGGAAATGACTATTTTGACAAGGGCCTTCTGAAAATAATCATAATGGCCAAGGAGAGACATTCAGAGGGTTGTACTGTAGACAGTGGAGGTGGTGATGTAAGTTTCTTGGGGGTAGGGTAAGGTGTAGTCTTGGGGGTGTCCCTCACATGACACAGAAGCATCTGTGTGCTCTCCCCTTCTTTCAGTGTTGTATTCTCTAAAAAGAGAATGGGGAAAAGAAACGAAGACACTCAAGTATATTTCAGATTCTTGAATTTTTGAATGATATTCAATATATGTTTTCTATGGTATCGTAAGTATTAATGAAAGTTTTAATACTTAAAGGGATAAGATAATTGTACTGCAATATTATTAATAGAGTCCCAGCTGTTTTTATTTTCATTTTTTTTTACAAAGTAATAAATGTATGCATGAGAATTAATAAACATGGCACCAGTAAGCATAAAGGAAATAAAACCTCAGAAATTATGAATAACTAGATGCAGTTGATTCTTACTGACTACTGAAAGCTCATTTACTTTATTGACTCTAATTCTGTCAGTTAACTCTGGATAATTTTGTCTGTTTTGCATGATTTTGGGTCATGCCTATTTTGGCATCTCCCTAACCTTCGGAATATTTCCGACTGTCCCTTCAATATCCACTTGGTTTGTGTTTAATGTAAAAAGACACATTAGCATTTGCTTAAGCCACATAAATCAGGAGGCAGAATCTACAATTATGGAGTCATAGCACACAAACACAGGCTCGGAGGAATAGTTATTGGGCAACTGCCACAATTATCAGCGCATCATAGTGTGATGTTTGGGTGTCAGCCAGATTGGGGTTCAACTATTAGTTCTGCCAGCTTAAATCTCTGCCAGCCCTAACTTTCTCATCATAACATAGTACCTACCTCACAGGCTTATGTGAGAATACGGTGAGGACTTATGTAAACCATCTAGCACAGTGCACATCACATAGCCCTGCAGAAAAATCATCCATGTCACTGTCAGCATCATCATCACCACCACCCCTCTACCCCAGTGCTTAAATATGAAGTCATGGGCCCAGCCTTTTCTACAATTAACTCTGAAAACAGTAAGATATTTATTTACATAGAATTTTAGAATTTTTAATTTTGGAGAACTTAGAGTTTTTAGAATTTTAGAAAGGATTTTTTTGGGTCCAGCCTTCTTGCTGTGTTTGCTTTTTATTTAAGATTCTGGAGTGTAAATCAGCAGGATGGTTAATGGTGGAAGAGGGGATGGTTTCCTTTTCCTGGATTTGAGGTACATTCGGCGCATATGTCCATTCTGAACAATCTTGCAAGGAATAGGGGGAAAAGAAGCCAGAATTACTAGAATTGCAATGTTGCCAAAGTTAGTTTCTGGGAAACCTTGAAACTGTGTCTGTTGGATTTGCTCATCTGATATTGGACAGATAGAAATTTCTGAGTCAGTGTGAATAACCAGAAAGATGTAAGGTTGTAATATTTAGTGGCAAAAGTCTGACAGAGTCCTTTGAAAAGCTGAAGAGAGCACATTTATTGCTGCAGTTAAAAGATGGTAAATAGCCTCCTTAAACTGACATTAAAAGGCATTTCTTTAAGTTTGAACATATAACGCGCTCATGTGAATTGTTCTTTCATGCTTTCAAGGAGGAAAACTACAACTCTAAAAGTGCATCATTTGGACTTGTGGATTTATAGGTGGATCAAAGGTACCAATAATTTTGATTTGGTTTATAGAAAATATAAAGTTTTCCCCTATGTTGACTCATTTTGCAGGTGATTGCCTCTAGTTTTATTTGTTGACTGGATACTTGTTTTGGGTCCCACATCTTTCACGGGTGATTTTAAGTTAGAGGCTTTCTGAAGTGTGCACATTTACTTTTTCAGAACAAAAGTTTCATTTGTGAGGCCAGCAGTATTTGCAGCGATGTTCAGCACAGCCTTGGGTTTGGTTGCTCAGAAGCTGTGGTTAGCTCTTGGGCGATGCGGCGACTACACGGCTTTTGTATCTCCCTGCTGGGCCTCCTCACCTCGTGCACATCTGGTGCCTGGGCTGTGGTTGTGTTGATTTGCTGGGGCGCTGCTCTTGCAGATGTCTGGGGGTGATTGGGAGTGCGTTCATGGGCGTTGACTTCCGTTGAGCCGCTGACCTCTGTTCAGCCCAGTGGTACCTCTTCGTGAGCACCAGCGACCCTCAGCCGCACCGCCACCTCCTGCCCCTGGCAAGGTGCCCTGTCCGTGGTAGGGATGCAGGAAACATTTGTAGAATGAAGAAATCCCTCCTTGTTCTCACGTGCTGGGTCTGCTTCAGAATTCCAATAGTGTCATCCATCTTTGCTAAGAGATCTTCTCTTTAAAAAAATTTGTATTTCAGATACTGACATTAATACTTGATGTGAGTTTAAAAGTAGCCTTAGGAGTGGTTCAGAGAGAATGTACATGCCAGCATGATTTGTGTTCCCTTGATTATTTACGTAAGTGTGAAAGGTGGGTGAGAGGACAAGCTGAATCCCAGGTTCCCCAAATAGAATGTTAACTTGTGATTATGTGATAAGAGACGGTTTTCAAAGTAGGAAAAATGGACTCAAACCATCTTCTGGTACACCAGGTGTCAGGACTGTATTAATGGCAGCCTGCCCTTGGTGAGAGCAGGACACCCACATCATCACTGGATCAGGGTTCAACTGTGACCTTTGAAGGAATAGTTGCCATTTAAGCTTATTTTAAAAAAAAAAATCTCTGTTCTGGCAAAATAAATAAGGAGCTCCTGAAGTTGCCACATTAGGTGTACAATGTGCAATTTTCTCTTGGACCAGAATATCTGATAGCTCATTGTCCACTCCTTCCACTATAATTTGGTCCCATTGAACTTGTGTGTGTAGAATTTTGTTTTAAAACAGGAAAAATAATGCTTCTGAAAAATTGTTCCTGTCAAGATATTAAATGAGTCTTTCCATTAATACCGTTTCCATTAATATTTTGGAGTCAGATGACCTAGTGACAGTTTTGCTTCAACGAAGCTTACACTAAAAGGAAGAAAGTGACTGAGAGGATGGAATGAAGGAGTGAAGTCTCCCCACTCTCCTCAGGCCCCTCCCTTCACCAGCTCCACTTCCCCTTACTCTTAGCAGGACCCTGGCTTTCTTACTTGTCCTCTGCTGGGCCATCAGTTGGAAGAGCCCAGGTCAGAGTCAGCATTATAATCAGGGAGAATTTAAGTTTGTTCCCTGGCATCCAAATTCTTCTGTGTAGTCAAGGGCACTGGTGTTCCAAGAACACAGGGGTGGACGGGTGTCACCTTCCTGCTCCCACCTGTGGCAGTTTGGGCAAGAGGCCCAGCCCCACACGTGCTCTGTTCAGGTCCCCTCTGTGTGCCCCTCGGATCAAATGTTTCATCCTCTCCCTTCCTCCTGACACCTTCCCTTTAGAAATGACCCAGATCTCCAAGCACTCAGCATCCCCAAACCCCACAGAAAAAACCACCTAGGACTCTCTTGGCCTTCTTGTTTCCCTTTTGAGGGGGCTCGGTGTATCCCCTTCCCATCTCAGTCTCCTCTCCAAAGAGCCGTTAGCCTCTGTCCACCCCACCCCATCCATTCTTCTTCCCATTGTGGGGATATTGTTCCTGCAAAGCCCAGGAATGAGCGTGTAATCATGTCACCTATTTGTCTTGTTGGCTGCTACCTTCTCTTTGCTTCCCTGCTTCTGTGTTTCTCCAGCACCTCTGGGGATTTTGTTTGTTTGTTTGTTTCTTTTTGTACCTCTTTTATCATCCCTGGATCTCCTTTAGTGCTGGTGTTTCCTGGGGGTTTGTCCTTATGTTGTTGTTTTTCTCACTTCAGATGTTCTCATCTGCTTTCCTGGTCTTAACCAAATTGCTCATATATCAAGGACTTCCAAAGCTCTGTCTCCCATCTTTGTCCTGAGCCCGACTGCTGCTTCTAGGACTGAGGCAGGCTCCAGGCAAAGGGCTTTCTATCCTGTCTCCTTCGATCTTTATAGCAGTCATGAGGGAAAGAGCGGTTTAATGGAATCTACATTTCCTACCTGAGGAAACGGTGGCTTTAGAAGGTCCAATAATAGGTCCAAGGTTTCATGTCTACTGTGCTTGCTGGACAGACCTATTTGGCTTCCTTCAGGCATCTCTAAGTCAACACTGTCCACAAGTGAATACTCCATCTTTATCCCTGCCTGCTCCACACCCCTTCTCAACATCATTTGATCACCTAGGCATCATTGTGGGGTTTTCTTTCCCCTTTCCCCTCTTTGCCCATTGCATTCAGTTGCCAAGTTCTGCTGAATTGGTTTGCTAAATACTGTTGAGTCAGTATTTTGTTTTTCTTTTTCCCATCTGCACCACACTTGTTCAGGCCCTGATCACATAGACAGATTATTGCAGTAGCCTTGGAACTGGTTCACCATGGATCTACTCCCTGAAATCCATCCTCTGTAGAAGTGCCTGGCTGAGCTCCTGAAAACTCAACCTTAACCTCTCTCCTGCTAGAAATCTTTTAAAGGTGTCCCGTTGCCTATAAAGTTTGGGCTCCTGGGGAAGATTCCCGGTCGTCTGGCCCTGGTCTCCCTCCCCTACTCCATCTCCCTCCTCTCCTGGCCGCCTAGGTCATGATCTAGATTTTCTTGCTTCTACTCATGTCTAATTCACTTTCTTTTCCATGCAGATTGGGGGAGGAGAGCAGGTATTCCTCTGACGTTTGTACAGAGGACTTGTTATGTAACATTAGAAAAGACAGGAGGGGTGAAGGAGGTTACAGAGCAAAAATATGTCACTTTCCATGTAACCACACACACCCACAAACAGGCCTGAGCACGCACATGTGCATACGAACACACGCAGCATTCCAGAGCACCTGCTACGGCCAGAGACCATGTCAGATCCCAGGGGTGCAAAGCTCAGGGAGCTCACCGTGTAGTGGAGGAGTTGGCACAAGCCCACTTTCTCCTCGCAGGATAGTTGAGTCCCGGAAAAGAGATGTGGGCAGGACAGTCGGGGATTCCAAGCCTGGCATTCAGGGAGAATTTCATGGAGGAGGAGATATCCAGGTTCAGTCTTCAGGGAAAGTCAGTATTCACCAGGTTTAAGGTGGCAGAGACACCTTTCCCTGTGTCCCCCTTGGGGATTTGTATTTTTTTCCATGGAATTTTACCTGCGTGGGTCATTTGACACAAGGCTAACAACACTTTAGTGCCTTTTAAAAGCAAACCGTGTCTGGTTCAGAGCATCGGCAGGAACTAAGTTCACGAGGGCAAGGAAATTGTCTTGGCCCCTTTTTTTCCCCAGCACCTGGCCCTGGTAGGTGCGATATAAATGGTTGCATGGGACGCCTTGAGGTGAGGGGTGAGAAGGAGTTCTTCTCCCCTTTCCCCCTGAGGTGGTACAAGTCAGTGTGATAGTTGAGGCTTTTGGGGGGCAGGCCCATGGGGTCCTGGGTAGGTGGCCTGTCTCTGTAGTGTCACTGGGCTAGCTCATGGGAAGGGCAGAGTGTAGGCTAGATGTCCAACTCTGTTCTGAACATGAGGGCCAAACTCATTTGCAGCCGAAGGGAGTGCCCTTTTAAAGGCTCAACAAGTAATTAAACTCAAGCAGAAGGGTGGTGAAGATGGAGCTAACTCATTTATTAGCATATAACATGATCACCCCAACTCCTGCAAAGGTAGCTGATGGTGCTTGGTCCTTTCCCAACTGCGGAAAAGCCTGGGAGAGATGCCCTTGATTATGAGTTAGTCAATGAGCAGCTGCTGGAAGATCTCAAAATACCAGCATATGTCATCTCTGTGGGCTTTGTCCTCTAGAATTACAGGTTTTTATCTCCACCTGTGTGAAGCTGATGATGATCTTGGTTTGGGCTCGGAATTATCTACCCCAGACCCCCTATTCCGCTGGGCCTCGTCACTGCATACTGCTGGTGTGCAGGCTTTGCTTTTTTCCACCAGAAGAGTCACACTGTAAGTGTTTCCACAGGAACTCTGTTCTTTGCCAGTGTCATTGTTGTGGCTGTTCAGCAGAACCCACAGGGCGGAGGTGTTTTAGCTCTCAGTGAAAATGCCACAGATCTTTCCATCTCTCACGGCAAATTTTCCAGTGTGTTCTGGTCCACTGTGGAGCCTTCAAACCAGGTTAGTGATCATTGTGTGAGAACTGATAAGTTGATGTCATAAGTGATCCATTGAAGACTAGCATCCGGAAAGGTCATTCAGCGTGTCTTTCCAGCGGCTAACATTAGACAGTGCCACGTAGATGCTGCCGTTAAGGTCTGAGACCTGCATGGCTTTGCTGTTAGGACAGCCAGGGAGGCTTACCTCTGACTGAAGCAATTTTGTCCCCCTCAGTTTCCTCAGTGGATCAACAGATATTGTTCCAATTGAACCACTTGTTTGTTTCACTGATACCTCTCACAGAGACGTCCTGCTTTCCTTTTTTCCCGAGTGCTTACTAGGTAGCCTGGGTTGACTGTTAACTGGTTTTCATGCTCTGCCTGGTTGTTTATGGTGGAGCGGTTGCCACTGTGATCTAGCAGTTATTTGGATTGATAAGTCACGGGAATGGCTCGGAGGCTAGTGTACTGTCTGGAGGAAGGTTCACTGTAACTCTAAGAAATTAATGAATCCGAAATGATTAGAACCCAAATGAGAGATCTTACAAAAGACTGCCCCTTGAGAGATCTAGTGACCAGTTCATTGAGAAATAAGACACTAGGCTAGAAGGAGGAGACTTATGTGTTCAGACTGCTTGATTGCTGTTATGAACTGTGAACGAACCAGGCTTTAGAAGGACAAGGTCTTTAATTTTCATTTGTTCTGGAGCTGGGATAAAGCAGGGACTGGACAATACAAAGGCAGTGAGACTGATTTCTTTACATGCTTGTCTTAAGGATAGAACATACGTGAAGACCGAGCCTCTTTTTGTCACTAAGCAATATTCTGAGTAATATTCATTGTGTAACAGCACATGACACACTGTGAAATTATGAAAATTGGTTAAAAAAATGATATGAGTGTGAGGATGTTTAAAAAGAGTCTTGTTCTTAACTTTGTTAGGATGAGATGGGTGGAGTTATATTTGGCACCAGGAAGTTGGTCTGGATTATTTAGAACCATTTTTTGCCAGGGTCTGTCTTTTGCGTATAAGCAAGCACACAGCCTGACCCCTTGGCTTTCTCCTGGGTCCAGGATTCTGACTGTCTTCTACCCCCAGAATCACGTCATCTTTGTGCTCCACCAGGCCTGTACATTCTAACAGTGACTCTTTTGGAAGGTGACTTCCTGCCTTTAGTCACCTCTCCTCACGGTCCTGAAGTGATGTCCCTTTCCCTTTGGGACATGGTGAAGGCTGTCGTTTGAGGGACATGGTGTGGGCCGGAGAAAGAAGAGGTGTAGCCTTGGTGTGGGTTGTTGATGGACCCAGGTGATCTCTAAAAGTTCCCCGAGCTCTGAGAATTCTATGTGGTCCATATCCATCGCCAGGGTTTTAGCTTCCTGTCGCTGGAGGTGTGAGGAGAAAAGGAGGCAGGAGAGACGTGGCTTCCGTGGGCCAGCAAGAAGTGGGTCGGGAGTCGAGTGAGACAGTGCCTTGCGTTTCCCGGCCACACCAGTGCAGAAGTGGCTAGTGATGCAAACAGTCAGGCCGACGGGTCCATTGTGTGCCATGTGTTCCCCTGAAAATACGCTGCTGTGTGGCCAGCTGAGCACACCGCAACCTGGAATGAGTGATAGATTTCATCTTTTTTGTTTCTTTTTGGTGATTTGCTCAATGAAGTGCTTAATGTTTGTAAGTAACTTACTTGAGGAAAGAAGAGCCTGGGAAAGTGCTGGCTGGCTGGGGAGTGACCAGACCTGTTCTTTTCAGGCCGGCAGAGCCAGCTGCAGAGATAGCTGGGGCAGCTCCGCCGCCTGCAGTCAGCAGGTTTGCTTGTGGATGAGGTGGGCAGAGTGGTCACCTGATGACCTGCTCTGATGAAAGTGCTGGGCCTGCTGATTTTTGCTTGGGTGACTGTGTGTGTGTGTCTGTGTGTGTGTGTGTGTGTGTGTGTGTCTGTGTCTAAAAGCTCCTCCCACGGCCAGCCTGTGTGACCTTCTGCTTTCCCCAGATCCAGGTTGCTAGCTCCTTAAAACTAAAGGAATCTTGGCTATCATCTAGGACCAAAGTTTTCTTTATTTTTTAAATCCCAGTGACCACCTCCGACTCCACTTGAGAGATTGGGGCCGCGCTCGAATGGCTTACCATGTCTCCTGCTTAACATGCTAGTTTTCCGGTTTCCCGTTTGAGGGAATGACCTTCTCAGGCCTGCGAAGGGCTTCTTTCTGTTCCAGTCACAATACCTGGCTGCAGGCTCACTGGCCCTCAGTTCCCTTTTCTAGCATATTTCCTCACAAATCATTTTCCTCTTTGCCCTATTTTTAGGAGAGCAAGTCCTAAGATACATACAGAGGACCTCCCTTCTCAAACTTCCCTTTTCTGGTGAGCACATACATGGAGGACAGTCTCTGTCTACGGTCTCCTGTCACCTGTGGTCCCTTTGAGGCTAGCATGAACAGGGTGTTTTCAAGTCTTTTGTAAGAGTCTTCACTTAATGTTTGATTATCCCAGACTATGTAGGTTTTAGACCTCGAGTAAAGAGGGATCTGCATTAGGTGTCTTACCTCTCGTGGCCTCTAGTTAACATCAACCACTGCATTGGAGTAGTAGGTCCTTTGTATCCTTTCCCCATCCATAGACTAAAACTTTCAATATTAGTATCTGGAGACCAGATGGACACAGCCTCAAACAGTAATTTGATGGCAGTGGAAATCAGATGTGAACTGTGCACACTGAAGAGGATGAATGATCCTCCACCATGAGTCTCAGCTTGTCCCTGCTGTCTCAGTTCTGCTACAGGGTCCGGAGGGAGCAGGGAAGCCATGGGTGGAGTAGGTGGGGGTGGGGTAATGCATGATAATGGCAGGTACTCAGTAAAGGTTAATTGTCAGGCTAAGAGCTTCACATGCATTAACTCATTCAATCCTTAAGACACCTTTCAGATACATAGATCTTATTCCTTCCTTATGAGGCCATTGAGGCCCAGAGAGGTTATGATACTTGCCAGGTCAGTGCTGGAGCTAGAGTTTGAACACCTGCTTAGATCCACTAGGCTGCTTTACACCTCCTGTAGGGGACGGGTAGGAGGCAAAACGTAAAACTTGCGTTTCCCGTGTGTTTGCTGTTTGAGGGTGTATGTCTCTTAATTTTGACAAAGTGGCAAAGAAACTATGAAGGGTTTTATAGTCCAGAGGGCCCTGGAGGGGGACAATTTTCTCTGCTTCTGCAGCAGATGACAACCTGTCATCTCAGCCTTGTGATGCCTGCCTTAGCGATGGAATGAGTGAAGTATCAGATGGTCCCATGGCAAATTCGATTGACTTTCTCTGGGACTTAACCTCCCCTCAAACTCTGTGCTTGCTGCACTATGCCTTTCTTCTCTCTTTAATTTTATGCCCTCTTAATAGAACCGTGAACGGCTAGGTGGAGTCCCGGTGGCTTTATCAGCAAGCACAAGCGTAGTGCAGGAGGTGTGAGTCTGCTCTACAAACAGTAACTGGCGGTAGGTGGGGGACTTTCCCAGTGCGTTAGGCAGTAGCCGACACTAGTGGCCTTTTTTTCCCCCCTCTTTTGAGATATTTAAAAATTAATTGTAGCTTTGCCAATGGGTTCAACACTTTCTTGGAACAATTATTATGTGTTTGGGGTTGTGTTAGATACAGATCATGCAGAAATAAAAAGATAGATTCTCTGTCCTCAAGGAGGTTATCTCTTAGGGGAAACAGACTCCTAAGTACTTCTAGGGACCATAGATTCTGTGTGTCTGATGTGGCCTTAATGCAGCACTCTGATTGACTGAAACACCGTGAGCAAACATCTCATGTATTTCCGTTCGTGTTTTGTGAACCATTCTGTGAATGTGGGCTTGATTTGAAGTCTACCTGCAGTCCTGGACTTCAACCAGACAGCCACTCTAGGAATGAACACTGAAATGAGTCCCTTTGCCTGAGCATTACAGCCTTCCTTATTCATCTTTCCATTCCATGATTAGCTAATGATATTCTCCCAAGTCATTTTTAAGTTTAGGGATGGCTTAGGAATTGTACCATATATTTACTTGGGCTTGTCTGTGGCCCCTTGTTTTATAATATGTTCAGTAGTGATTGCGTTGTTTCTTTGAGTCCCTTTGAAGTTGATGGTGAGAGGTGGGGACTGGTGGGAAGAGGAAACAATGATGGTTATTCCTAAAACTGTGAAGGTATTTTGGTGAAAATCCAGGAGATGCTGTCACGTTGCTACTTATCTAAGGCGGTTTGGTTTGTGCCAAGTTTGGAGGGAACTTAATTTTAAAAATGCAATTGCTTTTGATCTCATTGTTTTCCTTAGAGTCGCGGGGCTGGGTTACGGTTTAAAGCGATTTCCTTGTGCTGGTGGTAATTTTCTGATCTTCAAGGCTGCAAGGGAAGTGTCAGCACAGGTCTGTCTGTGCCGTCCTGCTCCAGCTGCCTTCACCTGCGCTCTCCCAGGCCTCGGTGCCCACATCCAAGCAGTTGCCAGCCACCTGGTACCCGGTACCTCTCACCTGCTGGGCTTAACAGTGGTGTTTCTGGGCCTAATGCAGTTGAAGCTTATTTGTAGCTTATTCCAAAATCCTCATTTTGTGGAGTTTTGTGCTCTTAGCTTAGATTTAATTACCCCTGAGTGGTGGTCAGTGTTAACTAGGGGTCATGGGAGGTAAGACACCTAATGTAGGTCCCTCAGAGAGAGGTGCTTGGTCTGTTTTCATCAGAATTTGGTTAACCATGCGTGTCTCTGTTGTACACACCGGAAGCCTGATGTAACTAGTAACAAACCTCCTCGGTCATTTTATACTGGCATACTGGCAGATCCGAGGTGTTAGGGGTTGAAACATTTCACACCGTGTTTATTAACCTCACTGAGTCGGTGGAGTGTTCTTGGGGTGAGGGAGGGTGCAACCACCTCTACCCAAATAAAAAGGAAGGGAAGACCCAGGTTTTTCAGTGAATGGGATGAAATGCACTTTACTGAGCTTGGTGGGGCAAGGAGCGGGAGTTAGCAGACCTGGGGAGGAGGGCATCTCGCTGCTTCCCAAAGCTGATTCATCCAGGCGCCAAGAAAGCTGTCGAAACCCACAGAGGAATTCCCCAGTTCCTTTCCAGTCCTCTTTCTGACACGATCTCGGACGAGTTGATTTGCTGCCTAGCTGTCCAGTTTTGCTGGCCCTGATCACTTTTACATCCTCTTAAATGGCAGCCTGTCCAGTGTGGTGTTTTCTGGGGAGGGAGTCCCAGCCAGAGCAGGGGGCCCTGGAGAGGGCTGCCTGCCCAGGTGTCAGGGCGAGTTGTGGGAGCTCGCCCTGCATTAGAATGCTCTGGAGGAGTGTGGCCAGAAAGCGAGTTTTGAATGAATTGAAGGAAAGGCTGGGTGGATCACAACATGAGGCCTTTGGAACCACCTGTGGCCTCTGGAGAGGCGGGAGGTAGGACAAGTTTTGGTGGCAGATGGAGGGAAACAAAACTCTGCCTCCGATGTGCAGTTTGGGAAGCCAGCTTTCTGCTTGGATGGTGTTAGGACGGGGTGGGGGGAGGGGGAGCTTCCCTTGTTCTTTATTGGATCCAGTAAAAGAAGGGCCTTTATTACTTGTGTTCTTAGTTTTAATAAGCTCTGCTGAGCTGCTTTGTCGACCAGCCTTGGTTCGTAACTTCTGGGGCTGTGTATTTTGTCTTCTTTCTCCCCTGTCTCAGTCGCCAGAAGCCAGTTAGCCCTCAGTTAATGCCATCTTTGCTCCGAGTCCTCCAGGCTCTGTTTGTCCCCCACTCCCATTTTATCCTTGCCTAGTAACTGGCACTTCTCCCTGGTAGCGCCTTGTACACAGTTATTTACAGTTGGTTAGTTATCCCCTCTTTGACTGTAAGCTTCGTGAAGGCGGAGTCCACAGTCGCTCAGCATCCTCTGCTCCCTGCACATGCTTGGCGCACAGCAGAGGACCCGTTAGTACTGGTTGTCCCACTGACCAGGAGGCTGACAGCCTGACCCAGAGGCAGTCTTTGCAAGTGTTGTTAAGTGGAATCATGCTGAGAATTTGCTACAGTGATGATGGGTATCAGTTGACACTCTGAAAAGTCTGCCCTTGAGACTTCTCTGAGTGGAGGTTTGTTTGCTTAGCCATTTACAGTTTTCACAGTATTTTCTGTTTCCTTTCTTGTGCATTTCCTACTTTGACCCTCACGGTCATTCTCTGAGGGAGGTAGATCATCATTTCCATTTCAGCTGAGGGGACATAGGAGGGACAGCCTGTAACCTAAGGGGTGTAGCTGGAACTTGATGACAGATCTTCTGATTCTACATCAGGGCTCTTTCTGCTCTCTCATGGCCCCGCCCCCCTCCATGTTTATGGAGCACCCATCCTTAACATATCTTATTTAATCTCCTGTCACTTCTGCTGAGGTACATATAATCCCCATTTTACAGATGAGGAAACGAAGGCTCAGAGAGGTTAAGTAACTTCCCCAGAGACACACAGTAAAAGGGACAGGAAGAGTCTGGTTCACACCCAGGTCTCCAGTGCTGGAAGGCACAGCTGTTGTCTGCAGAGTGCCTTGCTGACTCTTCGATGGGGACTGGGGAGCAATGCTCGTCACTTCAGAAATTCTGGTTGATGTCTCTACGTTCATTCCTTTGTTCATGGTAGTGTTAGAAATACTGTATTTCTTTGTTGTTGTTGTTTTGTTGCATATTTTATATATAACAATATTTGCAAATCTCATACTCCCAATTTATCCCTTCTGAATTTATCTACAAGACAGAAACAGACTCAGACATAGTAAACAAACTTATAGTTACTGGGGGTAGAGGGGGTGGGAAGGGATAAATTGGGAGTTCGAGAAATACTGTATTTCAGGTGCAGTGAGATGCCAGGACTCTGTTTGGGGTGCAAAGATGAATAAGGTGACCTTACAGAGAATTATGACAATATAATATGTTATCAGTGTCTCCCGAGAGGTCTCTGTGAAATGCTGGAGAGAGAACCAACATATGTATTCATATGTTGTCTCCTGCTTTCACATCCACTCCTTTTTATATTCTTTCTCCCTCCCTCTCCATCCCCTTCCAGTCAGGGCTGAGGTTCAGACAGTAGCCCATCCAAGCCACCTGTTGGCTGCCAGGCCCTAGAAGAACACCAGCACGTGGGTTTGCCTGGCTTGGGTTGTGCATAAACAGTATAAAAACAGAAGAGAACAGACAGATATTGATCTAGAAGCTTGTACAGAAAATAAGAATTACTTCTTTTTTTAATCTGGACAGTATTTATGCCTTGGCTGCTGGCTCCATCCTCCTCTAGGGACTAAGAACATCTCATTGCCTCTCAGAATCATTTCTGAACCTGAGCCTAGATACTGCAGCAGAGTCCCTCTCCTCACCTCTTCATCAGAGTCCCATGCCTCTTGAAGACACTAACAGAGTGTCTCCTCTTCCCCATGTCTGTCTATACCGGGGAGCTCAAAGTGCTTCACAGCTACACTTGCCCCAGCATCTTGGGGGGCAGGAAGGGAATATTGTCAGTGCTCCATTGGGGCAGAGATGTCACCATGACAACCCTTGAAAAGCCCTTCTCTTAGCCTAGACCCTCATGTAATTCCAAAATATCCTTTCTGATTCCGTCTCACAGCCCTCAGAGATAAGTCCCTGAGTGTCAGGGGTGACAGACATTTCTGTTGAGGGATTATAAGTTATTTGTTGACTCTCCCTGGAAGAGCCACTCTGTCTCAGGCAGACTCAGCCAAGGAAATGGTAGGTTCGGTGCTTCCTCTTCACCCCACGCATTTGACAAAGCCCTGCGTGGCTTTGTTTCTGGGATCCTGGGGTGAGCTGCTACATGTTTCTCATCTCACAGTCACTTTACACAGCTTAAGCAGTGCTCATTTAAAACATTGCAGAGGTTTTGTGAAATGGTACCCTGTTAAAAAAATTTGAAGGTGGCTACTGATGCCCCTAAATATATGATGGGGCTGTAGCCCCAGGCATGTTGAGTGGGGGCTGCATCATGTAATTATTTCCCTTGTCTTGGTGGGGTGAGGGTTCCTTTGAAGGGCCACAGGATTCTGGAAGAAGGTGTTTATAAATCTTCTCACAGATGGCCCTTCTAGCTAAGGTCCTGTGGGACTGCATTCTGCCACACTTCCTGCTCTGGGCGTGCAGACCTAGGAAGTGGGGAGTGCGTGTGGTTGGGGCCATGCTGGGGAGGAGGACAGGGAAAGATAGGCTGATACTCTGTAGCTTTAGTCCGTCTTTTATCCTCCTCTGCTTTTCTGTATTCTGAATTGTAGGATTGGATGCCTAGGCACATTTAAGCTTTGCCCTATAGAAACAAAGGCACCCTTGCTTGCTGGGAGGGGCATATTCGCATGAACTATGCGGTGTTTGGAGGCAGAATAAGGGGTGGGTGGATTCTGGGGGCGACCCACTCAATGTTGGTGGTTTACCAGTCGCTAGAGCAATGTCTGCGTTCTCTTCTCTGATACAGGGTTAGCTCTTTGGGGCCCCAGAAGACAAATCTAGATTAGTGAAAAAATGACATGTTCTTAGCAGGCACACTGTGGCTTGTACTGAGGAAAAAGTGACCCAAATTTGAACACCCAACTTAGTAATGAATTCAAAGAGGAGGTGGCTTTTCATCTATCTTTCTGTTTATCTATAAAACTATAAAAATGCATGCTGGGACGTTAGGAGGCTGCTCCTCACAATGGCAGGAGAGCAGACTTCTACCCCGACAGCTTGGGCTCACCCTGGGAGCAGTCTGTACTCCCTCACAGAGAAAGTTGCTGTCACATTTTTCATATCAGCGTGGCGGCCCTCACCTGGGGAGTGAGGAGTCTCAGAGCAGCAGCACTGAGTGTGGCAGGAAGAGTCAGGTATTTGGACTCCAGTGTTCCCGCCCCACATCGGCTGCCCAAATAGCAGTTCCGTGTGAACTCACGGAAACCATCACTTCTGTCTACACGGAGGTTATCTTCTCAACAGAAGAATCAGGCCATTATTTCTAAGGGCTTTTCTGGCTCTGAATTCTGTGATACCGACTCTTGGAGACTTTCCCCGTTTTTGTGGGTCTGATTTTTGAATTATATACCCTTCCCTTAAAATCAGGGTTCTCCTTTTTCTTCTTATCCTTTTACCTCCTCACTCATGTCCACATGGCTGTTAAAGTATATAGTGGATTCAAACAATAAATTCTGGAGAGGGTGTGGAGGTAAGGGAACCCTCTTACACTGCTGGTGGGAAAGTACATTGGTGCAGCCACTATGGAGAACAGTATGGAGATTCCTTTAAAAACTAAAAATAGAGTTACCATATGATCTAGTAATCCCACTCCTGGGCATATGTCCAAACTCCAATTCAAAAAGATACATGCACCACAACCTTCATGGCGGCACTATCTACAGTAGCCAAGACATAGAAGCAACCTAAATGTCCATCAACAGATGACTGGATAAAAGAAGATGTGACATATACACACAATGGAATACTACTCAGCCATAAAAAAGAATGAAATAATGCCATTTGCAGTAACATGGATGGACCTAGAGACTATCATACTAAGTGAAGTAAGCCAGAGAAAGACAAATATCATATGATATCACTTAATGTGGAATCTAAAAATAAATGAGACAAATGAACTTATTTGCAAAACAGAGATAGACTCAGAAAACAAAATTATGTTTACCAAAGGGGAAAGGGAGGGTAGCAATAAATTAGGAGTTTAGGATTAGATACAAACTGCTATATATAAAATAGATAAACCAGGTCCTACAGTATAGCACAGGGAACTATATTCAAAATCTTGTAATAACCTATAATGAAAAAGGATATAAAAAAGAAAATGTGTGTGTGTATATACATATATAAATATGTGTGTGTATGTGTATATAAATATATATATATATATATATAGAGAGAGAGAGAGAGAGGGAATACAGTTAATTGTTGTGGAAAGATGTCCTTGATGTGTTATTGAATAAAAAAATCTACTTGCAGAGAAGTGGGCATGGTATGGTCCATTTCTGAAATAATAATGATAGTCATATTAGTACAAATCCACATCTTTTATTTGAACTCTTGGGGCCAGATGTGTTGTTGAATTCAGGAGTTTTCAATATTACATAGGGCCATGTGTTGTCTGTTAAATAATACTTCCTCTGGGGGCTGGGATGGCACCCTTCATTGCTTCTGCAGTGAAACGTGAATAGTCATTCAAAGTGGGATGAATGAAAATGGCAAATTGTCTTACATTTGTTGCAGTCAGATTTTGACAACAAATGTTATAAAAGTTTTCAGTGTTTTGGAGCATTTTGAATATCAGGATTGTAGGTAAGGGATTACGGACCTGTGTAGCCAAAGGGGAAAAATTCTGGAAGAGTGTGTATTAAATTCTTAGTGATGGTTTTCTTTGGTGGAGAAGTAGGGTGGAGTTATGGAAGACTTTTATTTTCCAAATCATATATTTTTTCTGGTAAGCACATATAATGTCATAATCAGAAAATGTGAGTAAGGACATGTGTAAAAATAGGTAGAGACACATTTAACAAATCTATAGCAGTGTTTATGTAAGGACATCATGGTTTGAATGATTTTTTTATCAGTTTTTCAAACTTTTGAAGTGTGACTATTTTCTATATACTTACATTTTCTTCTAGATAATATTAGAAAAAATATAAAAAGGATATGTGATAATAATTAAGAAGTGGTAAAAAATAAGCCCCTTGTAGTCCCATGTGGGAAATCAGGAGACACCTCCTCCCTGCTGCTTTGTACAGCACATTATATGAAAATCACATGGAAGAAGCAAATGATGATAGACAAAATACAATGTATAGGAGAACACTTTAATGGACACATAAGACCTTAGAAATAAAAGGTGTTATTGAAGTAACATTGCCATTCTTTTGGGGCGAGAATGAATGGAGTTAGTGGGAATTGGCTTTGTCTGAAAATTGACTGGAAGAATCCTTCCAAAATTGAAGGAACTTGGAGTTTTATGTATGGAAAGTAAGTGCGATGGTTGATAGTTGATTGTTTAATTTTATTAGTCAATATATAAGGATCTAATTATTCTTAATTTTCACACTTTTTCATAATTCTAATTAAAATATATTCATTTGTTGCTTTGCATTATTTACTATCCTCCTGTTGCTATTTCTTTTTCTTTTCTTTTCTTTTCTTTTTAACAAATAACACTTGTCTGTGCCAGTAGCTCTTCCTTTTAATCCCCACCCCCCATATCTAGGGGTTGTTTTCTTATGAAAGATTTTCTAAATGCAGTAAGAACTTAAAGTTTATTCCATAAGCATTTATTGAGCACCTACGATGTGTTGAGGCTCTGGAGATGAATTTTTAGAACCTATGCTTGAGCTGTATGCATTTCCTGGAACTCTTTCCCTATAACCTGGTTAATTCTCCATTTGAATTCCACTTCGTCAGGAAGCCTTCTCTGAGTCCCCCAAAGCAGTTTAGGTTTTTCTTTGCATTTTCTTCTCATTTAATCACAACTGTAAACAAATAGTCATTGTTGGATTATTTGTTTCATTTCTGCCTTCCTCATTAGACTGTCATCTCTGAGAAGAGGTCCCATGTCTGATTTGTTCCCCTTGGGGCCCTCTCTACCTGGTACTTTACTAGGCACTCAAATATCTCTAATAGATGAGTGCTTGGATAAATAAATGAACAAGTGTTTGCATGTGTTCCCTGCTTTGAGAAACTTAGAACATTAGAGGTGAACAATGGATTGGGTTGATCATTTCAGTGGTATGTAAGTGCTTTATGAAAATAAACTTTTTCCCCTTTGCAACAAAGCCCCCAGAGGAGGACTCAATGCCAACGTGTTATTCCATGTCTAATCTGATTCTGCCCATATTCTGCAGTAGGAATGGGCTCATCTTAAGGTTTTTTTCTGCTAAAGGTGTTGCTTTTCTGTACAAATCCTTCTTTATCTGTCATTGCATTGTATACCATTAACATTCTCCTTTTGGACTTATTTTGACATTTTTGTTGTCTTGTTTTCCTCATATTAAAAAAAAAACAAACCCTGCTTTTTCAGGGTCTCGTTTACTGGTATCATCTGATAGCTATAGCTATTTTTGTCTTTATGCCATTTTAAAATCTTCTGGTCCCTTGAGGAAAGGGATGGCTTGATCTCCGATAGTATCTAACACAGATTCATTCAGAAGACAGTTGGTAATAAAAATTTAAATAGGATACTTTGGAAGATTCATGTTCTTACGTATGTTTTAATGTATCCTTTGGGTTAAATGGAGGACTTTTTAAAAAAAAATAATCATCAAATAAGTATTTGAGTAATTGGACCAAAATTTATCTTCTTACCTTTTTATTAAAAACATACACTAAGTAATTTTAAGGGAAAATTCGGTAGTCTCATGTTCAAGATTGAAGTCTCTTGCTTTGATTTATCATTTGCTTCGTTGGTGGCTTCTGAATTCCTTTCTTGGAATGTTGCTACTCAGGGCCAATGTTGTTAGTATTGCTACGTCATAATTTTATTTGTTGCTACTTCCACATTCTAGCTGACCTGGACTCTAGAAGGTCTCCACCAAAACACCTGTAAAATTCAGTCTGAATTTAGAAGTGCCACTTGCAAGAGAGCAACCTCAGGCTCATGAGACGCAAATGAAGTTTCCTTTAATCATAGATCTCCTCATACATAATAAAAACTGGCAGGTGACTCACCAGGGGTGGAAGCCTGGAAAACAACCTGCTGAGGAGGGTAGTCTTTCAGGTAACACATCACCACCCTTTTGAAGCATCCAGAAAACCTGAAGAGCAGGAACTGCCAGTCAGACTGACTGAACGCTTGGCATTCTTTCATGGAAAGATGACAGCTCATCCAGGATGAAAGAAGAAGTGGAGGGGGGCATGAAACAGGAGGGTGACCTGACATTTCCACTGTTTGTAGGCTTCTAGCTCTCGTGCAGTGGTTGTTTGAGCGAGGGGAGGAGTTGGAATCATGTACTTTACTGTTGATGTCTAAGAGGATGTGTTGTACCATTTTGTCGAGGAGGGGAATTTGTACTCATTTTATCCTTATGTCAGTTCAGCATCCACTGTTTATAATCCCTGCTATTCCCCTCACACTGAGCCCTGGGACTCTACTGATTGTAATTCTAGCATCATTTTAAGAATTGAGACTCTCCTGTGTCAGATTTTTGTGAAATTTGAGAGCCAAAAGACTTTTTACAGGCTATTTCTGGCTTTGCCACTAATGTGTTTTGAGTGTTAGTTGATTTTTGTCTCAATTTAGAAGCATAAGTAGTAAGAGTCAAAGGACTTAATTGAGTGTTATTTTGGTAATTTATTAAGTGTCATCTTGGGAGATCTTTGGGGAGAAAAGAAAGTTATTTTCCTTAGTTCTTTGTTACTTTGGGTAGAACCCACCAGGGAGTCAAACAAAGACTACATTAGACATCTGGTGGTGAGGAGGGAGGATGGTGGTTCATCTGAAGACTGATCAGTCCCCCAATTCTATAGTATATCTGTGCTTCTACCATCCTTGCCCAGCAGCCCCAAAGCCAGGACTGCCTTCTCCACGCCTGTACTGGGGCCACCATGCTGTGCAGGGAGAACTGAAAGCTGGGCAGGTTGATGCTGTCCATTTCATCCCCCTTCTACTGAATGATTAGTCCAAGCAGTTGGTTCTCCAGAAGGCCTCTCCACCCCCTCACTCAGATGACCCTACATCTGACTCTAGTCGTCTAGAATGATCTCCACCAATTTCCTGTCTTGATGCCTGCAAAAATGTGGGTAGTCACCTCATCTGCTTTCCTCCAGGTTTCTCCCAACCCCTCCTGCTTCCTCCTAGGCTTTACTCTATTAGTCATTGTGCCTTCATCTCTAATTTTCAACCTTTGCATCTTTACTGTCTCTTTCCCTTTGGCTGTGAAGTGCTCTCAGCGTTTCCTATGTTTGTGTTTCTTGTACCTAAATGAGCTATCTGTCAGATCCAGTGGATGTAATGCACTCTCTTCTCCTGAAGAGTCTCTGGCTTCTAGAAGGGATGGTCTATGCCTCTGCTTTTCCTGCTGCTTCTCTGTCTTCTGTCTCCTTTGTGGACTTCCCCTCTTTTATTCAGCCCTTGCTGTTCAGTTCTGGGAGTCATGCTCCTCTATTCTCTACTCTGGCTTCAGGGCTTCATCTGCTCATGGGGTTTTCATCACCATCTATGTCCCGTGATCCCCTAGTTCTCTGCCTTACACTGCAGCCTGGTGTCCACATCTGCTGTTTACCACATGGATGTCTGAAAGCCTCCTTAATTGTACAGGGGTTGAATGCACCAACTTTCCTCCTAAAGCTGCCCTTTTCTCCCATCTTCAGAGACTGTGTTGCATGGTGGTGAAGGTTGGCGCTCTGGAATCAGAAAGACCTGGATTCTGGCACTCCTTATTGTTGGATCTTGAACAAATCATTTCATTCCCAAGCCTCAGTGTCTTTCTTTTTAAAATTGGGATTAAAAAATAGCACCTATCTCAGAAGGTTCTTATGAGATAGATTCCAATACATCAGTCTGGTGGCTGGCTCAGAATAAGAATGCAAGAAATACTGGTGGTATTCTATCCTCACTCACTGAGTCATCCTTAATACCTGTTTTCTTTAGCTCCAAATCCAGCCCATCACCTTGTGTGGCTGATTTCTAATTTCCGTTTATTTCCTAGTTCAGGAAATTTCTGAGTTTCCTCTCCTCTTAATTCTCACTGCTACTGCCTGCATGCAGGCCCTCATGATTGCTCTTCAAGATAAGGCTACAGTCTCCTGCCTTTTTTTTGTTCCTGCAAGTCCAGTATGCTCCTAGGTGGCCTCTCTCTAATAGGACCACTTCCCTGGTTGAAACCCTCTCATGACTCTCATTATGTGTAAATCAAAGACAGCCTCCTTACCATGGTATACCTGGCTGTCCCCTGGCTCTTGGTGGCATTTTAGTCTATTTTTTCACCACTCCCTGACTTCAGCTTACTATGTGAACAAAATGTCTCTCTGTTCCCTATGCATGCCATGGGGTTTAGACTCTTTATCACCTGTATTATCCACACTACTAAGGAATGCTTCCTTCCCTGCTCTTGCCTTACTAATGCCTTCTCATTCTGAGGACTGAGCTCAGTTGCCACCTCCTCCAGGAAGCCTTCCCTGACTCTCCCAGGATAGATAATCTTCCACAGAATCCTGTCATTCTCTGTACTCATCATTCATTTATCATGTTAAATCATGATCAGTTTATGGTCTTTGCTTCCAACATAAATCCTGACAGGCCGACACTATGTATCATTCAATCTGATATAGTTTGTGCCTAACTGAATGCTTGACATGTAATAGGTACTTCTGAAATGTTTGTTAAATGAATGACTGAATTTAAGAACAAGCAAACCTCCAGTTGACCTTGATTTTCCTGTTTGTGTGGACTACAGGGGCAGGGCTGGGTATCAGCAGTTCAAGCCTTGGCTGAGCAGCCACAACAGAAGTAGACACCCTGGTATCTCTTCCTTAGAGACCCTAGTCCTAAGTGACAGTCCTGGAGTGAGACTGTCAACTCAAGAATGTCAGAGCCTGAAACTTATTCCTTTGAAGAATAAAATATTTTACATTATTGGCTTATTTTTTTTTCCAGGGGACATGTTAATATTTTAAAAACCTGTGGTAATGTTAACACTTTCTATTTGTATGAGAACTTCCCTGATGGGAGATAGTGCAGGTGTAAAGGTTTCTGAGTAGTGTTACAACACGCTGGAACTACTTGCCATCGAGGTGGAGGTAGAGAATACGTGTATGCTCTGAGACAGAACTTCTTTAGAGATGGAATGGACACTGACCTACTTTATAGGCGGCCTGTTTCCTAATGGCTGAACACTGAAATGCTGAGGACATTTTAGAACCCTGCTGCCCAATTCAGTGGCCATTTGCCACATTTGGCAACTTCCATTTAAACTAAATTGAAATTTTGAAAATTCAGATCCTTAGTCACATTAGCCACATTTCAAGTTCTCAATAGCCACCCTGTATGGCTAGTGGCTACCATATTGGACATCTCAGATATAGGACATTTCCTGCATTGCAGAAAGTTCTCTTGGACACACTGTTTATGAATGTAAAAGTCTTGATGGATGGTATCAAAACCACCTTACCACAGAGGGAGTTTTGCAGAGCTATGAAATAAGAATTCTTACTGGGAATGCTGTGTAATTGCCATGTCATTTTATGTTGTTTATATAGCATTATATCACCTTATCATTTGAGCTTGTGTTTATCTTTAGGGACAATAGCATTCAGACACCAAATGTTCTATCATCTGTCTGGAAATGTTTTCTTAGACAGCTGAACAGGGAAAATGAGGAATGAGAGTTGATAAACGGAATTATTTTTCTTTGCTTCACATCATCGGAAAAACTCAGAGTCTAAATGTGTCCTGGCACTAAATATTTACATTTCTTAAAGAAGGCTGTGTGTGCACATGGGCGTGTAGGTGTTGGATAAAAGGGAAACAAATGATTTGTCTTGTGGGATAATATAAAAACACTTTAAAAATTAAAAGCAAAATGAAGGCTAGATTGTCTGCTTTCTTTTGTTTACTTCCGCATTTGCCTCATCCATTTGGCTTCCAGTGGCCTAAATTAAGAAATTTTAGAAGCAAGCATAGGCTTTGTTGACCTGGAGCCATGCTAGGAAGCCCTAGCTGTCTTGTGGTGCCATGGAACTCACTGGAATGTTTCATGGTGGAGCAGCAACTTTGTACACTGAATCCCTTGGATACCATACCGTGGACGGATAGGAGGGACAAGAGTGATCATTCAGAGACAACAAGAGTGGGAGACCCACACAGCTCATCTCACTCACACACAGATTCAGCAACAGCTGCCATGCGCAGAGAAAATGGTACGAGCTATTCCATGATTAAAGACCCTGGGAGGCCAGAGCTGACTCCATCTGGACAGCTTTGGAACCCAGTTCAGAGGCTGCAGCAGGTGGGCTCTTTTTTGGATTATGGAGACCTGTTTGGTTTCATATCAGCACCTTCTTCCCCCAGCCTGTGTAAGACAGTGCCTGGGGATGATATTAGGTTTAACTTTTTCTTGAGAGGAGGGATGTGAGCTTGAGGGTGAAGGGCACAGAATTTCTACTCTGACCCTCCTCTGCCTTTGTCTTCTTAGGGCGCTCCATTATTGAGGAAGAAAATAGAGGGCCTCTAAGTTGGAGTAGCATGTGGAAAGGTTTGTAAGAGTGTAGAGTGAAGGGTTTTGATCCTAGATAATAATCACAGTGGTTGTAGTGCAGGCAAAGTGGGCTCCGGCCCCACGTTACAAGTGTATTTTACCAATGAGCTTTTATTTAGCAGTGGAACATTGGAATTTCAGAGTTAATTATTTGTTCATGGCTTTTGTAAAATCTTCAACTTTGTCTTCTTTAATCACAATGGGGCTTATTTTATACCCTTAGCCTAGTGTTACGAACGTAGGTTTTGGAGGAGATAGACAGGGGATGGAAATCCATGGTCACTGTTTGGACAAGTTATTTAAATATCTGAGCCTTAAATTTTACAACCTATAAAATGGGAATAATAATGCTTACCTCACAGACAAGAGAAGGACATCTTCATGTGTGGAATAAAAAATTAAGTCAGGTTGACTCATTTTCAGAAAGGCCTTTGGACATTAATAAACATGCCGTATTTCTTGTTGTATTTTATGATTGGTCATTTTTTTGAGTTTTACCACATGTATCCATTTAGTGTTATAAAATTATAAGGAGAAAGGGCTCTTGATGAAATCAATCTCAGAATCTGCTGCTGTTAGAGTTAATCAGAAAATAAAATTGAATGTGATCAAAGGATCTGTTCCTTTTAAGACAAAACATTGTGTTATTTCAAGGAAAACAAAGGAGTCAGGAGACATGAGAAAACTAGGAAATTCAAAGAATATTCATTAAGAAAAACCCTTGATTATTTGAACTTTGGAGTAATATCATTGTTCACTGATTTCAATCCAGCCTAAGAGAAAAAAAAAGAATCCAACTTAACTTCCAGAGAGTTTCTGAGGACAGACTACTCAGTTTTGAGTGATCATGTATATTATTACAGACTTGCAAAAGTCAGGTTTCATGTGACTGTGACACAGAGGAGGTGGAATAATCAAGTGTTCCTCCTCCCATGAACACTATGCAGTGATCATCACAGAAGGAAACGAAGTTCCCTCTCCTTAATGGCCTGGGCTGCTTGAGGCAGCATTACTGAAGGTGTGTTTTGTTGAAGCCACAACATGTGTTGATGGCTCTCTTTGCACCCAATACTGGGCTAATCTCTGGAGGTACAAGAATAGGTAAAATATAGTCCCAGCCTTGGAGATGCATATCATGTGGAAGGGAATGTGGACATGAGCACAGGCAATGTCAGTATCAAATGATGAGCACCAATACAGGGAGCTGGGAGACCACAGAAGACAGCTCCTTACCCTGTGTGAGAAGAGCAAAGGTCAGGAGTAGGCTTCCTGGAGAAGTCACCTGAACTGAGTCTTGAGTGATGAGTAGGACTTAGATGATGAATGGGCAGGAGAGAAGGGCATTGTCTGTAGGCTAAGGGAATAGCATGAGTGTTAATGCATTAAACAGCCTGTTTATACTGGTAAGTGCAAGGCTTTCAATGTTGACCAAGTATAAAGCAGGGGGTTGGGGGTCAAGGGCTTTCAGGGGAGTAGTGTGGTTGAGGGCCAGACCATGAATAGCCAGGCATTCTATGTGAGGGCTTAGGGTATATGCTTTAGCTGATGGGGAACCACTGAAGAATTTTAACCAGATTTGCCTTTTAGATGGGTTGCCATGGCAGCTCGGTGGCTCACAGATTTAAGGCTGAATGGCTGGAAGCTATCATGGTAGGCCAGATGAGAGAGGATCAGCCATGCCAAAAAGGGCTGGAGAGAAGACAGTTTTGAGAAGGTCCCATGATGAGAAGTTTGTAACTTGGATCGCTTGGCTATTGGGAGTGAATGAGATGGAGGAGACCAGAATGACTCCTAAAGTTCTGGTGTCATTATGGATCTAGGGAATGTAGGAGAAAGAATTGATGTGGTAGCCAAGGTGATATACTGATTTTAAAGGGGGTGGCAAGGGATAAATTTGAGAGTTTGAGATTTGCAAATGATAGCCACTATATATAAAAATAGATAAAAAAATGAATTTCTTCTGTATAGCGCAGGGAACTAAATTCAGTATCTTGTAATAACCTTTAATGAAAAAGAATATAAGAATGTATGTATACATATGCATAACTGGGACATTATGCTGTACACCAGAAATTGACACATTGTAACTGACTATACTTCAATAAAAAAAGAAAATAATAAAGTATCTACCAGCCAACTGAATGTGGGTCTGAAGCTCTGGGAGGGTGGGTAGCTGGAGACAGGGACCTGGGAGTCACCCAAATAGAGGTGGACATTAGAATCAGATGAGTATTTTGATGCTCAAAGAGAACACAGAATGAAAAAGGTAGAGGGCAGAGGATGAAGCCCTGCAGAATAGCAGACAGAAGTGGAGGGATGGATGAAAGAAGGCATTCCTAGAAAAGACTGAGAAGAATGAGTCTGAAGATAGAATCTGTGTTTATCGTAGACGCAGGGAGGGGGAGACTTTGAGGAGGCTTGTGGTTGAGACAGCGAACCCTAGGTCACCCCAAGTATTTGATGAGGTAGTAGTCAAGGTGGAGTGGGTTTGGGAGTTTGAAGAGAAAGGAACATTCCAGTCAGAAGAAAATGGGAAGTGAGTTGATCAATGAAGAGTGAATGAAATGTGAAGAGGTGCTGAGGCCTGAGATGAGAGACTCTTACCTTCACTGGCCCCATACATGGGGCTCCTCAGCCTGTATGCAGAAGCAGAGGCAGCAGATGATGAGATTGGTCCAGGGTGGGGTTTTGCCAGTCAGAGTGGCAGAGGAGCAAGGTGTGAGGACATGGGGGTGCTGGCAAGAATCGGGAAGGAAATGTGGCCCAGAGGGGGTCTCAGAGGTTGGAAGGACACAGCTCGTGGCCTTGGAGGGCTCTGTGTGGTCAAAGGACAATTGTAGCGGGAGCAGGCAGCGGGCCGTAGGGTGGTGCAGATTTCAGGACAGAGCAGTTGCAGGTTGTGATCATGGGAGTGGGTGGCAGAAGTAGCCTGGCATAGAAGTAGCTGAGTGGAGGACAGACCCTGAGGAAAACTCTAGAAACAGGACTTTGATTCCACTTGGACAGGCTTGTAGGATTCACTCTGAATTACAGAATAAAAATGTATAGAATAAAAAAGTGTATTGGTGTTTAAGCACACGATAGATAGGTGTGTGTCCAAAATATTGTGAGCAGTCTGGCTAGATGTGGGGGCATCTCACCTTTGTATCTCTGAAGACACTTGTTGGGATTCTGCTGTCATTTATTCAAGGTGTGGAAACCAGTCTGGGTTTGTGACTCTTTAAGGACGAAAATAAGAAAGCTTCAACGATGAATATAATTTATGATAAGACTTTGTATGTATATATACTTTTCAAAGTTGTTTCAATGTTTGCTATTCAGTTTAGTTTGGTGGTTCTGGGTAATCTATTAAAAGTCAATTTTTAGTGTGTTACTTTCTGCAGAGAGGGTTGAAAAAGAGTACATAACCCGCATATTTCACTGAGTAAGAGAATGGGTTATTAACAAAAATAACTGAAAGCTCTAAATTTAAGTCTTTTCCTCATGCTAAGGAAGGCAATAGATTGATGCTGAATTATATGTGCTTCTATGAAATCCCCCCTGAAGTCTCATTTGTAACTTTCTGTGTTTCTGTATTTGGTATTTTTTTTAACTGCAGGTATGTCTTCTAAGATGAGAAAAAATAGAAATAAATCACATTAGTGTGTATTTTCTGGTCTCCTACCATGTGCTGAGTGGTGGGAGAATGTGAAGATGCAAAAGACTTGCTTTTTGCATCCCAAGAGCTTCAAGTTTAGTTGAAGAAAGAAGACGTAAACACAGGAAAAGTTAGATAATTATGCAGGATGTAAATAGCAAGGCGTGACATGACTAATGGACAGAGGCATTGTTCAGGCAGCAGCTCCACAGGAGGTCAGGAGAAAGGCCATTTCTGGCAGTGACGGCAAAGGAAGGGGTGTAGTGACAAAAAATGAAGGGAAAGAAGGAAGGAGTTAAGTAGAGGGACTGAAACTTGGGAGTTACGAAGCCTTGTTCCACAGCTTCTGCTTTACCTTTTGCCTCGATTTCCCAATCTGTAAAGGGAATGATGGTGTGCCGCCTCCCAGACAGTCAGAAGGTGAGACGGTGATTGCAAAGGTCTTTGCAAATAAGCCTGGTCCTTCTGTCACATGTATGAGTACAAACTGCACACCTTTGGAAAGTACATGAAGTTTTAGTTATTAGGGTCTCATTTCTGTTGTTCTTGAGAAAAGATAGGAATTCATAAGCCAAACAGGAGAGGAGCCAGATTCCAATTTAGGAAAGTAATTTGTGATTCACTTGTT
The DNA here is from genome assembly GCF_036321535.1 of Camelus dromedarius. NCBI lineage: Eukaryota > Metazoa > Chordata > Mammalia > Artiodactyla > Camelidae > Camelus > Camelus dromedarius. Next base: position 59,681,680 of record NC_087440.1, read on the forward strand.
CACCCGGCATCCTTAAATAAGTCAGTGGAAGTTGCAGGTTGGCTAGTGACCACTTTGGGTGACCCTTGGCCCCCAGCATTTTGGAGACCATGGCCTCAGATTTCACGAGCTTTCTGGATACAAGGACATGAGTGTTAGTCACTTCAACTTTGTTCTTAATCGCTTTGGGGATGTGAATGGTGTTCATTAGGCAAGGAAGCTTGTACCCAGACTGTAACAAATGTGGACCCTTCTTGTACAACCAGTGATCCTTTATCTCTGTATTCCAGGTTTATGCAAATATTTATACTTGCCTCAATTGCCAAAGACTTTGAGGCATTCAGGGCTCCTGGGATCTTAGTGTAGTGGGGATGAAAACTGGACCTTAGAACTTTAACCTTAAATCCACTGAGAGTACTTCTCTGTCTAGGGAGGTGGGGCCTTCTGCTGTGGTCTTCCCTTCTCTAAGGCAGCAGTAGTGAGATGGACTAGAAGTGAAATTTCAGAGAGAAATATTTTGAGTAGGGAATTCTCTTATCTTCGGTGCCTCCACTTGCTTACATGTTTTGTTGTTCCACTCCTTCGCTGCTTCTGGAACTGGTGACCCAACGGTCCTCAGTGTGATTTTTTTCTTGCTTTGGCTGATTGGGGACCTAGAGCTAAGAGAAGGCAGGAGGTGTGACAGGAAACTATGCTGAAGAACAATGGGAAAGAGGAGGGGCAGGAAGATGAAGAAAGCATGCATGACAGACACAGGGAGGGGTCGGGTCAGCTCATAGTTCTCAAAGTGACGTCTGCCCCTTCCCCAGTCTAAACGTCCACACCTGACTCAACGTCCTCAGAGGACACGCACCCAGAAAAACAAATAGGAGATGGCGCGACTCTAGTATTGCATATGTGTGTGTGTGTGTCAGAGGTCGGCCCTGATGTAACTGCCTCTGAGGTCACTGTGGGTGAGGTTACTTGTAAGAGGCCCCACATGCCCGAGCCACCCCGTGGTGCTGCTCTCCTCCCATGATTTCCCGATTTCCAGCACCCACCTTAGTGCCTGGCACACAGGAGGTGCTCAGGAAATGTCTGCTGGGTGAATGGGTGCTACCTCTGACCTTTGCCGGAGGTTCTGTGACGTGGAGTAATTCTACAAAGAGCAAGAGGGCCCAGGGTGGATTTGTGTCCTGCTTGTGACTTTCTTGTAACAACTGCAAGTAACGCGTTACCCAGAGAGACTACGGGCTCTTAACTGGCACTCCTCCGAGGAGCCTCCAGGCATCTGAGGGCCTCCTGAATAGGATGCAAGGTTACGATTTTCTAGGGAGAGAGCCAGGGAGGTCTAAGACCCCACCTGGCTGAGGGGCAGTGCTTTGACCCAGCCATGGGCATTCCAGTACCTTCTAGTTCCACATCTAGTTCCTAACACAGCCCACCTTTTGCCTCTCATTATGGGGGGGAGAAAAAGGAGAAATCGTGCCTCCAAGATGATCTTCCTTTGAGGTCCGTGTGTGTCTGGACAGGGAAGAAGGCCTCCTGCTGATGGCCGTCTGCCTAATGCCTGAGACGGAGAGGCTCCTCTAGACCGATTTGTAAGGAGCACCTTTAAAGGCAGAACCGACTTTATGGAGCCTTGCTCAGCAGACACACAGATGTTTATGAAGTAACAAAGGAGGAGAAACTAGGCCAGAGGTCAGAGGACTTAACGTTGATGTGCCCTTTGGCAACTCATGTAAGTAACTCTCCTGCAGGTATTTTCCATCTGTAAAACTCGGGCTGGGACTGATCATCTCCTGACTGGAGCTGACAAGGTCAGTGTGCCATGGAGGTCTGAACGTTCTTGCAATGAAAAAAAAATGTAAAATAGAAAGATGTTTGATTATACATGGCGATCCCCCCTCCCTTTCTGCCCAGTAAATTCATTAAAATTTTTGCAGCCTTTGAAATGATGCATTGGATATAGGCATCCAAAGCACAGCTGATAATAATTGGTACTTATGGGGAATTGCTTGAAGGCTATTCAGCCATGCATTCATGTAGTCACTGCTCATTTATTCAGAAAAATGTGTAGAAGTCTATCTAATGTGTGTCAGGCCATGGAAACATTTCAGCCCATGCTTCCTCTCAACACCCGCACTGCATACTTGGCCACATGGCTTGGGTTTTGTAAATCAGCTTTAGAAGAATGCTGCTAGAATTTGCTGCACGAACTGCACCGTGAATTTATTGTTGGGATATTTCTGAGCAGGTGTGTAACCACTTTCAGTGCATCCTATATGAAGATGTACTGAAGCAGTGGTTCTTAAACATTAGACTGCGTCAGTATCGCCTGGAGGGCTTGTTAAACCACAGATTGCTAGGCCCACCCCCAGAGTTTACGATTCACAGCTTAACTATTGGCAGTTTTAAGGAATGTCCGGGTGATTCTGATGTGGCTGGTCTGGGGACCACACTTAGAGAACCACTGCATTCGAGATACTTCTTTAAACCTAACTAAGGGCTTTGGAAGCTCTGTCCTCCTGAGGGATTGGAGTGGTTTGATTATGGTTAATGTGACACATGTTTGTGATATTTGATTCCTTTTTTTGCTTTACTTCAGAAATTTGGATTCAAATATTTAGTTCAACTTTAATAAAAGTTAAACTGTTCACATTTAATCTTGGCCCTGGCCTTGATCTCCTATTTCATTTTCCCCATTCTGATTGGTTTGACCTGTTTATATTTTGCAGTTTTATTATATAACTTCCTGTAAACTGACTCTGTTTTGTGGAATATAGTATATATTGGTAAAAACGATAGCAGTCACTGTTCTTTTCTTGGGCTTTTGGCTTTCAAATCAGCTATAAAATATTATGTTTTTATTTATCTTTTATAAGCTATTGGGAAATTTTTCTTTTTTTAACATTTTTTATTGATTTATAATCATTTTACAATGTTGTGTCAAATTCCAGTGTTCAGCACAATTTTTTAGTCATACATGGACATATACACACTCATTGTCACATTTTTTTCTCTGTGAGCTACCATAACGTTTTGTGTATATTTCCCTGTGCTGTACAGTATAATCTTGTTTATCTGTTCTACAATTTTGAAATCCCAGTCTATCCCTTCCCACCCTCCGCCCCCCTGGCAACCACAAGTCTGTATTCTCTGTCTATGAGTCTATTTCTGTCCTGTATTTACACTAAAATATTATGTTTTAACTGTTCAGTGTATTAGCTATGGGAGTCGGTTCTCCAGAAAGGTTGAATTATTAACAGCAACTAACCCAAGTGGACTGCAAATAAAAAACTGGGTAGGTGGGTGAGAAAGTTCCCAGTAAAAATATATGGAGCTTTTTTTTAAACAATTGGCACATAGATAATATGACGTAATATGTATGATATAGATATAAGCAGAAATTTACATTTTCTGAGAACCTTACTATATAAAAGCAAACTGTACAGTTTCTCAGGTTGTGGGACGAGCAGAGAAGGGATGGAGTGGTGAGAACAGAGAAGGTAGGACTAATTACAGTGGTTGCCAAGCTTCAGCGGGCGTCTGAGTCCATTGCCTTAGGAGTTGGTTACCTGGGATGCTGGTTGACCAGGCCTGGGCTTGGGGCCTGCATTTGTATTAAGTCCATCAGGAGATTCTGGCTCAGGGTGGTGGGGTGGGGCACCTGGGAGAAGTCTTGCAGCTTTTGCCCCTTTAACCCTGGGGAGAAAAATGAAAAGTGAGGGTGTCTTGGAAACCTGTTCCCAAGTCTGTTTATTTATTTTTATTATTATTTTTTGGCAGAGGATGAGGTTCAGATTTTCTGCAACTCTTTGTGAAATCAGACAGTGCAAAGGGCATAACATCATTTGAATTGCACAGCCTTGGCTTTCCCCCAGAAGTACTCATTATGCTTGATGCCAGCTGGAAGCAGTATGTAGCTGATTTCTCTCTGTCTCTCTTACTACTTTTAGTTTAAGGGAAAATACTTCACCAGTAGGTTGTCTGAAAACAATTTGGAGAAAGGGAATGAGTGGGAGTACTAAAAAAAAAAAAAAACGTCTTGGGGTTCTCACCGAGGGTCTTCCCCAGGAGAGTGGAAGAACACTAAACGCTGCAGTATGAAAACTGGCTCAGACTGGGGTGTGCTGACCCCGCGCAGGATGGGGAAAGTTGGCAATTGGGACAACCTAGCATTAGTATGGTCATGCTGCCTACACGATCAAAAAAGCTCAGGTCGCCTCCTGCACTGCCGCCTCCGGCTGGCTTTTCATCCATATTTTTCACCTGTAGTACTGTTACTAATTCAGATTTTAATTTCTCTAAGGGTTACCTGGGTATAGGGCTCCACGGAGGCAGGTTTTATTTAAAAGCTACCTTTCTTAAATAGACGTTTTGTTTTAGAACAGTTTCAGATTTACAGCAAAATTGGGACGATAGTACAGAGACTTCCCATACGCCTCACGCCCAGGTTCCTCTATCATTAATGTCTTATGTTAGCCTGGTACATTTGTCGCAGCTGATCACCCAATAATGATACATTATTACTAACTAAACTCCATTGTTTGTTTAGATTTCTTTAGTTTTTCCTCATGTCCCTTTTCCCGTCCAGGATACGATGTTATATTTAGTTATCATGTCTCAGGCTCCTTGAGACTGTCACAGTTTCTCATTTTCCTTATTTTTGGTGAGTTTAAAAGCTTGAGGAGCACTACTCAGGTATTTTGTAGAAAATCCTTCAATTTGGGGTTGTCTGATGTTTCGCTTGAGGTTAGACCAGAATGAGGGGTTCGTGGGGAAGACGACCAGAGGCCAAGTGCCATCTTTCATCACATCCCATCAATTACGTCACTATGCATTACGTACACACAGCCTTGCAGACAACTCACTGCTGTTGATATGACCCTTGATTGCCTGGATGAGCTCTTGTGTGTTAGGTTTTTCCCATAGGTTGCTCTTTCCCCTTTTCCCATCCAGTACTTTTTGGAAGGAAGTCACTATGCACAGCCTGCACTTAGGGTGTGGAGTGTTACAGTCCACCTCCTGGAGTGGGGGGCAGTGTGTACACACATTATTTGCTTGCAAGATTTCCCCCTCCTGTTTATTTATTCAGCACTTTCTTTAGGTCCACATGGACTGGTGGATATTTTCACTTCAGGTTGTAAGCCAACATTCCATTATTTCATTGCTCCAACTGTTCCAGCTTGGTCTTTGGGAGCTCTTTTAATAAGCTCCTGTGTCCCTTGATGACACGGACCCATCACTGTGGGTTTTTTTTGTTTTTTCTTTGTGCACTTTATTCCTTCCAGCACTACATGATGCTCCAGGCTGATTTTGTGTGTTCCTTGCCCCAGCCCTTGAATCAACCATTTCCCACAGAGCACCAGTTCCTTTTGGCGGAGGATGGTATTAGAAACCGCGGTCTGGGCACTGGGTGTCCTTGTTGATCCTGGAGTGTCATTGCTTCTAGGTCCTCTCAGCAGACATTGCAAAGAATGAGATGTGTATATACTAAGCCTTGTGTGTGTACACATATCTCTTAAGTATTTCTCTCTATATTAAGCCAAATGTGAGTTGACACTGATGTCTTCAACTCCCATAGCTAGTACAGGGATTGTTCTAGCCTTTCTCCCTTGCTGGTCTGCAAATTCCAGCAATGAAATTTGCTTCCCACCACCTGCCATCCATTTACTTGCACATGTAGTGGTTTCAGAATGGTTAACTGGTACATCCTACCCCCACCCCTCAACTTTTCCAGCTAGAATTCAGTGCTTATGTGAAGTTTCTTTTGCCTTTAGTCTTAAGAGTCTCCACTCATTTCCAGAGTTACTAGGTCAGTGCCTTTTCCCTTCCTCCCTTCAGTGAGGTCATCTCATATGTTTTGAGTGCACTTGATTCTGGAGTTGTAGTCTCTGCTCCATCCAGGAGATCTCTGATCTCCCTGAATGCTTTTTCTCTAATTGCATACATTCAGGTTCACTGTGCTGTAAAGTTCTACGGGTTTTGGTAAATGCTTAGTGTCCTGTATCTGTCGTTACATCATCATACAGAATAGTTTTACTGCCCTAAAAAAATCCCTTGTGCCAATGAAGCATTTTTAAGAGCTTGAAAGTGTGGCTAGGTGGAAGAAATAGGAATGAACATTAGAAAACAGCTTCTCATGAGAAGGCAAGGGCTGGTGGGGCCTTGTTTGCTGGTCTAAGAGAAGGCAGAGCCTAGAGGCCAGAGGATGTGTTCAGGTTAGAGTCAAGTGATGTGACTGAGGAAAGAGTGTGGGGTGGATTTTTCACTTCAGCAAAAAGCCTCCAAAGAGTCCTAGTTCAAGTACATCTAATTTAGATTTGGGGTGGGAGGTTGGGTGGTGGACATCCTGTCTTGGGCCTCTCTTCTTTCTTTCCAAGCCCTACGGTGGTCTCATCTCGCCCTTTGGTTTAACATCCTGCCCAGAGTCCTGCCAATCAGTTACCTCTGAAAGCAGTTATGTTTTGACTTCTAAGTGATGTTCAGAAACTTGTGTGCTGTCAGACTGTCCCCTGGCTGAGGCCCTAGTTGGGTTTCAGCTGTGGTTGTGAACTAGTTCCTAAGAGTAGGCAAAGTTGGTTTAGAAAGAAGTGAGAGAATGGGATAAGTGAACTTGAGTAAACCTTCTTGGGTGGCAAGTATTAATTTATCAGGTTTTTCGAAAGCCGTAAATGTGTTAGGATTCTATTCACAGGGTGGGTGGGAATGGGACCTGAGGCCCTAAAATCCAACACTAGTTCAACCTGCTCGTTAAGTCATTTACCTGCCACCCCTACCCCAGTGACTATGCAGTACAGCAGGGATGACGGTGCTGTAGTTTCCCCGGCTCATAGGGCAGTTGTGAAGATAAGTGGGAAAAAATGTGTGAAATTGCTCAGGGTACCCAAGGTAGATGGAGTGCTTTTCTGCATCCTCTTCCTTCTCCTTTGCTGGCTCTGCTTTCTCCCATTCTCTCAACATGGCTTTGGTCCCTGACTCAGCTCTTTGAACAGTACCCTCTGTCCTTGGGGTCACTGTCCTGCGATTCAGTTGTCTTTATTGTTTGGATGACGCCCACAACTCTGTCTAGCCCTCTGTTGTAAGTTGCAGGCCTCATCTGTCTTTTTACCAAACACTTCTACCTCAATGTCTCCTTAAAAAACCAACATATTTAAAACTTAGAGTCATCCTGAATCAACTGACCTTCTAGATTCTCTTATTTCTTCCAGGATAAGTCTTCCAGGCTTCCCAATCCTGGAACCCTTTTTGGTCTTGCATCCTCCCTAGCCCTTGGCCGACAAGTCATACTGAGCTCCTCCTGTAATGTTTCCTTGCTGTCTCCTCCATCACCAACCTGCACCATTGGAATAAACTCTCAACTGTGTCCTTTATCCCTAGTCCAGTCTACCCTCCTCTAGCTTATCTTCCAGCCTGTCCTTTCCTATTGCTAGTCTAATTTTTCTTAAATTTGAACTGTGCTAAGCATCCAAAGCACAACATGCATTTCTAGCTTTACCTTCCCACTTAAACTGTTTAACTACATGTTCCTTCCTGCTCCCAGGCTGTTTCCTCTCCACCTCTCCCTCCTTATCTTGACAGGGGAAATTTTAGAAGGGGAATTAAACTTGCAGTTGGAAGGGACAGAGATATGTATGGACTTTACCTAAGTATGAGGAGGCCCTTTCCACTACAGCTGCTAAAGGTGAGCGGGGTATCATGGAAGAAGCCCAGCTGTTGCCTCCCAGTACCCAAGCCTCCTGGAGATCCCATTAAAGCCTTTGCCCTCCTCCACCTCTGCAGCTCAGGGCTTCTCTTCTTTCCTGAAGCTGCTTCCTTCCATGGCCCATGATACCACCCTTGGGTAAATCCTCTCACCCCTCGGATTGCATCCCTGGTACTTCTTTCTTCCACCTCCTATAAATGAACTTGTATTCTCATTTCTCCCTTTCCTGTGCTCTGTCTTGACAAGTTTCAGGTTCTTAGTGATCACCTTTTGAGAAAGATTCCTAAAAGAGAACTGCAGCCTGATCTCCACTCCACAGTTTGTCTTTAGTTCTATCTTCTTGCCAGATGTTTCTATTTGGGTTTCTTTGTGTCCAAATTCGAACTCATTTCCTTCCTTCTAAAACATGTTCCTTCCCCCTGAGTTCCCTAGTTGATTAATGGAAACAGAGGTTAGCAGACTTTTTCTGCAAAGGGCCAGCCAGTAAATATTTTTGGCTTTGTGAGCCATAAGGCCTCGGTCACAACAGCTCATCTCTGCCCTCGGGGCACAAAAGTGACCATAGATAATATGTAAACAAAAATAGGTGTCGCTGTGTTTCTATAAAACTTTACTTACAAAAACAGGCAGTGGGCTACAATTGGCCTATGGGCTGTAGTTTTCTAACCCTGATCTGGGTCACCCAGGCCTCAAACTCAAGATTCCTTTGACCTTGTTACTGCTTTTGTTTACCCGCTTCATATGATTTTAATTTCTGCGGAGTCCACTCTTACGAACCTTTGCGTATTTCTAGACCACAATCTCCCTCAGTCACTGGTCTATTAGACAAAACACACCTTTTACATGTTAACTGTCCATCCATTTACATAATCAAAAACCTCCACCGACTCCCCTTGGTCTGCATAGTAAGGTTCTCTAAGTGCAGCTTTTTCTATAGTTTTCCAATAACCTTTTCTTACTCCTCTATGTGGATACTCTTCCATCCACACTGGTTTAGCTTGTGTTCTGATACTGGTTCTCTCTCTGCTCACCATGTGTTCACAAAGGTCTCCCCTCCCACTTACTGAAACTTGCCTTCGGACCTCGACTCAGGCCTCAGCCCAGCTGAAGCGCCGTCCCCACCCAGTGGTTGCTCCTTTTCTCCATCTGAAGTACTTTTCATGTTGTCCATACCGGTTCTGTGGAGACTGCACTGGGCAGTGTTTTGTATCTTTGTGGTGTTCCTACATCTCTATCTGAACTTTAAGAAGCTGTTAAAAGGAAGGTAGGTGTAGCTCAGTGGTAGAATGCGTGCCTAGCAAGCATGAGGTCCTGGGTTCCATCCCCAGTACCTCCATTTAAATAAATAAATAAACAAACATAATTACCTCTCCCCAAAACACAAACAACAACAACAAAAGAAGCTGTTAAGGGTGGCCCAGGAGATGCTCAGTTGACACGGTTAACAGTCACACAGAGAATTCTCTCTCTTTCCACCATAGTAGTCCATCCCTTTGGAGTCCCTGTCTCGGTTAGTGGCACCAAGATTGTCATTGGCCCTGGGGACTGTCTGTGACCACTTCTCTTTCACCTTCCACCCCATCTCTGATTACAAAGTCTAGCTGCTGCCTCCTCCCCTGTCTTTCCCTGTGTGTCTGCCCCCCTTCCCATCCTCTCTGCTGCTGGCTCCGCTCAGGTCACCTGCATCCTTCACTAAGACTGCTGGAAGGGCCTTCAAATGTGGATCCCCCCACCGGCTTCTCCCTCCTTATAACCTCAGCACCCTGTCTGTAGGGGGGCTGTCAGGTGGGTATGATCCTGTAACTTTGCAGATTGAAATCCCCAGTGGCTCCCCATTGCCCTGGGATATGGACTAGCCTCCCAGCATGCCAGGAGGTCACTTTTGATCTGATAGCCTTTCCCCTCCAGTTTCTGACCTGTCTCGTGTACACAGACTGTATTCAACCACGTGCAACCCTAATGGGTTCTCTGTGCATTTTCACCTACTTCCCCTCTGTCTCCCCTTCCTGGAAAACTACTACCTGTATTTCTAGATAGGGCACAAATGTCCTTTCTTCAGAGTTCTCCTCTCTCCTTCCCTCTGGAAGACCAAAAGGAGTGAAAGTGTCACAGGATAGCCACGTGAGAGACCTTGAGCTTGGTGTATTTTCTGATGTTCCGTCAGATTCACAGTCACCTACAACTGACCCAGAGCCTGAGCAATGAGAAATTAGAGAGACAAGTCTATAAAGCATCTTGAATGCTTTAAAGTATGCTGTGTATAGCTTTGACTTCTTCCTTGCTTTGGTTTTGCTTTATTCCTCCATTACGATGTAGAATAATTCTAGATTTATTTATATCCTTTTTTTTTGAGTGACATCTTCTGTGGCAGAGCTTACTAGACTCTCTACCTCCTAATATTTCTCCCTTCTTGTGGGAGCTTCGCCTCAGAAGGCGGCTCACAGTGGGGCTGACGGCTCTCCCCAGACAACCCACAGAGGCTGTGAAGAAGGAAGGGGGCTGTGGAGCCACCGAGGAGGGTTGGGGGCGGGGCATGTGTGACTTCCTCACCTCCAGCCACAGTCTAAAGTCCTTCCCTTTCATTTAATACTTCATCCTGGCAAGGACAGAGCATGTTCTTTTTCTAGGAGGGTCTATGGGCCAGAAAAGAGCAGGGTGGAGATCATGTAGAAAGTGCCCCTTTAAAGCGTTCTTAGATGTGGGGGACATAGTTACTGTGTTTCCTCTTTCACTTGAGGATCTGTTCTGGCACGAGGTCCTGGTGCGGGGGCAACACCTTATTGGAGGAGAAGGTGCCTTCGTAGTCCTGGAGGGTGCTGTTCTGTGAGTCCTCTGCTGACTTCCAGGGTGGGTATTTGCCTTCAGAAGAGCTTGGCCCACCCTTCTTGGTCCACCAGGAGTACAGCAGCTCTGGGTCTGCTGGCTGGGCAGATCCCCTCAGAGCCTGTCATCATTCGCAAAGAAGCTGTTGGGTGGGCCTTCCGGCGCAGAAGTAAACTCCCTAGGAGGTAAAGAGGGGCGAGCTGTAGTGCAGTGTGAAGAGCCTAAGACATCCTTCATCTAATTTATGTTTTCAGCCCCTCCCATACTGGAGTCAAAGATTGAGAGAAACACACACACACACACACAGCACTTACACAGCGAGACCGTTTCTGTCTATCCTTAGCCTTCTCCTTGGCAGAGAAAAAACATTCTAGTCCTCAGAGATACACAGCCTGGACTCTTTATTCCTGATTTTTTGTTTTGGTCAGAGGAACTTTGAAAAACTACTCTTTTTTTTTTTTTATTGACTGAATATGAAGGAATTTATTACTAGACAATGTAAATTTTAATATATGTAGATTTGTGTGTGTATATTTATATATACATGAAGTGTATACAGATATGATTTGTTACTTTTTTTTGAATTTTATTTTATTTTTTTAACATTTTTTATTGATTTATAATCATTTTACAATGTTGTGTCAAATTCCAGTGTTCAGCACAATTTTTCAGTCATATCCCATGCTCTTGGATTGGAAGAATCAATATTGTTAAAATGGTCACACTGCCCAAGGCAGTCTACAGATTTAATGCAATCCCTATCAAATTACCCAGGACATATTTCACAGAACTAGACCAAATCGTAATAAAATTTATATGGAACCATCAAAGACCTAGAATTGCCAAAGCATTACTGAAGAGAAAGAAAGAGGCTGGAGGAATAACTCTCCCAGACTTCAGACAATACTATAGAGCTACAGTCATCAAGACAGCATGGTATTGGTACAAAAACAGACATACAGACCAATGGAACAGAATAGAAAAACTACTCTTAACACAAAAGAGTTGGACTTCTGCCAGGAGGTACACTTTTTACACTAGGACGGGGGGGGTACTGGACTGTGAGCTGAAATAATTCTAAACTGAAATTTACAGTGATTTTGTGGGTGTGCTTAGGTGGGTGTGGGGAAGAGTCATCATGAGGCTTAAGTGTGCCTTTTAGAGACAGACTCATCAGTGGTCTTTACTTCCTCTGGAGTTCAGAACCTGTTTCTGGCTTGGAATCATAGACTGTTAGATATAAGAAGGGGCTTAAAGCCTAGTCCACTTTCATTGTCTGAGTGCAGAAGCCAGGTGACCTGCCCCCAGAGCTGTGGTCGCAACCTAGGGCTCTGTCCCCACCATCCTCTTTGATTGCACGGAGGGTCCAGACTTAGCGTGATGATGATCTAATCACTGACTAAAGATGTTGTTTTCCTTTGCTTTAAACTACAGTCAGATTTGACAAGTCTCACTTTTCTGTTCAGCTTTTGCCATCTTCTTTTCCTGATTGTTTCCAACCTGTGGTGCTTCCCAGTGTGCTTTTAACACATAAAGCTTGTCTGATGGTTATAAGTGATGAAAACAGAAAATCAGCAGGGGTGTAGAATTTGCCTCATTCACCCGCTTTTCCTTTAAACTCCTTCCCGTGGTGAGGGGATGTGCTGGGTGTCCGCAGCACATGACACTGACTCGAGTTCTCCAGGCAGCTGACTAACAGGACCCAAGCTGCCCACTGCATTTTCCCGGCCCCAGCACAGACCTCCTGCGCTGGCCAGCTCCTGCCTTGTGCCCCTGTCTAGAGCCATCAGGCCACACCATCAGCCAGTGCCACTCCCATTGGCCTTGGCAGCGTGGAGGCGAGGCTGGAACACCGAGGCCTGGCATTTGGCAGGGAGCACGCTTAGGAGCTGAGGGCACAAGTCTAGCCCAAGTTCCCAGGGAGCTAGGTGATATGACTGACCTAACATGCCCAAGCCCAGCCACCTAGCCGAGAATCTGAACATCACATATGTCTGACTCTGGGTGAACCTTCTACCTTTGCCCAAAGGAAGGATTGGGTTTTTTCCTTTGAAGATGTTAGATCCTTTTGCTTAACCCAGGCTGAGATGAATATTAAGCAGCCAGAAGTTTCCTGTCTGTGATCAATTCTAATGCCTTTTGTGAAGGGAAATGGTTGTAAATTATTACCAGTTAATTAAATGAGTGTTTCCGTTGGGTCCTGTGTGCAGGCTTTTATCCAAGCCTGTTTAGAATCATGGAGCATTAGAGCTGGAGAGGTTTTTAGACAGTCCTCTTGTTTCATGGGCAAGAAGACCAAATCAGGGATATAAGTGACTCACCCAACTTCTGCAAAGTGGTGCCGAGGGAAGGGAAACACTGGCTCAGGGTGTGTGTGAGAGGAGGGGGTGCTGGTGACCTGCTGGCACATCAAGCTAGCAGAGTATGATCCCCAAGCAGTGGGCCTGGGTGGTTCATATGCTCCTGGTTTGCCTTGGAGCCATCTCGAAGTGCTTTTATATTTTATGAAGTGCTGTTAGAGTATTTATTACAGGATGGAATACTATCATTCCTATTTTATGGGTGATGACGTTGAGGTGTTCAGGTGACCTTCCAGTTCAGCTCATTAGACCACATCAACAGATGTTTGCTGAGTGTTGACCTGGTTCAGGGAACTCTGCTGGGCCCTTTGGGGAATATAAAAGTGTCAGATCCCACTGGAGTAGAGCTTGCAGACTTACTGCAAGAGATGAGATGTAAGTCTATGCAGTTTCATGTAATTGTTCAAGGGCAGAGGTAAATACTAAGATAATGATCGAGAGGCTAATTTTGAGACTGGAGGGGTCAATGTGCATGTCAGGATCTTCCTGGCAAAAGTTGCTTCCTTCAGCTCCTGTAGCTACGTCATCTTTGCCAGGTGCACTCCGTTGCTCATTCCTCTGGCAGCCCCAGGGAGCTTCTCTGGGGAATCCTGAGCACCTGGCAATGGTCCTGACCCCAGGAGTCATCCAGTCAAGGTTGGGATGAATGAGAGGGGAAGAGAGAAAGGCTTTCTAGGCAGAGACAGCAGCATGAGTGCAGGTGTGGCTGTACCACAGTGAGGAGACGGGTCTGACTGGAAGAGCAGGTTTGAAGCATGGAAGTGTGAAAAAGAGGTTTGGGTAAATTAGTGGGGAGGCAGTAAGAGGGGAGCCCGTGGTGCCCTGGAAAGCCTGGTGAAGCAGGGTGAGCTTTCCTCTGAAGGCACTCGGAAGCCACTGGAGGCTTACATGGAGAAGAGTTGACAAGAGTGGCACTTTGGGAAAGCCATTTGGGCAGTGAGGTGTAGACAGTTCTGTTTGTCTTTATAACATAGAAATTTTACATTTGGGTGCAGTCCAATTTATCTTTTTTTTTTTTTTTTTTTGGTCACTTGTAATTTTGATGTCACATCTAAAAAGCCATTGCCTAAGGTCAGGAAAATTTATCCTCTGTTTTCTTCTAAGAGTTGTACAGTTTTAGCTATTTTAGGTCTGTGATCCATTTTGAGTTCATATTTCTATATGGTGTGAGGTAGGGGTCCGCCTTTATTCTTTGGCACGTGGAACCCTGTTGTCCTAGCACCATTTGTTAAAAAGAGTATTCCTTTTCCATGTAGTTGTCTTAGTACTCTCCTGCCCCTTTCTAATACTTCTCTATCACCTGTCTTATTTCCCTTACCTGTCCCCTGGCAACCGCTGATAGGTTTTCTGCCACAATAGAAACTATATAGTCATGTAAAACTATATGTTGTCTTGCCTTTTCTAGGCAGAATGTACTCTTTTTCGTTTGACTTCTTTCATTTAGTATTCTGCCATGCTGTTACATGCATCAATAGTTTATTCTTTTTATTGTTGAATACTACTCCATTGTATAGCTATATCATTTTTTTTTTTTAAAAAGCCCTTGTAATCATTTGCATACATATCTTTGAACATATGCTTGCTTTATTCTTGACTAAATACCTAGGAGTTGAATGGCTGGATCAAATGGGAGGTGTGTGTAACTCTTTAAGAAAATGGCTGACTGTTTCCAAAGTGATGGTACCATTTTACAGTTCTGTCAACAACATATGAGAGTTCCAGTTGCTCCACATTCTTACATTTAGTGTGATCAGACTTTTTAATGCTAGCCATCCTAAGAGGTATGTATTGTTACTGCACTGTGGTTTTAATTTGCATTTCTGTAATGATTTATGATGTTGAACTTGTTTTCATGTACTTATTTGCCATCTTTATATTATACCTTCTTCAGTGAAATGAAGTGATGGAGCCCATTTTTTAAAAAAGTTTTCTTACTGAGTTTTGTGAGTTCTTTATTCTGGATACAAGTGCTTTGTCAGATATGATTTATACATATTTTCTCCTGATTCGTGGCTTGTATTTCATTCTCTTGACAGTGTCTTTCAAAGAGTAGAAATTTTAATTTAGATGAAGTCCAGTTTATTATTTCATTTTTTTCATGGATTGTGCTTTTGGTTTCATATCTAAGAAATATTTCCCTAAACCAAGGTGCCAAAGATTTTCTCTGATATAATTTTCTTGAAGTATTAAAGTTTTCAGTTTTATATTTAGGTCTTCAATCCATGTTGATTAATTTTTGTGTAAGTTACAAGGTATGAGTTGAAGTTCACTACTGTGCATATGGACGCCTGGTGGTTACAGCACCATTTGTTTACACTGAGTTTTGGTGATTTATCTATTTGTGCATAAGAATATCATTTTTCAAAGATCATTGCTTTCTGGGTTTTGACAAGGGCCCACGAGTCACCCTCCTCACTAATAGAAGAGGTCTGTAGGAAAGAGGGGTTTGCATATTCACTTCTCCCTGAATGACTGTTACAGAAAGAATGCTCAGTGCATGGATTTCTGTGTAAGACCTCCTTAGCCCTCTGACCTCAGCTCTGTCCTGGTGGACATTCTGTAAGTGCCTTAGATGGTGACAGGTTATCCCAGGACCTGATTTGGCCATAAAGCTGAGGAGGAGGGTGACTGAATGACTGGATTTGGGATCCTATCTGCCTTGGGGCCAAGAACAACCAGGTGAAATTCCACAGAAAAAATACAGAGCTCTTAGGATTTGGGGCCTAAGCACTGCACAGGATGTGGGAAGCAGAGCCTCACAGCATATGGAAAAGATGCAAGGGTTTTAGCTGATGGCAAACTCAAGCTGGGCCACTGGGGTTTCTCCAAGTGTTTACAAAGTCTGTAGCTGTATCACTACGGGACGCTGTCAGTGTTGAAATCCAGGTTGGTGATAACCTTGCTTTGCCCTGTTAAGGTTTGGTTCCACCTGTGGGCTGATGTTCGCTCTTTAATGGGGATGTGGAGAAACTGGAGCGTGTCTGGAGGAAACTGATCAGAATGGTGAAAGACAAGAAAAAGGAGGAAAAGCTGCTTGGAATATCCATATGTTAACTTACTCGCTCATTCACAAAACCATTTATGTGCAAGGCAGGGTCCTGAGAGGCAGGGCGTCAGTGCCTGCAACCTGAGTGGGTTCCAGCAATGGTCTCCACCATGGTGTGGGGTTGCCCAACTGTCTAAAGGAGGTCTGGAAAGGTCTTCTTGTAAAAGGTGAGTTTTGAGTTGAGTCTCAATGGACAAATAGGAGTTTGATAGGTGAAAAAGAGAAGAAAGGATTTTTTACAAGATCTCATGTCCCAAATCACTAGGCAATAAGCTTCAGAGAGGTAATGGGTATTTTTCACGATTTGGACTATATTCTCCATTACACTGTCTGACACATAACATAGTTTGTTCTCTCAGATTATAAGTGAAATAGCACACCTGCCTGGAGAGTCTACACGTAGTTAAAAGGGGCTGAGATGCGGATTTTATGTGTCTGGGGTGGTGAGGAACTACATGCAGGGCTGTTGTGTACCTTGCGAAGGAGTTTGGATGTTATCGTGGAAGGGAGAGGGAACAGAGAAGGATTTTAAGTGAGGACATCACATGGTCAGAGTGTCATCTTTGAAATGTCACTGGCAGCAGCTAGAGGACAATGAGTCTGGAGACAAAAATCAGCTACAGATCCACCACCAGAGGCTAGGTGAGACATGGCAGGAGGAGTGGAGAGGAAGGGGTGGGTTTCAGAGAGGCTCAGAAAGTGGACTCACTGGATCCGCACACGGTGGGGAACTCGGGCTGCTGGGGAAACAGTGGAGTCAGGAATGGGAGGTGTCAATTAGGGGTTGAGGGTAAGACTTTGGACTCTGGACAAGTTGAGTTAAAGGAACTTATCCCAGTGAGACACTTTCAGAAAAGGTGCACAGGTAGGTTTGAGAGTAAAGTCTGTGCCCGAGGCTCAAGAAAAGAGTCTGACGACACCCTGTTGGAGGTTCTCTTATGTTTGTTTTTCCTCCTTCTCCTACCCCAGAGAATCTCAGGTAGGTTTGGAAATCATAAGTCTGAATCTTGCAGTGGAAGGAAAAGAGGACTTAGGAGCCTCAGGGTTTAAAGGCAGCCAGAGAGATGTGTGCCAGCAAGGAGCCTGAGAGGGAAAGTTAGGGAAGAGTGATGGGAGGACCAGGGAAGAGGGGAAGCAAGGAGCCAGGGAGATGCATCAAGAAGGAAGCCAGCAAGAGCATCAGATGCTGCGGAGAGGCCAGCCAAGGTGAAGCATCTTTGGATCTGACGCTGGAAGGTGACAAGGGTTCCAGGAGCTGTTTCAGTGTCAGAGGGAGACAGGGAGCGGATCGCAAGGGATGGCGTGGATGTGAGAAGGTGTAGAGGGGAGGTGATGATTGTCTTTAAAAACATGACTTATTCTCTTTGGCTGCCAATTTAGATGAGTCTTTTTTGGTGTGAATGATAGAAACCCCTCCTCAAACTGGCCTTAAAGCAAAAGGATTTGTGGGCTCAAATAACTAAGAAGTTCAGAAGTAGGGAGGCCTGATCTAAGGGTTTAAATGATACCAAGCCTTGGTCTCCTCCTGTCTCTCAGCTCTCTCTTCTTTGTTGGCTTCATTCTCCAGCCCAGCGTGGTGACAAGAAGGGGGCCAGGCACTCCTAAGTTTGTGTGCTTCCAGACTGAAGTCCAGCAGGAGTGAGACTCTAATTCTTCCTTGTAGATTCAGGATGCCTGATTGGACAGACTCGGATTTTTGTGCCCACACCCAAACCAGTGACTGAGGGTAGGGAGTAGCAGTTACTCAGGTGGCCAGATACAGGGCACATGTCAGCTCCAGGCCAGTCCTCGCAGCCGAGGGAATTCATTGCTCTGTTGAGCAAACCTGGGTCACGTGTCCACTCTGGAATGAGGGATAGGATCTCAGCTGAGCCATTTGGGCGAATGTGAGGGTGAGGCAGTTTTCAGATAAAGCTGAAATGCTGTTCCCAGAAGCTGGAATGGATGTTCACCTGGAGATAAAATACACTATAGCTGTAGAGGCAAAACTGGCGTCAGTGAATGGAAACTATTGGTCTCTGCATTTCTGCTGTTAGAGAAAGATCTTCCTTGGGGTACAGGAATGAAAGCGGCCGGCTGTGGTGGTAGTGAGTTGGCTGTCATTGGAGGTATCTAAGCAACCAACATGAATAAATGCCAGCAACTATCAGCACTATGGAGCTGGAACAGGTAACCGCTAAGGCCACCTTTTCCAACTATTTCTCTGTGACAGAGTAAGGAATACATTTTACCCTAAAACCCACTATACCCTTATACATGCATACAAAACTGCAAACAGTATTTTCATTCCATGATTCTTGTTCTTACTATTTTGCATGTTAACATTTTCTGTTCCACTTGATTCTACTTAAAGGTCCCTGTTGTGTGCAGCCTACTACATTGTTTTCCTGTCTCACTAATGAGTCTTGACCTGCAGTTGGTAAAAGCTATTCTCAGGTCAGAGGTCATAGATGGACTAACGCTTGAAGACGGCGTTGGTGTCTGGTTTTTCCACCGGGAAGGTGGCATGGGGCAAAAACGACGAAGCAAACCTGTCGAACTGTGAGGGCTTCTGGCTCCAAGTGCTGGAGTCTCCTGCCATCTGTCAGAGCTGCTCCTGGCCCATCGGGGTGGAGTGGACTTCTTTGTGGGCCCCCCGGGCAGTGGTGGAGGGAGCGTGTGGGCTGGATTGCGGAGGCAGCCTGGCAGTCCGTCTGTCCAGAGGCTGGCGGCAGCTCCTTCTGCACCAGCAGCAGCTGATGTTGTGAGGTCGAATGTGTGTGCATGTGTGTGGCTCTGCCAGGCTTTTATATTTAAAGATGAGGGAGTGGCTTTCAAAAATAACATATTTTTGACTTGAAACAAGTCAAGGCAGAGTGGAGACAATTAGAGACTGACATCCTGTTTAGTCATCTCTCCAGAGAGCTCTATTTTCAGAATTGTTCCATCAAGGTTCACAAGTGGCGTTCAGATAGTTAAGGGGATATCGTTAAGTGAGCAGCAGTCGTGATGCAAGAAGCTGATGTGAATACAGGCGAGTTACAGTGTGGTAACCGCACTGATGGCGGATTCCATGAAGAGAGAGGCAGGGTTTATAAGAAGAGGCTGTTATATAGATGAAGCTTTCTGAGTCAGTTTGAAACAGGTGTCTTTTATTTTGAAAAAGTATAATCAGGGTGTAGTGTTTAAAAATAGGTGGTGGTGAGCTTGGATAAGTTCAATGCATTTTTTTTCCTTCTTCAGTATTTGTCATCTATAGGTACAATAAAAACAGTAAATAGTATGATTAAGGCTCTTTGAGATGGTGGGATGGAAGCCCTGTCAGAAACACTGAGTAATGACATCATGGACTTTCCGATAAGAGCAGTGAAGCTCGGGATGGCTAAGGACCTTGCCTAGAGTCCAAAGCCAGTGGTGGCAGTCAGATGGGGGCCCACATCCTGGTCTAGTCTGACACTGTACCACATGATTTGCAGCTCATTTAAATTTAATATTCTACCCCAATGGCCATCCACATCTATACTCAGCATCTCTGGACCTCTCTCTCTTAGATGAAGTATCAAAGACAGAACTGGAGCCATGGGTTAATAAACCAGACAAGATTTTATTCAGGACAATTGTAAATTCATGTGTTTGGGTCCAGGAGAACCTCGGAGTCCATGGCCTCGAGGTGTTCACAGGTAGTTCACAGTTAGCACAAGGAGGGCAAAGCCTGCCTGCCTGGGCCAGGGTGGTCAGAGCAGATGTGGAGGGCACTGCCGCGTCCTGGGGATGTACTGTGGAAGGGGCTTTGGGACACAGGAGTGTGTACCGAGGACGGGACCTAGTGAGAAGACATCAAGCTGCCTCATTTGCAGAAGTTGCGTCTTATTTTCTCAGCTCATAGATAAGAACTTGAAGGAAAGTTGATGTTCCTGGAAAGTGTTGAGAGTATGGAAGGCACAGCGCGGGTACCGCCTTCCCTGCTGCTTCCTGAAGATGGACTGCACTCAGGTGGAAGTGGTTCAGAGAGAGACAGCACTCTTCCAGTCAAACTCATCCCTTCCTGCAGCTACAGGCTTGCTGCTGACCAGCCACGTTTGCTCATGGCCTAATGTGTTGCCATTATTTCTCCCCTTCACACACTTGCCACATGCTTTAATAGAGTGTTGTTCTTACAAATGGTGCCCGTAAATTAGAGGTGTCTCCAAAACAATGACCATGTTTATGGATGCTTATCAATGTCACAAAGAGCCGAAGTGGAAGAGGAAAAAATCGAGATTGAGAAAACACGGCAAGATGGATCTCCTTCAGATTGCTTTCCAGCCGTTACAGTTTCTTGCACTATCCCTAGTTGC
Organism: Camelus dromedarius; assembly: GCF_036321535.1. Lineage (NCBI taxonomy): Eukaryota > Metazoa > Chordata > Mammalia > Artiodactyla > Camelidae > Camelus > Camelus dromedarius. Next base: position 59,701,891 of record NC_087440.1, read on the forward strand.
TCGCTGCTCTACTGTTTAATGAAAGGCTGAGATCCGATCTGTGGCTGCGATTTGCACATTGAGGCCTCTCTGTAAAGCGTTATAAGAGGCCCACAAGAAATACGTCAAAATCTGACTATAACATACAATTTTTTCTCTTTGTAGGTGGATCTCGAGCCGGAAGGGAAAGTATTTGTCGTAATAACCCTAACAGGGAGTTTCTCTGAAGGTAAGAATGAGTTTTGGGTGTTTTCTGGTATTTGTATAATCTTACTTCATGCTCTGTAGGAATTTCTATCACAGAAATTATAAGAAGAGCATTTTGTAAAAGATGCTTTAAAAAAATTGACTGTTTAAATTAGGCTGGCTGGTATTTTGTTGTCTAATGGTCTGTTGGTTTGGGTTGCCAGATTAACTATATTTGCTAACTCTGGTGACCTTGTGTTTTGTTTAACACACTCACTGAGTTCTTAATTTTATTCATCATCATCCTAGTTCTTAGTTCAAGAGGTTCTTGTCTCTCTTGTTTTATGTCTGTTAGACTGTACTTGAGATTTTTGGTTGGGACCAACCTTTTAGTTTGCCCCTGAATGTATTAAAAAATCTAAGGATCATGTCTTCTTCCTTATAATCTTTATCTCATTCTGTCCTTTCAGGGGTTCTGTTCCTCTTCCCTTGATACTACCCCCACCTCTCACTCCCCAATTTTTTTTTAAATTGAAGCAAAATTTATATACAGTGAAATGAATAGATCAGAAGTGAAGAATTTTATTTTGACAAATGCATACAGCCGTGAAACTAGCACTCCAGTCCAAGACATAGAACATTTCCGTCCTTCTGAAAGTTACCCGTGTCCTTTCCCAATCAGTCCCCTGCTGCCAGAGGCAATAAATGGTTTGTTTTGTTTTTCCACCATAGATTAGTTTTATCTATTCTAGAAGTTCATATAAATGGAACTACATTGTGCATTCTCATTTGTGTCTGATTTCTTTTGCTCGGCATAATTTCTATGAGACCCATTCACATCATTGTGTATATTAGTATTCTGTCCCTTTTTATTGCTGGGTATTCCATTATATAAATGTAGCACAATCTTGTTTGCCCATTCTCCTCTTGATGGGCATTTTGGAGTTTTCCCTGTTTGGGGTTATTATGAATAATGCTTCCATAGACATTCTTGCACATAAATTACACTTTGATTTCTTTTGGGTAAATACCCTAGAGTGGAATTGCCGCGTAATAGAGGAGATACATATTTAACTTTATAAGAAACTCTCAAATGGTTTTCCAAAGTGCTTGTAGTCTCATATTCCAACCAGCAATGTATGAGAGTGCCAGGTACTCCATATCCTCACCAACACTTGCTATGGTCATTCTCTTTAATTTTAGACATTCTGGTGGATATGAAATGCTATCTTGTGGTTTTAATTTGCAGATCAAATTCCCTCTATTTTCTGTCCCTTTCCTGGTTGCTCTCCGGTGTTTCCAGTGAATTGTTTTATACTGTATTTCTAAAAATGTTAGTTTTTGGTTGGAGAGTTAGTCCACTACAAGCTTCTCCACCATCACTAAAATCCTCGTGAAGATCTTTAAATGTGTGGCTTAATGGTTTATCTGCTTGGCAGTGGCGTTTTGCAAACTGGCAACACCTTCTTTAAGAAACAGTTTTCTCTCCTCTCAGCCAACACTACTCATTCATGTGGGCAAATTGTCTTCATGATGGCATTTCTCAACCTGTTGTCTCAATCGTTGCATCTTATCTTTTTGCTCTGATATTGAAATTAGCAGAAACCTGGGATGCCTGAACAGGAAAAAACTATTTGGGGGTCTCCTGCCTGCTCACAGGTCTCTTAGTTTTGCTTGGTATCTTGTACATTCAGGATTTGTGAGAAAAATGAATCTACTCATAACTCAGTTGAACACAATGTAATGTTGTATCACAGAAAACTGCCGATAGCACATTCTTACAGCACATGGAACGTGTGCACAACCGTAGTATAGGCAAGCCCAGCAGTGAGAAAAGAGGCAAGAATGAGGAGTGGGTGAGATTTTGAATATGCTAATCTACCTTTCTGCACTAAGCGACAAGGGACCAATGGAGTAAGGCCACGCGTGTTAGACCAGGCCTGACGGTGCCATAGTCATTACTTGACATCTTTTTTCAGAGCCCCACTGGCTGTCTAGGACTAAATTTTATTACGTTTCTATCTTCCTTCATTGTAAAGTAGAAAAATCAAGGCAGTGGCACTGGAATACTCGTTGGTGTTCTCATAGTATTAATTTACTAGTTTTAGTGGTAAGAAGAAGGGAATGTCAAGTCTTCCCAGGGGTGAGTTCTTTCCAGGTCATTGCAATTGTATTCCTTTCAGAAGTGACCCTGGGTGAAACTGTGAGGCAGGCTGAGTTCATCTTTGGTAATTCTGCCTCCCTTTAAGTTAGTCCTTCCTGCTTTGTTCCTTCAGCTGTCTCTTAGTCCAGTAAGATGCCCAGGGATCTCCTCTCTCCAGGAATACTCGCTAATAAGGAAGATAGTGAATTCACAGACGAATTCACACTAAAGTGATAGTGATTGATATCTTAGTACTAGATCCTTCTCGGGTGTGTCTGCATATTTTTAAAGATGCTAAAAGAGCTGTTTTAGCCATGAGAAATAGATTTTTAATGTTGACATTTCAGGAGCTGTGGCGTCACTGCGTGGGCTATGTTTTAAAAGCTCAGATCTGCTTGCTCTCTCTGTGGGAGGCTTGTCTTGTTAGTTTTCTCCTAGGCTGGGGGCTCAGCTCAAGCTGGCTGGTTGCCACTGCCTTAGGGCTCAGCTGCCTTGTCAGCTGCAGAGGACGTGGCAGCAGCCTCTGTGTGCGTTAGACAAGAAGGGAATGGAGCCCCCCAGCCCCCATACAGCTGCCTCTGCTGTGGTAGCCCTAGACCCAATGCTGTGAGGATGTCGCTGGCTTGGCCTCACTCCTATCAGCCACCCTGGGTGATCCCTGGCCATCAGGCGACAGGTTGACTGATAGAACATTTGGGGTTTGAGTTCCCATTTCAGACACTGAAGGATTTTACATGAGGGAGCAGGATGAGGTCAGACTTTCCCAGTGTGTCTCAGGTTATGACAGGGGCATTGACCTGGGATCCCAGAGGGGTTGTCAAACTCAAGATATGTTGGTAGAGCCTTGGGGTGCATCTGATCTATCTCACAGGGTCGTTTTGAAGGTCAGATAATATAATGCATAGGGAAGGGCTTTGCAAACTGTAAAGTGCTCTAGGAAGGCATGCAGGTGGGTTCTTATCCCTGTGTTCCTGTTGTCATGGCAGCAGGATTCCTGTTATTCTCCCCACCCCTGCCTGGGACCCCATGTATGCCCAGCAGGTGTGGTTTTTTTTTGACAATGCCTTTATTTTATACTAGATGCCTCAAGAATTGAGTGGACAGTTTCTAATATGATGTTGGCTTATCACCATGCCTGTTTCCCTTTCATGGCCTCCTATGGGGGTTCTGCCCTTAGCCCAGATACTACAGTCCCAGAGTTCTCCTTTAAAAAGCAATTGCTGAAATGGAGATGTAGTCTGTGATGTACAGGACTGGCATTAGGAGCTACTGACTACTCCTTATTTCATCCTGTCTCGTCTTCTCATCTTGCATTAATTATGCCGAATTAGCAGCGAAGGCAAGAAAGTTTTTATTAAATACCATATAGGATTCAGAAGTGTCATGAGAAACACCTGCTGATTACAGACCTGTGATCTCATCACAGACGCTGAAGAGGTAAAGATGAACAAGACATGGATGCTTTGGTGAAGGAGCTCACAGGACTGGGGGCAGATGCAGCCCATGTGTGCAGCGAAGGGGCCCAGGTCCCAGCGCAGGAATGAGTCCAAGGCACAATGTGGGCTTGTGGGAATATGTGATCAGAGCAGGCAGAAGATTTTAGAGGAAGCTTCACAGGAGAGGTGATGTTTAAATCAAGTTGGAATGATCAATAGAAACTTGCCAGGAGGGGAAGATAGTTCAGGAGGGGAAGATAGTTCAGGAGGGGAAGATGGTCCGTACACAGGCGCAGAGGTGAGAAAACAGTGACGGGTTCTGGAGACTGAAAGTGGTGGTGGGGGGCGGGTGCCAAAGGTGGGGGTGCAGTGGGAGGTCTTGCAGAGACTTGGGAGGGCCTCATGTGTCAGTTTGCCTGGGATAGAATGAGTTTATTTGCTGTACCAGTATAACTATTAACAACATCACCTGTCACTCTCAGAAGGATCCCAGGTTAGAGGATAAATTGCATGGTCACACTACTTCTAGGCTAGTAGACATGATGGGGTGCCATTGAGGGGCTTTAAGGAAAGAGAAACAAAATGTGACTTGGTAGCAGTGGGTACAAGGGGCTTGGGGGAGGGGGTTGTTAGATCATAAGAGGAGACAGGGGTGTGGACAGCCTGTAAGAGACTATTAAAGTTGTCTAAGGGAGAGATTTCTAGAGCTCGAGTTAAGTTGGAATCTGCGGGGATGGATGCAGGGGACGGGACCGCTATGAGAAATGCATAACTCATGAAATCAACAGGAATTGGCAGTTCATAGGGTGTCAGGGATGGAGATGAGCCTCCGATGATGCTCAGAGGATGTTGTGGAGTCATTTACCAGAGTAGAGACATGGGAATGGAATGTGATGAATTCAGCTTTGAACAGGTGGAGTTTGAGAAGCTTGTGGGAAACCCAAATGGAGATGTTTAGTAAGAACTAGAAATAAGAGTCTAGAGTTTGGGAAGAGATCTCGGCTTGAGATATATCTCTGGGAGCCAGTGGGAGACAAGCACATGGATGAAGGGATGCAGTGAGAAGATTTAGAGAGAAAACCAAGGCTGACTAACAGAACTCTGTGGAATACCGATAATTAAGGACCTGGCTCACAGATCCTAATTTGTCAAACTCACCCCAATGATGTTGATGGTTTACTTAATGAACACTCATTTTATTAATGCATTCATTATTCATCCAATAATATTTGAGTGCTTACTGCATGCCAGGGACTGCTTTGCCAGATGGTATAACATCTTCCAAATTGGCATCAAAATGTTTGATAATGAAGTTTGAAGAAAAGACAGGACATAAAAGGCTTTCTGGAAAGTCCCACTTGAATTGGTGTTAACAGTCATAGCTTCACAAGGTGATGATCCAGTGTGCTGTGTGCAGGTTTCTGCTTAATGCCGAGGTGAGGAGTGAGCCTGCTTAAAATCCTGCAGTGAGGGCTCTTCATCAAACTGAGATGGAACGAGAAAAACTCTTTGTGGAAGTCTGTCGCAGCGCCGAAGGCATAAGATTATCTACTGGATCAGAAACCCATTACCATTGTTTATCTAAGAAAGGTGCTCTCACTCTTGATCAGATACAGAACTCTCCTGAGCACTGCTGCTGAAATAGACACAATAGAAGTGATTGATTACTTTGAAAAAGCTGTCTCATGTCACTCTTTATTTCATTCTGGCTAAGCCTTTCTGGAGGCAAACAACTGGATCGACCACCTAACCAAGCTGAAATTTATTAAGGCGATGACAGAGACCTGGCTTTGTAATTCACAATGACAGATGCTGTCACTGTGACCCTGTTTGATCATCACTTTATTGGACTAGTTCTTACCTGGGAGAGTGGAGTGGATTAAAAAAAAAGAGGTTTGAAGAACTGAAGAAAATGCATTGAACTAAACTCAGAGCAGCAATAATTGGAAGAGAAGCAACACAAAGAAATTAAATGGTGATAGCCCCTCATGTGAGAACAAATCAGGAAAGATGTTGCTGCACTGTAATGTTATTAAGAAATACGCAGTAAGATTTGAAGATTATGTAGTTTTCGCATAAGTGAAATTTGCCTGGTTTCAGGGCACCTCAAGCTTAAATGATGGTCCCACAGAGAGAAAACCAGACAATATGTGCTTCCTGATGGGAGCCACATGCCATCTGTGAGGTGGTCTTGTCAAGAAAATTGAGCTCAAATCTGGTCAGGCTTCCAGATCTAACTGCCAGTTGAGAGGAAGTATAGGGGACAGGGGCACGTTTTAAATGACACCATGGGATGCAGTCAGGAAAATCCAGATTTTGGAAAATTTTGATAGGACAAGAGACTTGACTAAAAATTGGAAGAAAAGGGGGAGAAGAGAAGGAGGGAAAACCAAAATTACAAAAGAGCAACATATTAACCAGTTTCAACATGTGGAACATGTCAAACACAAATGGCAAAACAATGACTCCCAGGACGCAACTGAGAAAATGGGCCTGGAGACTGTATACACGATGATGTGAAGGAGTTAACATTGTTTCACTGTGATTGCGGTATTGTGGTTGTTTAAAACAAAAGGAACATCTGTTAGACATCCATATCGAAGTGTTTACGGATGAAATGACATGCTATCTGAGATTGACTTCAGGATAATCCAGAGTTGGGAGGAGGGGATAGGGTACAGATAAAAGCAGCTTAGCCACAAATTGGCTGTGGAAGCTGGGTGTTGGTTACATCTGGGTAGGTTTGTTGTTAAGTCTCTGTCTACGTTTGCATGCATCTGAAATTCTTTTTAATAAGAAATTGAAATTACACATTTAAAATATCTGTTTCCTAGACAAAAACCAGAATCTGGGTTGCCTCCCTGATGTCGAAATAATGCTGTAACTTTGAATACACGCTACCCATTCTCATTTATAAATTAAAGCTGGTGTTTTTTGTCTGTATGTATTTTATCCTTAATTCTCAATTTTTATATATGATGAAGAGGCAAGTTAAAAGCTTTAAATGACTAAAGTACTTCAGAAATATCTTTAAAAGTTCCAAATAAATATGAGGCCGTGAGTCAAAAACCGCAGGTAGGAAGACATGAGTAAGATAATTCCGTCCGTTCTGTCGTAAAGTTCTCACTTAGAATGAATGACAAGTGCAGCGTCTCCTACTAACCATTGCATAACATTTGGCACTTGCAAAGTTTAATATTAAGATAGTTTCCTAAAAGAAAAAAGTAAAGTGAAAGAATTAATGGGAGAAGTATCTTTACAAAGACAGTAAGACAAAAGTTCTGTGTGCACATGTGTTTTCCCCTGGAGTTCCCAAAGCAAACTTGAAAGTATTCAGCTTTGGAAAAGACAAACAAAAACACAACTGGACAAAGCACTTGTCATTTGCGGATGTGAAGCTCCTTGAGAAAACTTGGCTGAAACTTTAGCCCCCTGCTTTCGGACTCTTCTTACCTTGTTTGGAACTCATACGTATTTCCCACAGGAAGAATATGAAAAATGCTTAAATTTTGGTAGCTGCTTATTTCTTCTACTAAGGCAGCGCATTATGGAGTAGTATAAGCATCTGATCTTCTTCTTGAACCATTGCTTCATTTTTTCACTCAAATTTCTTGTGTCAGACCACTGCTTTACACATAACTATGTTCTCTGCTAAATCATTGTGGCCACGTGCACCAAGGCTGATGAAACATGCGTTACTGCTTGAAAGCTGCCACCCACAGTTTTTCACTGTTATCTGTTGCTCACAACATACGACATTTTTGAAGGAGAAAAAGTAATCTCTGATGGCGGTTGATTTTCAGTTTTCCTTTCTCATGTTTTAAGCCCAGTGACAGCTCGTTGATTTCATTTTTAAAATTTAGCTTTTTTCTTTTCTTTAATGTATTCTTCCCATATCTTCAGACTGAGGAATGAGCGACTTCTTCCGTTCTCCTGCCGGTCCTTCCGTTCTCCTGCCAGTTTTGTGGCTCCCATTGGAAATGACTGCTGGGTTGGGGGACAGGGTAGGAGAGAAAGGAAGAGACTTTAAGGGAATGGGAGAGAAAGGGGAACTGGAAAAAGAAGTGACCTCTGTAAAGGCTTGAGACTAATTGTCCCATGTCACAGTTGGCTTGCTCCTCCCACCCGTGACAGCACGTTCATGTATTGAACCCCTTCTGAGGAGCAGACACTGTGCTAGGCTGTAATTGAGCAAGTAGCAACAGCAGCCCTTGTTTTCTTTCTGGCATCAGGACGGCCTCTTACCCTAGTAATTGATGACTTCGGTATGTTCATGCCACTGTCTGTATTATTTCATTTGCTCCCCACAACGAACTTCTGAGGCTGATGTGGTCCTCAGGATGCAGATGGTAAATCCGGCGCAGAGACACTGATTTGCTTTGGTCTCATGGGTAATGAATGCCAGAGCCCAGATACAAGCTCAGGCTGGGATGCTGAGGTCCAAGATCTTCCTGGGCCATCCGGCTACCGGGCATGCGTTTTTGTGTTTTCTCTTTATCCTGCCTTGGAAGAAAACTGCCTTTGAGATGGTATAATTCCACCCTCCTCAGAGTTTTGTCATTTTGAGGGATGATGTCTTTTTGCCAGACTTTCCTTGGATTCCTCCTCCTTACACCTAAAGCTTGACATTGACCTGGGAAAGGTGCCACCTTCTCAAATGTGAGTCATGGATCAGAGAGCTCTGGGAAGACTGAGCTTGAGATTTGCTCAAGTTTTACTGTCATTGTCTGGAGGTTCTTTTACTGCAGACCTCAAACTAGAACTTGGAAGAAATTAAAAGTCAAATAAATGAGTTTAGCACAGGGAATAATAGCTGTATTGGCCTGGTTATACCCCCAGTCATCAATGGCTTCCTCCTGACTACTTCTCTTACTTTCGTTGCCCATCGATGATAAACTTTTAAGTGGTGTTTTTTTTCAAAATTTTTCATTTGGTTCTCAGCGTGGCCTACAGACCTCTGGGGACATTCTGGGGACATTCTTAAGAGGTCTATAGTGCAAAACTATTTTCCCTATAATACTAAGATTTTACTTGTCTTTTTTTAATGTATTGATGTTTGCACCAATGGTGCAAAAGAAATGGTGGGTAAAATTGCTGGCACTTTGGAGTGAATCAGGCTACCAAGTGTGAGGTTGTCAGTGTAGCCAGTGTAGTTATCCTTCATTGCCACACAACTGCAGGGGAAAAAAGTTTCACTTAAGAATTTCTTTGACAAAGCAGTAGACATTATTATTAATGTTCTTAAGCTCAACTCTTGACTATATATCTTTATAATATTCTATGGGATGTATGCATAAGTCACTTCTGCTACATCCTGAAATACTATTATGTCTCAAGGAAAAAAACACTTGTAGGATTGGGTTAACCACTTTTTTTTTTCCATGGGACACCATTTTTACTTGAAAGACAAACTATGGTTATGGAGACTTGGGATTTTGTCAGATATTTTCTCTAAACATGAATGAAGTGAGCTTGTTACTTAAACAACCGTGAGTGTGACGCCAGCGATAAAATTGGATCCTCTAAGCCATACTCAGAATTTTGGAAAATTTATATCCACCATATAAGCTTGTCAGCTTACAAGATTTTTCTCATGAGTTGGTTGTTGATATTAACAATTGTGATTTTTTAATACTGGATAGTAAAATAGGTCAACATTTGGAAGAGGATCTGCATAACTCAGTAAACCTGTGCCTGGGTTTACAAAACCATGCCTGAGTCAAGGATCCATAAAAAGCATAAGATAGCCTTATGTAATAGTATAAAAAGTTCACTGATTATGTTTTTAATGTAACAGTATAAAAATTCATTGATCATGTTTTTAGATTGCACGTTGCAACTCACTTTTAAGAAACTACCACTTGTCAAGTCTTGATGTAGTATCAAAGAATATTCACAATTACCTGAAAAAGCTATTAAAACATCCTCTCTTTTTCAATTGCTCTCTGTGCGAGGCTGGATTTTGTTCACATACTTCAACTAAAACAACGTTGCAGCAAATTGAATGCAGAAGCGGATCTAAGAATCCAGCTGGACACATTAAAGAGATTTGCAAAATTGTTAAGACAATGCCACTCTTCTCACTTAACTTTGTTTTACCAAATATAGTTATCTGTCTTAAAAACGTTATTTATATTAACATGCAATAGACATGTTATTGTTTAAGACGAATAAGTATCTTTAAATGTCTCAATTTTATTTCTAATACGGCAAATATCAGTAGAAAGAACACACAGAAACCAAAACTCTTTGAGTCCTCAATTTTTAAGACTATAAAAGGGTCCTGAGACCAAATTATTTTTAGGACTTCTAGGTTATTTTCCCCCTTTATCCTTCTTTCAGAAGTCTAGCACTATGAATTTGAGTGAGAATTTAGAGAGAAGGAACCAACAGACATTTGTGGATGTTATATTGGGACCGATGGTAGGTGGCAATTAGGTGATAACACGCGACAGGATAATTCAGTTATTTTTTTGAAGCTGTAGTCCTTTTTGTTTCGAATTATTTTTGCTGTGCATGGTACCTTTTCAGCCGGTTTTTGTTATAAGCCCTTTCTCATAAGAATAAGGAGGTCAGGAAATGATGCCCAGACAACCCAGAAGCCTATGTTGGTTTCTAACTGTAGCGGTGCCTGTTATGGGCAGCTTTATGCTAAACCTTTGCTTGATTTGAGCAGAGCGAGCCGGTCACAGTACTTCTGAGCAAGTGGTCAGAGCTGTAAGCACTAAAAGCTGAACTGCAAAAATAGCTCAAAAGTCTACGGATGGGAGCATCAGCAGTTTCACCTTATGTGACACTCATTTACCAGCATGTTCCTTTGAAATCAAGGTTCTTGCAAAGCACAGAGGCTGACTAGTATCTTAATTTGCCTGAGCTGCATATTTCTTAGTTGAAATTACACTAATATGGTATTCTCTCAGTGGGAGCTGAGATTTGGGGAAAACAGAAACGATTTAATTTTTTGATAGAAAAATTAATTGCTCCAGAGTCTCGTTTCATGGCTCTTCAATCTCATTTCCAGCAACCCCAGAGCTCTCTGCTCTTTTTGTTTCAAATGGACAAGGCAGCAGAGCTTCTGTTTGCCAGACCAGTTATATTGACATCCCTTTTATTAGGTTTTCTCCAATAATGCCAGGGTCAGTGGGCAGGTAAAGAGGCAGGAAGACCTGTTTCTTTCGTTCTCCCCTAAAACTTGTCTCCAGCATCAGGATGTCACCCCGGCATCTGAAATGTCTGTTCAGCCCTAGACGACTTCCTATATGAGGCTGAGAGTGGGCGAGGAGGGCCACAGTGGTCCAGGGTTGCAGACACACTCTTGGTGTATGTCAGAGACTGCCCTTGATTTTGGAAGTGGCAGCTTAGTTCTAACATTGTTTTGGAGAAAATCAGTTGCCGTCTCTGTGACTTTACATTTGATTACAAAATATACTGGATCAAGCAACACTTCTAAATTACCTTGGGTCCAGTGGATCCAGAGAACTCTCTTGACACACAGAGAGTATTTATGTATGACATTATGTGATATGTATGTGCATGTATATATGCATGCATGTACTTACTAATGACACTGAGTTTATTCTGATGGAACTCAAAGTTTGGTGTGTGGGTGGAGACACAATTAGCCAAATTAACATAATATGCCTAGTGGTAAGTGCTATGGAAAAAATAAGGCGGAGTAAGGGGGCAGAGAGGAAGGCTGTGAGTGTGCTGTTCTGTTCAGGTCAGGTGATACTTGAGTTGCAGATCTGAAGAAAGGGAGAGAGTGCACCACGAGCTTTTGCTGGAGGAAGAGGGAACAGGATGTACAAAGACCCCACGGCAGGGTCATGACTGGTGAGTGAGAGTCAGCAGTAGGGAAGGGCACATGGCCGAGTCCTGAGGTCCAGGGGAGATACCAGCGTCGGTGTCGGCACAAAGTCAGCACCCTGTTAATGTCACTTCCCTTTTTAGCAACATACCTTTGTTAGTTAAGTGAAGTTCACCTGGATTCCATGCTGGCCTTCCGTTTGGCTGATGGAAACCTTTGGCTTGAAAAGCACCATTGTATCCACTTAAAATGATTTAATGTAAGTTGTTAAAGTAAAAACTGTTAAATGTATCATGAAGGCTTTCCCAAATTCCCTGCATTCTATCAGGGTTTCTGATTGTTCTAAGCTACATTAGGATCCATTACATTGCTTAGTAAGCATTAAACGGTCCAATGTACTCTCTGGAGACACATAACAAGTCCATGCACTGTGAAGTGTAATTAGCTATAATTCAGTTCAAATTACAGGTGATTAAGAAGTTACTGTTATTTGTGCAGCTCACCCGTCTGAAACACAGAAAACTGAGGTCCAGCTAGAGTCTTCTGTTCCTGAACGTGGTGGGAACTGTCATCCGTTAAGTTTTAATAAATAAATGATGACACTTCTACCAAGCATCTGGAAAAGTGAGCAGGTTGAAGGTCAGTCCGGGCACACTGTAGGGACTTCGTATACACCTTTTGGAAGGTTAATTCTTACAGCGTTTGATGGTACTTCCTGTTTCAGGTAAATGAGGGCACTTACATGATCCGAGTCCTTAGATTGGAATTCACCCAAGTACTGGAACTAGGGCTTCAAACAGTATGAAATGGCAGGAGAGGATCTTTCCTAGAGCAATGGAATCACCTGAGAATTTTACAGTCTCGGCCCCAGACAGAATCGAGTCTCTGGGGAAGAGGCCAAGGAAGCAGATCCCTAACAAGCACGTTGCTGGTTCTGACGGCTGGCCAAGTTTGGGTGACCCTGTCGTACCCTCAATTATATCTAATTTGATGACTGGACATTTTTGGTGACTGGGAGGTCTGCTAGCTGCGGGGGGAGGGGGGGACACATAGAAAAAAAAACTGCATAGCAGAATATATTACTTTTGTGTAGTCTTTTGAGAGTTGACAAAACCCCAAAAGCATTTTTTAAAGAGTCTTTAAAATGCTGTGACATAAACAGGCCAGGTTACAGGTTTTTTCACTTTTAAGAGGAGAAAATGAGACTCAGAGGCTAAGGGCCTTGCTAAGGCCTACACTCGGTGCTGATGCTGAGACGCAAAGCAGGGCCTGAAAGCGGTTAGATCAGAATGGGAATGTTGACTTTGAGCAAGTTCTAGGCGTTTCCTTTCTCTTCAAGTACCTGGGACCAGGAAAAGGCAATTTAAAGTGATCTAGCTACAATAGGAGCCAGCTTCTTTTTTAATAGTATGTTTTAAAGATTTGATTGGTATTCTGTCTTTTAAAATGATGACAGAAATGGTTGAAGTTTCTTGCGTATTCTGTTTATCAGCATTTGTGTTACGATGGCACCTGGATGCTAATTCTTAGACCCAAGACCAGGTCAAATGTGTGTACTCAGTGTGTGCGTTTCTGACCTATTTGAAGGCTCAATACCTTCCACTTCACGCTGACTTTCTCAGCACTATCGTAAAAAAGGATATTTTTTGCAAAAATATTTGGAGGTGAAGGTATCATCAATTTTTCCAAAGGCTGGGCAGGGCTCCATCAGTGTTGATCTTTTCTCTGGTGGTGGACCTGACACCCGGGTTTACTTTGTCGGGGGTTTACCTGTGATTGGAGCAGCTTGTCAATTGATTTCAAGACCTGTGTCAGCTACAAGATCTCACTATACCCTGCACCTGATTTTTATCGTGTGAGTTGTGTTGTGAGATATTGCTGATACTCAGAAAATGAAAACAGCCGTTGACATGTTGAGCAAGAAGGGACTAATTTAAAAGTGGTCAGTCTGTTCCTTGGTGACTGTTTTTATGCTTTGAGCATTTAGTTTACCTGCATCAATCTCACTATTATGGGGATTTTGGTAATGAAAACTCACATGATGAGTTCGGGTGTCACAGTAAAACGAATAACTTCTTTCTTCGGAAAGATGTAGTAAGTCTTATACAAGTCAGTAGTGTTCAGATACCATTCTGTAGAAGGGGTTGCATGTCTGGGTACCATCATCTCATCTAATAGTTACTTACAATCCACCCAAAGGACTGCCTGACAGAACCCGGACGGGTCTTTCTAATAGTGAACTTTAGGAAGGAATCATTGACGAAGACGGAACTTAACTCTCGAAGGGAACCATTGATTTTGTTCAAAAGAGTAATGGGTGATGATTCAGTAGGACTGAGACCTCCTGTTGGCCCCTCAGGACCCTGTGAGACACTCAGCCAGGATGCAGAATGAGCAGTTTCTGAGTCCCACTCAAGCATCTTCCTGACCATCACATCTTGTACCACGCCTCTGTCTCAGGTGTGGCATGTCCTTGTTAGAGACTCTAATTCCTATATTCTTAGTTTTGCCTCTGTGAATGCTCAGAGGTCACTGTCAGTCCAGTCTGTGTGGGCCCTGTCTCTAACATGCAGGATATTGACTATGAGTTGACTGTCTGCTTGGTCCTCTTTCTCTCTCTCTAACCAGGAACCATGAGTTGCTTCTGGCCTGAAACTGGACCACAGACAGGTTTTGTTTTGTATGTGGCACAGAACAATGCTTTACAAGTGTTTTAACTTCTTCAGAGCAGGCAGGGTTCTCCAGGGCACCACTGTCCCCTGCGCTCCCAGTGTCTGAATTCCCTCTGACCTCACACCGCCGTGTCTCCACCTCTCAGTCTGTAATCCTGAATCTGAGTGTTTGTTCACTGTTTTTCTTGGCAGTGTGTAGGTGGCGTGGGGCACTTGTAATTTTCTTGGAAGGCGAAGGATCACTTTTTCACTGGAGTCAACTGAAAACACGTTCCCTTCGCTGAATACCTTAGAGTTCCTCTCTTGCACCATTGGGCATCCCTACCGACCCCAGTGGCACTTCCACTTCTGGTTTGGGGTCAGGCAGTCTCACTGTTCTGGGGAGATTCAGGGGGAAGAGGAGGGAGAGAAATCTCTTTGTTTTTTGGGGAGGTAAGTTAAGCTTTTAAAGACTAGGTCTCTTTTAGTGATACCTCCAGCTTCCTGAATGCCTGATAAAAGTTCATTTCTGGTGTTAGTGTTAATATTTTCGTTAACAAAACCTCATGGACAAAATCCCCTGGGCGCTGTTGTTGCAGATCTCTTACTGTGCTGGAGATACAGGCTCGGCGGTAGAAGGGCATCAGCTTTAGATCAGATGGATCTGGCTCTGCCTCCTGTACTTTCCAACTGTGGGTGGCCTTGAGCAGTGGTTGCCTCATGTGAAAAATACAGGGCTGGTGGTGTCTACCTCTAGGACTGTTGTGAAGGTTATATGAGATATTACATGCCCACAAGTGTTGTATTACAGCCTGATGCAGATTATGTGCCCACCCATTTGGGAAGGAAATCTGTACCCAATTTATTTCCATGTCCTTTATGGTGAATCATCTGAAAGACACTGGGGAAAATATGATGACAGTAGCTTCCTTTCTCAGCCATTGTTCAAATCCTAGACAGCAGTTGAACTTCACATGTATTTCATGTTCTGGGAGGATGCAAGGTACATTCCGGTCTGTGTGTCTAAGTGCCTTTGATGGGAGCTGCCATCAGTGAAGCCGTGGACGGGTGAGAAGATGCGGGAAGGATTCACTCCCTGTGAGGAGGGGGCACTGCCTAGCCAGGTTCCTGCCTGCTCGGCTGCCGGAAACATGGCTCCCTTCTTCCTAAATCCACCCACCAGAGCCAGTGCTCCGTCTTTTCCCAAGTCACTCTTTGAGGCTCTGGCTCATGCCTGGATGGCTGCTGCTGCTGCTCTGTGTCTCCTTGTGAGGGCCAGTGGTGTTCATGGTGTGGTGTATGTGCAACAGCCCTGGTACTCCAGAGGGATGTTGGTAGGACAGCAGGACAGGCATCAGGGTCTACTCTCCTGCCTACCATGACCCAGTGGCTTCAGAGAATTGTTCTTGGAGATCATATTGAAAACCAGCTCCCATGATTGGCTGGTTCCATTGGCACAGTTGCAATGAGAGCCTTCTTCCTATAGTTATGTTGAGAAGAATAAGTCAGTGTTGATAAGACATTTCCAGGTCCCAGAAAGAAGGGGTTTTAAAAGCAGATTGCATTGCTACTTGATATTAATTCCTATCCATAGAGAATAGTTTTAAGTGCCAGGGCAGACATTGTGAATTGTCAGACAGCGTTGATCCCCATCCCCTCCCTTTTCCCCTGTACCAGGATTTTGTTAGGTGTGGTCACCAGCCTGATGGCCTCAGTGCTGTCCATCAGCTTGGAGCTGTCCATCAACTTGGAGCTGCCCTGCTGTTTTCTTTGTTATTTGTTCACACATTGAAGTTGGTTCACTCCGTGTGGATGTCTTTGTAGCCTTTGGTCTTTTCCCAAATATTTGCCTTAGTTTATTAAATTAGTTTCTCATTTATCAGTTAAAATGTATGTTGACTTTTGTGGTTTTAATTTTACAGGCTTCATTGTCTTTGTATTACCAGATGATGTCTCTTGTTTGAGTCCGTAAGCAGGGTTTGTTGCCCTGCTGGCTTTTTTTGTTCAGAGCTCACCCACCACCCAGTTCCTTCTTAAGGGTGGTGTTATATTCAAGTGAAAATCCACTTTAAACCAGGACTTAATGATTAATTAAAATGTTTCTTGTGTAAATTGGAGGCAAAACGACTACTTTGTTCCACATGAAGGAGGAGCAGGTGCTGAAAAACTGCTGACTTTTGTGTGGACTTGGGTCAGTCTCTTTACTCTGCTCCCTGGTGCCTGCAGGGAGGGAAATAAGGATCCAAAGGGCTGAGGGGAGGGTAGGCTCAGCTGCTTCTGGGGAGCCTGACAGGTATCATCAAAGTATGTTAATGGCTCTTTTCCTCTAGGGTCTTGGGGAGGCTGCTGCCTGTGAGGGCAAACAGAATCTAGATCTGAGTGCTTCCAGCACTATTTCTGGCTCATGGACTGTGACAGTGGGTACTGTTATGGCTAAGTTGCTCCTCCTAAAGTCCTCACCATATCCTTGGATGCTCCCCTGTCCCCTCTCTCAGGTGGTGCCCAGGGGACTCCCTGAGTTGTGGAGTTAGATTTGGGAGTCCAGGAAGACTGAGGCAGCTAGAGATCACAGGATAGAATACCAGGGAGGAGACAGCTGCCCAGAGAAGGGACTCCAGAGATACACAAATTGTCCCCCTTGAGTAATCAACTGAGTACTGATCAGTATAAGGAAACTCCCCTAGGCCAGGGAGTCATCCAAAAGGATTAGAGAGAACTGTGGCTGGTGCTCACACAGGGCCAGGAATGGAGCCTAGCCCTACCAGCCAGACTGGAAATCCTCAAGATTCATGGAGTGTTGAGTTGAGTATACAGAAGGGTCTTGCCTCCCTAGTTGGGAGTAACTAGCCCTAGGCTGAGCACTGTTCTGGCCCAGCTAAAAAATCTAAAAATCAAAATCTAATAGGATCAAACTATTTCCAAGTAACTTAACTGTGTCCCCAAACAAAGCTCAGGAATATTTTTGGGAATACGAAACTATCCAGTATTCAACAGATAAAATTCACAATGTTTGGGATCCCATCAAAAATGGCCAGATACACAAAGAAGCAAGAAAATATGACCTATGTTGGAAAATCAGTCAATCAGTTGAAACTGACCCAGAACTAACACAGATGTTAGGATTAGTAGCCCAGACATGTAAAAAGTTATAACTATCCCATACGTTCAAAAATTTCAATTCAGAGAAGGAAGGTTAAAAAAAAAAACCCCACAAATTCGATCTCAAACATGGTGTGCCTACTATCAGTCCTTACATTACTTAAACCTTACATTACTTCCACCAAATCCACGTGGCCCAAACCTGGCCCCTACTAATTTATCTGCTCCCTAAGCCCATCCTGGTCCACTCAGTGTTCTCTTGACTCTGGGGTCCACTCAGAGGCTCTTGACTCTGCAGTGCAAACTCAGTGATGCCAGGAGTCAGCTGACCCTTAATCTTCCTTTATGTCTGCCACACCCATGCCAGGTCTGAGCAGTCATTCTGCAGTGCTGCTCCTGGGACAAAGAACGCACCTCAATTCTCAGTGTATAACCAGGTACCCAGCAAAAATCCAAGTGTGCTTCTTGTTTTTTCAGCAACTGCAAAACCTTTACACTTGCAAGCCTCTTTTTTTTTTTTTTCTCAAACACAAATTCTGGTTCTAATACTCTGCTAAAAAAGTCCTTCAATAACTTCCATGTTTATGTGCCCACTGCCCCTCAGTATAGCCATCTCCTCTCTTCCTTTCTGCTGGTTGCCAGGGTAGCCTTTCTTCTCATAGAGGCTACATCCTTTTCTGGGCAGATTCATCTCCTCTGGCCTCTGAACAGATTCTTGATCACTTATCTGGTCTGACTGCACTTTGTATAGTCCCTCAGTCTCTTTGGGTTGTTGCTGCTTTGGTCATGTTGGTGGGAAAAAAACTTCTTCACCTGATCCTCATCTACCATCCTATTTCTTTCCCCCCTTTGTAGCCAACTCTCTTGGCAAATACTCTGTATCAGCTCCTCACCACCTACTTTGTCCTCAGTCTGTGATTCTCTCTCGTTCAGACACCTAATTACAAAACCTACTGGCCTTTGTCAGCGACCTTCCGCCCTGACCTTGCTGCTATATTTGGTTCTGTTTCCTGTTGGCTTCTTTTGGGAGCCTCACGTCACCACTGCACGTCTCGGCGCTCTGTTCTGAGTGGTAATCCTCACACTTCCGTCTCCTTCTCCCAGACCCTTCAGTGATGCCTTCATCTTCATCATTCCCTTCAAGGCCCCCGTTTACCCCGTGCCTTCATTTGAAGCACAGGTGGCCGTGCTTCCTAAGTGAACGAGAAAGCTGCAGCAGGCGTGACTTCCCTCAGATACATCCCACCCCAGACTTTTTCTTCTTTCCCACCCACTTTTACTCTTTAGCCTCCGTCCCAGGGGTTAGTTGTCCTTGTTTTGGCCAGACCTGAGCTTCCTCGAGGACTTTGTTTCCCTACCTCTAACTTCTTCATTTCCCTCTCTCTTGGTTTCCTTCCCCAGTCTGCAAGCATGGCCAAGCCTTCTCATCCTAAAAGTCTTCCCTGCACCTCCTTGGGTATTTTCCGGGTTGTTTCCTCCTTTGCATCCAGATATCTTCAAAGTATAGCCTGTGTCCACTCTGTCCCCTCATTTGCCTTCTGTTTTCTCCTCCAGCCACTACTGAAGCTCTCTGGCTTTCTTCACCCCGACTCTGCTCAGGGAGCTCCTGATGAGGTCACCAAGGGCATCTGTATTGCCAAATTCAGTCAGTGGTTTTCAGTCCCCATGTTACTGGTCATCTCTGTTGCATTTGCCAATGCTCGTCACTCCCACCACCTCAGAGCCTTCCACATTTTCCCTCTGCTGCTCTCAAGTTTGCTAATATCCTCCCTGACTTTTCCTTCTCTGTTTCCTCGGGCCTCTCTCCATCCCTCTGCAGTTTGTATTCTCGAGGGATCAGCGTTCAGCCTGCGACTGTCCTCACGCCCCTAGGGATCTGTGTTAGTCTGGGGCTTTTGCTCTGCCTGTTGCTCTCTACCCCGACAACTGTCTCTGAAGTCCAGAGCTCTCTCCTGAGTGCCAGCTTCCTGTATCCGGTCCCATGCTGGGCACTCCCACCTTGGCGTTCCTCCATTCTTTCAGTTAGCAGGCATGCATCTTCTATCCCCATGTCCTGTTGACTGTGAAATCTTAAATATGATGAAAGAAAGCATCCCCCATCAGTGCTACACTATTCTAATCCTGTTCCCAACTCTTTCCCTTCCTCTTCTTTCACAGGCTTCCACTTCTCCTATGTCTTGAACGTGGGCACCTGTCCTTACAGGGGCTTCCATCTTCAGGGAGACCGTCCACTATTATGTTCAGCCTCATCTTTCCCTTAAGCCCTGGTTCAGTGATAAGTTTCAAATACCTTCGACTCAGGCCCAAGTCATCATTTTCCTCCCTTCTCAACCCCCTCTGCTTACTCTGTTTCTGTCCTTGCCACTTCTCTTCTCCTGGACACCCAAGCTCCAACCCACATATTTCCCCCACCTACGCATTTTGTCTCTGCAACTAAAAGCAAAAGCAATGTGAAGTTACTGTTCTGTTGTGTAGCTCTGTCGGTACCCGCCCCCCGCCCCCGACACGCTGATATGTGAGGATACAAAATGAGGCAAAGAGAAGTGGTTCCTACCATTTCCTGTTTTAGCAAGCATCTGCAGGGCCTTTACCCACCTCCAACTTTGACATTAAGTAATCATGTCAGAAGTGATACTTTTGGAAGTGGTTTCATCCAGACTTCCATTTCCAGCCGGAAGGAGAGCTAAGAAGGAGGATTAGCCACTGAAAGATGAAGATGTGGAATCAGTTTAATGAGGCTTCTCACTGGGGATGTTGACAGGAATTCTTCTAACAATACTTACTTTAGATAATTCCGTTATGTGGCACCTCCTTTCCCTTTGGGTAGCGGATTCTGTCACACCATATGGACCAGTCCCGTAACTTTCCTGTTACCTTCAGTGTCTTTTTTCAGCTTTATTGAGGTACAGTTGACGAATAAAATTACAAGATGTTTAAAGTATACCTCGTGGTGATTTGAGAGCATATGTATCATGAAAGGACTCCCACATCGAGTTAATGAACACATCCATGACTGCCTTCAGTTGTTTTGAAAGTTATTTTTAATTGTGGTAAAACACATTTAACATAAAAATATACCATCTTAACCATTTTAAGTGTGTAGTTCAGTGGTATTTATTACATTTGCATTGCTGTGCAACCATCACCACTATCCATCTCTAGGGCTTTTTTTTTTTTTGAAACTGAACAGAACTCTTGTGCAACTGAAATTCTATCCATTAAATAATAAATCCCATTCCCCAACTCCCCAGCCCCTGGCAACCACCATTCTACTCTCTGTCTCATTGAATTTGACTACCCTGGGTATCTTACATGAGTGGAATCATAATAGTATTTGTCTTCTTGTGACCTGTTTATACCACTTAGCATAATGTTCTCAAGATCCCCCCATGTTGTAGCATGTATCAGAATTCCTTTCCTTTTCAAGGCTGCATAATACTTCATTGTATTTAAATGCCACATGTTGTTTATCCATCCAGGCTTTATCTATCAGTGGACACTTGGATTACTCACTTTCATTTTTAAAACAATCTCATACTAGTAATTTTAGACCAAATCCTGTTCATTTTGAAAACTTTAATTTCATACTCAGTTGAGACCTCCTTGACTCATCTCTGCCAACTGTGGCCTGGCTGCCTGGAGTGAAGAAGAGGGTGAAATCTTTTCTTTTTAGATATAATTGATAAATAACATACTTGTTTCAGGAGTATGACATAATGATTCAATATTTGTGTATATTGTGAAACGATCACCACAGGAAGTCTAGTTAACATCCATCAGCATGCACAGTTACAAAAATTTTTTTCTCTTCTGATGAGGACTTTTAAGAGCTACTCTTTTAGCAGTTTTTAAATAGACAGTCCAATATTGTTAACTGTAGTCACCATGCTGACATTGCATCTCCATGGCTTATGTATTTGGTAACTGGAAGTTTGTACCTTTTGGAAGGAGGGTGAAGTCTTCTCCTGAGATCCTACATCCCCTTCCGTCCTTCCCAGCTTCCCTTCCTGCCCTCTCTTCCTCCCCTCCCTTCCTCCCCTCCCTTGCTCCCCTCCTCTCCCCCAAGAATGATTCTCTGGGAGCCTCCCTCCCTTTGCTTCAGTTTGGGAAGAGAATATTCTCTCACCCCCTCTAGCGCTGATGTCCCCTTTTTTTCTCTGACTGGTTCTGACTTTGAAAGAAGGTGCAAAACTGGTGTTACAGATCCTGTGTGATGGAGTCCTGCTGGGAGGGGGCTCTCAGAACTTAGATTTTTGGGTACTTGGTACCTTTTGTCCTCAGCTAAAATACAAAGAGAACAGGAAAATTCCCACTCAAGATGCTGGTCCACTTAAAAAGTTAAAGGGAACCTAGTTCCATACGATTTTTCTGAGGACTGCACAAGGGGCCCTGAAATGATGTCTTCCTCCTGCCTTCCCCTTTCTAGTGTCCCTCATACCTGAAAAGGAGGGCTGGGGTCTGGTCCCGGATGGGGGTTAAAGCCCCTTCATTAATCACTGACTGCAGCTTCAGTCTCTCCAGAGGTGAGACCCGACCTGACGGTGAACTTCTTTGAAAGGGCTTCCTCCCGTTGTCCGCACCCCAGATTGCTGTACCGATTCGAACCCCTATTAGTATCCCCCTGGCAGTCTTTGGCAGTCTTTCCTGATCTCTCATCCTCAGTTTACCTGAAAGAGCCTTATTTCTAGGGCAGTAGCTTTAAATGGGCTCGCTTAGTGGTTTCTCACCCTGTTGGTTACCAAGGCCTTACTAAATTTCCCAGCCCCTCGCGTAAGTGTAACTAGTTAGACTCAGTGTCTTTTGGGACTAATAATATACTTAATGGCAAAGCTAAATTCAGTGAAGTCTTGAACTGGATTTTTTTTTAAATTTATGAAGTATGTAAACGCTAGTTGTGTATATGTGTTTGGTGCACTGTGTATTCATCTTCCTTTAAAAGGAGTCCATCCCAGCAGTTCTGGCCCACAGCTTGTGAATGGTCCCAACACCCAGTTTTCTCGAAAAGAAAAGAAAAGAAAAGAGCCTATAGAGTGATTGAATCTTTATTTTGCAAAACCTGAGAGTCTAAATGAGAGCATCTAGGTTGAACGTATGCTTGTGTGTGCAGCTGGCTTGGGTGTGAGGGCTTTTTTGTGGCTGCATCTAAGGACTGGTGAGGAAGCCACACCAGGGTTGTTTCTCTGCTGACAGTGTAGAGGCAGGGTCATCTGACCCACTGATTACACTTAAAAAGGGATAGTGTGTCTTTTGCCATCTCAAAGGGCAGCTGTTTATTGACTTTCTGCACCCTGCAATTGTTTCCCATATGGAATGGTTCCTGGAGAAAGAGCTAACATCTGCGCAGGTCTATCCTGTTCCTCAGCTGTGTTTACCAAAGCGAGTTCTGCACTGACGTTCACACACTGCAGACTGCACGTACGGCGTGAGGGCAGGTCTGGCCTGCGGTGTCCAGTCTGCGGAGGTCATACTTAGAAGCATGTGGCATGTTTGACAGGTCAAGCTCATTCAATCGCTCATTAGATATTTAGTCTCTTCTGTGCCAGGCACTTGCCTGTGTCCTAGTGATAAAAAGGTGAGTGTGACAGCCTCCCTGCTTTCAGAAAGCTCACAGTCTGGAGAGAAAGGTGGTCATCTAAACACAGCAGAACGTATAATGGTTCATGTGCAAAGGGCCAGGGTGCCTCCCAGAAGAGGGTCTGGTGGCCTCAGGAGAGAGGGACAGGTTCAGAAGATGAAGCTGGATTCAGGAAGAAAGCCACACGTGATCCATTATGTAGACTCTGTCTTTGTATCTGGAAGGATAAACCTAAGCCTGGGGTGTCTGTTTCACGTACTGCGAGATGTCTCGGAGACCCTCAGTAGCAGCAGATCTTTGTGATTGGACAACTGTGTTTATTCCCCTGTCCCCAGAATCAGAATTATCCCTGTGCTTGGCATCAAAAGGCTCTTAGTCCTTGGGTGTTGCATTGGAACTGGTAAATAGAGAGTTCACCTGAAGCCTCTTGAAAGCTGACCCACAAAAGCAAGGACATTAACTCTGAACCTAGGCCACTTTCCATCCTGGGAATTAGGCTCTGCCGCTTCCTAAATTCCCATTGTGGTTTCAAATGTAGAGGCCATTGTTCATTTTCCTTCCTAAAAGAAGCAGTATATTTAACTTCTGGCTTTCTGCCTGACTGATGGAAGGCTGATCTCTATGAAGCCAACACCCGCGGCTTCCCATCAGGACAAACCCTCAGCCTGCATCTGATCTTCCTCCCTCTGCTTGAAGTTATTGAGAGTCTACACCAGCTCGGTAGGAGTCTTGTGTTAAGTCCTGCTAGGTGGCTACATGGCCTTGATTCCCACCCTGTGTTTAAAGATAAAAAGACAAGGTCTTAGCTCTTCTAGCAGCTAGAGATTCTCCAAAAGACCTATTATGGGAATTTAAAAGCAAATGTCAAATAGGAAAATCTGTACGCTCTCAGGACTTTGAAGCTCAATACAAATGAGTCTTTATCAGTTGTTGAATAGTTTGGGTCCAGGCAGGTGTCCAAGAGCAGAAGTTTTCAAACTTATTTTTAAGCAACACAATACTTTTCTTTCTTTCTTTTTTTTTTTTTTTTCTTTTTTTGCCAAATGAAATCTACAGAATCAAAATACGAGGTTTCTTGACCTCGGCATGATTGACATTTGGGGTGGGAGAATTCTTTGTCAAGGGGGCTGTTCTGGGCACTGCAGGAAGTTTAGCGGCATCCGTGGCCTCTGCATTCTGAATGCCAGTAGCAACTGTACCCTCACCCTAGTTGTGACAACCAAAAATATCTCCAGACATTGTCAAATCACACCCAGCTGAGAACTAGTGCAATAGAGCATGTAAAACTGATGTTTTAAAAAAGAAGGAACCAATGCTTTGGAAGTGGAATTAAACTCCTTCAGAAGTCTGCCCACGGCCCCTGACCCTCACTCATGGTATCTGAAGAACTGGTGTGGAGCTCTGAGCTACACAGTTGCACAGTCCCACAGGGATAGATTGTCACTTTTAAGGTCTGGAATATGGGGACCTGGTTACAAATCAGAAAACTAAAACTGGAAAAATGCACAAGTATTTTGAATCCAAATGTGCACTGAACAGTTGCATGTGTATGTAGGTACATTTTGTAGGTGTACTTGGTTGTATAGAACAAGGGAAGAATGATGGTTGGATGATAGCCACCTTATTCCTTAGGCTCTGGGGTTTGGCTTCCACAGTGTGTCTCATTTTATGAGAGATGCCAGCGTGTGGTCTCAGCTCCATGGCAGACCTGTGTGAACCCCAGCTTCCATGAGACCCAGTAGAACTGGCTTCTACTCAAGGTGGGCTCCAAGGGGGGCTAGTGTCTTTCTACCAGATGCTAGCTGGATCCTGGTTGGGACCCTAGTTGTTGCACAATCACGGGATGGAGTTCTACACTTCTGCACTTCATACTTAGGGAGTGACATGCGCTTCTGTATCCATGTGTGTGTGAGTGACCACGCCTCTCCTTCAGGGAGACCAGTGCTGTCTCCTCTCCCCTGCTCCTCAAGCACCAATCAGGGGGCCCTGGGAGCTTGGCAGATGCTTCCACCTCTTCCTCCCTAACCCAGGCTGGTGAAAGTGTGTGGAAGCCTGTCCCAGAGGCAGACTCTGTAGCCCAGGTATGTGGGTGTCAGTATAAACAACATTACCGTGGAGTGAGTCACTCTCACCTGTGGGAAGACGCACGGGCTCAGGGAGGGAGGGAGTTGGTTGCCTAGAGGGCTCAGCATCAGTCTGTCCACCCTTCTGACCCCACGCTGCAGCTGGAGTCCAGCGTTAGGTTTCTGGCTTGCTTGTGGGCTCACCCCTCATCCTAGCCATCTGTTTGGCTGCTTGTGAAGGTCTTTGGCACTTGCAGCAAAGTTTGATTCCCCCAAAGATCATGCAACCACTGCAGTTAGCTATGGGAACACAGGAATGAATAGAACTCATTTTATCTACACATCCATCTGTGGATCTCCAACCCTTCTGAGAGACCCACTCACAGAAATCCTGCAGGAATCCTGCAGAGATTTGCTCAGAATTCCTGGATGAGGCTGACAAGAGCTAGCTGTAATGGTTCTCCATCACCCTCTTCTCTCTCATTGCTGCCACATGGGCTGGAGGAGAGGTGCTCGGGGGACACCTTGGGTTGGAACTTGGGTAAGGGACCTGAGCTCCCCCAGCTCCCTCTAGCTCATGATGGAGAAGCTTGCTGTAAGAATATTTGGAAACAAGGTTGCTACTCCTTGCTTAAGGTTTGAAATCAGTTTGATTCTCTGAAATCCTTGGTGTGGATTATTGCTGTCAGATCAGTATTACAAACCATCAAGCCCAAAACAGGCTCAGCAAAGGTTACCGGTGATACGCTTGTCTATAGGAGACGTTATCTAGCGGACAGTTGTATGAGTGACCCATATGTAACTGGTTTGTTTTGAAAGAGGAGTGGAGTTCCCAGGACTCTTCTCTGCAGGGCTTCTTTCCTGACCTCTGCACTTTTGTCACCTTTTATCATCGAAATATGCACCCAGTTTTAGGTAATGCTGATGGGGCTATGAGAACTAAACATGAAAGACTGAATGGGTTTCAAAACTAGGAGTTGCATAAAGTATTCTTACACTTACTCTTTATAATGCGTGCATTATTCTCTCCTCTAATCGTCACAAGCCAGCCCTTGTGACCTAGGTTCCCTCTTGACCTTACCTTGAGAGAATTTAGGGAATCTGATGACACTGAAACCTCAGTGTCTTCCTGTGATCTGTGCAGACTCACGTCGCTTCTTCCTGCCCAGGTCTGGTATTAACTTTCTGTTTAAATTGCGTCTCTTCTAGTCCTTCATAACCACTGCAGTTCCAGCTGTAGTATACTACTTGTAGGGACCTGAATGGGACAAGCTCTATTATACTTCTCTTTACTTATTCATTTATTCATTCACTCACTCATTCATTCACTCATTGCAATTTATTTGCTAAGCCCTAGGGAGACAGCTCCCCTCCCCCACAGACCCCTAGTTCACAATCTAAACAGGTAAAAGTGAGTCTGTGTGATAAGCGCTTTGGTGTTGGTGCTGGAGACTTTCCAAGGAGGGCAGTCCAACCCTGACTTCAATAAAGTTCCATAAGGCAAGTCCTGAAGTAGGCCATTTTCATGGGCGGGAGAGTGGGAGAGAGGAAGGGGAGGAGAGAGGAGGTGGAGATGAGGCAGGGATGGGTTTGGTGCAGGCGGATAAACCAGCAGGTGTGCTGCTTTAGGGAGCCCTGAAGCCTGAAGGCAGCCCTCAAAAGGTTTTTAAGTAGGAGCGTGGCCGGGTGCAAATGGCTCAAAAAGACTTTCTTGGATATTTCCCGTGCCTTCGCTTCTCTCCCTGATACGAGCTGCTCGGGCTTTGCATTGAGTGCAGGCATTGCCTCCTCCAGACGCCTGGGTACTCTCCAGGCTCCCGCTTCTGTCTCATAGCTTCCTGGACAGGCAGGTTAGAAATAAGGCAACAATTGCTTTTGTATTTTAACTGTCTATTTACTTGTGCACCCTTCCTGCAAGATCACTGGTTCTCAGAGTTTAAAATGCAGAGTCTTAGTTCCTACCCACAGATATTCTGATTTAGTTTAGAACAGAGTCTGGGAATCTCCACTTTTTCATAAGCAGAAATATGACAGTAGACTGTGAGCTTAGTGAGACGCCAACTCTTACGTATGTGTGTACATGCTATGCAAACACACACACACACTTTTACACCCACACACTTTCTCTTTATCATACTTATAACCATATTTAACCAAGTACCTGGTACAGATTTGCTCTGCTACAAATATTTGGTCTAATGAAAGAAGTTGCCCAAATTTACACATCTAAGAGTTGCTGGAGCCTAAATTAAAGCTCACAGATGATTCTGAAGCCAGGCCCTTTGACAGAATGCTACATTACTGCTGCCATGCACTATGATGGTCCTGGAGAAGCAGGCCATCTCATTGAACCACAGCATCCTAGAGACCCAGAAACGGGGACAAGGGATCTCTAACTTGCATCTTACTGTTACAGGAAAAATGAATGTGGGGCAAGAGGATGGCTATGTCCCAGGTCTCGGTTAAGTCCCTGGGACACGTCCCGCCAAGTGTGAGTCCTTGGCTTCATGCAGGAAAGAATTCAAGAGAAAGCCACAGTTGAGTAAAGGTAGATTTATTCAGAGAGATATACACTCCATAGACAAGAGTGTGGGGCCGTCCCAGGAAACAGGGAGCGAGAGGCCATGCTTGGCATTGCTAATTTTTATGGGCTTGGTAGCTTCACGTGCTAACAAGTAGGAAGATTATTCCAACCACTTTGGGGAAGGGGCTGGGATTCCTAAGAATTGGGCTACCACTCACTTTTTGACCTCTTCTAGCCAGCCTCGGAACTGTCATGGCACCTGTGGGAGTGCCATTTACCGTGTCAATATATTACAGTGAGCATATAATGAAGCTCAAGGTCCACTGGAAGTCAAGTCTCCTGCCATCTTGGGCCTCAAGATCTACTGGGAGTTGAATCTGCCACCATGTTCGTGTTAATTGCTGCTGTTTCTTGAATGGCTGTGCCCTGCCCCCTTCCTTCCTGTCTCATTACCAGATTTTCAATTGTGTGTTAGTATGATTGGCAAGGATTCCGCAAATGGGTGTTAGACGCTCATTGTGATGGCTCCTGTGAGGATACAAAACTGTATCTAGCTCTGGCCTCCAGGAAACTTTTGGTCTACTTGAGGTCAAAGGCAAAAATGTGCAGGCAAGTGAATGACTTTGTAAGGTGGTGAAGCCGGCTGGGGTGCTTTGTGTTGGGGAGTCAGAACCGTGTGGCGATAATGAGGGAGGGAAGAGAACGCGGGAGCTGGAGGGCTCTGCAGACACCTTTGGATGAGGAAGCACTTAGATGGGGACAGGCTTGGGGAAGGGGAGAAGCGTCTCCTAGTGAGGGGAGTGACCTGAGCTGAGTCTGGCTAGAGGAAAGGCTCTGAGTGCCGAGACACTAGTTGGGAACAGATTTGTGTGGGGGGTCATGGTTGTTAATCTGGAAGGGGCTGTTGGTCCAGGCTTGGCCTGGTGGGGGTGGAGGGACTTATAGGAAAGGCAGGGGATACAGTACCTTTTAGCTTCAGTCATACTCAGTTCTTTGAAAGTCTGTTGTCTTTGTCCCTCACTCCATTTACCTTACCAAAGTCATGCATTTCTGAATCTAAGATAATAACCATAGCCTCCTCTTTTTGGAGAGCCCTGGCCACACTGGAGCTCCAGGTGAGTGAAAAGCTGGCCAGGATGCATCAGTCTTGTCTGGCTTCTCCTAGGAGAGGAGTGTTTTCATGTCCCCACCTGTTCCTGGTGCCCATGCCCTGCTCACACCGGAAGCTGTCACGTCCCTGTGGTGCTGTGCATTTGCCAATGCCTTCAGTGAAAATATTTAAAACATCAGAACTATGATTTCCTTGGTTATTAATCCAAAACATGGTGCTCGGGCCTCCAGACACATGACCTAGAACACAGCTTTCAGTTCACACTGACCCTGTCACTGCTGAAGCAAGATTTGTAGCTCTTTCCCAAGTCTGGGCAGACCACCTTGCCAAGAATGTTTTTGTCAGAAGTGTCACTTCATAATTACCTTTGATCCAGGATCACTTGTTCATAGTCTTAGATGGTAATTTTGCCCTGAGGACGTCCAAGAGGTCTCCCTGAAGACTCTTGTTTTGTTTAGCATTTGCCACAAATACTGGCAGAAGAAAGTCTTCTGTGATTACTATTATTTATATGGTTCTCAGTGAAAGGTTATGGCTTATTTTAAAATAGTTTCTGTTCCAAGTCTTTTATGTACAATTATAGTGGGAAGCTGAAATACCCCGTCCTTAAGTTCACAAAGGAATCTTCTCACACAAGTACAAGAAAATGCGGAAAGTTTGGTTTGAGGAAATTCTGTTTTTTCATCTCTCATGAGTCACTGCTTCAGGAATGCAGTTCGTCAAAGTGGATTAGAGACAGTTCTCAATGGGGAAGTGTATGTGCTCACAAAAGCAGCGGCAGGGCTCTCCTCTCTACATGCCCACCTTGTTACCTGTCTGCACCAGGTGCTGAGAGACACTGAGCCTGTCTATCCTCTGAGGGGAGGCCGTAACTGTTTGTTGCGGGGCCCTCACCAAAACAGGTTGCTGGAGAATTGGGCCCCTTTATGTCTATGAGCAGAGCTTCACCTGGCACGTGAACACCAGAAGTGCTTCATTTATTTCCCTGGGGGCTCTTCTTTTCAGAATGTGAAAAACTTCTGTCTGTCAATCACAGAAAACAGTCCCCATTTGTTTGATTCTGAGATTCAGTCATTGCCTATGAATTTTTTTTTTAAGTATCTTTACTTGCTAGCTTTTTCTCTAGATGTCCCTTTTTAAAATTTTATTTGTTATCAAAGTGTAGTTGATTTGCAGTGTTAGTTTCAGGTGTACAACAAATCTAGATGTCTCTTTAAAAAACCCCTTTTCTGGAGGGGAGGATGAGCTGGATCAAAGTTTTGGTAACAGTAGTTTTTCCTTTTTCACAGAGATGGCTTAAAGAGTTTTGAATGCCGTAGTTCCTCTCCTACTTCTATCCCCTGTTCCAGGTTCCAGGCCAAAGGTTAAAAATCAGTTCTTCAAAGAAGCACCATTAACACAAGAGAGAGTTCTCTCTTGATTGTTATAGAGAACTCCTACAGTTTTGCGCTGAGTTTCCAGTTAGTCTGGAGGACAGAGGGACACATGAACAGCTTCATTCCTTACAGATCAAGTGAAACCGGTTCCAATTTTCTCATTAACTACAAGTAAGAAACAGAAAAAGTAGACTCGAAGGCCAGAAAGAGCACAGAGGTTTTTTGGGCCTCTTTCATCAGAGTTACTATGTCACGTTAAGGAACCAATATGTAAGCTTTGGGCAACAGTTCAAATAGAAACCTGTTGGAACTGAGCAAATGCTCTTTTTCTCAAGAGCAAATGGCGAAGGTTTATAAACGCTTTACAGCTAGGGGGCACGCTCTCATCCACTGTTTTTGATCTTTGTGAGCAAAGATGGATATGAGGTTTTTTGTTGTTTTGTTTTAAAATCTGTCTGTACAATGATAGCTAAGGACGCTACCTCCAAATAAGGTGAGCAGGCACACCCATCACTGATGCTTCCAGAGCTTCAAGATCCTGGGATTCGTGGATCCCAGGATACGCGTCCCGTGGACTGTGCCGAGGCTGACTAGGGGCAGTTGTTGCTAAAAGCAAATGTATTTCAGTTAATAAAGAACTTGAGAAAGATATTAACAACACTCATTTTAATGAGGCCAGACAAAAAAATCTGTGTGTGTGTGTGCGCGCCAGGAGTTGTAAATGGAGATGACGTAGAATCAATTTAATTGGGATTATTTTGTTAAAATTGTATTATTTTATTCAGCTAGAGATGGTATGAAAAACTTGGTGACAGTGATTTTTTTCTTCACCTGCTGGTCAGGATAATACTTTGTATGTGGAATTTTAAAACCTAAGTCTAGATCTTCTCTCCTCCCTGCCATCACATATGTATAAAAAGTAGACATGAGCCCTAGTTTCTCTGAAGCCCTCAGTCTCGATTCAATCCTGGGTAGAAAGTCCTCAGGTGAACTCCATGGAACTGAATTTTCTCAACATGAGAAATAGTTGCTAACTTCTCCCCAAAAGTACACAGCTATATCAGAAAGCCATGGTTACAGATGGAAGACAAGTCATTTTTTAAAAAATAGACGAAAGATTGGTACAGACGTTTTCTCAAAAGAAGAAATATGAATGGCCAATAAGCACATGAAAACACTCAGTAAAAAAAGTCAAAAAAAAAAAAAAAGAGAAAAAGAAAACACGCTTAACCTTTTTAGGCAGTAGAGTGTGAACGAAAAATACTGCAAACCATATCAATAAACAAAGAATGCTGAAACCATCAAGTCATCAGAGGTTGCCGCCACCCCCCAGTGAAGACGAGCCTGCAGCCCAGCCTCTGCAGGCACTCACAATGGTGCACTCTGAGCAGACTCAGAATAATAAAGGACAAGATACTGGCCCTAGAGAGCTAGATGTTTGTCAAAGGAATGAATTCAATGAGCCCAAATGTTTGCTTCCTCCCACACACAGAAAAGCACTAAATTCTTTAACTTGAGATGCCTGGTTTTCTTTAAATAAAAAGTAATCTTTTATTGTTCCAGCTACCTGGTGTTTGTTGTAAAGCTCGTGTATATCATAGCTCCTCCCTACCTCTTTGGAGCAGTCCCTCAGAGAGATCTGAGAGACTGTCATCCCAGTTCTAGTCCTCCCGCCAAATAAAACATAATTGTCAACTTTTAGGCAGTGCATTTATTTCAGTCGACAAGGGAAATGCAAATGAAAACCAAAAGATACCACTAGAGTGGCTACAATTTAAAAGATCAACCACACTAAATGTGTGAGACTGGAGCACTACAAATTTTTGTATTATTGGTGAGAGTGCACAGTGGTACAACCAGTTTGAAAAATGGGCGGGCACTTTGTTTTAGAACTAAGCACAGATCTGCCCTGTGACCCAGCAATTATTCCCTTAGATATTTACCCAAGAGAAATGAAAGCTTAGCCCCGTGAATGGAAACCAGATGCCAACTATAGTATGATTTTGAACAACTGACGGGATGAAAGAATAGAGAATGTATTTGAGCTTGACATTTGGAATGTTTCTATCAGGGGTTCCCCGAGCAGACACCTAGAGCAGGGACTGGAATCCTACCGCACTGCTCGAGTCCTCAGTAAACGATATGTACATAATGAGTAAATGCCATTTGTTAGTTTCTTTTAAATCTGTGCTGGGAGATAGATACAAGTACTTTTTTATACCCTCCAGGTGAAACAAACCTTTTATCGTTACACAGCCACTTCTTTTTATTTCTAGTAATACTATTTCCCTTACAGTGTATTTAATCTGATATTAATGTGGCTATTCTGCATTTCTTCTGGTTAGTATTTGCCTTGTCTCTTCTTTGATTTTTACTTGCAAATTTTTTTTACCTGTGTTTTAGGTTTGTGTCTTATAAATGGCAAGTAGTTACCTTTCTTCTTTGTAAAGTTGATTGATATTCTCCCCATCACCATCTCCAATTTCACTTTCCCCCCCTTCTGGTTTGGAAGCTAGAACCTCTTTATTTTTAATTGGCTATACTTTGGACTTTTCACACATCTATGAAACAAAATCTAAAGTTGGCCACTACCTTAGCCTCCTACTGAGCAAATAAAGATCTTGAAATGCTTCGGTTCCAGTCACCTTCCCCCTGGCTCATGTGCAATTAATTGGTTGGTAGTTTAGATTTTTTACTTTCCTTTTGAAGCTCCATTAACTAGACATTACTTACTTATTTCATCATTGTTTATACTCACCTACATGTTTATAATGTTTGACTCACCATTTTCTTTTCCTCCTTCTTGAAGTACATCCTTTAAAAGTTTATTTAGTGACGGTATTTGGTGGTGAACTGTCTCAGCTTTTGGAAACATCTTTCTTTTGTCCTCGTTCTTGAAAGCCAGTTTCACTGGGTGCACAGACTCTTAAGAGTTAGAAGGAACTTGGCTGACCATGTGGCTCAGCCTTGTCCATTTCCTGAGAGAGCGCCTGCCATGGGTCATACAGCTCTTCCAGGGTCCCTACGGCCTGCAAGATAAATACAATGTCTTAGCCTGAAACTGAAGATGCCCCTGCCTTGCTCCTGTTGTCTGCACTCCAGGATCCCCACCGTCTCTGCTACTTCCCTGTGGGAGGCTTTGTATTAGGGGAAGTTGGATTTCTCATTGTTCCCCAACACCCATGTACTTGGGCTTGTGTCATTCTTCCCAAGCCTCTCTCTTTACTGTGGTCTAAGTCCTCCTGTTCCATCAAGGCCTACACTAAATGCCATCTCGGCCATGCAGCCTCTCCTGACCACCCCAGCCCTCAGGTATCTCTTCCTGCCCCTTAATCCTCCAACACTGGTTGATTGCACTTAGCCACACTGCTTGGTGCTTTTCATTTCTTGGTAGCTTGTGTCTCCAGCTGCAATGTAAGCCCATCTGGATGAGTGGCCTCCAAACGTTTTTGATCAAGCCAACTTCAGTGAACAACTAGTGAGCATGCACCCCACATATATGTATATTTTCTTTAAAATTATATATATATATCAATACACACACACACACACACACACACAGTTCTATTTATGTAGTACTATGTATGCTATAAACACAAAGTATCCAGAATTGAAATAAAGAATGTGAGAACCAAATCAATGGAAGGTGCAGGAGTTTCTTCTGGCACCCCAACATCATGATTTGAGAGCCTTCTTGGAGTACTCTTTCCCAGCTGCTTGTGCTCTCAGCCCTCGTAAATAGTAGACATTGGGTAAATATTTGATGATGATGGCCAGTTACTAGGCATTCAAGTGATGAGGTCAGGAATATTAGGAATTTCTTGAACCTTGTATTCTCTCACTCTGGATGTTGGTACCTGCTGTTTCCTTTTCATGCAACATTTTCCCCCGTTGTTCCCGTTCCACCTCCTTTTCCCTTGTTCTGAAAGTCATGGCATCGCTGTCCTTAAGAGAACCCACCTCTGGTTGTTCTGGGTAAGGCTCCTGCCCTCCCACACTCCCGTGGAAATGTATACTGTGCACGGCAATAGTCATTTACAGTCTGTCTCCAACGCTAGACTCAGATGTTGAAGGCATTACTGTACCTTGTTCACCATCACACCCTTACTTCCCGTCACAGTACCCAGCACTTAATAAAGTCTCAAAATCTGTCGACTGAAGAAGCCTGTGATGGAGAGAGGGGGAAGAGGTTGTGTGTCCTTAGAGCCTATGAGGGGACCAAGGTCATAGCAAAAGATGACCTGCCCTTTAGTGTCCAAAATGGGGCAGAATACCTCTTTGCCCCCAGAGTGATTTGTAACTTGAATGACAGTTTAGGGTTGAGAGGTCTGTTGCCCTTCATTTTCCAGTGGAATCCTAGCAGTTGGTTGAATTATGTATTTAGACTGTGTTTACCAGATTATGATAAAGCTCTAAACTAAAACTAAGATGTCCAGGCTTTGGTTAATGTGATGTGATGTGATGAGCTGGTCCTAAATATTTTGGAAGACAAAGGCATTCATCAGCCTTATCAGCTATTTGATGTGTTCTTATATACATCTCTACTTTTTCTGGAAAGGCATGAACCCTTATTCAAGGATGTAGACTGCATTATTTATGGTAAGAAAGAAAGAACCCTTTAAATGGATTTTAAGGAAAGAGAATCCATTTGTCTTTGACTAGTGGAATGTTCTCTTTCTGGTGGCCCAGGGATAACAACAGTAGATCCTGAAGACAGGAATTTACTGCAAATCCAAAACTGTATTTTCATCAGTGGGTTCAATCCCTGTCAGTACCAAACCTTTGTTTATATATATATATTTTAAGTTCATCTCTTTTAAATTTTAAATTTCCTCTTTGAGGCATAAAACAATTGTCAAACAAACAAAAAAGCCAACCTGATAGCCAAATATATGCTTCTAAGTTGTTAGCCTCTAACAGGAGGTGACCAGATGATGTAAGTGACATTTGATTAAAGCAGCTGTCTCCCCCACTTGTTTGAACTATTAAATAAAGCTGGCTGAGGTTCAGATCCCTGGCATCAGTGTTGCAGGAGGTTTGGTTATGTGATAAAGGTGTTGTACCTTCAGTGTTAGGTTTTGAATTAGTCTGTTTGCAATAAGCAATGATGCAGTGGTTTTAAAAATCGTGTTGAATCAGCAACATGGAGGAACAGCATTGCTTTCATTCCAGCCATGTAGCTGGAAAAGGAAATGATTAGGCATCATACTCCTCCTGGCTAATATCCTGCAAAGTTTTTTAAAAATCATGAAATCAGACCTTGAGAGCTTAGAAGGGACTTCAGAAGTCTGCTAGTGGAAAAGGAAAAAAGAAAGGGAAGTGGAATTAGCCAAACTAAAGAGCAGGATTCTTTTAGTTCTCAGCAGGAAACACATGTTTATCTGGAAAAGATTTTGGTTGGACAGATTGTTTGTATAAGAATCTTTTTTGTGAGGAAGGAAGACCAACCTGAGCTTGGAGACTGGGGTGGGGGTGGAGAGAGCAGTCTTGAAGCTTCTAGTGAATGAGAGGAAACACGGAGATTTCAAATAGGGAAACTGCTTTCACAAAGATGATATGCTAATGCTATTTGCTTGCTTAAAGTTAGTCATGCTGTATATTCATTTTGTAAGAGATGATTAAATGATAATATTAGCATTAATTGCTATAAAAACAAATAGTAACTTTTTAAAAGATAGGAAAAACTTATGTCCAGGCTAAAACCTGCACATGGATGTTTGTAGCAGCTTTCTTCATAATCGCCAAAACTTGGAAGCAGCCAAGATATTCCTCAGTAGGTGAAAGGATAAATAAACTGCAGTACACCTGGACAATGGAGTATTGTTCCATGCTAAAAAGAAATGTGCTATCAGTCCATGAAAAGATAGGGAGGAACCTTAAATGCATATTCGTAAGTGAAAGAAGCCAATCTGAGAAGGCTACCTACTGTGTGTTTCCCACTATGTGACATTCTTTAAAAGGCAAACTATGGAGATAAAAAATCAGCGGTTGCCAGAGGTGGGGGGAGGGGAGGAGAGGAATAGGGAGAGCACAGAGGATTTTTAGAGCAGTAAAAATACTCTGTATGATATTATAATGATGTTATAATGATGAATGTGTCATTATACATTTGTCCAAACCCATAGACTATACAATACTAGGAGTGAACCCTACAGTAAACTACGTACTTTGGGCGATTACGATGTGTTAGTGCAGGTTTATCCTTGGTAACAAATGTACCGATTCTGGTGAGTGATACTGATAATGGGGAGGCTGTGCCTGTGAAGGGTGAGGTACACATGGGAAACCTCAGTACCTCCTCTCAATTCTGTTGTAAACCTAAAACTGCTCTGAAAAATACAGTCTTTAAAAATATATGGAAAGAAGTTTTGATTAGAAAATAGTTAGCAAACTAGCACAAAGAGTACGACACCACTTACGTAAGATTTTATCTCTGTATGTTGTATATGTCTGATATGTTCACCAAAATTTTCAGTGATTATTTGTATAGTAAGATTGAAGATAATTTTCAAAAAGAATTTTTAAAAAAATTTTTCTATAGCAATCATATATTATCTTTATAAACAATAACAACAAAGGAGCAAAAAAAAAGATAAATGTTGCTTATCCTCTGACACGTGAAACCACATCATGGCTTCATGGTCCTCTTCAGTTAGGTTCAAAAGGTTGTCAGGGGAACAGGAGGCACCATAACTGGGACATTTTCTCCCCAGTTAAATTTACTAATGAATGATAAAAGAAAAATTGCCAGATAACTGGAAAAAGCTTCCATTTTTAAGCATGTAAAACTGATACTTTAACTTAAGCTTAGAGTTGTGGATAATGCCATTTTGAGATATTTTGCAGACAGTCAGGATGACAGTGAGAGGGATGATGGGGACATACCTCCAATGATCCAATACAGATTTGAAGGCACAGAAACACATTTCCTCTTCGTACTGAGAGCTGGTGGTGGTGATCCACTGAGCAATGTTTAATTTTCATTAAAAAAAAAACAAACAACTGAAGAATGAAAGAGTGGCAGCTGGAAGTCTATTTATGGATGAAATCAGTAGGGGGAAATGAAATACTTGTAGTATCATACCAACAAAGTAGAAATTCTTACCATTTTTTGTAGAGGGGAATTGTAGGATTCTTACATTTGATCATGGGGAGCAAAAGGGACATTGCTGTCGTTAAATTATGTGCGCAGGATAGAGTTGGCACAATAATAGTTGAAGACTGTTATTGTAGAATTTTCTGTCTATACTTCACCTCATTCCACCAACAGTTTGAAGCAGCTTCTTGGGGATGTCTTGAAGAGATGCTGAGACGCTACTTAGAAATAAGTTTAATAATTAGAAGCCGGGGTAGAGCTGCAGATTTGGAATTCCTCAGTACACAGGCAATAGTTAGAAGTCAAGAGGTCTTATGAGTCTTGGAGGAAATGAATGAGCCCTCAGAAAGACCAGAAGAATGGCGTGCAAAGAGCTTTGGGATACACATATGTTTCAGGATTGAGTGGAAGAGAACAGCTGGTGAGGGAGGCTAAGGAGGAGAAGTTGTGGAGTCAGAGGTGCCAGATGTTGTTGGCGCCACAGTACATTTCTTCTAGGACTGAGAAGGAGGGTTTTTAGTTAGGACTGTACTCAAAGATACTAGAGGTGAAGAAGGTAAGAAGGGGGCGAGGGGACGATGGGAGATCAGGGTCTCTTCTGACAACAGTGTGGGGAGGGGCCCTTCCCACAGCTTCTGATGGATTGGTCCCATTTCAGATGGTCAGATCCAGAAGCTCTGTTGCTTCTCTTTCTTATGTTGCCCATGGTAACAAATGTACCTAATCTGGTGCATTGGAGGAATGGATGAGGATGGGCTTGGCTTCCATAGTGCGATGAGCCATGAGTCCTGTGAGAGAGTCAGGCTAGTTACACGTTATTTTTCCCTCCTCCTCTTGGCAATGATAGCTGTCCCCATGGGTTGATGAAGGCTGGGCTTCCTCAGAGGGAGCCAAGTCCCTAAGAAACACCTGAGTATAGTCCCTGTGGAGCCTGGTCTCACAATACATTGACTCTAATCACTCGATCTGAATTCGGAAATATCTATGAGTCGTGTGGTTAAGCTCTTTCCAGAACACAGAAGATGCTGTCCTCCTCAGTGCCTCGTGGGGGCCTTTGCTTGCCATGTAGAATACCAACACCCTTTGTCACAGCCATTGTCACTGGTGCTGGCACAAATTGCCGGAATCCTGTCCCTATCCTGATTCACCAGGTTCTCCTTCCTCTTTTCTAAACAGCTGCTAATCTCAGCCCATTTATGAAGTCTTCCTCAATTAATCAGAGGACCAGGTACACAACTCCCGCAGTTCTCTTTTCACTCTACGCCCACTAAATGCTCTCACCCACTGGTGGTGTGTACTTGTGAAGACTCACTGAAGTTCTGTATTTGCTTAATACCTGTGCTAATCGTTTTCTGCTTATATCATTATTGGCTCAGTCAGGAATCACCTAGGTTTAAGTTCTTAAGCATCATTTTTACGCACACAGTGCTGTGATCAGATGGTTGCTTACTGCGTGTTTGATAACACCAAGTAAGAATCTCTGACTACCTTAGCGTACTACCTTCCAGGGGTATGTCTTACAGACAGAAACAACATAATAGTCTCTGGTTCTTTCTTGGCTAGGAACTTTGGGTTAACACTCAGGTTTTCCTGTTTGTTTTTGTCACAGTTAGACCCTCCCTTGTGCACACATGATGAAACGAGTATCTCAGGAAGAAGAAAAAAAACATTCGATAGCATTACTCAGTAGTTCAACATGGCAGACAGGGGCTGGCGCCCCGCTGCTGTCGTTGCTGCCTGACCTCACTTAACCTTCCTGCTAGTTTGTTTCCTCACCAGAAAATGTATGACTTTCCAGGGATTCCAGGAGACTCAGTGTTCATAATGTGAGGAAAGGCCCAAGTGCAGTGTGGTGTTACCCAGAGGGTCTGCGGCCAAAATCCAGGGCAGAGGATTCTGGGGGTGGGTCTGGTACTAGCTTGCTGGATGAACCCTGGGGCGTGTTATTCCTCTAGGTGAGTGTTTCCTAGGTGTTGATTCTTCTTCTTGTTGAATTCAGTCAATTAGGTGATTGAATGAAAATCCTTCCTATTCCTTGCACTCTCTGGTAGTTAGAAGTAAGAGTGTTAACCACAATTATAATAGGTATAACACTTAGTTGCTACCTGCCAGGTACTTTTATAATGATGTTACACTTATTATCTCAACAAGCCCTCAAAATGGCCTTTGAGGAGGGTCCTCTAGTGCTTCATGTTCTACAAATGAGGAAACTGAGGCACAGGAGACTAAACGACTTGCCCAAGGTCACCGAATTGATAAGGGGGAGAAGCAGGATTCAGGTCCAGGCTCCAGATTCTGGGCTCTCAGCCACCGCACTCTGCCTGTCACGTGTAAAGGCCGCCCACCCTCCTCTGCACAGCCCTGCAAAGACCAGTAAACCAAGCATTGTTGCTGCTAAGCAAATTCAACTTAAATTGCATTCTACAATAAATCAAAGATATTCGTGTATGCGCTTTTTTGATCAATAAATCTAAAAATTAGAAAGTGCCATGCTAGAGATGTTCTCTCTGATTAAATTTGCTGAGAGTCATTTGAATGAGAGTCATTTTCAAAAACTGGGAGCTATGATTGATGCTTTTGGCTCACATCAGACTGTTTCAGAAGTACCTTCAATACGGACGTCTATGACTGGAATATAAAACCTTAAAATCAGGTAGGTAGAGCAGAACAGGAAAAAGGATGAAATATTTACTGTTTTTGAGATAAAGTTAAGACAGTTTTACAGAGGCTTCAGAGAGCCACTCCTTCCCCACAGAGCCTCACGTCAGCAACACAAGTTTCAGACCAGCACAGCTTTTTGCGATTAAAAACTTACCCTGGGGTGGTTTGGTGGCTTTTGGTCACCTGTGCCTTCTAATGTTCTGGAAGAGTGTGTGGGATGACAATCGGATTTTATGAAAAACAGTTTTCTTCCAAAGTAGTTCATATTCGTTATTTTTGATATAATTATTCTCCACCCTGTGGTTGGGAGGACTTGTCGAAACTCACTCAGTGTGAGACAGGTGGGGGCTGCAGTCCTGCCCACCTCCGGAGGCTGGCTTGTGAGTGGCCTTGCTGGAGCACCGAGCCAGCTGCCTGTTTACTTAGAGGCATTGAGCACCTCGGGAGCAAAACAGGAGTTGTAATGCAAGTTTTGGCTGCAAAGCACGTTAGGATTGCTTGACGTATTCTACTAACATGTGATCTGAAAGATGTCTCAAAGCCCAGGTTCGTTAAAGGCACAACAGGATTGAAGAGTCTTTTTCAGCCTTTCTAACTCAGTCCTAAGTCAACAGGAGGCCGTGCAAGCAATGAGGAAGCTGCCTCTGACCTCTGATTGTAGTGTGGGGGTTGAGTCTGTTCTCAGGGAAACAGAGTGCAGTCCAAGGGCTTGTTCTTCCTGAGCGAGCATCCATCAAGAGAACGGTGACAGCGAAAGCCATATGAAGCCATGGGGACCCCAGCTTTCTTAAATGACTTAAGTTTCTTGCAAATTCCCAGCTGTGTATGAGTGTGTGTGTGTTTGCTTTTTAAACAAAAAGAGGCACATGTGCAGAAGAATACAGGAAAGAGATGAATGAAGTTTAGTTAAAATGACCTCATGTGAGGTGTTGTGAGGCACCTGGGAGAAGGAGGTGAAGGAGACAGCCCCTGGTGTCATGGGATGAAGGAAAAGATGGAGGTGTGCTCCCAGGTTGCTATGGGAACAGGGTGGAGAGGAGCATTTCACCCTGATTCAGAATTTGGGGGCGGCTACTTGGTCTCTGAGTCAAACCAGAAAGTCTTAAGTAATAAAAAAAAAAAGAGGGACGAGCATTCCAGGAGGGGTGAAAGGTTGACGTGAAGGCATTAGGGTAGACGACTACAAGCAGTTTTTTCCTGTGTCCTTCTGGCCATAATGAATCACCTGGAAAATTCATAGTTCAGGCTAGTGCCATGGTAATAGCTGTTGAGGGGAGGAAAAAAAGGATTCAATTTATGAAATATTAAAATTGCAAGTGAGATGCCCTTTTAACTAATCTTTTTAGTATTAAGGGATTAAGTAAGTAAATTATTGGTAATTAGACCCCCCGGGGGGAATTTAATTTGCATCTAGATGTGGTAAGTATTTAGTAATTCAAGTTTTGCTTTGAGCTGGGTCTTAGGTTGGTGATAATGTAGACCAGACATATGATGATATCATTAGGTGAAATTTCATCATGTCATTATGAAATTTCATCCATGTCAACAAAGGAGCATTAAAATCTGTTTATTTTGTAGTTACTAAATGGCTTCTAGAAGTATTGTGGAGGAGAGAAGCAGAGGGACTTCTGTGCTTCTGTGACCCTTATCTAAAATTGTAAGACCCTCTCAGGAGTATTGATTATGATACTACCCCTGTAGGGCTGAGGACAGGGGTATATTTTAATCTTCTTTAGACGGACAGGAAACCTGAGAATGAAAGTAATTAGGCTGCTTGCCAAAGATTTTACACACACACACCCCAAAACAAAAACTAAAGCAAGTACAATTCTAACTGTGCTGGAGCCTCTAAAGAACTGGTGTCTTAGCCAAATTTATTTTGACTTTTTCTGCATTTTATTCCTTGAGATTTCTTGGGTTGGTGCTAATTTTTACTACTAAAAAGAGTATAGCACTTGATATCTATGTAGCATACATTCTTGCTTTCTGGTATTTTTTATATAAATAATCCTAGAAGTTGAATTGTTGCATGAAAGGAAACACTTGGACATACTACATAATACTTGGACAAAGGTGACAAAAACACTAAGTCAAAAAGATCTGTACCCCGACGTTCATAGCAGCATTATTTACAATAGCCAAGACATGGAATCAATCGAAGTGTCTATTGATGGATGAATGGATGAAGTGTGGTGTATACACACAATGGAATATTGGCTATAAAAAAATGAGGAAATCCTACCACTTACGTCAACATGGGTGGATCTTGAAGACATCATGCTAAGTGAAATAAGTCAGACAGAGAATGACAAATACTGTATGATCTAAAAAACAAACAGAAAAAACAAAACAACAAACTCATAGAAAAAGAGATCGGATTTGTGGTTACTGGAGGCGGAGAGTAGGGGGAGGAGGAACTGGAGGAAGGTGGTCAAAAGGCACTTCCAGTTTTGAGGTAAGTAAGTACTAGGGATGTAATGTACAACATGGTGACTACAGCTAACGTTGCTGTATGATATATAGGGAAGTTAACAGAGTAAATCCCAAGAGTTCTCATCACAAGGAGAAAATATATTTTTCCTTCTTTCTTTTTACTGTATCTATCTAAGAAGATGAATGTTAGCTGAACCTATTGTGGCAATCATTTCACAATATATGTAAATCAAACCATCATGCGGGTACAACTTAAACTTATATAGTGATGTATGTCAATTATTTCTCAATAAAACTGGGAGGAAAAAAACTTTGACAGATATTGTCAAATTGGTCACCAGAAGAAATTGTTCTTGAGATAGCTGTGTGTGTTGAATGCTACCTTGTGCCTAGTGCTGCTCAAAAATATTTTTAATGTATTACCTTGTTCAGTCCTTGGGGAAAAAAACCTACGGAGAAAGCACTACCTGGTTTACAGATGGGAACACTGAGGCTTAGCAGGATAATTAGAGCCAGAAGCTGGCGGGGCCAGGACCAGAGTCCAGTTTATTGGTAGGAGTGCCAGCACCGGTTGGAGGTGCCCCTTTCCCCACACTGCTGTAAGAACGGGCCTGCTAACTATCTTCACAAGTATTTGCCAATTTAAGAGTTA
The DNA here is from genome assembly GCF_036321535.1 of Camelus dromedarius. Lineage (NCBI taxonomy): Eukaryota > Metazoa > Chordata > Mammalia > Artiodactyla > Camelidae > Camelus > Camelus dromedarius. The sequence goes on from NC_087440.1 coordinate 59,744,683, forward strand.
AAATGTCATTTACCTCATGTTTCTTCAGTGTCTATCTTGGATAGGATCGGACATCTTGGCATGTTTATTGTCTGTTTGCATTTACAGTTTTATGAATTGCCACATCTTCTGCCTCATTTTTACTAGATTGTTTATCCTTTTTTCTTAATTATTTATACATATTATAAATTGTAACCTTTTGTCGTGTGTGATGTGTGCAAATCCTTTTCACCCCAGTTTGTTTCTTTCCAGTCTATTTTGTGACTTCACAATAAGACTTTAAATTTCATACATTGCAAATCTGTGGATCTTTTATGGCTGTAGAATCTTGTTAATCCTCATCCCATCCTAGGAGTATATTTTCTTCCCGTGTTTTTTCTTTCTGTAATTTCCATCTTAACATTTATCTGAGATTATTTTGGTGTAAGGAGTGAGCTAAAGAGGTTTCCCAAAAGGCTCTCTAGTTGTCTAAACACCATTCATTGAATAATTCCTCTTTTCCCACTGTTTTGAACCACATTCTCTTTCAGCCAAATTGGTTTCTAGCTTTGCACTCTTCTTGAGATGGTAGAGCACTGCTTGAATTATTGTAGTTTTAGAATATGTTTTAACATGCAGAGCAGGTTCTCCCTAATTAAAATTTTTGGATAGTTTTTAAATATTTGTGGTACCCAAAAACTTCAAAAAAAATTTCAAGTTAAAAACATCCTTGAGGAATGTTGATTGAGATTTTGTTGAATGTAGAGATTGGAAAGGATTGACAGCTTTATATTGTTAAGTATTCCTATCTAAGAACTGCATTTCTATATATCTTTTCATATTCTTCAGTTGTTTGTATAGTCTTTTTCATAGAAATTTTGCACTTCTTCTGATAAAGCATTTCTTAGTTGGGGTTTTGTAGCTGTATGAATAGGATTTTTAAAATTATATATTCTAATCCGTTCTTTTGATATACTAAATTCCTTGACTTTTAGTGATTTATTATTATCCATTATACTGAACTCTTTTTTTTTTTTTCAAACAGATTAGGCTGAATTCTCCTGCGTTTTCTAGTCATGCATTCAACAACTCCAAATAATGGTGTCTTTGCCACCTCTTCCCAATAGTTTTATCTTTCTTTTTTTTTTTTTTTTTCTTTCTAACAGTTTTGGCAAGTACTTTCAGAATAATATTAATAATAATGGTGATAATTTGTCTTATTTGTTCTTAACTGTTACAGGAATTTTTTTTTTTAATTTATCATTCAGCTTGATGCTTTTGACCTGTGAGATCATGTGTTAATCATGCCAAGGAGACAATCTTCTTGTCTTTTCAAAAGGATTTTTTATTGGATCATAAGTTAAATTTTATCAAGTGCCTTTTCAACATCTATTGAGACTGTCATTCTTTTACCTATTAATAGAATAAGCTATAATAGATTTTGTAATAATATACCCATTGTTACGCTCCTGAGAAAATTCCCACTTGGTCACAGTGAGTTTTTCTTTTAAGCTAATTCTGGGTAAGAAGTTTCTAGTTATTTGAGTGTAATTGCTACTGGGAAAAGTCTACATAACATGTATACTTCAAAATGCAAAATGAGATGTAGCTTTTTAAAAACTTTATCAGTTTCTTCCCCCAAATTAGACTATTTGGTTTATGTAACTCTTACTCAAGTAATTTTGATCATTCATATTTTCATGGAAATCTTCTATTTCTTCCAGATTTTAAAATTCATTAGCAAATTATTTTTACATGATTCCTTTAATTTCTTTTGCAGTAGTGATTTCATTTAAAAGCATTATTGAAGAAGAAATCTTTATTTTATAATCACATGTCTCTGCGTACATTGGAAAAGTTCTAGAATAATTATGTGGAAGACATCATTTACCATCTCTAAATGGTGCATAGTTTTCAGAGATTAAGAGTCACTATTTTTAGAACATGAGATTAGAAAAGGAATTTGGCACGTATTCACAGTTAATTTCTGCCTATTCCAGGGTAACAGAGGTGGTGCTGGGACTGATGCTTTAGGCAGGGTTCTCACTGTGGGTGTTGGGGGCAGTTCCCTTACTCAATTTGCGAGGATACCAGAATGAAAGGGGAGTAATGAGGAGCCCTGTTTGCCAGCCAGTTGCTAACAGCCAATCAATGAACCTGAGGTCCTAGGCAGCTGGACAGGGGTTAGGCGGCCATGCTGCTGACACACACCGGAGCATGGGAACCCTGGGGAATCCATGCTCTGTGCTGGGGAGACTGGCTCAAGGCAGTCAGTTACAACCAGGTGATGGGGATCTCAGGGTTAACATAGGTCTAACTTTAAAAATTGAGTCCTAAGGTCACTAGGAAAGCATGATGGTTTTCCTGGGGTGTTTTGCATCTTGAAGAAAGAAAAAACAATTTGGGGAGTGTTTGAGCTGCCAGACTTTCTCATACATTAGGTGCAGGTAGATTCATTACGCATTATTCCTTTTTCCCTGCTTTTAATATACAGCGACTCTCCAGAGAGACAGACTCTTCAAACATTTTACCAGGAAGCGCCAAAGGGCTATGCGAAGGCGAGTCCACCAGATCAACGGACACAAGTTCATGGCCACATACCTGAGGCAGCCCACCTACTGCTCTCACTGCAGGGAGTTCATCTGGTAAGAGATCCCCTGGTTTCTCTCCTCCTAAGAGCTGAGACTTCTCTGGTTGTGTGTGATTTCAGGACAAAGCATGATTATTAAGAATTGTTTTAGAATCTGATTTTTTTTCCCTCTTCTTCTAATATGTTGACCTAGAAATTTTAATCCCCAGCGGAAAAAAAAGATGACAGTTCACAGATTAAGTTTTAGATGTTACCTCTTTTTCCAATCATTTTGGTAAAGGTGCTAATGGCTCATGAGCTGGTTAAAAAGCACTAATTAGAGGGAGAGGCTAATGAGTTAATAAATAATCTGCCCCTGAGGAGGAAAGAAATATCAAGGATATTGTTTTAAGAAGGCATGAATCACGGTGAGTTATGGGAAATAATCTCTGCGAATAAACTAACTAAGCACACAGTAGTCTTCAGCCTTATGGTATGTAGCCAAAGGTAATAGCTTTCAGTGATAACATACTGTAATCCCTGGCATTTAAGAATTAAGATAATTAATAGTTGAGAAATTCTAGATGATCTGGGGCAACATCTTACCATGCACATCACTCAAGCTTTTAGTCTCTGTGGCAAATCTAAAATGTAAAATAAATTTTAGTAATAGTTGCCTTCAATTAGAGGCAACATTAAACATACTTATTTGGAGAGGGTAAGAAGAAATAGACCCTCGCACACACAGAACGTGCGCATACACACCCCTGTCTCAGCAGGAGAAAACAGTTTCGTATCTGCAACATCAAAGGAGATCTGTTTTTGTTGCAAATTTTAGTCATTTTGTTGAAGGCAGAAACATTTGGTTCAGATTAATTTCTGAATATTGATCAATTACTTTGTATTTTTGTGTATGTGTGATTACTTTGGATTTTATACCTTTTAGTGGTCAGAATCCAGGCTTAGTTTGGGTTTCTGGCACTTTTGACCAAGAATAGAGTCTTGTCTAGACCAGAGGCCCTCAACTGTATGAAGCCTACAGCTGTAGTCTTTAGGAAAAAGTTCCTGTTCCATTTTTTAATAAAAAATCAGAAGCTCTGGCAACTTTGAGCCCATTTTCCTTCTTGGAAGCTGTCAGCCTGCTCCCTTTAGCTGTAGTTCCACCTCTCAATGGGTTTGCCTGACCGGAGGGTGACTGTCCGTTGCTGTGTATTACACATCACAGCGTTTTGCTCCCCTCTTCATGTGACCTGCCTGCCTCTGTAGGCAACTGTGGTGACAACCTGTGATCTCAGCTAAATGCTCTTAATGGAAACTTACTTGATAGTTTCACCAGAATTTTTTCCACCAAGGAAACTTTAACTCCCACCTAAGCAGCCTTGTGACAGATACACACACGTGTGCGCGCGCACACACACACACACACACAATACTGGTCTATGTTTTACATATCTGTCATTCAGTCTTATCACCAACTACATGTGTGTACCTAGACAAGTCATAACCCAGCAGTGTCTCCACAGTTGCAAATAGAGACAATTCTATTTTGTTTATATAATATATAAAGTAAAATACATAATTTTATATAATATATAAAATAATAAAATATGTAATTTTATATAGTAAACATTTATATGCACTTACAGTATTAGGCACTATTCTAAGTGTTTTATATATCAACTCCTTTTATCTGCGTGATAACCCCATGGAGTAGGAACTGTTATCATTATCCCTCTTTATAGACTAGGAAACAGCAGCTCAAAAAAGTTAATAACTTGCCCCGAGTCATGTCCAGGCCATCCAGTTTCAGGATGTATGCTCTAGGCCATCCTATCATATCTGCTGCCTCCCAGGACTTTTGTGAGGATTAAATGAGATGGTACAGGTCAGCTGCTTGGCTCATGCCTGGCACATCCTACAGGCTTAGTAAGCTGTGCTTTTTGTTAGTGAGAACGAGGATCATATCAGCATCACTTAGAGACTGTGTTTGGGAGAGACAGAGATGGAAGATAGGGGCATGGTGGGCATATTGTGGCCCTACTTCTCCTCCCTGGTGGACTCTGGAGTGATGTGGGCACAGGGAGGAGGGAAGGTGTCCCAGGTCAGGCAGCTGCACTGGGCTCACCTGTTTATGTCTGTATGTGTATCTGCATCTGTTGACGTCACCCTCTGCACATCTTTACATGTATATGAGAGAGAATGCTGAATGAGATGGTGAGTGACACTTCAAGTGGAGGCTCCATCACACACGCAGATGAGGGTTTATTTTCATTGAGGACTTGGGGGGTTGCCACAGAGGTGAGCAGCATGAGAGGTGAGCAGTAATTCTCACCTGTGTGTATCATCTGGAGCATTCTAATTCATCAGACAATTTCCTCCTTGTCTTGTGGTAACAAACAAGTGCTCAAAAAGGAAAGCATCTTTTGCTGATTCTCTGAAATTGTGTTGTTTATAAAGGACCAGAGGATGAAATTTGTTTTCCTTAAGTACTGTAATTATAGGAGCATTGTTGCTGAAATATTTGACTGATGGTTACTTTTTTTCTCTATTGTCTTGAACAGGGGAGTATTTGGGAAACAGGGTTATCAATGCCAAGGTAAGAAAACATTTTAAAAAACTACGTTCAGTCTTGTTCCTGTTTTAAAAACTGATTATACCAAGAGAAAACAGGATACATTCCATTAATATTTTGATAAATAACTCTGTAGGTTAAACGAGACCCCCAGGGAATTACAACTCTTTAGTTTTGGTTAAATTTTGTCTATTTTTTTTTTTTTGTAGACAAAGTAGTCGGAATGTTTTTATTCCTGAATCCAGGATACCTAATAAAGTTTAGTTGTTTAAAGTTTTATCTCTGCAATAACATGAACATACTAAAAGGTAATGCCATTTTATAAGCAGGGCCCTTGAGTCTTGAAGGTAAATTTTTGGTATTTTACAATCCCCTTGTCAGGAGGGGTGAGAAGAAGCACACTGCTGTTTTCTTTTTACCTCCATTGGAAATAGGAGGTATTATCCAAGTAGCTTTTTTGATTTTCTGATTTTTTTTTTAAATGTGAGAATGTTCAAAGTTAAGCCGTTAATGATCTTGCAAGTTATTATCCATTCACATTATTTTGCTTTTCACAATTGTAAGATAAATTCAATTTATTAGTGTTCTGGGAGAATTGAAACAAGATAAAAATGGGAGAAGTGAAAGAAGACTCTACTCTGGAGATTTAGCCAGGCTGGACTGGGCTTGTCTTTTATTGGGCCTCCCTCATCATTGGCTTGGGCATCATCTCGTGATTTCTATATATGGTACCTGTTTTCTTCATTTACACTCTACTGATGATTGGTAAAATGGCACTCCCTATCCTCGAGTGGGAGCGTGTGAATAAATGAAGAAATCCCACCTTCTCTTCTGAAGGAGGTGAAGTAAAACATTATTTTCCTCAGAAGAACAGAATAAGACATACTCTTGGATGTAATTTTGACTTTGTATGAGCAATTCTATCAAATTCTCAAATTTAGAAAAAAAACAATATATACTTGATATGATAACAACAATTGATCTGACGCTACTAATTTCAGCCCCAGGTGAGAACATAGTTCACAGGTCAAAATCAATGTCACTTTTTGGCTTGGACCTCTCCAGTACAGGGATATGATCTGTCCATCTTATGGATAAAAAGATAAGAACCTCTTGATGGACGAGAATACATTTTTGAGTTAAAAAAATACATGATTTGTGATGTGTCTGTTGTTATTTTAATTTATTTCTTCTTCCATGGCATGTAGTGCCAGAATATTTAAAGAGATGATTTTCAGTGGGCCACCTGCTACTAAAAGAGCAGGAAAGAACATTGGTCAGAAGACATGAGGACACTAACTTATTTACATCTTGCTAAGGGATATAAAACCAAATGCCTAGTTGGAAAGATATACCAATCATGCTAACACTAATCAAAAGCAAACAGATAAAGCAGACTTCAGAACAAGGAAAATTATAAGGGATAAGGAAGGGCATTATGTAGTGATAAAGGGATCAGTTCTCCAAAAAGATGTAACACTCTTTAATGCACCTAACAATAGGGCATCAAAATACTTAAGACAAAAACTACAAGGAGATATACACAAATCCACTATTATAGTTGGAGACTTCAGTATCTCAGTAACTGATAGAGCCAACAAGCACACAATCAGTAAGAATATAGTTGACCTAAACAGCACTATCACAACTTCATCAAACTGACACTTACAGAATACTCCATCTAACAGCAGAAGAACACATGTTCTTCTCAAGCTCACTAGGAACAGAACATTTACCAATGTAGACTACATTCTGGGCCATAAAACAAACCTTAACAAATTTAAAAGAGTATAAATCATAAAAAGTACATCCTCAGACCACAATGGAATTAAACTAGAAATCAATAACAGAAAGATACCTGGAGCACTTTAAAATTTTTGGAGATTAAACAACAAATTCTAAACAGCGCATGGGACAAAGAAGTCTCAAGAAAAAAAAATCATTGAATCAAATGATAAACAATTTATCAAAGTTTGTGAGATGCAGTGGAAGCAGTGCTCAGGGGAAAATTTATAGCATTGAATGTGCATGTATTAGAAAAGAAGAAAGATCTAAGATCAATCATCTACGTCTCCATCTTAGAAAGGAGAGACATTTAAGCCTAAAGTCATCAGCAGAAAAGAAATAATAAAATTAGAGTAGAAGTCAGTGAAATTGAAATTAGGAAAACAATAAAGAAAATCCACTAAATCAAAAGTTTGTTCTCTGAAAGGGTCAATAAAACTGATATACCTGTAGCCAAGCTAACCAAGAAAAAAAAAAAAAAGCCTCAGAATTTAAGATATTTCTATGTGGAGGATTCCCTCATATAAAAAGACCAGTTCTCTGGGCACTTTCAGTTGGTTTCTCATGAGAATTCAATCTGATGAAAGCTAGATTTGTTTTAAATTGTAGTACTGTTTGCTGATATGTCATCTGTCTTGCTGTATTTAATCCTAAAAACTCCCATATGTCTTGAAAGATCTTTAAAGTGATGTATATTTTCATATTGCTTCATCACACATGTTCGTCCTTTAATGGAAACTGGACTCTGCACTATATCAGTTATCTAAATGAAAATGAAAAAAAGAGTTATTTAGTAAGTTCCAACTATTCAAACAATTGAATGAGTCATTCTGCAAATTCTTACTGGATGCCTGCTTTGTTTAAGGCCTCACACTGGCTGGGAAACCTGAGGACACTAGAGGCTACATGTGGACAATTTTAAGTGAGGGGGGCAGGTTAAGGGTTGTAGGAGATCGGGGAAGGAGAGATAGTTTCAGTCTAGAAGGGAGCCAAGGGGAGTGTGTTTTCATGGAAGAGACATTTTTTAAAGTTGTGTCTTGTTATAAACTTAAGACTTAAGTAGGCGATAGGAAAGGAAGATCTCTTAGGAATTGAAAAGGACATGGACAGCATGTGGGGGAGGGTGAAGACTTGCTCCAGGAAGAGCAACTAGTCTAGTTTTAAATGGAACAAGGAGCCTCCATAAAAGAAAGGTGACAGGTGAGCCTGGGGAAGGCTCTGGAGAGCCTAAAACCCATCTGGGAAATTTCAACTCTATTTTGGCTAACAGTGAGACACCATTGAATTCTTTAGATCACAGGGCTGAGGTGTCCAGCATCATGAAGTGAGACGATTCCACTGGAGGTGGGGACAGGAAGGATTAAAGCCAGGAAAGATGAAATTAGTGCAGGACTTGAGCACGAATAGTTTGAACATGAGTTAAGATGATGGTAAGGAATATAGGAAGGACGGGAGCTCCAGCTGCCATCACGGGGGCCCTGCATCTAAATGTAGCCACGATGACATGGCACAGCCCTTGTCGACTACTGAATCGGCCTAGACTGTCAGCCTCCAATAAACGGATAATCGCTGGGTTTAATTTCCTAGTGTGCACCTGTGTCGTCCATAAGCGCTGCCATCATCTCATTGTTACAGCCTGCACTTGCCAAAACAATATTAACAAAGTGGATTCAAAGGTAAGAGGATAACAGTTTACTGATTAAGTGCCTGCACGAGCTCATGTGTGCACATTCTCCCTGCCTCTCTCACTCCCCCCACCTCTCCCCGTCTCCTCCCCGCCACTTTCTCCCGGTCTCTCTGCCTCTCTTTCTTTCTCTCCCTCCTTCCTTCCCTCTTTTTCTCCCTCGCTCCCTTTCCCACTTACCTTCCACACTCCTTGAAGCCAATCATGGTATCAGAATTGAAATATCTCTCCTTTTTATATCATGGCATTTGTATTTCTGTACTTACGTAGCTTGACCTGCCTTCAAGATGACTCATTGGTTATCAGCCGAGTGAAAGCTCTAGGGATCAGTGCTACTAATTTGGAGAGAGATTTGGAATCATGAGCAGTTTCCTGTGTTTTGCATCAGATGACTGGGATTTGGGTGTAGAGTCCAGCCCCTGCTAGCTGGCTTCTTTTTCAGCCTCCATCTTAAAATGGGATCATACTCATCACATCAATTCTATCTTGCAGTATGTTGTTAACTGTAAACTGCGCTTCCCAAATAAAGGGACTGTTGGCCCTCTCTGGGCTCTTGAGGAATTTCAGGGAGAATGTGTATCGGTCCATAAATGCTTGAACCTCACTCTTGGCACCTGCATTACATCCAGCTGGGGTGGGCATGCATTCTAAACTCTGGAGGCAGAAAGCAGGTAGAGTATTGCTGACAGTCAGCATGGATTTATAGGTGCACTGAAGAGGCTGACTCTGGAACTCAGTGGTTCTTTACAGCATCCACCCAGGTTTGCCACATAGTACACAGAGAGGCGTTTGTGCTTTCTTTTATGAGAAAGAGGCCAGAAAAGTTTCAAGAGGAGTAACACTGCCCCAGTCCTTGTTACGTGTGGCTCTGTTGTTATTGCCTCAAACCGTGATGTAGCCTGTCGCGTATGTGCCTAGTCTAATTATGTGTTGGAAACAGTATATGAGATTACGCCTGTCTGAGAAGTGGTTGTACGTGAGATTAATACAGGGTCTTTGCAGGTATCAGGATGCAAAGACAAGCAAAGGCTGGAAGGGCTGAATAAGGTCACCACTTGAATGTCACTTTGGAATAAATTTCTTCCGTGGTTCCATGTCCTCTGGGTGCCACCTTCTGCACCCCTCCCCATGACATAGCTTCTGGATTAACTAACGATGTAGTTTATTAAAGACTTGTGTAATCCTAAAGTCTAAAGGTTCTGGGAAATAGACCTGAGTGTTAGGGCATTGGTGGGGAGAGAAATAGAGCTTGAATATAAAAGGTGAAATGAAAATTTAAATTTCTCTCATTCTCCCCAGATGGTGAACCATCTAATGCACACCACCCATTTCTGTCCAGAATTGTTTGTTAGAAAATGTGCTTAGTGTGCTTGGTAAGGCCTGAGTAATTAATTGTGGCTGAGCAGTAAAATAATATACCCAGCTCAGGTGTCATAGTAACACTCTGCTGTTACAGTTTTTACACAAGGTGCCGGTATGGAATTTCAGCTCTTGTCCTCCTGTTTCCTTCTTACAGGTTGCTGAGCAGAGGTTCGGAATCAACATCCCACACAAGTTCAGCGTCCACAACTACAAAGTGCCGACGTTCTGCGATCACTGTGGCTCTCTGCTCTGGGGGATAATGCGACAAGGACTTCAGTGTAAAAGTGAGATGCTAGGGTTCTGGGTACCTACTTCCTCATGAGAACACCATGCTGCGAGCTTTCAGAATTCTGTAGCTCAGAATCTGACCTAGGACTGATGGTTTTAGATACTGGGCAAATTAGCATCTTCATGGCTCTTTATTTCTATGTCCCTTGCCAGGCACACAGCGTACAGAGAGTGACGTGTGATGCACAGGTTTTCTAACCGTAAAATGTTAAGTCAGTTGCTAAATTGAATGTTCCATCTAGTTAGCTGGCCTGCTGGCTGTCATCTGTTTAGTGCTGTTTCAGTAGGTATTTGAAAGGGAGAAAAATGTGATCTGGTCAGAAATGGAAGATGATAGGTGGCGAGGTGGCCAGCAGAGAAGGCTGGGTTATGGGTAAGGACCAGCAGGAAGTTGGTCTGATGACCTCACCAGTAATAAGCAGGGATCGAGTTACAAAAGCATAACTAGAGTTCCCCTGCATCTTCTCAAAGATATTGATAAAGATTGGAGCGGGTGGGTGGAATGAAAGACACTTAAGCTTTGGCTGTGAGCTTGCACTGTAATCATGCCCAGTGGAGCCTGAATTTGACCTTTTACGTCAGCAAAGTGTCTGGGGATGACAGCTGATCCCTGTCCTGTTAGGAGGTAGGCGACTGTTGACCTCGAGTCATCTCGCATTGAGTGCTGATGTAGCAATCTGGCTGTCATGGGGTGCACTGTCTCCAGCCGAAATACATGCAAATTTTAGCCTAAAGCCTTAGACGCATTGAGTCACCAGGGAAGGCAGAGTTTGTGTCAATAAAACTGGACTCCTGCCACTGACTGCCTAGACTTACCAAGCCTGCTTCTGTTAACAAAAGTTGGCCAGTCACTTGTCTTCAAGAAAGGCAAATTCTTATCTTTCTCCACAGCACCATTCAATTATTTTTTTTCATGGATACATGAAATAATTCTTTTTCAACCAAGCAGCAGCCGACTCACATATGGCTTTGGCTTGGTCACTGCTTGATCATTAGCCAGACAGCCTCACCCAGGTGTGGGCTTCCAGCATGAAAAGTCCCTTCCTGCTTCTGTATGGCTGTTGGGGACATGCAGAGCCATGGGTGGGGCTCATCTGCATTGCTCTTGTCCCTGCCTGTGCTGACGGTGGTGCACCTACAGTGTTCTGGCTCCTGTAATTTTCGCTTGTATGGTCACATGGTGCTTTAAAAAGGCCACTGCAGGCTTGTGTGTCTCCCTACCAGCCTTCCTGAGAGAGGTGGATTTCCTATGAAGCTAATGAAACTTAAGCCTTGGAGCCCCTCCCTTGCAAGCCACCTTCCAAGCTCTCTACTTGATTGCATATTCTTTCTCTTAAAGAGAGCAACCCCAAATTGCATAACTTCAGGCCCCACAAAACCTGGATCTGTACATGCTCCCAGAGAGGGGCTGACACGCCCAAAACACGTCTCTGGCTGCTTCAGTTGTGTCTCCAATCAGCAGGGCCCGAGTCAAGAAACCATATCAGAACTTTGTGCTGATTAACCCTCAGGTCCTTCATCGTCCTGCGGCAGCTTCCTGTGTACCAGGAGCTTAGCTTGCTTCGCTCTCCTCTCCCAACTGCCACTTACCATGACCTTTAAGAAGTTGCTTTTCTTCACCCACGAAGCCACAGGCTGCAAGCGCTGAGAAACACAGCCACACAGGATGCCGCATTCTGTGCGGTGAGGGCTGCCCAGAGACAGTGCTCAGAAAGAAAGCTTCACTTAGAGGTTCTTCTCTCGGGAACACCATTTCCATCCTATTGCAACACCGATCTCCACGTGGCTTTTCGATTGCTCCCTTTTATTGAGAGATGCAAGGAACAGTATAAAGGCAGCTGGCACGATTCCTTGTTATTTAATTGACTGAACTGTTGCTGGGATGAACGTTTTGATCTCTGTCTTGAATCATGCTGTGAAATCGGTGATGACTGTTAAAATATGATTTAGGAGAGTGTCTCTCATCAAGTCGTGGTGAGAAAGAGGTGTTTGAAATTTATTATTCATCAGCATGCCAGGCTTCCTGCTCTGAAACAGCAATCAAGAAGATGGCAGGGATGGATGTAGGTGTAAGTTTAACTTGATGAGAAGACAGCATTGTCCGGCCTGTACCGTTCCCCTGCCACAGTCTTTTGGGTTACCAGAGTTCTCTTTCACAGCGTGTGTTGATGAGACTTTTTTCTGAATGTGAATTCCCTTCTCCTCTTCTCTCCAGTTTGTAAAATGAATGTACACATTCGGTGTCAGGCGAACGTGGCCCCCAACTGCGGGGTAAACGCGGTGGAACTGGCCAAGACGCTGGCGGGAATGGGCCTCCAACCTGGAAATATTTCTCCAAACTCGGTGAGACCTCACTTTATTCATGTCCTGTAATTTAGAAGTTGTTCAGTTGTGATGAGCCCTGGTATGGCGTGTGGCGTAATCAAAGTTCCTCATCTCACTGGGTAACGTTTACAGAGTACTTTACAAGTTTGACTTCCTTATAAAGACTTTTCCAAAGTAAATTAATACATGATACATGATTTCTGTTGTCCTTTATACAGTAATCCCCCAGTCTACTTGAACACAAAGAATAACTTCACATTTTAAGTTTATCAGAAGGTTGGGACCATTTTAAAGAAGTTAAATATGGAGGATTTGACTTTGTTCCGTAAATGTTAAATCAATAACAGTAACCTTTGAATTCCTTTATGATTGGGTTAGACGATGACTTCTTAGACTGAACACCAAAAAAAAAAAAAAAAGAAAAAGAGAAAAGGAAAAAAGGTAAACTGGGGAAAAAAGTTCTTAATCTCAGCAAATATAATAAACAGATTTATTGCATTTTGTTTTGTTCCACAAATAAGATTCTATATACAATTGCATGACAAGAAATAATGAGCGTACAGATCTACCAAGAAGCAGAAGAAGGATTTTTTTAAAATCAGCTTCCTGTCATTGTGGTCTGCTGAAAAGCCTGGAATCCAGGGGCCTGGGCTGCACTCTTGGTGGGGGTGCCTGGCTGTGCAGTTGACCAGTAAACTCTGGGGCTCTGCTTCCTCCTCTCTGCAAGGGATTGAACTTGGAGATCTGTGGGGTTCTCCACAGCCCTGGAATCCAATGGTTGTGCAGTTTTTGTTTATGGATTGTGAATTTATGTCAAGTTCAGTAACGGACAGGAGTTCCTTCCTCTGAGCTCTCAGGAGTGGGTGGAGCATGTCAGTTGCTGTGGGCATGTTTTGTCTTGCCACTTCCCTGAGTGACCTCCCCCTGCTGTCCACTTGAGCCTTAGCCACACCCCAGGGCCTCGTCCTATCGCTGCCTTGCTGGCCAGGGGCTGCCGAGAGCTGGGAAAGAGCCATGGCTACGGCTGTGGTTTCTGGAAGGTGTAGCTTGATGTCTGGTTCAGGAAAGTTCTAGACTTAACTGTCAGATATCTCTGGGTACTTAGGAAGGGACGTGCAGTCACTGTCAGGTTCTTGGTTATCCAAAAAATGTCATCCCTAAACGCCCCACTTTCTTTTTGCTGAGAGGCCCCTGCCTGGTAGATGGGGCCTTGGATTGTCATTGTATTCCTTGATTTTAGGAAGGCATTGGCGAAGTCCTTCAAGTCTGCGTGTCTTTCTTGCAAACAGGCAGACAGGGTGCTATACCATGAGGAGGGTTTCTAACGCATGGGACGGCTGTGCCTGAGGGCCGTGGGTTAAGGATTTCAGCCTGAAATGCCATGTGAACAAGCTGGCCATGCGGCACAGTCTCTAGCAATGGCTGGTGCCACTTGTCATGTGAGCCAAGTATCTTTAATGTGCTAATATTTAATGGTGAGAAAACCGAAATTACCTGTTACTTGACAGTACAGCATTCAAAAGAGACACCTTTAGTCTATCAAGAGAGAAGAATGGGTTAAAAAAAAAAAAAAAAGATTGAGAAACACTGGCTTAGATTTTTCTGGCCAGTGCCAGCCCAACCAAGGGAAGTATTTAAGTGGAGGAAGTGAAATTCAAGCTGGTAAAATTTTTCTGCCTTTGAAAAATTTATGATCGGAGATCTAGAGGAGAAACTGCGAAAACAGTTGGATTTTAAAGATGACCCATTTTGTATCTTCAATCACTTATTTACTGGGTTAAGTAAAATCCTCGCAGTTACAGGCTATTGCCCAGCTGTTTATTGCAAACATTGCTTAGAAGTTGACCCAGATAAGGTTTTTTTTTTTGTTTGTTGTTTTTGTTTTTGTTTTTTTTTTGTTGTTGTTGTTGTTTTTAGCTAAATAGGTCAAATGCTCCCAGATATTAGACTTTCAGTCTGCTGTCTGGTGGAAGCTTGTCTTATAAATATCCTGAGGTGGACATCTGCACATCACCTTGCCTTTAGGTAGCGCCCCTACCGGAATGGGTCTTGTACCAGGGGAATGGGCTGGAGCATGCGCAGAGAAAGCCACACCTACTTGTAGTTCCGTGCGGTGCAACTAGAGCTCTCCCTGTGTTGATGGTTAACCTTCCTAGGGGGCAAGCAAGTTGACCATGAATCAGAATTCTTCAAAATTAACACGGTGGCCCAAAGAATTCCCTTTCCAGAAAGTTATCTTAAGGAAATAGATGATGATCATGATCATAATTGGGATTGGGAACACAGCTTAGGTTTATTTATTTTGATACAGTATTATATGTTACAGGTGTACAGTATAGTGGGTCACAATTCTCAGAGGTCATGCCCCATTTACAGCTACTATGAACTATTGGCCACATTCCCCACATTGTACCGTACGCCCTGGTGGGTTATTTTATACCTCGTAGTTTGTATACCTCTTGCTCCCCATGCCAGGTGCTGATCTAAGTACCTGAGGTGCAGTTGCTCACTTTCTCCTCATAACAACCCATGTGTCAGGTGCTATAACATCCCCTTTGTTAGGAAACTGAGGCACAGAGAGGTAGGTAACTTGCCCAAGGCCACAGGGTTAGGCTGCAGAGCTGTGATTTGAACCCAGGCAGCCTGCTTGAGAGCCTAGACTCCTAATCATCCTGATTTGAAGATTTCCATGCAGGTATGGTCACTGCGGTCACTAGCGAAAAGTGGGAGACAACCTGTATTTCCAATAGCAGGGGAATTCATAAATCAATTGCTATATATCCGAAATACGGACGATCAGACAGCCTTTAAAACTCATGTTCTTGAAGGATATTTAAAGACACAGAAAATACACATGACAAAATGTTAAATAAAAATTGGTGTTATGAAGCAGTAATTTTATTATATTTTTAAAAACCAAATATAAAGACAGATGTGTGTATATATATGTTTTTATTTTTTGAGAGGGATGGTGAGATTATAGGTATTGTCAATTTTATTCTTCACCTCTTCATTGTTCCAATTTTTACATTAATTTTTATTTTTCTTCTGTAACTTAAAATACTGTGTATGAAATGATGCTTCGTTCATTCACATCCTGGTACCCAGTGGTCCTTGATTCTCTGAGCAGACCTGAAAACCGCTCTTCGCAGAACATGGACACCAGGCGGCGCTCTTTGAACCTTTCTACCCTGTAGAAAGTCATTGCAAAAACCTGAGGGACCAGACTGAGACGTTTGTGGTTCTCTGCACTCCCGTTTGAGCACAAACTGAAATTCAGTGGCTGAGATATATTCTGAAGCAGTTCTTACCCAGATACAGAAAGCACAGCTCAGGAGCTGGTACTGAGGCAGTTTTGCACGGCAGAACCTGATCACATGTCAGGCTCTTTCCCCGTGTGTTGTATTGAGGGTTGAAGCTGCATGTAAGGTCTTCTTCATCCATCCGTGCTTCATGCTTCGCTGTGATTTCTGACTCGAGGCATTCTTTTCTTTGCAGAAGCTTGTTTCTAGATCGACCCTAAGGCGACAGGGAAAGGAGAGCACCAAAGAAGGAAATGGCGTCGGGGTTAACTCTTCCAGCCGACTTGGGATCGACGACTTCGAGTTCATCCGAGTGTTGGGGAAGGGCAGCTTCGGGAAGGTGAGTCCTGGCTTCAGCTGTTTGAGTTCAAGGATGCATGCTCCCAGTTTGTGGCTGGCAGGGGCACGTGTGTATCCACACACCCATTTCCCGCCGGCCGTTGCCCTTCGGTCCTGTGCGAGCCCCCACTCTGAGAACTGCGAGAGTTCTCGTGCTCATGCTCCTCCTCCTGCCTTGCCACAGGTGATGCTTGCAAGAATAAAAGAAACTGGAGACCTGTATGCTGTGAAGGTGCTCAAGAAGGACGTGATCCTGCAGGACGATGACGTGGAGTGCACAATGACGGAGAAGCGGATCCTGTCCTTGGCCCGCAATCACCCCTTCCTCACTCAGTTGTTATGCTGCTTTCAGACCCCCGTAAGTGTGACCCCCATGCACCGCCTCAATGGTCCCCCTTCTTCAGAAGCTGAGCCAACAGAATGTTGACAATTTCACAGAGTATCAGAAACTTCGGGAGCATGGACTCCCAAGATAGGGCCCTTGGAAGGTCCCAGTGACTTCTGACGACCCAAACCGATGAACTAAGCACTTCCTTTCATGCTGTCCTGGAGAAGGATCACTTTGAGGGTTGTGTCCTAAGATTGAAAAGGTCTTCACACGGGCGTCTCCTCTAGCAGAGGGGAGGTTACAGAAGTCTAAGGATAGAGTAAGTGTCATGGGACGCTTATCTTGGTGACTTGGGCCTTGGCCCCACTGCTTAATGCTAAACTGGTTCGGACCTGGGCACAAGAGTTCAGACCAGGATAGGCCCAGCGAGGGCACCCTGACTCGTAATATCCCAAGGCATCGTTTCCAGTCTGAATCAGGGATTTGCTTGATTTTTTTTTTTTCCAATTTGCTTGATTCGGTGGTCTGATCCTAGGAGACCAGTCTGTCCACTCCATCATGATGTGCATGAAAGGAATGCTTTTGGCTGCAGTTACAGAATACCTGACCAACAGAGGTTCATGAAATAAACAGGAAGGATGAGTTTTTGTCTTGAGAAGTCTGGCAGTAAGAATGTTTGGGTAGGATTAGTTGCTCAGTGACATCAGGCGTCCCTTCCCCTTGGGGTCTTAAGGTAGTTGCCACAGCTGTAAGTGTCACACCTCGTATGACAGCACCCAAAGCAGGAAGCACATGGGGCAGAGGCAGAAAGTGCTTCCCAGTCGCTCTCCTTCTATCAGGGAGAGAAAAATCTCCAAGACTTGAGTTACCTGCTCACCTGTAGCTGCAAAGGAGGCTAGAAGAGCACATGTCTAGCCTAGCCTGATTCCCTTGATCAGTTCCCACTGACCTGGGTCAGGGCACTCTGCTGCCCACCTAGCCCTGGGCTTCTGTTGTCGGTGGTGAGGGAGGAGGACTCCTGCGAAGGCACCAGGAGTGTCTGCCACAGTTACCTCCTAATCTTCTCGCTGTCAAAGGCGTTCTGAAAAAAGGAATTCGGGACATGTCCCTTGTCTGCCACCAGCAGGGCACTGGAGGGTGAGGTGCGAGCAGGATGGGGCGTCCCACCTAGTCCAGGGATGCTGCAGTGCATTTTTAGGGAAGGTAGCAGCCAAGTGGAACCAGAGGGCCAGTTAGAATTAGTCAGGCGAAGAGAATGAAAGTGAATGTAGTAAGCAGGGTGAACAGCTCAGGCATAGATCTACCAGTAAACGGGAACAGGAGGTGTAAATAAAGCTCAGGAGCATAAAATGTGAGGTTCAGGAGGGGCGTGGTGAGAACCGAGGCTGCAGAACTGGGCCAGGCCGGGGCCAGGCAGTGTGGGCCTTGTGGGCTGTATTAAAGGAGCTTGGATTTTAGTCCTAAAAATAAATGGAAGACATTTTAGCAAAGGAATGACATAGCAGATTGCATTTTTAAACTCAAAAAAGTTTGTTTTAAGCACCCGCCAAGTATCCATATCCTTTCTTTGAAAGAAACAATTATTACTTGTTTCAAGGGTAGCCTTTCAGAGTTCTTTGCACATAAAAGCATACATACACACCATATGTATGTATCCATATTTATTTAAAAAAAACACACACACACACAAGTGTCAGTATATATTTGCCCTGCATTCTGTACCCCCCTCCTTTTTAAGGAGACAAATCCAAAATGGTTTTATTGAGAGAGTAAATCTCTGTAACGCATCTTGCAAAATTTACACATTTTAAAAAACTTAGGTATAACTGATGTGTAACACTATATTAGTTTCAGGTGTACAAAATAATGATTTGATATTTGTGTACGTGGTAAAAGGATCACCAGAATAAGTCTAGTTAACATCCATCATCATACATCATACGTCATAACATCCAGCATCATCAGAGTCACAGAATATTTTTTCTTGTGATAAGAACCTTTAAGAGCTACTTTCTTAGCAACTTTGATGTGTGCAATACTGTGTTACCAACTCTAGGCACCATGTTGTATACATTACATCCCCAGTCACCTTATTTTTTTTCAAAAATGAGATAACGTATCTTGAGATTATGTCATATTTGTATACACCTGGCTGCCTCGTGTTTTAATGGCTGCATTGCATTCCATTTTTAAGAATGTGACACAATTTATTTAACTTGTTTGCTATTGCTATATATTTAGGATGTACTTAGACTTTAATTTTAATCAAAGTTGCAGTGAGTTCCCTTGTGTTTTTATCTTATTATGTACTTGTACTAGGATTTCTCTATGACTCGCTACTAGAAGTGGTATTGCTTGGTCAGAGGGCTAAACATTTATAACTTTGACAGAGTCTAGTTGGCCTTCTTCCCCATAGTGCTTAAAGATAGCTAATGCTTCAACCCTTACATACCAGCCCCTGTCCTAAGTGCTTTCTTACAGTAATCACATGAAGCAAATTCTGTTAACCTCACTCCCATTTTACAGATGAGCAAACTGAGACGGGAAGAAATTTAGCTTCCGAGTGGCAGAGGTTTTGAGGCCAGACAATCTAGCTGCTGAACCCAAGCTCTTAACCATTTGCTTGTTGTATTCCTAAATTCACACACCCAAACCATGTGTGAGAAGGCTTATTTCCCCCACCCTCTTCCTTTTGTGGCATGCTAGCTATCATTTTGATGATGGGAGAGATTTTTTTTAAAGGTGTCTTTGAAGTTCTAATGGGCATTTCTCTGACAGTGAGTGAGGCTGGACATTCACACATGTTTAAGGGTTACTTGCGTTGGCAGAGATACATGTGCAGCTTGGACACGGGGTGGGGCCGGGAAGATGGGCAGGCAGAGACAGGAGGTTGTGTTAAAGGAGGTGCATGGTGTGCACTCCCAGGCTGTCCACACGTGTGGGAAGGAGCTGGGGGTCAGCTCAGTTTCCCCTGCACTCCTCTGTCATGCTGCCCGTGTGGCCTGGGCTCCTCAAGGGCACACCCTCCTCACTAGAATCCTCAGTGCTTCCAGGAGCCCCAGAGCCCCTGCTGGCCCTGGCGCCTTGCCCCTCGATTCTCAGCTTCCCATCTCCGCGTCCATGGGCCAGGCAGGGCTAACCCCAGGTCGTCCTCCCAGGGCCTGCACCAAAGAGCAGACATTGGATTAGATGAAATTAATGGGCTGATAACCCTGAGTCAGACAGTTGACTGATGTGGTTGTGCAGTGGCTGTTTCAAGTTCCTCTGATAAACAAATAAAGAAGTCTCTCCTATCGAGCTCCCAGGGACTTGCACCTACCACAGGAAACCCCCGAGATTCTACAGAAAGCAGTCTATCAATTAGATGATGCTATGGTAGAAAAGAAGTTAACCTGGAACAGATCGGGAGACCAATGAATATAGAATACACAATGCAGAATTTTTCAGGAAAATATATACTATGCAATATCCCCAAATATTAGTGGTTACGTGGGATTCCACTGTTCAGCAAGTGAAGCCTTTATGTTAACATTGGTGATCCAGTTTTCCTAGCGGCAGTTTCATATATGGCCACAAGGTGGCAGTCGTTACTGCAAGGTGATTTTTATTTCTCCACTAGAGAGAGGTGCCGACTTTGGGGTTTAAAATCTGCCTTGCAGTAGATGTCTCCAAAGCAAAGGATAAAGGGGATTTTCCCCTGCCGTAAGTCTAGATGATAAACCAAGTGTTGGGAACCAACTTAAAAGAATCCAGTGCTTTTTTCTCATGCTGAGATAGAGCTATGCAGTCTTCAGGTTTAAGCCTTCTCGAATTTCAAGGTATCAGGCTCCATAGTATGCGTGGCATTTGCTTTCTGCATCTGTCCATTTGTCACAAATCCTCAGTCACTATCCCCATTTACCACTGAAAAGCGAACTATACAGAACAGAAAATGGCAGTTACCATGAAAAATTACAGCAGGTAAATTATGACTGTTTAGCTACTGGGTTTGTCAGGCCCTGCCTCTAAAATGAGATGCTCAACAGTGTGTAACTCTGAGCTGTACAGATCTCCCCTGCAGAATTTAGCAGTGAGCCGGGGTGAGGTGTGGGAGTCACTCCCCGGCTATCTTCAGTGCATCACTTCATTGTGAGGATGCTTGTAGAAGCAGCCCTGCGGAATGGGTGTCCCTGAGGCCCAGAGAAAGGGAGCAACTTGCTGAGCATCCCTTAGGCTGTGAGTGGTGGAGACAAGGTTCATCTCTGGGTCAGGCTGACTCTGGAGCCCGGCTCCATCCACTTGTTGTCTTCTGCAACGTTTAGGTTGTTGATTCAGCGTGTGCGTAAGCCCTTCCTGTCTTGCTTGGCTCCCCTCCCATGTTCTGATATGGAAAGAGCTTTGCCCTTAGAAACGGAAGACCTGAGGTCTTCCAACTGTTTTCCTCTGCTTGAATGGCTTGCGACTACCTTCAGATTCCTTTGAGCCTTCAAGTTCTCATAGTTGAGATGAAAGCAGGATTGCCATGAGGAGCAAAGGTGAGAATGCAGACTCGCTGTTGTTCGACGAGCGGCACTGTGACCTCCTCCTTCCTTCCACACACCAAAGACAAAGGTCCTGGGGCTTCCCGGCACAGACCTCAGGTGGAGGGTCCAGTAAACACACACAAAGTCGGAGTCTGGGAGCTCCTTTCATTCTTGGCCAAAACAAAAAGACAAGCCAATTACAGATAATGGATAATTTTTCAAGTTGGCTACACAGAATTATGAGCCCATAAATTATTGCCTCTGATTTTTCCATAATCATGTTACTTGCAAGTATATCACTACATTGGCATCCTCATAAATTTCTGAAAGCATCGTAATTGCTAATAGTTTGGGAATAATTTGGTAATCTGTATCAAGACTTAACAAAAATGTTTATGCTCTTTGATCAGTTGATTTTATTTCTGATAATCTAGCCTGAGAAAACAACACAAAGAATAAAATAAACGTCATGCATAAAGATGCTGAATTTTCAGTGCATTATTCATAATAGAAAAATCCCAGAAACAACTTCAGCATTCAGCAGTAAGGGTGTACTTAAGTAATACGTTATTTAAAATTATTTTCTTTTTTTAACATATATTTATGTTTATTTATTATTATTTTTAATTTTTCCCCTTAATGGAGGCACTGGGGATTGAACCCAGGACCTTGTGCACGCCAAGCACACACTCTACCACTGATCTATTACCCTCAACCCCTAAATAATATGCTATTTGATGAAGATTTTCAGCCAATAGAGAAACAATTGAGTATCAAGTAGTTACATGATTGTGTGTCGCTGTCATAAGCATCCAGCAGATATTATTTGTTGCATACAATTCTTATAACAGCCCTAGAAAATAGGTACAATTGCTCTCTATTTTGCTGAGTGACGAAGTAAAGGAGGAGTTAAGTTGCCCTAAATCCAATAGCGTAAATGGTGGAGCCAGGAGGTGGGAGCCTAGGAAGTAGTACAGAGTTGATGATGGTTCAAGGCATGTGTTCATGGCAGGTTCTGCCCAGGACAGTGACTTGGCAGACCTGGTCCCTCCACGAAAAAATAAGGCTGAAAGGAAATGATGCCAGTAAGCTCTCAGGGACTGCTATTAAGGTCGCAGAGTTGTGGATGATTTGTTTCCTGCTTTGTTCTGTTTTCCAGTTTCTGTGATGTGTTTCTCCTTCTCTATCAGAGGAAGCGGGAGGAATGAGGTGCTCTTCAGCCAGGAGGGCCCGGGGTCTGGGGTGCGGCCTGGTGAATGCCCCGTGTCCCACTCTTGCAGGTTAAATTCACTTCACACTCCTTTCATCTTAATCAGTGACTGGGCGGCTGAGCCTGCTGGCCTTGGTGGCCTGGAATCCCAGTCTCCCCACCCCCAGCTCCCAGGGGCTGGCGGTGGCACCCCTGGAGCCCTCGCTGAGCACTGAGCAGAGGGCCGAGACCCAGAGGAACAAAGACGCTGCGGCGGCGGGGGCAGGAGGGGGAGTGGCAGAGTCAACACTGGTCAGATGCTTCAGCCTTTGTTCGGAGACCCAGTTTGTGAAAGCAAAGGTTTCCGTTGGAAAAACATAAGACATGCTAATGCCCGGTGCCCAAGAGCTGCCTCTGGTCAGCAGGACTCGGGGCACATCGGAGCCATAAGCCTGGCTGAGCCTCGTTTTGGGGGGAGAACTTAAGTTTGCATTTGTGATCTGTGCTGGAAGAGGGGGTACAGAATGCACAGAACCCCCCTGTACAGGGACAGAAACCCAGCACTCTTAGCTCCCTGCTGAGGGTGTGTCGGGGTGTCGCCGGCTGGGGTTTGCCGCAAAGTAATGCACCTGGAGTTTCCAGCCGGGCCGGGGCAGGGCAGGGCATAGCTTATCCGAAGAAGAACCCTTCATTGTGGGTTAACAAGGCAGAAATCCTGCTTTTGAAGGGTGCGGCAGCTGGGAGTCTTGTGACTTTAGTGCTGTCAGCTTACACAGTGGTGCAAAGTGATCTCAGGGCACTTAAATCACACTTAAAATACATTTAAAAATCACCCGGCTGCATGGCTGCAAGAGAACAGTCGTTTCTCTGGGTTATTTGCTCCACTGTTATATTAAATATTAGCAAAGGCATGTACATGTGAGAGACAGACAGACAGAGACAGACAGAGAGACAGGCAGCAGGACACTCATGTGTTCCTGGAATGTATCTTTTAGAATTTCATCAGGGGGTTGACCACGCCGTAGCCTTCAGTACGAGAGCTCTGAGTTCTGATGCTCACTTAGATAATAGCTCCTTTGTCTTGAGGAAGGTCCTCCGCTGGCTTCGTGCAGGTGGGGGTGCAAGGTGCAGCCCGCCCCAGGCAGCCCCGAAGCCCCGACCGCCTCCGGGTCCCTCCAGCTCCCGGTCCCTTTCCCAGGTTCAGGGAGCATCTGGCAGCGGCGGCCAGGCTGTTCTCCTGCTGAGCCTGGGGAGGTGAAGACACACTTGGACCCTGGTACGGCTTTACCAATGTGCTCTGAGTCACAGTGACATCCCGGTCAAGGGGACAAGGCCCTGTGACCATGAGTTGGAGGAGGAGAGGGGTTCCCTGCAGCCAAATGAGCTGGAAGACTTATCCCTCCGCAGGGTGAGGGTTCGGAAGAGGCCTCTGTTAACGCCTGCCGTGGTTGGTCGGTTCTCGAAGCCTAGCTGCACCGGCTTCGCAGGAGGCGTGGGTGAAGGATGAAGTAGCAGCGGCTGTTGTTCACTGAGACCCCAGCCTGTGTCCTGGGGGCTTATATTCATTGCCAGTGTCTAGACAGCTGTGCATTTTGGTATTTCCATAGACTTCTGTTACATGAAACGTCTCATTTAATACCCAGAACAACCCAGGGAGTTGTAGATACTTTTATCCTCATTTTAAAGGTCTGGAAACTGAGGTTCAGAGAGATTAAAGAACTTGCCCCAGGTCCCACAGCAAGCAAGAATTGGGCCGTGGATTCTTAACCAGGTCGTCCAGCTTAATGATCTTCCGTTATGCCACATACAGGAGACGTCCTTTCTCTGCCCTGTGTGCAGCTGAGGAGAGGGTCATCAGGCAGGAATAAAGGCAGCTTGTCACAGCATGCAGTTTCGTGGCCTTTTACAAAGTACCTAAGGAAAGTCCCTTTGCTCTTTTTGGTTTGGAACCGAGTTTCCTCCTTTCCCTGAGCAATGACTCCCACAAACACAATTTGGTCTGCTTATGGGTCATTTGGTCTCGTTTGCCTTAGGCTCAGATCAAAATAGAAAACGAGCCAGAACATGGTGTTTCCCAGTTGGGCACGTTCCCAACTTACTAATCGTGTTCCAGCTGGGGACAGATGCACTCAGGCCATCTCTGGGCTCTGGATTTCTGGGAGGCTTATTTAGAACCTTTGCTTCTGTCCTCTGAGACTTCCTGGCTTCCGGACTGCCTGTGACTTTGTAGGGCCCTGAGAATGAACAGGAAGTAGGGGAACCCGGAGTTCCTGCTGCTTCCTTCAGCTCCCTCAGCTCAGGGAGGACTTCCAGAACACTCGGTGTGACCGAAGGGTCTGCAGGGGTGGGCGTGTGTTTCCCTGTGAGGTTGTTCTGTTGTCATGGGCCCTGTTGTCACCTGCCAGCCATCATAATGCTTATGACCGAGAGATGGTGTAGATCCCCTACCACGGTGTTGGGAAGGTGGCTCGTGGATTGCATGTCCCGGCCCGAGACTCACCACAGTCCGGCTCAGCCCCCGTGTTCCCCACTGACCGACAAAGCCTCGTGAGTTTGGTTACGGTTTTTCCTGACCGCACCTGGGAGCCTGCCAAGCTGCAGATACTCCGGCCTCAGCAGGGCCCTATTTTAAAGCCCTGGGCTGGAAGTGCCGGGTGTGGCTCCCAGCATGAGAGTGCGGTGGGCTTTCTGCCAAATAGCTGAGCGAGAAGCCAGCCAGGGAGTCCAGGATCACACTGAGTCAGTCCAGGACCACGCTGAGGAAGGGCCAGGCAGCAGCAACAGCTCTTTTAATCCTCAGTCTAGTCGGGAAGAGAAGGTTAATACACGTGGAATAGATACCGTCATGACTACGTTGACTCTATGCTGCAAAAGGAAAGGCAGCTGAAAATGAGTGCTGGCCACTAGGGGTAACCTTCCCCGCGGGCCGGTCTTTCCTCAGAAGGGAATGGCTGAGACTGACAGTCCAACTAGCAGCCAGGGTGGCCCGCAGGTGTGTCCTGGGAGGCTGGGTTGTTCCCTCCAGGACCAACTAAAGCTACACCTGTGAATGGCTGGAGTGGATCCCCACCCCCGAACCCAGAACCCTGCAGTGTAGAAACCCAGCTGCTCTGGGTGGAAACCATAGACCATAATGTAAGTCTGGTTTTGAAATACTCGCATTTTCCATAATTACTTCATCCCTGGTAAGAACCCAGCTGTGTCCATCTCTTCTAGGCCCCAGAACAATTCCAGGCCTCTCATGACAAAATCAGCCCTGTCCTTCAATATAAACTTAGCCGACTTGGAATGACAGAGATTTGCCCACCAGCAGGTGAAGATCAGAGCTGTTCACTCATTCGGCAAGTGGGCACAGAGTTCCTTTAGGGTGCAGGCTGGGCTCTGAGCCATGAGGATGCAACAGTGCACAGGGCGGAGAGGACCCCTTCCCTTATGGAACTGGTGTTCTCCCAGAGATTTCGGGGGCCTGAGCAGCCCGTCCATAACGTTGAGTCGGCTGCTGACTCTCCATGGTGGGCTGGTCATGGTAGCAGTTCTGGGATTGTTATTTAGAACGGGCTTGGAGTGGCCATCTGCTTAAAAGAGGGTCCAGGGGACTTGTCTTGAAGCTGCATTTGGATGTGAGTTCACGTGAGGTGCAGTGAATTGAAGACCCGATGGAGATGACTGGGTCATGGGTGGTGATGGGTTCCATGGCACCGCTGGGCTTGGGGCCCCAAGCAGGAGGCGTAAGGGGAGAGCAGCAGTCCAGCTTACGTACCGTGCTCACCATTGCTATCTATACCGTGTTCTTTGTCCTGCTGGGGAGACTGGTCTCCTCCCTGACAGCCCCACATGAGGCTGCAGGGACACCAAGTGCCATCAAGACTGACTGCTCTTGGGTAGGGCTCCTTTTCCTGCCTTCTGCTGTCAGATAGTCCCTTGGCTCCGTCTCACTAGCAGCCCCTCTCCGCTCCACTGGTGGGCTTTGGCAGGCTCTTTCTTCCCTTTGGGGCCACCCAGGGAGTTCCTGTTTACTGTCTGTGCCAGGCATCCAACTTTTAGTGTATTTGCACAGCAAAAGAGCCCACTGTGTTTCACGCTCACTCCTACCCACTTCTTTAGGACAGTCTGTAATGATATATTGCTTAGGTCTTACAAAGGGAGTCTTGGAACTCTTCCCAGAATCTCTTAATTCCATTCTTACGGTGTATGATATTTTCAACATTAAAATGATGTAATGTATAATTCCCCACTGAAACAGAAGAGGAAAACCCTTCCAGTAAAACTCCTCCCCTCCCCCAATGCATGTCCTCCCCCTCCTGTGCAGTGGACCATGGGGAGTGCCTTCGTCTGCTTCCTTGTCCTTCCTCCTGCTCCCTCGCTCCCAGAGAGAGATGAGTGCTGGTCTCCCTGTGAAGTGGGGACTAGCCCTAGCCCACACCTACAATAAGCCCAGACCTTCTGCACTGGCGTGTGTCTACCACTGATGAAAGGCGATACAAGATGAGTTAGACACAGCCAACCAAGAGGGAAACCTGACCCAGAGACTGGTTCAGGTTGCTCTTCTGGAAACCTGTAGAATAGAAGGCCTGCTCATGAACTCAGCTCGTCCCTCCTTTCTTTGGCTTCAGGGTAGATCTGTAGAACAAAGTTCCCTCCCCACTGCTCAGAGCTTTACCTCTACCACCTTGACCTTCACCAACAGGTCAATGGTTTAAGTAATTGAATGACTGGTGAATTTTCAATCTTTTCAGTAAAAAAAATAAAAAATAATATATATTTTTAAAGTTTAAATCACATATTTGCATAATGTGATGTCCCTTGTCCACTCCTAATACTTGGGGGCAGAATAACCCTTTGTTACGGGGGTGGGGGGGCCTGTCCTGCGCATTGTGGGACCAGCAGCATCCCTGGTCCCTACTCCCTGTGTGCCAGTAGCACTTCCCTGGTTATGACAACCAGAAGTGTCTCTGGACATGACCACATGCCCCCGGGGCAAGAATCTCTCCAGTTGAAAACCACTGCCTTACATGAGTGTCTGGTGCTCTGGCCTAGATATGGGAAGCCAGGTAGGTGAGATCATTTCACTTTTTACAGGGGCCAAAGCAAAATGTGTTAGATATTTATAAAAACATAAGCATTAGTTCTTTTTTTTCCCCCTGAGTTTGTAGACAGGCAAAGTTCCTCTCTGGGGAACAACAGCTGTCTGTGGCTGCACTGTGGCATTTTTAGGGACTGGGGCCCTGGGCTGGGAAGAGGCAGTGGAAGTAAGGGGTCTTGTTGAATGTGAGCGAAGGTTAGCACCATGCTGCCAGCAGTTCTGAACGCTGAAGCCTGCTGCAATAAGACAGAATTTTCAGAGCCTGGGGCATCCAGGGAACAAAAGATTAGCTCAGTGAGCATATATTTCAAATGAGTTATGTTAAAAAGCAAGCAGTCCAAATATTGCAGCTTCTCGTGTTTCGGCATTTAATAATGATACTTCCGCTTTACCAACAAGGCGTCGACAGAGTGACATTTTATGAAAATCATCGTCATCACCCTGATCTTCTAGGGGTGCCTGTCCATAAGTCAGATTCCCATCCTGTGCGTCTGGTGGGAATATGACTGGGTTTTGCAAACAGAGATTAAGCGTTAAACGTTTCTCAACCAGCGCAGAAAAATGTGCTGGTAGCCGTACAAGTGTGCTATGGGGGAAAGCAGACTTGCTGTTTTCTTTCTTTTGTTTTCCATATATGGGGATGCCATTTCAACTTAAGATACAGATACCTTAGAGGCTGTCTGCAAAACTCAGTGGTCCCTGCATATTAAAAGTAGATCCTTGCCACTGGAGACATTGCCTGTTAATATACTGAATGGTAATATTGTATCTCCCTTACATTTTTAATTCAATTCAATAGATGTTTACTGAGCCAGGGACATGATATGCCAGGCCCAAAGACAAAGGGAAGAACAAAATGTGGACCTGCCCTCTGGTGGCTTTCAGTCAAGGATCATCCTAAACACAGATGCCTTTTATCACTGGGTGATAGAAGAAAGTTATAGCTTGGGGAAGTTGGAAGGGCCTTCCGTTGGGAGGGGCTGTCTGAGTTGTATTTTGAGGACAAACAGGGGCCCTGCAGTGATGGGAGGGGCACAGGCCTCCCAGACAGTGGTACCAGCAGTGCAAAGACACAGAGGATTACAGTTATATGATGTGCCCAGAAACCCACCCCACCAGTAAATTGATGCAGCAAGATTGCAGGAGAAGAAATGTGGGCAGTGAAGAAGGCATCTTTTGCTGAAGAGGTTAGACTCAATCATGAGGTGAAAGGAGCTGGCAAAGGATTTGAAGTCAGGGAGCAACCTAGGATGTGCATTTTAGGAGGGCTGTCTTGTGGCTGTCTGCAGAGGGAAGCGACTGAGAGTAACAGACCTGGTAAGGCTGTGGATCCACCGTTCTGCTGAACCTTCCTGCCCCAAGACAGCAGCTTCAGGAGTGGAGTCCAGGGAACACTCAGGAAGTAGAATTGATAGGACTTACAGGGTAAGAGAGTGAGAGGAGTGGCCAGAGTTCTGACCAGTTGGGAGCCTGGGGAGACAGAATATAGTGGGTTCGCTTTGCAGAAGATCCAGTGGTGAGATGACTGTTGTTCAGAAACACTTTCAGTTGGGAGATTAGATTTTGGTGTTGTCAGTGTCTTCTTGGTATAGTAGTAACTAATTTAAAATATTGCAGTGGGTGTTTATAGATGGAGAAGACAGGAAAGCTGAAGAGGAATTTCTTAGTATAAGTGGCTCAGGTGAAAACAAAGGAGAAGAATCAGAAGGAAGTGGTTTCATAGGAGGAGGCATCAAGTGCTGAGATGAACTCAGTTCACCAAAGGACTCTAATGCCCATTGGGTCTGGGATGCGTTATTAGTCTTAACTAACATCTTAGTCACTGTTCTCATCCTTGGGCCAGGAAGGGCCCATCCAGACTTGATTTAACAGGTTAACACCATGTCCTCTCCTCTGGGTAAACCCTTCAGTCTATTTCTGGTTACTTTGCCCCTCGTCTTAGCAGAGCTATGCCTCTTTTATTTGGTCTCTCTGCCTTTATAGTGAGATCTGCTTCTCTCTTTCTCTATGGACGGTGGAGATCCCTCTTCCACCCACACTGCAAGCAGGGTTTGGGAAGAGGTTGTAGGGGACTGTAGGGGATCTCATTCCCCAGCCAGAGGGCCAGAGAAAGACATGTCAGAGCTGCATCAGGAGCATCAAACTCGAAATAGCACATGGAAGACCTGTCCCTAAGGGAAACTTCAGCCGGCAGGCAGCACCGTCAAGCAGCAGAAGGAGCAGGCTTTTAGCCAGCAGATTCCCAGGCATCATCCGAGGCAGATATGGAATATTCTTGGCCAGATTTGATATGTCCCCAACTGGGCAAGATATGTAATCCGACAGCTGTAACCTAGAATCTCCTCCCATGGGGCAGAAATGTCTAATTAATCCACAGATGAAAGGGAGGGATGGAATCTTGACTTCTTTCCGAAGTTTAGGAACCTCCGTCATGAAAAAGGATCTAAATAACTGAAAAGACATTTTTACTCTGTATTCTCTAGCCCTGTACCAGCTAAATCCATCAATATCTTCAGTAGATTTTCTCCTATTTAATGCTGAAACCAAAAATCTTTATATAAAGAATGTACTATGTGAAATTATGATTTAAAGGAATCCCATTACACGTACTTCTTAAGTGACCACACCTTTTTTCAAAAAAGTGAATAATCACATAAGGTATCTTCTGAGGGAATCTAAGTTCAGAATTAAAACACCATGTCCAGTTGGTAATAGTCTGCTCTCAGAGATGCCTATTTTTACAGGCTAATAAAAGTGATCTTTATCATAGCACAGTGACTTGACTGTCAATACCATGTCCTCATTTTCTCATCAGCCTCACCAGAAGTCCAGATAATTGTAGGAATTCATGGAAATGACATTGGGAGTAGTATGCAACTGTTAAGAAATCATGGTTTTGGTGACTAAGTACTTCAGGAAATATTACGTAAGATAAGTGAAAAAGAAAGAATGTGGTTTTTTTTTTCTCTTTTTCTGTTCTTTAGACATGTTATAACATGTTAAGTATGGTTAGGACATAAGAGGGAAATAAAATGTAGTTAAAATTACCTTGTAAATGTCCTTTGTGCCCTGAAACCTCCAGTTCTTGGGATGCTAAAAGCCCTAAGTAGTTTTATTTCTCCTTGTATTTAGCCTTCATCTCTGGGTGTCAGGATTATAGGTGATTTTGTTTCCTCCTCAATTTTCCAAGTATTTACTTTGTAATTACATTTGAACGGAGAACGTGTAATTACTTTTATAAACAGATAAAAACCAAAGCTTTATAAATAAAGGGAAATGAAAGTGGCGTCAAGCAGACCTGCTTCTCTTTAACTCTTCCACAAACTGTTTTAACTGTGGGCAAGGTACTTCACTTCTTTGCATTTGACTTTCGCAAAATGGACGGATAAAACTAATCTTGGCAGTTTGTTCCAGCTTTCCTAAATTTTATCAGGAAAAAAGAAAAGCCTCTTTCTATGTTAGTTCCTCAAGGGTTTATTAGCTGTTTTCATGGTCCACGCACTGTGGGTGCTGGTACTAGAGATACAGCATTGGGATCTGGGCTCTGCCTTAAGAGGTCTCAGGTCCCCCAGAGAAAACAAGACCAAGGGCACAGAGCCAGCACAGCCAGCACAGTGATGCTGGGCAAATGTGTGTGGACCAGAGATGCTGAAGGAGGGCTTGTTCTGCGGCTTTGCTCTACCCCTGCTCATATGTTTACTGCTTAATTATGCTCTAAGAAACATCCTGGCCCAGATGTCTCTCAGGGTGTTGAACTGCAAGTTTGATTGCTTCGTTGCCCTCCCCTGGTACATACGCCAGTAAGCCTTGTCGAGTTTCATTACAAGAGAGGACTAGTGGTTTACCAGGAAAATACTTGGTCTCTGAAAAGAGCTGTGTGTTCCTCCAGGTTTAAAATGCAAGTTCCTAAGGCCTTGTTATATTGGAGACATACTTCACCTTCTCAAAGACTAGTCTGAACTCAGAAGGGACATGTCATGCCTGTGGGCTTAACAGAAGAGTCTCTGGGTGATTGAATTAATGTCTCATATCTTCTGGGCTGCACAAACAATAAGTTAAAAAAAAAAAAAAAACCACGGCGCCAATAAGTTCCCTCTCCTTGTTTCTTCCTTGAAGCCTTTGTAATCGTTCTTAGTGTGGTTAAGTTCAAGCCTGGCGCAATCAGGTTTCCTCACCAGGGTGCTTTGCCACTGTCACCTCTTTGGCGTCAGTAACTGTTTCCTGTTGACTTGAACTCCCTATTCACCCTGTAGATGACTTCGTCAGAGAAAAGTCATAAAGCAAGAGGCACTTATGAGAAATTGAACACGATGCTGTCTCTTACTGGGAATCTCCTTTCCCTTGTCCTCAGCCCGTCAGTAGCACTCTGCGGGTTTTGGTCCAGGGTTGATGTGTTACTCATTTGGAAGTCATTTCAAAGTAATTCTTAGAACTTCGGTAAGTAAGTATAAATGTGGCTCCCAGCTTAACATTGCCTTTAAAGCAGTACCTAAATTAGTCATTAATTCTAAATGTTGTTTCTCTTCTTTGAGTTATTTCCAAAAGGTAATCTACATATGCACTGTAAATACATCTGTAAATGAGATTTATGTGTGTAAATGGCAGTGACTATGGATTCTTGCTTTAAACAGAAAGCCCTTTCTCAGTCTGTCTGTAAGAACAAATGGACTTTATGGAAGGGGAGAAGAGCTACCATAAGAAGCCTCATTTGCCATGTGTTTGCAGTTCATAGGGGAGCACGTTTGCTTTACAATAATTATTACGATTATTACAAAGCTCTTAAGATATGAATTATCATCTAATATTAGAAAAATGGAAAAACTTACTGGAACTGAAATTTTGGTTAATTTGCTTTGGTTTATCCCATCTAGTTTTGTAACCCCTTGGTTAGAACTCACATCCAAGAGAGAGAAGTCCTCCTTATCAGGTCAAGGCCTTGACCACACAGTATTAGGAAGTGCCCCTGCACCCAGCAGCTGGCCCCAGGGTCCTCCTGACTCCCCCAACCCTGGAGATTCCTGTCCTGAACTGAGGGTCGGGGAGCCGCTGCAGAAGTGGTTAGGGCTGCTCTTTGGCTCCTGTGTGCTTGGCCATCTGAGAGCTCCATGAGCGAGGTAGCACCTCTGCATCCAAGGCAGGCAGCTCCCTGCCTGGCCGGCTGCAGCCCCCATCCCAGGGGCGCAGCCCCAGGAGCAGACCCCGCCCAGCACCCTGCTGGCTGAGGCGGTGGTGGGCGTGGTCATGAGGAGGAGGATCACTCGGCCCATAAAACTTGCTGACGTTTATCCAGCCCTTACTCTGTGCCACGTGCTGTTTGCAATTCTGAGCTTAAATCATTTCATCCTCAGACACCTGTGAGTCCAGTCATCCTATTATCCCCTTTTTGCAGATGAGAGTTTTGAGAGAGAAAGAGAATAAATACAGCAGCGCGGGAGCTGCACTTCATCTTGAGCTTCCTGGCTCCCGAGCCCTGGGCCCTCACCACTGCTCTGCACTTCCTCTTAGCGACACCAGGGGCTTCAGTGCTGGGCACAGGGTCTCCCAGCTGCAGCCTCAGCACCTTTGTGTGATGTAGTAATGACAACAGCTTCTGTTTATTGAGATCTCCTTCTGGACCTGGTGCTACGCCAGGCACTTTGTTTCCAGTTTAATCCTCACACGACCGGGTCAGTGTAGTTCTAGGTGTTACTACCCCAGATGTGTAAATTGGAAAACCTCCTGCCCCTTAAAAACTGGTGTGTGTTTCAGTTAGAATTTTCCTGGTAGTAAGTAATGGGGGAAAAAAACTTAACTAACGTCATGCAAAAAGGGAGAAGTGAAAATAAAGATGCGGAGGTACAAAGGGCACAAATTGGCTGCGTCTCTCTGGGGATCTGAAACTGGAAAGGCACAAGGGACCGAGGGAGTTTCCTTCTCGACTCATTCACGCTCCCTGGTCTCCCATCTCTGCCTCACACTATGTTTCTGCCCTCTTCTTCTCCCTTGTTCATCTGTCCGTCCATGCACCCAGCTTTCACCGCTCTGTTGTACCAAGACATTTGACATGTTCACACCGCAAAAGCAGCCCCAGCTCCTTAATTCATGTTTCCTCAGTTCCTGTGCACAGCACAGCCTGCAGGATATCCTGGCTGTCTCAGTTCCACTTTTCTGGGAATGAGACTGGCGGGAGCTGGGGAGGAACTTGGTCCAACTTTGCCATCTGCAGGATGTCTGGCATTGACCCACATGACCACACCAGGGCGGTTCCCTAAGCAGGGGAACTGAGCACCTCTCAAGGTGTCTAGCACACTGACCCTAAAGGGGGCATATCCCTAACCTGTGCACACTTACAGCCACCCTCCTTAGGTGATGTCACCTTGTCACAGGTACCCTAGCACTTTTATCTACCCGGGCATTCTGTCTCTTAACTTTTCTTCGTGCAATTGCCTGTCAGTTTTACCTCCTAAAGAAGGATCCTTATGAGAGGCTTTAGGGAGTACACGTTGCTTACACTTACAGCCACTATCAGTTCAGAGAATATTTTTATCCCCTTTGGCCTGGGGCAGTAGCAGCCTTGAACTGATAGCAGCCAGGGCAGACTTGGCCCAGGCTGCAGTGGGTTAATGGAACCAGGCAGGTGACGACAGGAATTCTGATACTAACCAGGCACCAGTTCCCTGCCTCCTGTAACTCACACCGGGCTGGTTGGGACAAAGGCATTTCTGAGTTGTTTTTATTCCCCGAGGTGTTCCTCACCCTGTGTCAGTGACTTGCATTTGTGGCTGATTGAATCAGGGACAAAAGAGGGGAGCAAGGGACCGACAGAGGCCTGGGCCATTTGACTTTATAACTGAGGCTAAACCAACCAGTCTGTGGGACCTTAGATCTCTTACCACGCAGGTCAGGGCAAGATTTCCCTTACAGGAGCCAGAGGCCTCAGGGAAAGCCGTGCAGGTGTCCAGGCTCAGTGTCTAGGAAATTGGATTTTAGAAAAACTGGAATGCTATCTACACGGGCTTAGATACAGAAACAGCCTCCTGCCCTCATTGCCCAAGGTGGAATTTGGACACTCTTCCCTGCCCCAGAAATGACTCAGGGTAGCCTTAATCCATCGTGTGGTAAGCGCCTCCCTAGATGCCTGGATCCTAGCAGATGCTTCCTCTCGCCGCTTCCCAGTTGGGTTTGTTCAGCGTGACTTAGCTGTTTGTCGAGTCATCAGTGAGACTAGTTCGTAAGCAGCACAGATTGAGTGGAGCTGTAGGCGGGAGGTGATCTGCTGCCTTGTTGCTTCATCACTGCTTTGTAAAGGGCGTCTGCCAAATGGGGTAGGTTTCCAGGTTGATGGAATTTAGTCCGTAGGAGTAGAATTCAGCTGGAGTCGTTGGTGTCTGTAGCCGATGTTTTATTATTTATGGCAGGTTCCAACACTCACCGGAGGCTTTTTCAAGCCAAGCCCTTGAAAAAGCATAGCTGCGGCCTGTTTTAGCCCAGACACTGGGCCTGTAATTATGGCCGGACCCGAGAGGTGAGTGACTGAGTGTATTAATAGGACTGAGGCCCTGCAGCTCTCAGCTGTGGGTGACCTGGGGATGGGGTGAAAGGGAGCATCCTAAGAAGCCTTTGCCTCTGGTACCAGTGTCTGACTGTGAAAGCAGCATGTTTTACTGTGATGCCCGCCCCCGCCCCCACTCCAGCAGCCTCAGGGCTTGGGGACCATCTCCCTTTGCCATCACTGCCGCCTGCCAGTGATACTTCAGCTGTTCATTCACCCTGGCTCCCGCCCCCTCCATCCCCACTGTAGCCTGACTCGTGCTTCTTCACCCTTTCAGGTTGGTAAATTGGCTCCTTGAAATCCCACGCCCGTCTTCAGGCAGCTCCCCTGCCTCTGCTGTGTGTCCACATGACACCCCTGTGCTCCTCTGCTGCACTGAGCACCCTTGGCTGATGTGTTCCAACTGTGGGAGCTTCCTGAGAGCAGGCCTGGGGTCTGATTCATTACATGGCGCTTGGTCCTCACCCAGAGCCTGGCAGAGTGCGTGCTCAGTAAACATTCATTCTTTCTGGTTGAGGACCTTAGAGGAAGCATGAAGAATCTCTGAAAGACTCAGCAGACCCTCTAAAGCCTGTGCACCAGAACTTAGACCCTCTACTCCCAGTGGAGCCACGGGGCCCAAACCAGAGCCAGTTGAGCCTCATTTTGGATGCGACCCCAACAAGCCTGATGGCCTGATTACCTCAGGCATCGAAACGGCTATTAAGGGAGAAGGTGGTTACTAGGGGCCCTTAATAATGGGCAGCACGGGATGTGAAGGCCCTTCTTTCTGTAGCTGCTTTCACCTCCACTGCCTCGGTAACTGCTCTAAGACAGCCTCAAAATCACACTTTTCCAGTGTCCCATCTTTCAGATGAAAATGAGAGAACTAGGGAGGAAGCCATATGTGGCTTTGGTTTGTTTCTAATTATAAGAGTAATACGCCCTCGTCATAGAAACCTTCAGAGACACTGAGAATTATACAGATGGAGTGTGTCGTCCCGGATCTCACAGCTGAAGGCTGGCTTGTCATATAGATATTTTTTTCATCCTTTCTGTGCATATCTGCATCTTTGGCTATAACTGAAGTAATTCTGCACATTCACATATATGATCCCCCTTTTTTTTTTTAACTGAAAACGTCTTTATCTTCACAGCCAGTAGCAGCAGCCGATTCTGTTTACTGCACATTTTCTAGAAGCCCCACCTGAGGACGTGTTTAATGAAAGTTTATTGCTGATGGTGACTTCTCACTCACGCCCACCCTTACCTAACAATGAGTGAATCTTCTTGCTCAAGGCGGGAGATTTTTGTCATTTACCTCCTCCTCTGCAAAAGAAATCTTAGAGAAGTTGCTGCCAGATTTTAACTGCCTCTACCGCAGACATTTTAAAATAGAGTGAACAGAGCTATATGGAAACAGAGGGTTTCGTCGCGGCAAACACAGTTTGCTAGCTGATAAACATGTTTTTGTTTTTCTACCTTGTGCCATTATTGTACGCATTGGATAGGATGGGCCATTACTTTTCGTTAAATCGTTACTGGGTCTCAGCCGGCTTGCTTTCCCTTCCTGCTTGCTTAAAGAGCTGCGTGTAGCCCAAGGGGTCTGAGCAGTACCCTCTGTTCTGGGTGGTGCCAGACAGGAGTTTAGAAAGGACACTCAGAGTGAGAAGAAACCCAGATTTTCGCCCTTCTAAAGCTTGTGGCCTCTGGCTGTGCATCCCAGGGGTGGGTGTCTCCGTGAACCCCTGCGTTGGTGGGGCTGACGCAGGAGAATGACCGAGACGGGAAGGCAGTATTCCCTTCCCCAGATCTGGAACTTAGCCCAGGCTCAGGGTTTTCAGGCTTGAGTTGATGAGAATTATTTTGGGGGGGGGGGGTTTGGAAATGGATGAAATTTCCCTTGGGATGCCCTCATCTTTGTGATGCCTAATGTCTGAGAAGCCCTTGCTAAGTACACTGATTGCCAGCAGTCTGAGGAATAGCCACTTACCTACTGTCCCAGTTCTAGTAATGAGGTATTTTGAGCTGTTGGAATTCATGGGACTGCCAGTCACAGCCATGGGAAGCTGAACAGGCCAGTGAACAAAAATATATAAGACAGACCTACTTGCTGAGGGATGGTTTGGGGTGGCTTTACCACCCGAGTCTTCACTGGGGACCCTGAGGCCCCTTCATCTAAACACAGCATCGGCATAACAACTTCCAGTGTGGATGCGGCTCTCAGACAGACGACTGTGCACACTCACCCGATGCCCCGCCCGCTGCTGACCTGCTCCTTCCACCCGGTGCCTCCCATACAGGAAGTAGGGAACACCAGCACTTGTCCAAGCTCGACCCGCCCAGCTCTGCCTCTCCCCTTGTCAGTCACACTCAAACACAGGCCAGTAGCTTCGTCAGATGGCTTGATACGTTTACTTTTCCGTTGGCTTATATTGGCCAACCTGAAGAGTTGTTTTATTGACGCTTGGGTTTTGCTATTCCATCTTGACTCTTAAATTCTTGCTTCTTATTAGCAGGAAGAGACATTTCATAGTCCAGAGGATTTTTTTTTTCCTTTTAATTAAGGTCTGTCTTAAAATGGGGACTAGGAGGTCCTAAGTTGTAGTGTCTTCTGATAGCAAAGGGCCTGATTAACCATGATTAAAGCAGTGACGGATTGGAGGTGAGCACGAGCACACGCAGTCTCTGAGCCCCGTTCGGCTGTGGATGTGTGGTAACGCTGACCAAAGCGGCAGCACACGAAACCACAAATAAAGATGGCACCTGTGTGCGCGTATACACGTCCTTTGTGAATTGATAAAACACCAGTTTCTTTGCAAAATGACCTCCCCTCTACTCCCACAAGGATGGTCACTTGTCCTGATTGCACTCGTTCTGAAGGTCTTGGCTCACACATCACTTGCTCAGAGAGACCTCCCCTGACCCCGTCCCCACCCCAAGCAGATGACAAGATGTCATTTATTCCTCCGCTTTGCCTTCGAGCATTTACCAGAATTTGTAAATTTGTTTGTTCATATGATTTGGGTTTTTTAAAAAAATAATTATGTCTCCCACACCAGACTCCATACAGGTAGAGGTTGTGTCTGTTTTGTGTCTGTTTTATGCCTGTGTTACTCTCTCTTGGGTCCCCAGCCCCTAATTCTATACCTGGCTAGCCTGGGACTCCTTAAGTGTTAATGAAAGGGAGTGAGGAAGTCCATTGATCTTAGAGGTTCCTGAAGCAAAGCATTTTTACACTGTCGATCTTGGCAACATGCCTTTCTGAGCCTTGTACCCTTCTTTCATTAAGCAGCCTTAATTTCCACAGCACTTGGTACGCTGACTGTAGCAGTGACTTTTAAGAGCCCATTTCACCTGCTGGGTTAGAGTTCCTTCCAGACAGACACAGCATCTCACTCATCTTTAAGTTCTCATTTCTGATTCAGGAACCTTCTGATGGGCTGAAGAGACTTTCTAACATCAAGGCAACTCCGAGGCTGTCATTACATAGTTGTTTGGCTGTTTGTCTAAAGCATTTCCCTTTTTCTGTGATTATTCTCTGCCCATGTGTGAGGATCTGTTCAATGACTTACTTGCTGTGACTAACCTTTCTTGTTCCAGACAGAGAGGCATGCACCTTTAGGTTTGTGCTGCTCTCTCCCAGTTTATAAAACCCTATGATTTTGGTAGGGATCGCATCATTGTTCTCAC
Organism: Camelus dromedarius; assembly: GCF_036321535.1. NCBI lineage: Eukaryota > Metazoa > Chordata > Mammalia > Artiodactyla > Camelidae > Camelus > Camelus dromedarius. The sequence continues at coordinate 59,783,172 of NC_087440.1, forward strand.
CTTACTAATGTTGAACATCTGAAAAAAGTTAAGTTCAAGGTTACATGCCATTTAAGGAACAGAACTAGAAGGAGAACCAAAGGCTTCAGATGCCTTCTCTACTTTTTGTTTAATGCAGAAATTCAAGATTGTGTGGAATTACTTAAAGGAGATTCAGGCATTACTACCCCCATCTTCCCTCACCACCCCAAGGATAGAAGCCACCAGACCCTCCTGCTTTGCCAGCTGTCAGGATGTTTCGCTGAGTACCTCCATTGAATAACCTCTTCTCCCCATGCTGCAGCCCAGGGTCTAGAATGCTGACTGAGCTCTAGGGTGATGGCTACACCGTGTTGGACCCTCTCTTGTGTTTGTGCCCAGGATCGTCTGTTTTTTGTGATGGAGTTTGTGAATGGGGGCGACTTGATGTTTCACATCCAGAAGTCACGTCGTTTTGATGAAGCACGAGCTCGGTTCTACGCTGCAGAAATCATTTCAGCGCTTATGTTCCTGCACGACAAAGGCATCATCTACCGGTGAGTCTGAGTTGCTGGTAACCCATCTCGTACGAAATTCATCCCCATTTCATTCCCCTGATTCAGCCTATCCTTCCATTTCTTATGACGAGCAATTGAAATCTTTCCAGAATAAATTCACAAAGGTTTGCCTGTCCTTTAGAATAAATGAACAACACAGTGGTTAACATGGCCTGCAAATTAAAACTTGCCCCCACGTGGTATTCGTAAAACAGGCTTGAGAGTCTCGGAAGAGACTGTTCATGTGTTTGTTCAGCTGGGATTTTCTCAGAGCCTGTTATAGCCAAACCCTGCCAGGGGCTGAACATATTGCTGCTCTCTTTTTCCTGTTTTAACATCGGGAGTGATTCATTCCACTTTCAGAATCCATGCCTAATCCATGGCGGAGCGTGGGTGCCTGTTGCCCTAAGTTGCTGTAATAAGAATCACGGTCTGTGGGGCTTGGGTGCGCCAGTCGAGGAGCAGAGAGATGACCTGTTGACGAGCAGTGTCCTGCTGGGTGATTATCGTTTGTAGCCCCCTCGCAGATATTGTTTGATTCCATTTCATGACACACAGTCTTTGATGGTGATATAATGAACTTGAAATGGGCTTGACGTCTCGTTAATGCTGTCAGATCTCCAGGGTCAGGGAATGCCAAATGAAACTAGTCAGACACAAGGTTGGATACAGCGAGAACTGTCATAGTGAGTCAGACAATTTTTATTCTCCAATTTTCCTTTTTTCCCCTGTTGTCAGTGTCCTCCTACTCTTTAAATCACATTATAATTTAGTTGCCACATACACTCTTCTTTTCCTCTTGAGTGGCAACTGTGGTTTTCCTTTGAGAAAAATTCTCTCTCGTATTAGACACATGAGTGTCGAAGTGAAGAATTTTCTGATTGAAATTTGCTATTTATTAGCTTTGCTAAATGCTGTTCCTTTTGTGAGCTCATGACAGTATTGACATCATTATTAAAGGGTAAGTGAGCTCTAAGAACTGACTATTCTTAACTACCCTAGGAGAAAAAAAGACAGGAAAAGAGGAGCTAGACCAGTAAAGAATGCAATGTGACTGGTCAACAATGCCAGAAAGAAGTGGGAAACCAAAGTTGATAGAGCAGGCACTCTGCAGAAATGTCTTCTAGTAAATTCGCAGTGCGGAGCTGTACAACTTCCATTAGATGCAGCTCTTCCATCGCAGCCCCAGCTGGGAGTTAGAAAAAGGGTACAGAGCAGGGAGCCAAGCTGGATAACCGGCCATAGGGTCATCGCTTGAAGGTAATCGGGGTTCTCCGCTCATTCCTGACTCATGAGGTGGCCACAGGTTACTTTGGATGACCTTGGCTGTGAACTTTCTCGACCAGACTGTGATGTTCCCCTGGATGTGACGTTCCAGCCATGATGTTTCAGTACGGAATTTCTCCCGTCTCAGCTTTCTACCCAGTGTGTGATGGGTGGTGGTGGCTGACATAATCTGAGAGTCCTTCCTGGTGGCGGTGTCAGATGCTGGGCTGTGTCTTCCACATTTGTTCTCCTCTTGATGGTATAGCTACCCATCTCTGCTCTGTCTATCCCAGAGAGAGCCTTCCCCAATTTAATTTTTAAGAATAATCACTTCCCTACTTGATGGGACTTGTAAATTAAAAAAAAAATTAACAATGACAGCAAGAGCTAAACCGAGTACTTGTTACAGGCCCTGCGCTGACCTGCATTTCTGTCTTAATCCTCCTAACAAGAGTATTATATAACAATAATAGTATTTGTGTTAGATGAATAACTGGTCCTTCAAAAGGCTTGATAACCAGACTCTTAACTGGTAGTGAAGCCAGAATTCAAATTACATTCTCAACTATAGGTCTACACTGTCTCCTCAGGAGAGACTTGAACACTTGGAGTGCAATCTTAAAGTAAATCTTCAAGTAAACCCCTTGAAGAGTGGGCGTCTTACTCCCCTTTTGGTGATAGGGCAACCTCATGAAAGTGTGGCGTAGTGGGTGTCTGCCGTAACATACTGCATGGCTTATAAACAACAGAAATTTATTTCTAACATTTCTGGAGAATGGAAGTCCAAGATCAAAGCACCAGCATGGTCACGTTTGGTGAGGGCCCTCTTCCTGTGACCTCACATGGTGGAAGGGGCCAGGGATCTCTCTGGACCCCCTTTTATAAGGCACTAGTCCTATTCATCGGAGCCCTGTCCTCATGACCTTAGCACCCCACATAGGCCCTACCTACTAATACATCATCCCCTTTGAGGGTTGGGGTTTCAACATATAGCTGGGGAAGTGGGGAACACAGACATTCAGCCACAGCAATGGGGAAGAGCAGGAAGGCCTAACCTTGTCTTCTTGAATACCCAGGCTTCACTCAAGCACCACGTCACCTTGACGCGAGGCACACGCTTGATGACCTGTGTAGCACATGACTGCCTCTCCGTCTCTGTGTCTCACGTGTCTTGAAATATGGAGGATGGGCGGTGTAGCCTGATGTGGTTTCTGGTGATGCAGAAACCATCTTCAGCCCACCTCTTGAGAAATTTTATTTCAATTCTTGGGATTGTGGTTCAAATTTGGGAATTTCTTTTAATTTACTCTTTGACTTGAATTCCACGGGTAAGCTCTGACTGATACGTTTGACTTCAAAGGGAGCACATTTAATTAGGATAGATTCATATGCTATTTTTAGCCCTAGGATTTATTTCACAGGATAATTTAATTCCACTCAGGGTACTGGCCTGAGAACAGAGTCTTAAGGATAAGCCTTTGAAAGCCAAGTCCTTGGAATTCACACACAGCAAAGGGCACATGTGGGTCATGGAGGGTGTGAATTTGATCCAGAGAGCGCAATGAGAAGTACGGGAGCATCGGACAGCCTCATTTATCATGCGTGTCCTGGGACGTCCTGTGTCTGAGCTAAAAGGCTCTCCCTGGATGATGCCTCTGACTTGTTCAGAGTTGTGGTGGTGGTTGTAGTTGTTTGGTTGTTGTTTCTGAGGGACGTGTTTGTTTTCCAGCCAGTTAGAAAGATAGTACCATTTGCAAGTCGTCAAATGGGACTTCAGAAGGTCGTGCCTTAGGCCTCCTCTGATGGGACTTTCCTCTCTCTCTTGGCCGACTGTGCCTTGTGTGAGAGGAGACAGGCCAGGTGCATTCAAGGGCTTTTCTGTTCATGTCCTGACCCTGATTCTCACATGTGTTCACTTGCATTTCATGGAGGAGCACAAGCCCAATTCTTGGGAGTTACAGCAAGAAGACAGTCTGCCCCTCTGGCCTTGGTTGGAAGGTCTGGAGCTTGCCATGACCCAGAGACCAAGAAGAGAGGGCTGGGAAGTAAGCGGTCAATGGATTGCTCTGCTCAGGGGAAAAAATAGACTATTCATTCCTTTGTCCTGGGCTTGCTGGCTGAGTGGAAGCCCCAATAGCGCTCATGAATAATTCACACGGGCGCTGACTTTTTCCCAGAGTCAGATCCCACAGCAGAGGGGGAAACAAAGGGGCACACGTCCCATTCACCTGCCCGCCAGCGTTTCGGGCACCATTTTCCATCCTGTTTCATAAACTGTATTAAAGGGGAACTCAGCCATCACTGACATTTCAACCCCCACCTCCTAAAGCCAGCCAGCACATGTTGGGTTTGGTATTTTGGACAAAGCATGGAATGTCTCTAAAATTTGCTGAGTGAGGAAGAATTTATGGAAGAGCTCAGTTCAAGTTTTGATTCTCTCTTACCATGTTATTCTTGAACACAGCGCATTTCAACACATGCTCCTCAACTCACGCATCTGACCACTTTGTGTCCCGTGCAGTTCTTGGCATGCGGGGTGCATGGTAATCAGTGTTTACTGCTAAAGCTCCAAGTGCTCTCCGTGGTAATTGTCTTTCCCATCACCCAGATGTGGAACTGGCCACAGAGGCTGACGTCCAAACCTGACATATTGTCTTTTATACTTGCATGGCACATAAACTTTTAAAGAAAATCACTTTTGATCTCTTCTCAAATTTGAGAACAACCTCTGCTTAATTTGACTATTTTAAAGATTCAGAATTTGGAAAGAGTAGCAGTCTCCCTCCCAGATGAGATCTGTTAAGCTAGACTCTGGGCACAGCTGTTGGATCTGACTCTTGTTTCTCAGACACCATAAGGGACCATCAGGTGCCTTGCTGACTCCACATACCTGTGTGAGCTGACGTTTGCTGAGCACAGCTTTGCTCTGAGAGCCCATGCTGAGGCCGCCTCTGAGTGTTGCTTTTGTGTTTGAATTCATAAGTCATGTGTTTTCACATCAGTTTGTTGTTGGGTTGGTGATTAATATCACTTGCTTGTGTCATTGTTCTGTATCTGGCTCTTTGCCCTCTTGAAAACTGTAGCAACATCTGTCTGGTTCCCATTTCCTGGGACCTTTCTCTTGTTTTTATGTTTTTTTATTGAAGTAGTCAGTGTACAGTGTTGTGTCAGTTCCTGGTGTATAGCATAATGCTTCAGTCACACATGAATATACATAAATTCCTTTTCATGTTCTTTTTCATTATAGGTTACTACAAGGTATTGGGTATAGTTCCCTGTGCTATACAGCAGGACCTTGCTGTTTATCTATTTTAGATATAATAGTATCTAGTAGTTAGTATCTGCAAATCCCGAACTCCCAATTATCTTAACCCACACTCCTTCCCGCACTGGTAACCGTAAGTTTGTTCTCTATATCTGTGAGTCTGTTTCTCTTTTGTAAATAAGTCCATTTGTGTCTCTTTTTTTTTAGATTCCACATACAAGTGATATCATACAGTATTTTTCTTTCTCTTTCTGGCTTACTTCACTTAGAATGATAATCTTCAGGCCCATCTATGTTGCTGCGAACGGCATTATTTTATTCTTTTTTATGGCTGAGTAGTATTCCATTATATATGTATATTACATCTTCTTTATCCAATCATCTGTCGATGGACATTTGGGTTGTTTCCATGTCTTGGCTATTGTAAATAGTTCTTCTTTGAACATTGGGGTGCATGTGTCTTTCTGAATTATAGTTATCTCTGGATATATGCCCAGGAGTGGGATTGCTGGGTCATATGATAAGTCTATTTTTAGTTTTTTAAGAAACCTCCATTCTGTTCCTACCAACAGTGAAGGAGGGTTCCATTTTACCCACACCCTCTCCAGCATTTATTATTTGTGGACGTTTTAATGATGGCCATTCTGACTGGTGTGAGGTGATATCTCATTGTAATTTTGACTTGCATTTCTCCAATAATTAACAATGTTGAGCATCTTTTCATGTGCCTGTTGTCCATCTGGATGTCTTTGGAGAAATGTCTATTTAGGTCTTCTGCTCCTGGGTGGGACCTTTCTTACTCTAAATATTAGCAGACTTTCAGAGTCCCCTTAGGTCTTTCATTTGAGCCTGGAATTTTGGGCTCTTACCTATATTCAATTCTGTATTTAGATTTAGTCTCATTCTAGTAAGAAAGGTGGTCTTTTTAGATAGAGATTAAAGTCAAATTTAGGAGCTCTATTTTCCCTTTGCCATGTGCTAACATCATTCCTTCTGCTCCAAGAAGTAGGTCTCCTCTTTCTTGATCTACTTGTTACAAAGACAGCTACAAATTGTCTTTTTTTTTTTTTTTTTAATCTTCATAGTCTTTCAGGATGTGCTCACCTGGAATTCTCAATGCATTAGTAACTCACATCGGATTTTGGCCCTTACCCAGGTTGTTACTGGAGCACCAGATTTTTTAGTCATGTTCCTGCCTTCTCTCTTCTTAGCTTGCCCTGCTTGTTCTGCCAGATGCTGGCCTCATTCAGTGCCTGCTCTTCCACCGTCACCAGAAAGTGACTTCAATCCCTAACTCCTAAAATCCTTGTTCAAGGGTGTAATGGGGAGCTCTGAGGATTTCCAGCGTATTAGAATAGCTTGACAGGGCCCCCAGATGAAACTCATTGGCCACTAATAACAAGTGTTTATTGACTGGGTCAACACTCTCTGCCAAGGGTATGGACACAGTGGTGAGCAAAACCAAAAGTGGTCCCTTGTGGAGAGTACGGTGTAGGGAGGGAGAAGGACATCAGTCACATGGTCCTACTAATAGAGCAGCCTGGCTGTGCCCAGTGCCATGAAGAAGAGGCCTGTGTGGCAGTGAATGAGAACCTCTCCCAGTGTGATTCAGTCTGGTCAAGGAAAGATGGAAGATTTTCCTCAGGAAGTGACTCAGCAGCTGAGGTCACTAGTGAAGAGGGAAGGAAAGAGCATTCAAGACTGAGAACAGCAAATGCGGGTGCCCAGTATCAGAAGGTAGCGTGGCAAGTTCAAGGGCTTTTAAAGAAAGCCAGCGTGGTTGGAGTAGAGGAGGCATCTCTTCCCAGAGTCGGCATTTCATTTTCCTAGCATGCTCACTGTCCTCTGATGACTCTAAGACTTTATGAGGTACTCTTTATAAATAATTTATTTAAAAGTTGGGTAAGGCTGGTCATGTGCCAGTCCCTGGGGGAGCCATGCACTCACAGTGAGTTCCTTGTGTCCAGATCTATGTGTTTATATTCAACAATGGAATTATAAAATGTCAGAGGCAGCTGAGACCTCCAAGATTACCCAGTGCCAAGTTCCCTGTTACAGATGAAAGAATTCAGGTCTGAAACCACCAAACAGCAAACTGCTTCTCAGAATGGATGTTTTCTTAGGATGGCTTACTTGAAACTTGTTTTTCATCTCCAGAAAAAAAGAAAAAAAGATCACCTTTAGAAAATTGTGCTTCAATATTCAATTTACTGCTCATCTGAAGAGCTAAGCAGGACATTCAGAAGCAGTGGATATGTATTATTCACTCCACTGCAGTAAGGAAAATGCACTGGAGCTCAGAACATAATTACTGAGCTCCCACTTGCATTTGAAAGAGAGATCCGAAGTAGTAGATGTGGTGTCTGCTCTCTGAGGTTCCTTTTGTGGGGTGGGAGAGATGGCCCATATGCAAGTAACAGCAGGTTATTAAACATTAATAGCAGGTTCCAAAACTGCAGTATGCCCAGGGTCTTATGGGAGCAGAGGGAATGGCCACTTGGCCTAAGATGGAGCTTTAGGCAAACTTCCTGGAGAAGGTGATGCCTGAGCTGAGTGTGGAAAGTTAAAAGCCGAATAAAGATACAGAGGATGTTTAGGGGGCAAGCTTGAGCAAAATCTGAGAAGTATGAAAGTCCAACGTAAATATGTGGGTGGGGGAGAAAACTACTCGAATTTTGGTGGTACTAGCCTAAAGTTTGAAGTATGATGGAATATAAGGCTAGAGAGGTTGACAGAAGTGAAGCTATGAAAGGCTTAACATTCCTGAGATATTTGAATTCTGTATCACTTAGGATTTGGCACCATTGTCTGGCACAGGAAATGTGAAATGACAGTGGCTTACACCAAATAGAAATGTATTTCTCTACCCTGTATAAAGTCTGGAGATAGGGAGTCCAGCTCTGCCATGAAAGCTCCATGGAGCCATCTGGGACCCAGATTTCTGTCTTTTGTGTTCTGTCTTTGGAGTCACCTCATGGTCTACGATGGTTGCTGCAGCTCCAGAAATCTTCTGTGTATTCTAGTTGAAGGCAATAAGAAGGGCAAAGGGCACTCCTTCCAGCTGAGTCAGCTCTCTTTAAGGATCCTTCCTGAACTTCCACATAGTACTTAGCACAGAATTATCTGGAATTTGGTCACATGGCTGCACCTAGCTGCAGTGAAGGCTGGGAAATTATTACATGGCCATGTTCCAGCTAAAAATTAGGATTCTCTCATTAAGGAAAAAGGGGGAAGATAGTTATTTGATAGAAAACTTACAGTGTCAGATGTAAACTTCATACCAGGGAGTTCGGGCTTTATGTAGCAGGTAAAGGAGCGTCTTGGAAGAATTTTCAACAGGTTGCACGACATGAGTGGATTTATATTTTACATTTATTTTGGGGAGGGAGTGAGTGGACATGTATATGTGGGGGGCAGGGGGAGGTTCAGTTTGTGACTGTTACAGTGCTTGAGGTAAGAAGATAATGAGCCTTTGAACAAGACATTGATGGTAGGGCTGAGGAGAAGGGTCTAAGGTTAAGACCCTTCTGTCTTCTGTTATAAGATACTCCCAAGTAGAACAGATAGGACTCAGTGACTGGGTGAACCCAGGGGGTGAAGGAGAAACCTGGGGTCATCCCTAGGTGTTTAGGTAGAAGTTTGAATAGATAATGGTACCATTAGCTAGGAGAGCTCATGAGCCCATGAAGAGATCTAGGCAGAAGAAGAAGACAGGATTTAGAAATGTAGCGTGTCAGGTACCTGAGACACATTCCAATTGAAATGCTTAATGAGCGGGTGGATTTGAGTCTGAAGCCCAGTGAAGAGGATTGGCAGGAATGAAATATTTGGAAGTTACCAGGACATAGCTATTAGTTCTAATCACAGGACCAGATGAGCTCACCCAAGTAGAGCGTCTTAAATGGAACAGTGAGCCACGGACAGAACCCTAGGGAATCAGGCCCCATGAGAAATCTGCCTAAATTTGGCTCCAGGGTTTAAAAAAATTCTATATACTGCATCATTTAGAGTGAGTGTCGTCAAAGTATAATCCCATTTAAAAGATAATGCTATGAAATAACTGGAAAAGATCACTTGTTTTAAAGTAAGTTTGAGAGGCAGCATGTGTTCTTTCAACTGTAAGAACGCTGGGCGTGGTTTTCCAAAGATCTTGGTGCTAGGATTCAGCCCTGCTTCATACTGGTCCTGAGGATGTGGGCGGGTAGCTGAATGCTCTGAGCCTGTTTGCCCATCTGTCCAATGAGGGTATCACTGATATAGCTTCCCTGTAGGGTGGTGATGAGGCTCCCACCAGATGGAAGTGAAGATGTAAAAGCTCTTTGAAACACGCCATGTCAATAGAGGAGATGATTCTCTGCATGCTGTCAGCTGATTTGTGTTTTCTTTGTAGCATGGGCTTCAGCTAAAATTTTCCTCAAGATGCTTGCTCGAGAATAGAGAACTCATCACAGAAATTGGAGTTGTAGCCTGTGAAAATCAACCCTCTGTAGACCAGTCTTTAAATAGTAAGCTAAATCTGATTATGCTCTTCTTTCAAACTAAATCATTTTCTTCACATTTTAGCCATATTTTGAACTTGTGTGTAGTTAATGTATTTACCATGTACTTACCATAAATCCTTAAGATAGTTTCCTTAGGAAGCCCTGGAGCATATGGGGCAGATTGTAAAACTTGAAGACTCTACTCTTGCATTTTGTTTAAATTTCAGCTGTCTCTCTAAGGTTGGGGGAAATCATCAAACTCATTTTGAGTTTACTTTTTCCAGTATTGCAGCAAAAGTGTTGGTTGGTGATTCATTTGAGGGGAGATTCAAGATCATTTTCAGACCATTACTGGAGTAAATATCCTGGCGCAGATTCTGAGGACCTAGATTAATGGCAGAAAGACATTTCAGCCCTGAAACACTTTCTTTCTGTTCTTTACTTTCTGTGCTTTGCTGATTAAATCAGAATGCTGATCCTGGCATGCCTCATCAGTGTTTGACCTTTGCATCAACAAAGGCTGTGGTTATTTGGAACAAATTGATCAGTGTGTTAATTGATTCCACTGGCTAATGAAATCAACCACTGGTTGTGCTCTTCTCCGACCAAATTGATCAAGCAATCTCTTGCTTCCTTATAATTAAACACAATCTTGGATTTATTTGCTGAGCACAAAAAATATAGTCATTGATCTTTAGGTATCAGATGAACACCGCCATTTATAAAAAGTGATTCAGTTGTACAGTTCAACAAATGCTTATGGGAAATGTCTCCTCAATGCAAAGCTTTATGTCAGGCCCTCAGAGAGTAAAAGAAGAGTAAAGTATAAAGAAAGGCCCTGCCCTCCAGCTTGGGTTACTTATTCATTCCTTTAACATACGTGTGCTGAGCCCCTTCTGGGTGCCAGGCACTGTTCTGAGCTCTGGAAATAAAGCTGAAAAAACCCTACTCCCAGGGAGCTTAAATTCTAGTGCAGGGAGTCAGACAAACAAAAAGTAAGTACATTGGGTGTTGAGGTGACAAATTTTATGGAGGAAACACCACGTCTAGGGAAGACAAAGTTCAGGGAGAATGGTTTTACTGTTCACACAGAGGATTCAGGAAGGCTTCTCTGATCGGGGCCATTTGATCAGAGGAGCAGAGACCTAAGAATGTGGGGAAGCAGGCTGTCTGGGAACGTCATGGGAGAGCATCCCTGGCGGAAGGAACAGTGGGGACACACAGCCTCTGGGGGCGGGGGTGGTCCTCGAGGTCAGGGTGGCTGCGCAGGGTGTGCTGGGGCCGAGCGGAGGAGGTGATCCAAGTGCTCTCCCTGATTCTATGATACAGAATAATAGCCCCGTGTGCTGAGCATCTAACTCGTGTGGATAAATGCCTGTGTAAGGAGTCTGGCCTACTTAATTTTAACTTCTGAGGACCTCTCTCCCAGGAAACGGCATCATCCGTATTTTACAAATGAGGAAACTTGAGGCCCTGGGAAGTCAGATAACGTGTCCAAGGCCACAGACCCTGTGGTAGAATCCCTCAGTCCCACCTCAGTTTTGAATCCATGAAGGTGCCAGTTGCTTCCTCCTACGGCCTGGGCACGTGCATTTCCCTTTGCCCGAAATGTTTCTCCCTCTCTTTGCCAAGGGAGCTCCTGCTAATCTCTGCAGTCTCAGCTTAGCTGTCACCTCCCATGGGAAACTTTTCCTGGGCCGCCTTGCCCCCCACCTCTTTCTGGGGTAGGTGCCCGCCCACTCTGCTTCCTCAGCATCCTGTAATGTCCCTCCCTCAGCACTTTTCCCGGGGCCTGTGCCTCTCTGTGTATGGGCCGCCTCACAAGGGCAGGGACCATGCCTGTCTAAGTAAGCCCCTGTCCACCGCCACTGTTACACTGGCCCAGACCCATGACTGGCTCAGAAATCAAGGTAGTATTTTTCAATAAATGAATGCCTTTTGAGAATGTGATCTAGTGAGAAGAATATTTGAGCATCCATAATAGTATTTTTCAAATGAGTTTTAATTCTTAGGGATTTTTAAATTTTGGATTTTCATTTCGGTGATAATAATTCTTTCACCCACTTTATAAAGGCAAACTTTCTTCCTCGTGATTGTAATTCTCAAATGAAAGTTATTTCATAGGAGGAGACATGTCTATCAGTGTTTCTTCACACGTGCTTTCAGAAGGAGTCATACGGTGCTTGGGTTTGAGAAACAGTGGTGATCTGTGCTGTGATTCTTTTCTACCTGCTGATTTAGGGCCATAGGATTAAGTAGCAAATTTCAGTTGTGTACTCTTGTTTAAGGTGATGCTGATTCCCCTGAGTTACATTAGATCTGTCTGCTCTATTCAGAGGGCTTCAACAGTAATCTATGTCAGTTTTTATGCCTTTCTGCTAAAAGCAAAGGTAATAACTTCTTTGAGATCATTTTTATAAACTGGACATTGCTTTGTAAGTTCCTTAAACCTACCATGTATACTTTATATATACATATATATAACTGTGGTAGAGACCCTGGTGATTTCACCATTTTTTACGGCTATGTGTATGTTATTGAATAACATTAATACCCTAAAATTATTAAGGGGCTTTAACAAAAATATTCTTCTCGTAAAAATGTGTATGTATAGTCTTCATGGGCTATACATTCATTAGTGAGAGCAATAGTTTTCCCCTGTGGTTTTTTTGTTGTTGTTGTTAAGTAAAAATTGATTCTTCTCTAATTACAAAAGTAATATATAGTAACTTGGAAATTTTAAATTAAAAATTAAGTCACCTATAATCCTACCACTGAAAGATAATCATTTTTCTTAAAATATACTTCCTTAAAGTTTTTAAATGTATTTACTTCAAAAAAGGAAACAAAATTGAGGTCATTCTATGTATACATTTTTTAACCTGATTTTTTTTTTTTACTTATTAACCTGTCACGACCATTTTTCCCTATCATGAAAGTCACTGACATTCTCTTTTAAACTAGTATTTCATGATGCAGTGTGGTCTATCATATGGGCCTATACTTAATTTATGGTACTTTTCAGTTGACTTATTAATAATGGTAAGTTGATTATATCCCTGTACACGTCTAGTTGGATCAGTCTTTGATCCTTTCCCTAGAACAGATTCCTGGAGGTATTACTGCTGATTCAAAAGGCATGCGTGTTGTTACTTTTTCCTGGGGTTTGAGGGACCTGAGTTCCAGCTCTGCCTTGCCACTTCCCAGCTGTGGCATTTTGAGCAAGTGACTTTAGCCCTCTTAGCCTCAGTTTCTTCATTGATAAAATGCAGATCCTGGAAATGCAAACCTGAGGGGGTGCCTGTGAAGCCTTTAGCCCAGAACCTGGTATGTAGTACAAGCTCAGTCATGTTCAGTTTTTGAATGTTCTTTGGAAAAAAGTATCAAAGTGCATGTTTTAATGATGGGCATTGGTGTTACCTAGTGGGCTGTATTGGTCTTTGCAATTCACTTCCCCCCACAGATCTTAAGTGTACAATTTGATATGTTTTGACAAATGTACACAACATGTAACCAACACTCCAAATAATTGATACAATGGTTCTATCATCCCATAAAGTTTCCTGGTGCTCCTTTCAGTTAATTTCTGATCACCCCCATAGGCAACCAATGTTGATTCTATATGGACACTGTAAGATGTGAGTATCTCCATTAGGATCCCGAAAGTAAAATCCCTTCTCAGTAACAGCCTTGTGAGTAGAAGAGGATGGGGTTCTTCAAGGTGACTGTGTGAGTGCAGAGATGGTCGTGGGCAGAAGAAACCCCCCCAGAAGGAGACCTCATTCTCTCAGTCAGCTTCACTCTCTGTAGAAAAAGTAGTTCCAGGAGGATTAACGTCAGCGTATCAGCAGTGGTCGTCTGAGTGCCTGAGGTGGTGTGTTTCTTCTCTTTTTAATGCTTTTCAACTGTTCTACATTGAACAAACATTGCCTTTTTAATCATTAAAAAGTGTTGCTTTCAAAAGGGGGCTCATATATGATATTGACTATATCCCAACATAAGTTTTTCAGCATGTAAGTTGGTGGCTTGTCACATGTAATGTTAAAAATAGATAACTTGCCGCTGCTGTCCCAGTTAAGTTCTGCCACTCCTTGACCTACGGGCTGTGATCACTCCTTGTCTGTGAGTCATCGTCCTGGTCTATTCAGGCTGCTGTCACGAACGCCATAGACTGGGGGACTTAAACAACAGAAGTTTTCTGTCTCACAGCTGTGGACGCTGGGAAGTCCAGGATCAGGGTGCTGAGCAGTCTGGTTTCTGGGGAGGGCTCTCTTCCTGGCTTGCAGACAGCCACCTTCTTGCTGTATCTTCACATGTCTGGTGGGGGAGAGACAAGAAGCAAGCTCTCTTCTTATAAAGGCACTAATCCTCATGGAGGATGGATGGAGGCCCACCCTTATGACCTTAACCGTAATTCCTTCTCAAAGTCCCCATCTCTAAATGTGGAGTGGTCATGGCTTCAACATATGAATTTGGGGAATATGCAACCATTCAATCATTCATGCATTTATTCAGTTTTGTGTTTTCTATTATATTAAGCCAGGTGCTTTGCAACTACTTGAAAGTGCAAAATCTACCCAGAAATGATTTGCGCCCCAAGGAGAACAGCACCTGCAAGAGAGGAACCTGCCTTAGACTGACACAAGAGAACAGATGAGGATTAGATGATGGCCTTGTCATTCTTTTGGCTCATTGAGCCATGGATGTTAGTCCAAGAGCTATGTTTTCCAGTTGTATTGAGACCAAATCCTTCTCCTGGATGCCGGTACTTAAGCCTGGCAGGAGAAATAGCTGAGCAGAACGTGATGTTATAATTTGCCTTTTGATAAAGAGTCTGCGTGAAGGTGGCATTTTTTCCATTATTTGCAAATATCAGATTTTACTTATCAGCAAACTTGCTAAGAAGAAATATAACTTGGTGCAAGCACCCTGTTACTGTTTGGCAAAAATGCCCAGACAGTGATGAATTTTCAGGTTCATTTGCAAAGAGGAGTGAGTGAAACTGACAGGAAAACTGCCCCACACCTTGGAAAATAAGATCGTTGAGGGATCCGGTTCCCAAAGTGTGTGCGTGATGCTTACAACAGGAAGGTGGCAGTCTGGCTGTGTGACCTTTCATTTCCCCCTCCTCCCTTGGCACTGCTTCTACCCTCCAGAATACCCCTCCAAACCTGTGCTTTTGCATCCAGAACCCCTGTCCTATACAATTCTTGATACTTGCATCAAAACCTACCTGATCCATGTCTCACTGACACAATTTTCAAGTGTTTGAGTTGGAAGGGTGTTCACAGTTACATACCCTTCTCTTTCAAAGCTGAATACCTAACAACCTGCTGGGTGGATTTTTTTTTTTTTTTTTTTTTTGCTATACTTAAACCCCTCCAAATGAAGAGGCACTTGTTTTCTCCACTTTTAAGCACCAGCGACAATTAGAAATTTCACCTTTGTATTGGCTCCAACAGTATCTCTCAGTATCTTCTGTTGACTGGTTATGGACCACATGAAAGGAGGAGACTGAAAAAGCACAAATCTTCTACAAGAAAACTTTTCAGATATTTGAAGGCAACCTGGATCTCCCAATGTAGTTTACCTATCAAAGAAGGAAATACGGTTAGCATGATAGTGTTCATTCAGGTTATTTTTTTGTAATCACTGATTTATTTCTGAGTAGTCATCAGCCATGTAGTTTGTCATTCTTGATTCAATATCTAGTTGAGGTGTTACATTCTTCTTCTTTTTTAAAATTAGAAGTATAACTAGTAGTTGATTATCTACTACTCTTAGGAATTGTGGTGTTAGTAGCTCATGTTATCCCTCCTAGATAAGACTTGGGCTTTAATTGAATTTTGTTGATGCTGAATACAGGGGTAGCAAGCATGGCAGGAAGTTGATAGTTGTGCCTTCAGAACAGGGTGTTCAGAGTTGCCTTTGGCAATGATGAGGCCCAGGATGAGCACAGGTATGAGAATGGAGGAGACAAAGATCTGAACACCTCGGGTTAGAGGTACCTGTGGAATTCCTAGTCAAATGACCCATCTCAAAGTTGTAAATACCAGGCGAACATTGAAGACAGTGGCCATAGACTCCAGGTTGGTTGCAGGGCAACAATGTGCAAATGAGGCAGTGCTGGCTTCTAGTTAAGAGTAAGGCTCTGGAAACTTAACTTGGATTTGAAACTTACCACCACTATATACTGGAACTGATACTGGAGAAGCTTGTTAACTTCCCTAAGTCTTGGTTTCCTAACTTACATACAGGTAACAGTACTGCCAATCCCAAGAGGTTGTTGTAAGAATTCAATTTATGTGGCTGGCTTCTCCCCGGGTCTCGTATCAGTTAATGCTCCACACACATTATCAGTGATAAAGAAGAAAAGTGATCCAGGGAAGATGTTTGAACAGTGAACCCATTTAAAAGGTGGACCAATTTAACAAGGAAAGGTTGAATAAATTACTGCATACCCATCCTGTGGAATACTATGCAGCTATCGAAAGAAAGAACGTGTTAGATTTGCATTTATTCACCAGGGTGGTGTGTCCCCAATAGATAAATCAATGAGGGGAAGAAGTTAAAGAGTAGTATGTATGCTCATTTCTCTCTCTCTCTCTTTTTTTTTTTTAAGACTTAAAAAGTTTTTTTTTTTAAGTCTTAAAAAAAAAAAAAACCAACAGGAGCAAAATCCATCAGTACCTAGATATGTGTGTGGAAGAAGGTAAGGAAGAGTAGAAAGAAAACAGTTTAGGGTAGGGTAGATAGTTACTCATTTTTCATTATGTATCTTCATATTGTATCACACTGATTGGGGTGAGAATGTGTTACCTTCGTAATTTTTGAGAACCTTTTTTTTTTTTTTAAATAAGCAAAAAGAGAGAGAGATGGGCAGAGGAAGAGGAGAAATCAGTCAGTAGGGTGTGGGAGGGAAGAGATGTTCTCCAGCAGGGTGTAGAATTAGAAGCCAAGAGACTCATGCTCTTTCTCTCGTTTGTCATGGCTTTTTCACAGCTCAGCATCCAGAGCTTTGCTTTCCTTCTTCATTCTCATTTGGTGTCCCTCCATTTGTGGCACATGGATAGCAATATTTCTTATTTCTTCTCTTCCTTTGTGTTTTCTTTCTTGCTACTGAGCTTGCCTGGGGGAATACATTGGGAGAGATACATGATATGAAGATGGATATGAATAGGGTGTTAGATATTGACTAATGAGCAATGTTGATGTGATTTAATTAGATGAGTTAATGCCTACATAGGATACAAAAAGAAATGCTTAGCTGTTCTAAAAAGATGGCAGCGACAGCTAAGTCCAGCTCCCAATTTCTCTTTCTCAAGGCAACAGGTTACCTGTTTCTTGTATGTCCTGCCAGAAATGGTTTATGTATGCACAAGCTCTGTGTTTGAGTGCATTTCCCATTGAAAAACAAATGGTGCTATGGGATTCATGAAGAACAAACATTTTTCTCAAGCTTATTCAAAAGACCAGCTCTAAAGTCCTGTAAAAAAATGTGGCAGTTTTGAGCCTCCATGTCTTTTTTGAGATGGGTCTGTGGGTAAGGGTTCAAACCTGCAAAGAATTCTGCTCTTGTTGGAGAAACTGTACGGGTCTGTTCCGATCATGCAACAGGCTTATAAAAGTTGATTGCAGTTACGTAGCTATAAAGAGAAGTTCATTTCCAGCCCTACACGTTGCTCAGTTGCATCAGTGGTTATTTATAACCGGATTAAGGGGCAGCCGTACACACGGCCACCACTGCATGGTGCTTGCTCTGCTTTGGTGCAGGAGTGGCTTGGTCACTTACCAGCAGCTTCACAAACCCCTTTCTCTGCAAAGCGCTGGAGCAAGCACTGTCAAGGAGAGAAAAACATCAGGGACAAGCTCCTGTGCTCTGAAAACATGTGGTAGCCATCCAGATCTTGTGAATTAAGCAAAAGCAGGTGTTAAATCTTTGTTTAATCCAAGCAATGGGAAGCTCGCCTCTCCCATCTTTGCCTCTAGTGGGGATTTTAACACTCCTTTGACAAAGAAATGGGACTGAGCAGTGGAGGAAGGCAGGTGACAGTGAGTCATGAAATTCACCCTTCAGGAGAACAGCTCTTGCCTTCCTGAGGTACCCAGGGCTCTTGTGTTAATTCTTGAAGGAAGGGAGGGAGGGAAGAAGGAAGACCTGTTTTTTGGGTTTGTGTTTGTTTGTTCCAATTCCTCTACTCAATGCTGGAATTCAGAAAAACACGCTGCGGCAGTGAAATTAACTTAAGGCTTAATTTACAGCTTGGGGAGAAATTTTTGACCAAGCAGATCTGAGACCTAAATGCTGTCAGGCTGGCCACTCTATTGCCACTCTAAAAAAGAGGATTCCGTTTTGACCTAAAGAACACTGAAGTTCTGTTTTCTTGTCTGTGAAGAGACAGGTTCAAACCTGTCAGAGGCGGCAGCTGAGTTCCCTTATGACTGACTTACGAGTCGTAGTGATTTTTCTTTTTTCCTGTAAGAACCTGGTTGAGTAATTCAAAAAGTTAAAAACTAACAAAAAAGGCAGAAACGAGAAAAGCTAGCCAAGGTTTGCCACAGATGCCAGGAAGGTCCACACAGACGGGAAGGATCTGTGAGGTCTCTGTTTGTTTCTCCCCAGGCAGACACTCCGCCTTGCTCTGCCGAGTTTGAGGGCCGTATCTGTTTAGCTGCCATTTAAGAACTAGGACTCTGTTCTCCGCAGCTTAGTCCTTGGGGTTTCAGAATGTAAAATATGAAGTGTGTGTGATCACAGTTCCCAGCATTTCTTGGCATTTCAGCTTTGGCAGCAAGAACGGGAAAAACTGAAGCTTTTATGGCCAGGGAGGCTGAGTGTAATCTTTGTGCTGTGGCATTACCAAAGAAAGCCAGTATGTTAAAAAGCACTTTCCCTCCAAAGCCCATCGGAGGGGCTGCTGGGCTTCATTCAGTTCGCTGTGGCTCTCGTATATCTGTACGTTCTATTTGCATCAAAAGAAAGGAGAATCGAGGGCTTAGATGCAGAATATTTTACAGTCTCTGACTTGATACATGATCCAGGAAGGGCAGCGCAGGTCACACTTGATGTTTGATGAGTTAATTCTAAAACTGGCAACTTACCAGAGAAGCTCAAGACGCTGTACTTCCGAAGAATGAATAAAATAAAAACTCAGCAAAGAGTGAAGATGAGAAGAATTTGGTAAAGAACAGGCACTTTGAAGAGAGGAAGAATTTCAAGAAACTGCTCTAACTTTGAGTAGATGAACTTACAGGGTGAAGAGGCGGGTCAGCCCCAGGTCTTAGTTTGCCCAGAGAAATCCCAGTTTGCTTCTGCAGCCCTGAACAGCACTCCGTTTCCCTCTCAAACTCCCATTTTGGACAATACATGGCATGGTTACCCTACAAAGAGGTGTCCACATTATACAGCCTTTTTTCTGTGAGGGGCGGAACCAAAGAAAAAGGGGGTATTTTTACAGGTTGAGCAGGGTCCCCTCTGTAGGAGGGGAATCCTCCCAATATTTTCCTCTCATGGGCTATTCTCCACTCGGGCATCATTTGGGAATTTAGTTACTAACCATTTAAAAATTTCTTTTTAGCATTGGTCACTATCTTAATTTCAGAGACACATGGGGGGAAAATCGCCTCTCCCCTGAGTCCCATGTTTAATTTCCTTCACATGGTACTTTAAGATATTTACATGAGATATAAATTTGTTGGTAGTCATAATTGTATGTGTCTGCATTCATCTATTTATTTATGCATCCATCAAGTCGTTCATTTATTCATGCAACAAATATTCCTTGAGACCTACATTGTGTCTAAGGTTATCATAGGGCCCAAGATAGGCCGAGACCCTGCCTACAGGAAGCATGTATTCTAGTGTCAACATACAGAGAAGTGAAAGTAATTACCAGTTGTGAAAATTACATGGAAGGAAATCAGTGAGTTTTTCATTTTTAGTTTGACTTCATAGAGATAAAGCAATAGGGCGATTAAAGAGACAGACAGACAGATACCCTCTCAGTTCACTTGTTTGGTTGTTGAAGGTCTAAAGTATTTGACCTGGGGCCTCAAACTCAAATGTCTTCAGAATAGGGACCAAAGGGGACCCCACAGTTCTGACCAAACAGAACTCACAGATGTCTGCACAACTAAAGTTCATTTTAAAAAAGGAACCCAGGAGCCCAGGGCCAGACCAGCAGGAAGTGTCCTCACTCCGTCTGGCCCTGGCCGCTGGTTCCCTTCCTTCCAGTCTCCCAGGTGCCCTTCGCTCCAGACCAGTGCCCACAGGCCCAGTGCCGCCTTCCATTTCAGTAGGTCCCCCTGTGGGCCTCTCAGGGGAAACGAGGGCAGTATTAGAACTGTGCAGTCACATGGAGCTTTCCCACCTCCCTGTGGAAACTTTGAGCTACCCCTCCTCAGGTGGGGTGGCAGAAAGACTGTGCTCAAGGAAACCTGCTGGAAAATCTGAGTGCTAGCAGAAAAGTCAGGGAGGTCGTCTTTCAGCGTGGAATTTCCACACATTTCTGTGGTGCTCAGTGAGTCTGCAGAGGCCACTTCACCACACTGCAGCCCAGGCCTCAAATCAGAGGGGCCGTGGCCATCTCCCAGCCCCAGCAGGGGTGTGCAGGGAGTGTCACCACCCACACCTGCCGGGATACAGGCTCCTCCTTCCCAAATGAAGTCTGCATTCCTTGGGTCCCTGGGTGGGCCGTCTCTCTGGAAAGCTCATCTTCCCTGCTTCTTGAGCCAACACCCGCCCCTTGCCACTCTCCCAGAAAGTTTCTCTTCAGGGCCAAGAATGAGTCTCCTAGAAAACGAGATACCATCCTTAAGCTAGACTTGCATGAACGATGGGAGAGGCTGTCACTCACCCGCCCCGAGGCTCTTTCTCAGCCCAAAAAAGAAAGAGAAAAAGAAACCCCGAGAGGAGGGAATCTGACTGCCTCTTCTTCCCTTTGGCCCCTCAGTGACTCCTCCTGAACAGACATTCAATGCAATACTTGGGTCCTAATAGAATAGGAAAGTTCTGGCCTCCCACGAATCCTCTTATAAGGCATTGGTGTCTTCAGATGGAGTTACCTAGACTCTGTTTTCTT
The DNA here is from genome assembly GCF_036321535.1 of Camelus dromedarius. Classification (NCBI taxonomy): domain Eukaryota; kingdom Metazoa; phylum Chordata; class Mammalia; order Artiodactyla; family Camelidae; genus Camelus; species Camelus dromedarius. Next base: position 59,803,780 of record NC_087440.1, read on the forward strand.
TGAAGGTGAGCCAGTACGCAGAAGTTCTAAATCTCCCTGTCAGTGTCTCCTCCCCTTTGGTCCCCCAACCTTCAACACAGCAATTGACAAGGGGAACACATGCTAATAAATACTGTATATCCTAGACTCCAAGTAACCAAAGATCACAAAATGCTCCTGGTGTCTGGTATGATGAAAATGAGAATACTGGCAGCTGGCAGGCTTTTTGGTCATTCCCTTTAAGGAACTTCCTGTTTCAGAATCATTCAAGGGGATGGAAGGGGCACAGATCTTAGCATTAAGGCAGTGTCGAGGCTGGAATTTTATTCTTCTCTTGGTATGACAGAGGGTGTTTTTCCTCTCTGGGCACAGTGATGGAGGGTGGTTTGGTTAATGGTATTATTAAGGCATTCCTAGTGACAGTGAAAGGACAGCAGAAACCTAGATGGTCAGAAAAGTGTATGAGCAGCTGGACTCAAAAGCTCTTACCTTTTTTCTGTGCTGGTCCGGCTTCTGCAGGAGGACAGGTTGTAAAGAGCAGTGGCATGTGCCCACACCCACATCTCCCACTGTGTCAGAGAAGCCGAGTCACTCCACCCCTCCCTGGTTCCTGTCTCAGTAGATGTGTGCTCCTGGTCATTTCTCTTCCCCAAACTGGTGAGTCCAGTCTCAGATAAGAGCCGGTTTGGATAGCCCAGTATTACATAGGATAAAGATGAAAAAAATGCTGGTCAGGTGATTAGTCTTACACATGAGGCTCTGTGTTGTAAAGTGTCTTTAGTGGATTTCTCGTCTGTAAATGTACTTGGACAGTGGTGCTCAAGGATGTTATTCTATTCCAAACTTACAGTCAAATTTGTTGCTATGTCCTCAAGACGGGGCTACTAACTAGATTTGTAAGCATCCCATTGGTCATCACATCATTCCCATGCAAGTTCTCACCTTTCCGAGGTGAGCATTATTCTGAGTAACGTTCAAATTCCTGTAGTCTGTTATTAGCATGGGTGATGGGGCTGGGCCAGTCCCAAGGCTGGAGAGCTATGCAGAGACACAAGGGGACTCCAGAAAGAAGCCCCAAATCCTGCCAACACTCTTCCAAAATGCTGGGTCTCAGCCTTCTGCCAAGAGCTTGTGGTTTGCAGGAATCACACTGGATGCAGGTTGTGAGTTATGGCATCAATGTGTGTTTCTCTTAAATGGACTTTTTGGTTTGGAAATGCCTTTCACCCCGCCTCACATACCCTGGTGCACTCATTTGCCCCTGTTTGTTTGGCTGGGGCTTGGAAACACACAGGTTCAGAGCAGACCATCGTTAAGTCCTTCTGTGGACTTTGACCATGAAGGAGCCGTCTCCACCATTCAGTTACTTATTCAGTGCATCCTGTGCATCTGCTTGGTCCTGGGCTTGGCTCTGAAGAGACCAAAAGTTAAATAAAGTAGGTTCCTTGCTCTCAAGGTTTTAGTCTATTGGGGGCTCCAAACACCTCCGTAAATTAACAATTTAAGACCCAGTACCACAAATGCTCAAAGTAAAATGTACACAGAATGCAATGAGAACACAGAAGAGGGAGCTATTAATTCAGATGGAGAAGGTCTGCATAGACTTTGGAGAAGACATAGCATTTGAGCCATGGGTTTCCAGTTAACAGTGAAAAATGAAGTACGTGCCAGGTGGATGGAGCAGTAGGGACAGAGGCCTGGAGACAGAACCATGTCCTCTGCTACAGAATCATGAGGACTCGGTGTGACTTAAGGACCAGAGCAGGGGGCGAGTGGCAGTTAAGGTAGGTTGGGGTGAGAACACGGAAGGTTTTGAATGCAGGCTAGGAAGTCTGGGCTTTCTTTGCCTGTCAGTAGAAGTCATCAGAGATTTTTGAGAAAGAGATTAACAGGAAATAAATGTGGGGTGTTAGAGGGCAGAGGAACAAGTCTGGAAGCTAGGCATTTAGGTAGGAGTGCTTAGAATAACTCGGGGAAGACATAGTCATGGCTTGCAGCAAGCCAGTGATGGTGATGGAAAGAGAAGGGGAATGGGGGTAACAGTGCAGGGGAAAGCTGAGAGGACTCCGGTGAATTGGATATGGGGACCAAGGAGTAGGCATTAAAGATGACTCCGAGATTTCCAGCGGAGGACTCTAAAGCTTTTAACTGAGCGAAGACAGCAGTGGGGGTAACATCCAGTTTCATCCTTTTGTATTTGAAGCACTGAGACTTCCCTAGTAGCTATGTCCCAAATCAGTTAATCTCTAACTTCTCAGGCAGCTCTGGGTCTCCCGAGAGAGGTGTCAGAGGAGACCTGGACTTGGGAGCCGTCTGATCAGGGTAATATTTGACCCCATGGGCTTCAGCTGCACAACTGGGCAGACTGTGCGCTAAGCAAGTCCAGAGAACACCGCTCCATCCTAGTCATTGATGACGTGTCATGACTATGAATTTTCTAGGAGGTGGTGGTAACATGTCTTGAGAAAGGGGTGCCTTTCTGTAATTTGCACAAAGGCGCCATATGGTCTAGCAGTAGTGCTGGAAATAAACTAGGCAAGGGCCAAGAACAGAACCTCAGGGAACCGCCTACCCTTTAAGGGAGGGTGGAGGAGGACCAGCCCAGAAAGGAGACACTTAGGAGTGGTGAGCGACTTAAGGAGGACTGTATTCAGTTGCCTTGGCATTTACCTGACAATATAGTCCAGGCTCGGTGAACTCTCATCTTACTTTGGTTTAAGGACTCAGGTGGCGCCTCTGCTAATAACATCCCTGCTTGCCCTTTCCACACATCCTGTTGGTTTTCCTTGGCCCCAGCAAATGGGGTGGTTCACAGTCTCCAACTGGTTAGAACATAGAATTATCCATCCTGTGGCTCTGCTCCCTGAGAGCCAATACTGGGCAGGTGAGCATCGTCCAGGGTGAATAGATGCCTCAGGAATGACCATTCCAGAGCCTGCCCTGGGGGCTCCTGGGGTGCAGGCCATGTTCCCTATCCCTAGGAGAGGGCCCCTCCTCAGGCCACTCACCCCTGTCGCATTTGGCTCCAGCCAGCCAGAAGTCAGGCCACTCCCAGCCAAGAGCAGGCAGAACCTCTCAGATGGCCCTGAGCCCTGACCTCTGAGGGCCTGGCCTCCTGAGCCACATGAGAAAGAAAAGCACCCCGAGAGCCCTTGGAGGCAGCTTGGAGGCTGTGTCATCTCATCTGTGGCACAGACAGCCAAGCTCACAGCCTCCCCCACCTGTGCCAACACAGAAATGCTTCTTGCAGAGGAGACAGCATGTGCCCGGCCTTGGCCGATGAGTCTCTGCCCACACAGACCTGTCATTGCTGCCTCCTGGCACCTGGGACCTTGGCATTGGTGGAAAGTTACAGGAGAGAGATCACCACCTTCCTAGCCAGGAATGTGTCATGTGACCCAGAACAAAAATTCCAAGCTCATGTCTTGTGTCAACGGGACCCAGCCTCTAAAGGCAGATAAAATACTGTTCGGAATGGCCCTAACACTCAGTAAGACTGGAGCTCACCAGAGCAGGTAGAACTCGATTGCTTGTATGTTACCTAGATCAGTTGGCTGGCGTGTCCTATTTTCAAAATAATTCACTTTTTTTGGATCATAAACGTTGGTGATTGTTCTTTTATCAGCTGATTCTCTGTCTTTTTAACTTGAATGAGGAAGAGCCCCTTTTCCAACGGGAAAAAAAAAATCACTTGGCCCATCTCTGAGGCTTGCTGGCTTTGTTACTAACCATAAGAGAGCCCGGGGTCTGTGGCTTCGTGCGTCAGAAGCCCTCAGGAAGTCCTGGGACAGTCTTATACCCTACATCTGGACAAACGAGCCAGTGATTACATTACTCCCTTTTAAATAAAGTTCTCTGAAGCAGAGAGGGGTAGAGGGAATTTTTCCACAACTTCAAAGGGAAAATCTAGCAGCAGAACTCAAGAGGCTGAGGTTCAGGAAATGTATTCTCAAACTGCCTTCTCCGGAAAATGCAGGGACCACTGGTTCCCAGTGAAAATTTTGGATTTATCAACTTTCAGAAAGAAATTAGTTCCATATGATGGGAATCATGTTCTTTGGTTTGGGCTTAAAGAATTTTCTGAGCCTTTAAATTGTTTCTTCTGTAATATTCCATCCCTTCTGGTTTTGGAGTTTTCCATGAAATGCCTTTAAAAAAAAAAAATCGAATGAGCTTTCCAACTTGATGAAGGACTTCAGGAATCTCATTATTCTTTTTCTTCCTGGACTGACCTTTTACTTTTATGCAAAACATACAGGGGTGATTTGTCTTGTCTGATTACAATACCACACTGTTGTAAGGATGCGTAATCACAGGCACACACATTAGTCACGGGCTGTTGTACCTACAAGCCCAGCTTGCTTGTATTAACTCTAGGACAGAGAATTGAGTTCAGCTGGATGGATGGTATAAAGAAGTCACCACCTGATGCAGAGAGCAGCTTTCATCGTTTCTTCCTCATTTCCTAAGTACCCATTAGGGACAGAACACCAACTAGGCATGGGAGGGAGATACACAGGTATGCCAGATACACCAGAAGAATTTTATACTCAAGGGGTGTAGAGATAAAGGGAATATAACTAGAGTTTAGGGTTAAAAACTTAGGGCTTATTCTGTTCAATCAACTCTTAATTCTGTTCAACCCCCTCAGCCCTGTTCCAGGTACCTTGTTCTGAGGTTAGAGAGCTGAACTAAGCATGGGAAAGACCCGCAAGGAAACCAGCAGTTGCAGTCAGTGTAATAAATACTGTGATTAGAAGTAAGCACCCGAGCGCCGTTGGAGCACCGAGGAGAGGCAGCAGAAGGCTTGTCCGAGGAAGGTGCACAGAAGGCTTCTCAGCAGAGAGGCTTCAGTGGGATGGAAGTCAGACAAACCTAGTAGAGGAAAGGGAGGGAAGCTGCTGGCCAGACCACCTCAGACTATCTGCAGTGGTAAACCAGTGGGTTTTTCTCCTTTTCCAATCCCTTTAGGACCAAATACTTTTATCAAATGTGATAAAAGTAAATGAATAGAAAAACAAACTTTCAAAGAAATGTAAAGAGAAGCCAAAATTTTTGGTAGATTCAACAGACATAAAATTACTGTCAGATAGAAAAGTTTCTACAAGCTTACTCTCAATTTTTCTACTTACTTCATTGCTACTTCATTCATTTACTCATTCATTCGTTCATTCATTCATTTTCTACTTTATCGCCAGCCAGGGGCAGTTTGCAGGTGAGTACCAGTCCACAGACCACACTTTGAGCAGTACTGTTCTAGGCTCAGAGAGCATTGGTCCACCAGAGAGCACAGTGCTCATCTGGGAATGTACAGCGGGGGAGGAAATAAGGCTGGTGGGGCAGGCAGAGCCCCGGTGGTGGGGCATTACGGTGCTACAATCAGATGGGAGCCTCTTAAACTTTCAAGGGATACGATCAGAATTGTAGTTCAGAAAGATAACTGGTAGAGCATGGAAAGCGGAGGAGAAAAGTGGGGAGAGACCAGTAAGCAAATGCACTGATGCAGCTGGGAAATGACGGGCTGAATGGAGCCCAGGGCAGCATGGTGAAGGGAAGGTGTCTCATTATAAATATAACCAGGAGGTGGAATTGCCAGTCCTCAGTGATGGACCGGATGTGCGCAGTGGGGAGGTTGTCAGCCAGTCCCAACCAGTCATTTTACAGATGAGGAAACTGAGGCCAGAGAGGTGGCAGAGCTGAGGCAAGAAGCATTGCTTTCTAACTTGGAACAAGTGTTCTTGTCCCTTGACTAACTGACCAGACAGTGCACCAGATAATACCTGCATTCCAGCTTGTCCACCTGACCCCCTGTGCTGCCTCTAAAGAGAGGGTAGGATGTGTGTCCATCAGAAGGTTCTGGTGCACCAAGATGCCAGCCTGCACACCAACACCTTCCCCCCACCACTGCTCAGCTGCACTCAGCCAGCTGGCCTGACCCTCTGCTCTCTGCTCATTGCCACTGTCTTAATGACAGAAGCCACTCCCAGGTTCACTGTGTTCTGTAGTAGCCAGTTCAGTTCACATAAATCCTGTTTATGGCGATCAACAGAATTTGTTAATGTCTTCCTTTTACGGGAACAAAGGTTGCTTTCACCTATCAGCCAAACACGGACAGGCAGTCGCCAAGCAGAGGCAGTTTTCCTTTCTGGAATCTCTTGGTTGGAATTGGTTTGGTTCTAGACGGGTCATGAAGGATTCATGGCTGGAGTGGGGAGGACTTGATAGTGTGTTCAGAGCCACAGAGCTTCCTGGTATGCAGTCCTGGTCCTAGGTTACCCCCAAGACAAGACCCCAGCAGGCAACGGTACTTTCACATAGGCTCCAGAGGGTCCCAGATGGGTGCCAGGGTCCCAACACAAACCAGAATCACCCAGCTGCCAAAGAGTCCCCAACGTCCTCACTGAGCTCTCAGAACCAAACCAATGCCAGATGGCAGAGGGGGCTTCTTGTTAGAACAACAGCCATTTATCAGGGGCCCAGTATGTGCAAAGCACCGTGTGAGGCACCGAAGGGAACTCAAAAACACAAAGATAGAAAAATGAAAACGGAGGAACCTCTCCAGGGAGATCCCACTTCAGTTGGGAAAATAAGAATCATAAAACAACAGCAGCTGGAGGCAAGATTTTGGAACTTGCCCCCTCTGCCTGCCCTTTCCTTTGACTACTCATGACCTTTGTTGGCTGCCTGTGGCAAAGGAAGGCGAACACCAGCGCAGCAGCATTGATGGAAATTCTTAAATGTAAGCACAGTACCTGCAGTTGAGTGTCATTTGCAGAAACACACGGTAAAAGATATTAATAGGTTTGGACATGTCAGAACGATACTTTCATTTATCACAGCATTGCTTAAACAGTGACCAGCTAGAAACAACATCCCCCCAAAGTGGCCTTGCAGGGTCTGGGTCTTACCACATCACTGCCTCTATGAGACCATCTCCTTAACTGGGTGTATGTCCTCAGGAAGTAGGCGGAGAGGAGCGAGGAGAACACGAGGCCTGGCTGTACCAGCTGAGTTGTATTTGGTTGCATTGAGGGATTCCATGTCAGTTCTCCAGAATGGAAATAAATTTCCCCAGACCCTGGGGTGGAATGGATAGCACCAGCAGGACTTGGTGACTTCCTTCTCCTCCTCCAGCTTATTCCACTTAAAAGAATGGGCCACCTGGAGTAAACTGCCTGGCATTTGACAGACGGGGATGGAACTGGGCAAACTCAAACCAACCTTTTTTTATTGTGCTGGGTGGGGCACAGACATGCTGAACAGAGATCTTTGTTCTTATATCTGAATGCTTCAGAACGTGGTCTCAGCAAAGATGAGCAAAAGAGACGAAGGTGTTGGCTGATGGGGCTTCACCAGTTCTCAAGACATTTCACTCGTCGCTGGTGCCAGGCTGGGACCCTGCATGATGACCACCCTGCTTTGCCCTCTTGCTCTTGTACATAAATAAGAGCCATTTATAAGCCAGATGTGTTACTTAATAATGTAATAGACCTACCTGCCCCAAACGCAAAAACTTACAGAGTTAAGTATTTGCAAAGTCCGTGTATCCTCTCCATGGGTCTTGATTCTCAGAAAAATCTTAAGCAACAGGCTGTGCTGTTATCTGTCATCTGGTTTTTTGCTGAGGAAATAATAGATAATGCTTCCAAAGCACATCACTGCATTGCAGGCACTGTTTCAAGCAATTCATATTTTAAAAAATCCCATAATTCCTATGAGTCAGGAACTGTTGTCATCTGCATTTCGTGATAAGGAAATAAACACAGAGTGGTGAAGCAAATTGCCCAAGATCACACAGCTAGTAAAGAACAAGGGCAAGACTCACACCCAGGACACCTGGCTCTGGAGTCTGTGCCCTTAACCTCACTCTTCACTGCCTCTTGGGAACAGACAGAAGTTGGTTGAATCTTCCCCAAATTTACAAGGTGGGGGTGGGGTGAGGAAGCAGATTGAGGGGAGCAAATGGTGGGGGGCTATTGCTACATAAGAGCATAGCTGAGTATTTGTCCTTGGCCTCTATCTACCTATCTTTCTTGACCACAAGTCCAGATTTGCTCCGTCTCCAGAACTGGTCACTCTGGATTTGTTACTGGATAAGATCTTCAGCGTGGACTCCTGTTCCCTAGTGGGGCATGTAAAATATGCCCCACTATTATTGCTATATGAAAGCTTCTATTTGCAAAAGGTCTTTAACTACCTCTGTAAAGTACGCATGGATATATGTATAATGTTGTGGCATAGGATATTTAAGGAGTGAAATCCAGGGTTAGTGACTGTTTAGACTAAGGCTGGTCGATCACCTTGTGACCTTAACAGTGTTTTCACACAGGAACTGAGGTGCTGGGCAAACTGATCAGACTGAAATAGCCATTATTTTTTGGATCAAGATTAGTCCAGCACTGAGGCAAGAAGGTTAGTCTCCTCTCAAAAGGTGTGTTCATCTGCCACTTTGGTTTACAAGTTTGGTGATGTTTTCTATACTAAAACTAAGACACATAGGCTAAAAATAATTTTCGCCCTGATTTGTGAATTCTGTTGACTTTTAAGAACTTAGTGGGTTATGATAACTCTTACTTATGCATTTAATAGATGACCTCTATGAAGACGACTATTACCACATGAAATCGGCAAATCTTTGGGCAGCATCTCTACAATATAAGTACTCATATATTTAAAAGTGAACAACTAAGCGGCTGGCTTGAAAGACCTTGGCTCTTTGGTTATAAGACCAAGTACTGGCAACAGAGTGAGCGGGTGCTCAGGAAATGGCACCGAATTCTCCCAAAGGGAGTGACTTAGGGGGAAATTCGAAGCCTTGCGCATTTTGTCATGCCATGCACAGCGCTGGGAGGAAATCAGGAAAGTTCCTCCATGGAAAGGCGCTCGGATGTGGGTTGCTGTCCTGTGTCCAGCCTGTGATCAGTGGTCTGGAAACGACCTGTGGAATATTTCAGGCCTATCCTTGGGGTTTGCCATCTGATTGGGGAAAGCAAGGCTTTTTATGCAAAACATCATTAGAAAACAAAGCAATAGTGACTATGACCCAGGACTAAAATTTGAGGTCCATGTTTAATTCTGAGGGCCTGGGAGTGGTTCTGAACTACAGATGTCCTTGGGGTTTTCAGAGACTTCGGTTGGGACAGCTCAGGTTTCGTCTCTGATGGGGAGAGCAGGTAACCAGATGAAACCTGTCGATATCACCAAAAGTCCTGGTTCAAGTTGGAAGGCTCCCCGCCCCTCCCCACCCCTCTGATATTACTGTTGCGTAAGGCATTACTAATGCTGGCAGAGGCTTGTGCTGAGCCATTTGCCAAAATCAGCCTGCATGGCCCTTCCTGGGGTTGACGCTATAAACTATTCCTTCCTGTCATAAAGCGTTCTCGTTACCCACGCCCTGCTTCGCACGCTCTGCAAGGCTGTGTGTTCAGCCAGCGGATGGCCGCAACAGCTTTTGCTGCATATTTGCCCCAGGTTCTAACCCTGGCAGAGCAAGGGCATTACTGTTTCTTCTCAGTGGACTGTCTTCAGCGAACCAGCCTCACAGCTGACAGGATCTAGGCCCCTTAGAAGAGCCCTGGGTTTTCTTAGAGGGAACCAGCCACAGCTAGACAGGTTAAGCTGTCTCACTGTCCCTGACAGTGTCTTCCATTATCCCCATTGTGTCCAACAGTAACCGTGACAACGATGGCCAGTGGTTACCTAGTGCCATGTGCCTGAATGTTAACAGAGTTTCACTCTCTGAACCTGTTTGTGTCCAACAAAAAATCCTGTGGGATCCATCGGCCCCTGCTCATCCCTCCTCCACAGCTGCCCCGATTGTCATTAACATCTTTTTGCTTAGTAGGGAGCCATGCTCTGAGCCTCCATAATGGAAACCTCCCCATCCTTCATCTTCACATACACCTCCTGCAAGCAGCCAGCCAGTGAGGAGCTCCTCCCCACCAGCCCTGACCCTGGCTGGCAGGCTCTCAGAATCCCCATGACTCGCTGATCCTATTTGTGATCTTGCTGTAGGAGAAATTCCATTTCCTTGTTGGATTTCTGTGGTTGGGAAGCCAAGCTGCCCCTGGCAGCTGGATTTCCGTGGGTCAGCTGCACTAGGCGTGGGAGAAGTCCTGAGGAATTAACAGGATTCAGCTCGTTGACCGCTTTGTCCCCTCTGGACCACAAGTCCAGGGATGCCATCGGGCCCAGCATCCTTTCTGTGGGGTCGGAGCTAGGTCCAATGGCCAGGAGGCCCCTAGCAGCCAAGGGGCTGTCATCTCCTTGATGTCTTTCTCCGAAGCCCTCCACCCTGCCTCCTGCTTTCTCAGTGAATGCTGCCAGGTACCACATAGGAAGCATTTGGCAAGAAGAGTTAGTGAGAGAGATTTGCTTGGCAACTTTAAAATAAAAGTACTGTAAGGAACTGCTAAATAAATTTGTGCTGCTCCAGCCAGGGAATTTCAGCCCTCCTGGGAGTAGGGAGCATGGAATGAACAAATACATGGAGAAAGCTCAACTGCCTGTTTGATGGCTCATTCATGTGATGGTCCTAAGGAGATGTGTGATTGGCACATTGTGGACATTATTCAAACTCATTGCTTTCTGCATTTGTCCAGAAAGTCAATGAATGCTTTCTTTGTACATTTTTATTTTCCTACCACAAGACAGGACAAGGGGAAATTTCTCAGTTAGGTTGGTCCAGTGTGTACGGAGGGGTGCAAGTGGAAACAGGCTTTCTGCTTATCAAGGGCATGAAATGCCAGGACTGGATAGAGCCCAGCACCTGGCCCATGGGGGTTAGTTGGTGTGGCCCTGGCCCTGTTTTAAAAGGGGTGTAATAGCCAAGCTTGTGCAGTCATTTTTAGGATCATTTCCCATCTCAAGTAGCTGTTGGGAAGACATATGTAAGGGTAGTGAGGAAAGAGCCACCCAGGAGCCTCGGGAACACTTCTGGGTTGGAAATTGTTTCACTGACTTTCATTCATTAGAAAATAAGTTATTTTGCATTGAGCCTCATAATGATGAACATTCATATTTCAAATATTTGTACTTAAGCTGATGTTGCAATAGATCAGCCTCACAGACACCAGATAAAGAGTCACTTCATGAGGAGAAATGGCACGGGGACCTCCTTTAATATCGAGAAAGTCGCTTCTTTTTGCCGGGGCCTCATTTTCGAACTACTGTTGGTTAAGGCTACAGGGACACATCATGGGGCTATGGAAAATATCAGTGTCATTGGTGACAATTATGTAGATGGTAGGCACTTCAGGTAATTTCAGTGGTTAGAAAAAAATGAGCTTGTGATAACAGGTTCCGAATTCTGAGCCCACAGATGTTCACCTAAACAAGTAAGGTGGCTTTTTTCAGCATGTTTTTGTAGCCTGGGTTTTTAAAACAACTCCTTTCCATTCCTAGCAGTAGAGCATTTTCCCTGCGTGTCTTCCTTGAGAATGACAGCCTGAAATGGTAGGGAAACCAAAGGAAAGGATTAAAGCCAAAAGATGTAAATATATGTTTTAATGGCTTTTTCCTGGTTATCAAAGTAAGACTTAATTCCTATAAAAATTTAGAAAATACAAAAAAGGAAAAATAATTCATAAATATATCACTTAGGCACAGGCTTTCAATCAGTCTTTCTCGTTTATCTTTTCTCATCTTTTCCTTTTTCCCTCTTGTCTTTCTTCCTTCCCTCTGCCCTCCCCTTGACAACAGTCATAACACAATTAAGAGGATATTGAAAATACAATTTTGTGTCCTGCTTTCTCACTTAGAATTGTATCAGCCTATAAATAAGTCATGAAACCCAGCAGCTATAAAGACTGACAGATTTGACTCTATAAAAATATGAAAGTTGCCATAAACAAAACAAAAACAGACTGGGCAATAATATGTGCAACCAATATAACAAATTGCTCCTATCTGCTGTGTTATGAGCCTCTAAAAATCATTTTTTTAAAAAACCCAAATTTTAAAATAGGTAAAACATTTTACCTGTTTTTAAAATACATAAAGCAGGCAACAGAAGAAACACAAATGACCATTAACCATACACATACTTTTAAAGCTTAATATCATTAATAATCAAGAAATGAAATTAAAACAATGAGATCATTTTTCCCTAGCAAATTGGCAAGGATACAAGAATGATTACATCTAACCTGAAAACAGAAGCCCAGTGGACACTCCTGTACACTGCTGGTGGGAGTAAAATTTGGTGTCAGTTTCTTGAAGGGCAGTTGCTCAACATCTATTTAAATTTTAAACATTTATACCCTGTGACACAGCATCTCCACTTTTTAAAATTTAACCCTTCTACAAGTGTGCAAATAACGCTCATTACTCCGTTGTCTGAAGATGCAAACAATCAGAAACAATCTACATGTTCATGAGAGGTGGAGACTAGGTTAATAATGGTACATCTTTATGATGGAATTTTATGTAACCATACAAAGAATGAGGCAGATTCACAGGATATAGGAATATGTCCAAAATATTTGTTAGGTGAGAAAAGCAGTTTCCTTCAAAATGCATGTTAGGGCAGCACTGAGAAGATTTGAAGATTGTGACACACGCATCATCATTTTCTCCGTAATTTTTTCAGGAATGATTGGATGTTACATAATGAAAACAGTACTTTTATAATCACCAAAGACATAGTTTTCAAAAGGCAAAAAAATTCTGTCATAAACATTTGCCTGCCTTTTTTGTCCTTCATAAAATGTTAACAGCTTTCATAAAATCCTGTCCTGGATATACCATAATTTATTTCGCTGTTCCCTTATTAATAAATAATTTAGCTTGTTTCCAAAATTTGCTGTCATGCATAATGCAGCAATAAGCATCTTTGTAAAGTAAGAAGGTAAAATATAAAATAAACTTAAGTTTACACTCGCAAAAACATCACATCATGTAGTAGAGGTTGAGAGTTTAACCTAGAGAGAATCCATCAGATGATTCTGGTTGAAAAAGGTTAACGTTTTCTAACCCTTTTAAACCTAAACAGGACTATGGATGGCCCACTGGAGGCAAAAGATCCCTGCTTCCTGGCCCTCAGCTGAGCTGCTCACTCTGTTCATTTCTCGCTAGTGTTTGTGGTCTCAGTGTGAAAAAAAACGAGGGGTATTATCCTCAGGATGCTCTCACCAAGGCTTAGTCCCAACCCGTCTCCTTTTCATTCCATTCTTTCTCCCCAGGTGAACTCATCCCCACCCAACTAATAACTCGCACATTTCTATCCCTGGCCTGCCTGACCTGCCCTCCGCATCCTAGCTGTGTATAGTCAGCTGCCTGTTAAACATCTCTGCTGGGACATCTGAAAAATAGCTCAGTATGTCCAAAATAAATTCTGTGAGCTTCTCCCCTTTTACCTTCTACATCTTTCCATTACTAAATCCCATTACGTTTTTCCCCTAAAAGTTCATCCACCTAGTTCTCTGCACCCTACTGCCCCACCCTGGTCCAGCCTCCATCACTTCTTTTCTGAATACTCCAGTAGCCTCCCAGCTGGTCTCTCCATGTTCTAACTCATCCCCTCTGACCTGTTATCCATATCATAGCTGGAGGCTTGTTGTAAAATCACAAGTTAACGCCACCCCTCTCCTCTGTAAGAGCTTTCAGAGGGTTCCCTTTCTTCTTAGGCTAAAGACTGGAATCCTCGCTGGCCCCACTGTATCAGGCTCCTGCCATCTCCTGTCTCCTTCTGAGCCCCCTGCATATGCCCGGCTCATGATAGCAATCAAAGATTTGTAGGGTGGGTGAACAACTGAGTATCTTCTGTTAGGTAGTACATGAAGGGTGCTACTATCTGACTTGGGATGAAACCACATTTTAGGCTTTTGCTATTTCAGTGACTATTTAAAATTCTTTTTACCAGTTTAATACAATCAGTCTTGCTTTGAAAAGATTTCAAGTTTATATAAATCCAGACATTCAAAACACAAGCCAGCCCTGAATGGTTTTGTTTTGAAATTTAGATCATAATCCAAATTCACTCTCTTGGCAAATGCCACCTCTTAACTCTTGCCCACATGCCAGCCTCTCTTCCCTGGAAGAGGGCAGCATGCTATCTTCTGTTTGACAGCTAGAGATCTGCTGTGCACTCCCTTACTCCTGCCCCTTGAAGGATTGTATAAAATCCATTGAACTTTCTCCATGCACAAGCTAAAAGCCAAGGCAAAAAAACATTTTTTTTTGCAGAATTTTGATTATGCATTTAATAGTGATGTGCACAAAAATGTCCTTTTGTTCTAGTTCAATCTCAGGGTATTTGCTGATTCTCTGATGGCTCTTGTTTGACTTGATGAAGTCCTCTCAAGAAATAGCCTACTAGGAGGATTAGCCAGTAACATAATACCGAACATGGAAGAGAATGTGCCACCTGTAGTGGGTCAGGAACCCAGGCCTTGAAGAGGGGTGAGCAGAACTGAGTTTGAATCCTGACTTCATCCCTGGCCAACTAACTGATGTTGGTGCAAAGCCTACTTCATAGGGTTGTTTTGAAGATAAAATAAGACAATAAATAATAAAATATAGATAAAGCACTTAGCATTTGGTGAGCATCCCAATGTATATTAGCTAGCAATGACACTCATTATTTATTATTATTATTACCCACAGAACATTTTTTTCAGGTTCTCTGGATACACACACATACCAATAATGAGCAAACAGACAAAACTCAATATATCAACAATAAATAGTATGTTGACTGTATATTTTATAACTAATATCAAAGTTATACTTTGTTAAATAATTGTTATGCATTAGATTCAGATATTAAAATATGTATAGATGAGATCGTTTCATGTTTTGGATTTGCATCCAGATCTGCAAACAGATGGATCAGGAAGGGAGTAAATGTAGCTGAAACAAGGTTGGGCGTGCATTGATTGCTGCTGATGTGGTATGATTGCTACAGGAGATGTTACATTATTCACTGCACTTTTGTAAACATGTAATATTTTCTGTGATAAAAAGTTTTAAAAATACATTAAATATAGCACCTAAATAGCCTCTTAGATTCATTCTTGTTCAAGGAGTCAGCTCTTAACTCACTTTTTATTTCTTTTGGAAGTGTAACTGATTCCACTGATCTAAGCAGTAAGACTCCTGTCATTTTGTTTTACGACTCTCAGAATAGCTCGTGGTGGAAACAAAATAAATACAATTTCTGAATTTCCTTTGTCTTGAACCACTTGAGAATCCTCTCTGAAACCACTGTGGCCATTTTAAGTAACCCTGATTACCCAGCAAGAACAATGTACCTTTCAGGCAGTCAGGGAGGATAAAGTAACTCTTTCTACCCTTCTGTGCTTGCAGAACAAAGGGATAGCTATTAAATCCCCGCGCTCAATACGCTAATGAACGATGAGCCCATAATTGTGTGTTTAGCATTTTAGGACCTGAGCCTCTACCCTGTATGAACCTGTCATCCTCATTGTCTAGCCTTGTTAACGCTGGCTGCTGAGTTACATGTTGGCATGGGAGGCTGCGGAACTCCAAAGCCAAGAACTGACCTTTGCATATTTCATATTCAGTTCAGGAGTCAGAGGGTGACTTTTTGGCTTTTGCTTTTTTTGTTAAATGAAGATGACTATTTACCCTTAGAGTAGAAGCTGGCCATGACCGTAAATGGCTGTGTAACCTTTGGATGTGTTTGGCTAACCCTCTCAGTGTTCTGCTCGCCCGTCTGGACGTGAGCCAGGGAAAGTATTATGCCTGAGTCCCCTCTGCTTTCTGATTGCCGCTCCTAAGGCAGTTTCTTTTCTCCAGTTTCACTAAAGCAAAGCATTTGAACTTATATTTCAGGGTTTTTCTTTCCACAGAATCTATCTCTAGGGGGTAAATCACATGGGTTTTTATGAGTATAATTATTTTGAAACAAGGGTCCCAGTGATGTTTACAGAACTTCTGTCTTTCCCCTGAAAATAAGTCAGGCTCTGCATTGGTCGTTATCTACCTGAGATGCACCTGTTGATCTCTTTGGTCAGTGTCTTCTGCCAGGACCGAGCTGGGGCTAGGGAGGAATAGGGCTCAGCCCCAGCCAAGGGGGGAGACAGGTGCAGATTCTTCAGGAGTACAGTGCAAGGTGTACTGTCGGAGAGGTATCTGGGGATGTCAGGACCGATCTCACAGTGGAGGTGTAGATATTGGGGCCAAGCGCAGAACTGATAGCCTGGGATCTTACGCTCTTAATTGAACCCCCTGAGGATCCTGGTTTGAGAGTTTTGTCCTATTAGGTAGCACCTGCTGTGAAGCCAGCAACAGCATTTCCCTCAGGGCTGGTCCCATTCTGAGCGTGCCTAAAATTAGACTGAGAAGTCAGGTTTGAGGTGTATAACCTGCCTCTGTGCCCCGGGGAATCATCCCGTGACCAGGCTGAGTCGCAGCCCTGTGCTGCTCAATTCTGTGTCCTGAGCAGCAGGGTTGTGCCCCAAGACTTCTGGGTACAGAGGGCATTGTGACAGGCAGCTTACAGACCTGATGGCAAAGCCCTTTTCTCTCCCTGAACAACTCCTGTGTACCTGTACCTGTAACAGCTGCCGAGTAATAAGCAATCAAGCCTCTTCCCCGGGACGTTAGTCACAAGTTCTCCTGAGCAATCTCAGGTCAGCTCTTTAGACCGTTGTGGGTTTCTGTCTGCACTTGTTTCTGCTACCCCAGGAAATCCTTTCCGAGCCCTTACCAGTTATAACGGCTTCGGGAAAGTTCAGAAACTCAGGCACCCTGTTTGGCCATGGAAGAGACTCAGAGCACTCCGTGCAGGCTCTGGGTGCAGGGCCGCAGGGGCCTGGACTGCGGGGCGAGAACGCGGTGCTGATAAAGCCAGCTCCCGGGCTCTCCTGGGGCCACAGGCTGTAATCTCCAACCTCAGCCAGCCCCCTCTGATGTTTGCCATCATCAGTCCCCAGAGGAGCCAGACAACCAGGCGCTAATAGGGCCTGGAGTCTGAAGCCACTTCTGGAAGAATAACTGAGCTAGACCGTGCTCCTGGCAGTGGTCTCCCTGCCCACCGCCCCGGGCTCTTGTGATTCCACTTTCATGTTGGCTGAACAGATCTAGCTCATGTGTGTCGGCGTGCAGAGGAGGACACGGGTTCCGCAGACCACAGCCTGCTGCAAGCAGTTGCCTGTGTAGGAGGTGGGATTCTTCACAGGGAGGGGGTGGGAGGCTGACTGGAGGTTTAGAGATGGAGGAGCCTTGCTTTGCAGGTGACTCCGCAGGTCCGCAGCACACCTCTGCCGACCCCCGGGAGGTGGCTGCCGGGACACAGGTGCAGAGAGGGGGCTGGTCTGCGAAAGCTCTACTGCTTTCACCTCGCTTGTCAGGGATTCCTGGAAAACAGAACTCGGTTTCCATTCCTGGGTGTCTTCCAGCCACCACTGTCTGTGAGACCAGCGTGATCAGGCTGGATCCAGTCGTGGGGCCCGGTGTGGAAACCAGCCGCACCAGTTCTGTCATTACTACCTCCTCCAACCGCAGCGTGACCCTGGGCTGGACAGAGACCAGCCTCTTCCCTCGGGCCGAGCAAGGGTAGGAAAACAGAACTGTGAGTGCCCTGACACCACCCACTGGGGATGCCAAGCCCCAGAACAGCAGTCAGCGGCCCCCACTGTGAAGATGCCCAGTGCGGGGACACCGTCACTCCCAGTGGCCACCTCACACCTGGCGGTCGACTGCAGACCTCTGGGTGCAGGAAGTCACCTATCATCCCTGGCAGGCTGGGCAGCCTCCTCACTGATTAGCCCGTGTGGTTGCCTTTGAGCACGCCATTGCTTCAAAAAGCAAAGCATAAAGTTGTCGCCCCATAGGCAAGGCTGCCTGTCTCATCCTCTCCAGGCTGAGCCTAGAGCCTGGCAGTGGTGTTGGTCTGTAGGATGCTTTCCCAGGCTGCCATGGTGCCAGGTCTCCCTCTGTGATGATTCCTGGATATGTGTGGTGACAGGAGACAGGAAGACAGGTGGTGCTTGAAGCCCATGTTGGGGAGCAGGCATTGAGGGAACATGGCCTTTTATTTGCATACAGTTTTTTCAGGTCTTTTACCAAATAATTCTGCTGCTGGAAACTCACTTCCCTTAAGTGGATTCTGCTCCTATGGTTGGGGAAGGGAGGGAAGGTGCTTTTGTCCTGGGCTCACTGTAATCTCTGAGGCTCCTGTGTAGCTAGGGTGCACCCAGACCAACCCTGTTATTACTCCTGTCTTGCTTTTCCTGGGTTATTAACGTCCCCGCTAACCCACTGAGTCTCAGCAGAAACCCAAGAGTCATCAATCCTGCCGCTTCTCCTCATCTCCCTCTAAGTGGTCCTCAGGCCTCCACACTGATTGTGCGTTCACCGAAGCCCTGCTAACTGACCCCTTGCCTTCTGTTC
Organism: Camelus dromedarius; assembly: GCF_036321535.1. NCBI lineage: Eukaryota > Metazoa > Chordata > Mammalia > Artiodactyla > Camelidae > Camelus > Camelus dromedarius. The sequence continues at coordinate 59,822,116 of NC_087440.1, forward strand.
CATTTGACGCTGTCCTAGTTCAGGTCCTAACGTCTCTGCCTGGGACTGTTTGAGCTGCTGCTAGCTGATCTTTTCTGTTCAGTTGGAGATCTTAATTAGAGAGCTTCCATGGGTCACTTCTGCCTAATAGCTAACTATCAAAATTCCTTAGTGTGGCATTCGGGGCCCTTCACAGTTTGGACCTAATTGTCCTTTCCAGCCCTGGCATTTTGATGGCCCCGGTGTTCCAATGCGGACTCACTCTCCATCCATACTACACCTCAAAGAGTTCCCGAGCCTACCTGCCCATCACGTCTCCGCGCCTGCCTCCATGCACCAGCTCTGTCTACCTGCCCACAATAACCTTCTCACATCCCTCCCCTGTATGGAAGGCTCTGACACACCACTTTAAGAGCCAGCTCAATTTTGCTTCTACTGTGGAACTATCCCTCTCTCTTCCCACTAGAAGGGATTAATTATTCCTTCCTGTGTTCCTCTCCCAGCACTGAGTTCGTGCGTCCATCATGCCACCTGTATTATACAACAACTGGTTTTCTCTTCCTCCCTCTCCCGTTTCTCTTTCTCCTCCCTTTCATGTATGTATATATAGAGATGCGTGTATATGTATCTATGTATACACACATCTCTATGTATGGATTTTTAACAAATATTTATGGAGTGCACTATGCCTAGCACAGTGGTGAACGACATCAACCTGCTCCCTCCTTCGTGGAGCTAATGTTTGTCTCCCCAGTGCTCTGCGAGCCCCTTAGGGAGAAGGAGCACCTGCACTCTCGATGCCTTTCACAGTCCGTGGCCCACAGCGGCCACTTGCTCCGGGAATGTTCCCCGAGTGAAGCCCAGTGGGTAGAAAGATGCCAGAGTGGATAACAAGGTGGGGGTGGGTGGATGTCTTGGGGGTATAAAGTAAGTGGGAAGCCTGGAAAAGTCACCTTCTCAGTTTCTAATGGGCAGCCTGTGTCTTAATATCTGGAGAGTCCATTCAGGTGGATCCAGCATCCAAGAACCACAAGGCACATTTTGAGAGTTGATCTGCATTTTTCATCTAACTGACCCAAAGAAGCATTGTTTTCCTTTAAAGTATGTGTGCAGAAAGCTCTCTGGGCCGTGCCTGGCCCCTCTGTGGTCTGATCACCCATTCCGTGACCCAGCTCATCCAGGTGGATGGTCTGGGGGCCCCGCTGCCCCACCACATGCCACTCTTGGTTTCTTTCAGAGATCTCAAGCTGGACAACGTACTGTTGGACCACGAGGGTCACTGTAAACTGGCCGACTTCGGAATGTGCAAGGAGGGGATCTGTAATGGGGTGACCACGGCCACCTTCTGTGGCACGCCCGACTACATTGCTCCCGAGGTGAGTGCCCTCGCTGTCTGGGCGGCTCTGCAAGGCCCAGCGCTCCAACAGCCCTGTCAGAGATGCACAGGCCATTCGTGCGCCGCAGCCTGTGGGCGGCATGGAAAGCTGACGCCTCCATGCTCCTCTGTGGCTCGTTGGGTGAATGATGGCTGAAAATGTCCTCAGTTCCTCCAAATAAGAATCCAGGTCAAAAACAGTTTTGTAAACTTTGTAGCTACTTCAGGGTTTAGCCCTGAATGAGGACAAAGCATGCTCCACGCACAGCTATTCAAGTTTCTTCTTTGCCTCTGTTCAGTGCTTTGACCCAAGCCCCATTTAGCAGAAATAGATAAGCTCTTGAGTTTTTCCCATATGGGTGAGTGAGCCCAGTCTCCTCTTCCTTCTCCACAGATGCAGTTCCAAACCCTTCCTGGTTTGGATCTGCATCTACTATCACCTTGGCCTAAGCAGGCCATAGACATTTGATCACCTACATGAGAAAGCCTCTGAGTTGAGCCCCGGGAAGACAGACCACTCTCCAGAGGTGGAATGGAACACGCAGGCCAGCACAGGGAACTCCCTTGTGGTGCGGCCTCTCCTAATCCGTCATTTTCCTCAGTCATTAGGACGCATTTGTTGATCAGAGGCATGAAGCAATTCTCACATTGCCCCTTTGCACAGATCCTCCAGGAGATGCTGTACGGGCCCGCGGTGGACTGGTGGGCAATGGGCGTTCTGCTCTATGAGATGCTGTGCGGCCATGCGCCCTTCGAGGCAGAGAACGAGGATGACCTCTTTGAGGCCATACTGAACGATGAAGTGGTCTACCCTACGTGGCTGCATGAAGATGCCACAGGGATCCTGAAATCTGTAAGTTGTGCTCACTCAGCCAGCTTTCCAGCTATTGCATACCAGCTTGCTGTATGTGCTTCTTGATTTGAGGTTTTTTTTTTTTAATTTATTTATTTATTTTTGAGGGGAGGAGAAGGCAATTAGGATTTTTTTTTATATTTAACGGAGGTACTGGGGATCAAACCCAGGACCTCGTTCATGCTAAGCATGTACACTACCACTGAGCTGTACCCTACCCTCCTGGGTTTGTTGTTTTTGGTTTTTTTAAATACCACCTACCAGTAAGCTCCCAGCTCTAACTGAAATCTGTGTTGTAATCTGTAGAATCAAAGAACCAGAGTTCTCTCAGGCTGTTTTTTTTTTCTCTTATGCAATAGTTGTCTTGGGGCCAAACACAATAGCAGCTGATAGTGTTGTCTGCTATAGATCAAGTATTTCAAGCACTTGCGGCTTTATTGTGGGTGAAGTGATGCTCCCCCTTCCTCCGGTCAGGACAGACGAGGCTGTCGGGTCATGTGAATGACATTTCCAGTTGTTTCAATATTGATGGTGTTTCGGTCATCAGCATCCAAGAAGCAGGATGAAGGGGACTTTCCCATAGTACTGGGAGAGGAGAGATTTTCCAAACTTTTGCAAGATCTCATTTGCTTCCATGTTATCCTTGTGCAAGCCTTACTGTGAAGTGAGGAAGAAAAAGGAATTTGATTCCCTTATGTTGAGAACAAAAAAGTAACAAGTAATAAGAAAATAACATGTAATTTGGGCCAGTTTTCTATTCAGAAATCATGTATTATTTCCCACTGTATGCCCAGGGGGAATAACAATGAATAGTCTTCATTAGGGAAAAATCAGAACAGTCCATCTCTCTGTTGGATGGTATCTATGGGATAAGAATTACTTTCCTCAAATCATGTCCTTTCCAATGATTTGAGACAAAAAAACTAGATTTGGAAAATATTAGCCACGTTGGTGAGAGACTTGTCTCTCTTTAGAACTCCCCAGTCATATGATTGGTGTCATTTTAAGAACACTTTGTATACAGATCAGTGTGTCCTGGGGCTGATGGCATGATTGTCCCTGAGAATTATCCACATGACAAAAAGAGAAATGATCGCAGAACTCCTTCCCAGGCAAGTAGTGCCAAAGCAAGTCATAATCCATAACTTGATTCTCAAGTTCAGGGGCCAATACTCTAACGATATTGAGGAAGCACTAACTGCATATAGAAATAAAAGTGAAGTGCTTTTGTACAAATGTCCTCTATCTAGCGTGTTTTCATAAGAAAAATGTGTATATTTAGTAGAAAATGTAGACTAAGGAAACCAAGAATGTGACTTTTATGATTTGATCAATTACAAAATCAGGGAGAAGGGCTCGTCTGTGTAGATTTATGCCCCGAAGTGTCTTAACGTCTGGAGGGGAAGTGTCCTTACCTCAGCTGGCTACCTTTGATGACCTAATCTTTGATAACACCACAGATTCATGCTGCAGGGTCGGGCTTACTGCACATTGTGACCTTCACAGTTAGCGGGCTGGAGCCGGGGTCTTTGTGATTCCCAGGCGTGCTAATCCCCGTGGCCTGCGGCAGCCACCATCACAAAACCGATGGCTTTTCCTGGCGCACGTATTTAGTCCACTTACTACAGCTGATTTGGGGAGTTTTTTTAATACTTAAAAGAAGGACCGCAGAGTTTATAATTCAATGAAATTGAATATAATTTTGGATGAAAATGCTAGTTCAAGCCTAAAGAAACAGACATTGGTGGCCTTGGTGTATAGAAGTCGCTCTGCTTGGTACCATGGAGGGTAGGAAATAAAAATCGGTCTGGGCCTCAAGAAACTTTAATGGTCTCTATTTAGGGATTAACAAGCCAGTTCAGGGTTTCTCTAATAAACACCTCATACCCTTTGAATCTAGGTCCAATAGCACTCTTCAGAGGCCACATCCTCATTTGAGTTGAACATCACCCACATCTGCTTCTCTTAATTTTTTTTACATCCTCAGACTCTTCCTAGTGTTTCGGAACCCTCTTGAGAGAATTCTTCCCGACTAAATCTGGGACCATGATTTCACCCCCACCCCCATACCCCAATCCCTGTAAAACCTAGACTAAGTACTAAGCAAGGTTAAGATTCATGCGGAACGATTAAGATGGTTTCTTCTTAATCAGGTCAATCTAATTAACTTTAAACTCTATCTTTGATGTGTATAAATTGTTTTGGTAACTTGGATATGTGCTAACAAGGAACATCCTCCCTCCACAATCTTTGTTCTGGGAGAAAACAGAACGTCTGGTGTCTAAAGAGAATCCACCCTTCAGAGGGGACTGAGATGTTCCCTCTGCTTGCAGACTCGCTTCTGGGAATCTGTGAACCTCTCTACTTCCCTTTATTTCGGCTCCTTTCTAATGCCAGCTGCTCAGCTCGCCGCAACGTGTCACTGACTGAGCACTGATTCTCCTAAGTGGCTCTGTCTGTTCTCTGCGTGGCGTCTCCCCATAGGAAGGAGCTTAGGTTTCACTCTGTGAAGGGCTGATCTCCCAGCTCTGGGCTGTTCTGGCCGAGTGACCTCAGCGAGCCACCACACCTCTCTGAAGCTCCGTGTCCTTAGAAAACTGAGGTGATAAAATCTGTGTCATAGGGTTACTACCCAAATTTAGTGAATGAATACATGTAAAGCACACAGGAACCCACTAAGCCTTCTGTTTCTTTCTCCTTCAAGGAGTGTACCTTAAAAGTCATTTTCTGAAAAACACTTGAAAAGGTGTGAGCAAATTACTCAAAAACATTCACTGAGAGGATTTCTGAGACAGTTTTGTACACATCAGCCTCCAGGCCCCAAAAGCAAAAGCTTAAATGCCGTAGCTGGGGAAATGCAGCTCTTCTTGGCAGGGGGCTGAGACGTTGAAACAGAAGTGTATTCATGTATGACTGAAGCATTGTGCTGTACACCAGAAATTGACACAACATTGTAAACTGACTATACTTAAAATTAAAAAAAAAAAAAAGTGTGATCAGAGAAAGGAAGAAAACAGTGAGGACCACTCAAGACTTGGGTAGAGGCACCAAGGAGGGAGGCATTAGGGCATGGTCCCAAGGTCCCTGCCTGCTGGCTGTGGTACCTTGGGTACGTGGTGGGATTCTGCCATGCCTTGGTGTCCTCATCTGTCCCCTTGGGGTCTGAGATAGCATATGGGGATACTGGAGATGGTTCTTGGCACAGAGTAGGGGCTCAGGAAGCAGCCACCACTGTCATCAGTGAGAATGCATTTTTAGACTCTGCCCTTTTTCTCTGAAAACTCATGAGGATTTATTGTTTTAGGAAGAGGGTATAATATAGCAAGTCATGCTTCACAAACCATTCAAACTGCTTTCTGGCTCTAATTGCACCTTGATTTAATTAAGCCAATAGAGTTCTTTGCTGGAAGAAACCTAAGAGATGATATCCATTCCAATTCCCTCACTTAATAGACCAGGAAACTCAGGCCTGGAGAAATTGTGACTCACCAATGGCCATTCAGCACATTACTTAAAACAAACAGATAAATTAGAACCCCTGTGCACCTCTCATGGGAAGGTAAAATGGTGCAGGCACTGTGGAAAGTGATATGGCAGGCAGTTCCTCAGAAAATTAAACCTAGAAGTACCATGTGACCTAGAAATTCCATGTCTGGATGTATACCCCAAAGGGTCGAAATCAGGGGCTCAAACATATTTGTACATCATTGTTCACAGCATCATTCACAATATTTAAAAGGTGGAAGCAACCCAAGTGTCCATCAACAGGTGAATGGATAAACAAAACGTGTTATATGCACACAGTGGATTATTAGCCAAAAGAAGGAAGGAAATCCTGATACATGTCACAGCATGGATGAACCTTGAATGCATTATGCTTAATGCAGGAAGCCAAACACAAAAGAGAAAATATATGATTCCACTTATACGAGGTACCTAGGATAGTCAAATTCATAGAGACAAGAAGCAAAATGGTGGCTGCCAAGGGCTGCCGGAGGGGGAGTAGGGAGTTAGGGTTTAAGGGATACGGAATTTCAGTTTGGGAAGGTGCAGAAAGTTCTAGAGATGGATGATGGTGATGGCTGCACAACAATGTGAACAAACTTAATCCCACTGAACCGTACACTTAAAAATGGTCAAGAAGGTAAATTTTATGTTCTGTGTATTAGCCCTGGGATCAGAATCCAGATTTTCCTGACTCCCCAGTCCACAATTCTGAGTTAGACTACACCTGGCCATTCCCTATTTTTCTTCTACTTCCTGTTAATAAATGCCCTTTACCCTTAGAGCCCAACATTTTTAGCCCCAGGTTACCCCCTGATGTGATTCTTTCCAATTGTAAAAGAAACATTAGCCACTGGAGAAAGCTACCAGCATGCTGTGTACTTAATATCCCCCTAGCATCAATCTGCCACCTGTTTAACTTTCCATCGAGTAAGATATAATATTTATGATAATACTGTTAGAGTGTTATTTAAAGACTGTGTATTTGAATATTTCTCTTTTTGTTTTTAAATTGTTTTACTTTATTCCCCAGCTTTATTGTGATACAGTGGACATATAACATTGTGTAAGTTTAAGGTGCACAATGCAATGACTTCATGCATGTGTGTATTGTGAAGTGATTACCACAATAAGGTTAGTTAACACCTCCATCATCTCATGTAATTACTTTTTTGTGTGGTGAGAACATTTAAGATCTACTTCCTTAGCAATTTTTAAGCATATAATATGGTATCGTGAACTGTAGTCACCATGCTGTACTCTATTTTTTTCCCCCTACCCAAATGAGAATCCAAATCCATGAAATACAATTGATGATGTTGCCTTTAAATCTTTGTCTTTTGATTGGATTATTCAATCAACGTATTACACTTTTTTGGTGGTTACTCTTGAGTGGCATCTTGACTTATTAAAGTATAATAGAACTCAATGCTTTAACCATTTTCCTGACACCAGTAGTCAGCCAGAGCTCACTCAGCCCTTCTGTCTCTCCAGTATCTTAGCCCCTGCCTTGGTAGTTCTCTGATGTGTTTAGGTTTAAAAATATTATTCAGCAGATGAGTCAGTCTGAAATAACATGGTTCAGGATTGCTGCAAGCAGAATGGTTACCATTTTAAAATTTTGATGGACTTTTTTTTTAATTTAAGTGTAGTCAATTTACAATGTGTTATTTCTGGCATACAGCATAGTGATTCAGTTGTACATATATATACCTTTTCATATTCTTTTTCATTATAGGCTATTACAAGGTATTGAATATAGTTCCCTGTGCTGTGCAGTAGGACCTTGTTGTTTATCCAGTTTTGTGAAGATTTTCCCTGTAGTTGCACTTGTACAAGATCTGTCAGATTTCAGTAGATATTCTGTGAGAATTGTTCCACATGTAGATGTATTTTTGATGTATTTGTGGGAGAGGATGAGCTCTGTGTCCTTCCATTCTGCCATCTTGAAGCCCCTCTCTGGGGGACTTTTTGATTGAAGCATAATATATATATAGTCTATTGGACAAATCGTAAATACACAATACATTAATTTTTACAAAGTGAGCATACCTGTGTAAGCACCACCCAGATCAGGAGGTGGAACTTTAACAGCATCCTAGAAATCATTCTTATGCCCCCTAACAGCCACTACCTCCTCCTCTTCTTTCCAACATAACTATTACCCTGATTTCTACAGAAAAATCTTACTTGTTTTGAACTTCATTTATATTGGATTATTACAGTTCATGTACTTTTTTGTCTGGCTTCTTTCACATATCATATTTTGAAGACCCATCCATGTTGATGCAGATATTGGTTTATTTTCATTGCTGTATAGTATTCCATTGTTTGATTATATCATCATGTATTTATTCATTTTAGTCTGGCCTTGCCAAGAATTGATAAACATCCTAAGGGAAACAGTATATTGCAGAAAGTTGCTAATTGCCGTGAACCTCCCTTCTCTTCAAGATCTGGCTCTTCAATTCCTGCTTGAATTGGTTAGTCTTAGATGCCTCAAAGACTTTTAAAGTATTATTTTCAATGAGAACAAAAGCTACTCCATTATAATCTATAGCTGAATTTCATTTACTTGTTTTAATCCAGTATGCCTGTTTCTGTCTTTTGGTGGGTTTAAGTAATACATTTGCCTCCACTATTATTATTGGGTTATTGAATCTTAACCTTGCTTAGTACCTAGTCTAGGTTTTATAGGAATTGGGGGCAGTTGAAATTTAGGTCCTAGATTTAATTGCGAAAAATTCTCTCAAGAGGATTCTGAAACACTGGAAAGTGGTTGCAGACTTCTAAAAATAGGAAATACAAAAATTAAGAGAAGTAGATATGGGTGACGTTCAACTCAGATGAGGCTGCAGCCTCTAAAGATGCCCACTGGACCTAGATTCAAAAGGTATGGGGTGTTTATCAGAGAAACACTGAACTGGCTTTTTAATCCCTCAATGCAGAAAATTAAAGTTTCCCGAGGCCCAGACCAACTTCTATCTCCTACCCTCCGTGGTACCAAGCAGAGCGACTTATAAACACCAAGGCCAACAATGTCTATTTCTTTTCCTATATTTGTTGTTCTTGGCCTGAGGTGAGCCTGTGGCCCTGGAAGGAGGAAGTGATACACTAGGGAATTAGAACCCCTATTGAGTTCAATTCAGCAAGTCCCTGTCTGGTGCCTTCCCTCAGCTTGGCCTGTGCTAAGTGCTGGGAAGCAAAGATGAGAAGACATGGCCTCTTCTGTTGCTCAAGGTCTAGCAGAATGAGAACACGTAAATGGATATACTTGGCTCTCTGCCAAGGAGGAATGATCAAAACTCCTTTCTGGAGGCCAGGACAGGGAAGTGACATAATGACAACAGAGAAAAAGTGGCATTGAGGCTGGGTGTTGAGGAACAAATAAGGGTCGGGTTGGGTTCACGAGGGAGAGAGTGTATTCAAGATGGAGGAAATAACTCATGCAAAGTCTCAGAGGTGGGAGGTCGCGCACGTGTTCAAAGAACTGCGCTCACCAGTTCTGTGCCTTCGGTGTGTTAGGTGCAGGGTGGGGACAGTGAAGGATGAGTTTAGGACATGGGAACTCTGTGGGGTCAGGGGGACATTCAGAAAATGGTCTATTCCTTGCAGTTGGCCATACGGGTCTCAGGAGAGCACAGGAGGTGCCCACTGCAGCGTGGTAGTGAGACGCGGGAGCAGACGTGGACTGCAGGGGAGGGTGAAAAGTGAAAGGAGGACAAGGGGGCCTGGGGACACCAGCGCTGGAGGTGTGACAGTGGAAGAGGATTCAGTGAGGAGGTTGAGGAGGAATGACTTCAGGTTGTAGAAACATCTAAATCTGCAGTGTGTCTGTTAGTTTTACTTGTGGTGAAATAGGCCAGCGGTTGTACAGTGTGATTCATCCAGAAACTGACAGCCGCAGTAACTTTTGAGTAGCGCTGGCTAGCTAGGAGCAAACGGTCCTCGGCCAGATAACCAGGGGCTTGGGGAACATGTCTGTGTTAGGAGGTAAGTATGCTGAGACATTTTTAAGGACTCTGAGGAAGCATTCACTTTGTTGTACAATTCCAGATCAAGATAAGGTACACTGCTTTCTTTAAAAATACAAACTTCAGGCCTTTTCCCAGAATTTTGTGTCCACCTATGATTCTGGGCGCTTGGTGACTTCAAGAGTACCAAAATTATGAACCTGGAGGGTATCATGCTTAGTGAAATAAGTCAGACAGAGAAAGACAAATACTACATGACATCACTTATATGTGGAATCTAAAAGATACAACAAACTAGTGAGTACAACAACAACAAAAAAAAAACCAGACTCGCAGATATAGAGAACAAACTAGTGGTTATCAGTGGGGAGGGAGGGCAAGAGATGGGTAGGGGGTTAAGAGGTACAAACTACTATGTATAAAATAAGCTGCAAGGATGTAGTGTACAGCACAGGGAATGTAGCCAATATATTACAATAACTACAAATGGAGTATAATCTGCAAAAAGTTTGAATCACTGCTGTACACCTAAAACTAATATCGTAAATCAACTGTACCTCAATTTAAAAAAAAAAATTCCCAACGCAGACTCCCTGGATGGTGTCTCGCACAGTCCTAAAAGCTGTCAGGAGGGCACATGTGCTGAGTTTAGGATTGTAATCACTCATCATAGAGCTTGGTGACTATTAGAGACGTAAGCTCAGGATTGCAGCGTCGGGAGAACTTCAGAAGCGCTTTGTCTAAACCCCTGGCTGGTAGATGAAGCTGAGGCCGAGGGGTAGAATGGAGACAGCACACCCTGGCCCTCCTGACACCGCTTTCCAGTCCTTACCTCCGTCACGTGGCGAGGATAACACTTCCAGTGCCCACTTCTAGTGAGGCAGCGCCCATGAAAGCATCTTCAAAGTGTCGCTAATGTGAGGAATAATTTCACAGCACGCTGAGGGGTGTCATTATCATCCTCCTCTCCTTGAACAATCCACCAACATCATTAAGATTATTAAATGCTTAGTTGTATATGAGGCTGTGTTAGACTTTTATTCCAGAGAGAATTGTACTTCTGTTTTCCCAGAAGCTTTTTATCTAATCCAGAGTCACTTATGTGGCATGTAAATAGCCAAATGGATATTGGTCCTCCTGTTTATTTAACGGGCATGTATCAATGCATATGCACGTAGCAGCCACAGGTCTGCTCTGTTCAGGTGCTGTGCAAGGGGCTGGGGTTAGAAACAGACACATCTGGAATATACATAAGGAATATATGTACATATAGACATCATCCCTGCCCTCGTGGAACTTACAGTGCAGTTAGGGTAGGGAGGAAGACAGGTCTGTTAAAAAAAAAAGAGAGAGAGAAATTATGCAAATAACTGTATACTTACATTTTTTTTTTATTTTGTTTAAGTCTAAGTTGCTCTGAGGATACAGAACAGGCAGACCAAACCTAATCTAGGCTGTCCAGGGAAGCCGTCTTGAGAAGGTGACATTTAAGCCGAGAACAAAGGCTGAAGAGAAGTCAGTCAGGCTTACAAGTATGCAAAGGTCTTGAGACAAGAGAAGTCGTTTGGAGTTGCTGTGTTGGTGAGGCTGGAGTGGAACGAGCTAAGGTGTGGGGCGATGGTGGGTGCGGGGGATGCAGGAGACGAGGCTGAAGAAACAGCTGGAGCACGAAGGACACGGGGCTGAGCGGAGGAATCGAACCTTTCTCTGAAGGGCCAAGGTAGTCACTGAAGGATTTCAAGCAAGCATGAGTGACGAAAATCTTTTTTTCATATTTAAAAGATCTCTTTGGATGTTGTATAAAGAGGTGTCTTGGATCAGACAGACTGAAGTACTTGTAGATGAGATAGCTGGGATTTTTTCTTTTTCAAAATCATCCAGGGGTAGCGGAGAGGAACAGATGAAACAAGACTGGGCGTGTGTCAGGCTGGGTGATGGGTACATACTTACATATGTTTGGAAAATTCCATAATAGTATTTTTAATTAACATATGAATTGATCTCTTATACAAGTTCAAAGTGTGTGTGTGTATATGTGCCTGTGTATTTGTATTATGTTTATACATATGCAGATATTCTAGAATGTGTAGAAAAAGTAAATTCAGCCTTCATGAATGATGCGAAATGGTTTAACAATACAAAAAGAAGCCACATATGACACGAGCCATATACCAGCTGTCTGATGGATCTAGCTACATCTTTTTTTAGTTTTGGGTTTTTTTTTTTTTAATGTATTGTGAAATGTTCAGTAACAGTGACATCTTTTGATTCCCAGTAAGTGTCTCAAGGTCCTGGACTGGGAGTTTGCATCATCCTGGTCATGTTCATGCTGTAGACAAAATCAGCGGTATTGGCACACTCATTCTTTACCATCTGTGAACATTCATATCTTCTCAGGAAGGGCCTCATAGGACGCAAATGAACTTATTGACAAAACAAAGACAGACTCACAGACACGGAAAACAAACTTATGGTTACCAGGGTAAAAAGGGGTGGGGGGAGGGATAAATTGGGAATTCAGGATTTATAGACTCTAACTACTTTATCTAAATGAGGTGAACAACAAGGTCCTACTGTATAGCACAGGGAACTATATTGAATACCTTGTAATGGCCTATAATGGAAAAGAATAAGAAAAGGAATATATATACACTTATAAATGAATGGCTATACTGTGCACCAGAAATGAACACAGCATTGCAAATCAACTAAACTACAAAAAAAAAAAGGAGTCCCTTGACCCCCAAGTTGAGTGCCTAGGCACACCCCAAAGAAGGTTTCTTGATGTGAGAACAGAGAGGGAGAGAGCCCTCATTGGTGAGCTCTGCCCACACCTCCGCGTGTGATCCTTTTCTGCCGGGCCAGGTCTTCCCCTCCCCACCAGAGAGGCAGGCGGGAAGGGCCAAGGTCCCGAGCCAGCCCTTCCTGTCCAGCCCCACGCCATCTCCACGTGGTAGTCATCCCTGCTGGGCTTCCTGAGATTTCCTGATGAGCTTCTCTTTGGAACATAAGGTCAGCCCTGTTCCTGGAATTGGTGTCTGCTGGATATTTTCCTTGGCCCCCCTTTTTTTCCTTCAAAAGGAAATGCTTTCTTTCTGACTGCCTTCTTACCTTTTTAAAGGGAAGGAAGTAGTAGTGGCCCCTGTTTGTGGACATTGGTTGGGTATCTATGTGTATAACACCACAGACGGAGTCAGAAATGTGCAAGACCTCAGGCTCTGGATGGTGTAATAATGGCAGTGAGGACCGTGAATTTGGGGCGAGGTGGTGGGCTTATCTGTCGTTCCATGGAGGGTGAAAGGTTGAACAGGATGGGCACCAGCATCACTCCAAAGTCAGTAACTTTCCTCCCAGGCCCTTCCATCATCATCGTTACCACCCCTCCAAAATGGTGAACTTTGGAGTTCTTGGTGTATCGATGTCCAAAAATTTCACGTAGACTTGGCTAGGGGGTGGGGGACTTGCTTGTGCGAACATTCCCCGCAGAGCACAGAGTCAGTGGGAGAGGAGTGGCATTTACAGGTTTTAGCCCAGTTTTCTACTTGAAAAAAATTCCCAAGTCATTAACCAGTGATCCTTCCAACTGGAAATAACCATAGTATTCGGCCAAAAACGTGCACAGGGAAGAGTTTTTCTTGCGTGCCCTCTTCGCTCTCATTTCTCACCCTCACTGTAAAAGTACATATGATAAACGCTCACATGCGCGTGCTCCAAATGCAAAACCATCCCACCCCTGCTCTCAGAGGACAGACTGTAAAAACCAGCAACGACCGCAGAAAGGAGCCCAGGGAGGATGTCCAAGGATACACACCCTCGTGTGAGAAACAGATCCAGGCTTTCTAAGTCTCTGGACTTAAAGATGATTGTTTAAATGGGTTTTTGGTTTTACTTGGTTTTGGTATAAATAAATGTTTCCAATTAGCCACCATGACACAGAAGAAAATAGTTTGCTTAGAGCTTCTGTGGTTGCGCTTTCTGGCCTCATCTAGCTCCAGGAAGGCCAGGGAGACATCCTTGTGAGTCCCCTAAGCTTGGGAAAGTGATGGCCTCTCTCTGAGGTGAGTGTTCCTTTGTGCGAAGTCATCTCCTGTGAGAGAGCACCAGGCACCAGTGCTGACTCAGGTGGGGTCAACACCCTTTTCTCCAGGCTCAGGCAGGGAGCCAGGTTAAGTAAGTGCTGAAAGGAGTTCGGTGCGTTCTCCTGAGTCACCTTTGTCAGTTTGGGAGGCATCGTAAACTTGGATCAGGAGATGATAGCTTTACATCTGTGCCTAAGCTTTACAGAAGTTAAAGTGTGTGCGTGCACGCGTGGGCTTACCTGTCATCACACCTATCAGATTTCATCCTCAGTGCGTTGTCAGCAGGAGTCTTGTTTGCCTCTGTGCACAGAGGGGAAACCGCATGTAATTCTGAGATCCTTTTTTAGCCACTAGTGTGTCCCACATCTGTCACCAGGCACTTGACCGGAGCAGCCTGAGTTTGCTCCTCTGCATTCCCTCCTCCCCTCCAGGCAGAGGTGGGGGGCATCCAACGCAGCAGCCACAGGTGGTCAGCCAAGAGGAGGCTAAGGAAGCGGAGGGAAAACGGGGACCAAGTCATGCAGAGGCTCCAGCTCTCGATCACGAGAGCTGGTTTTTCAAACACTGTTATGAGGAGGGTCCAAAAGTAAGTTACTAAAATGTCCTTTAACAAGAGGGATGGGTAACAGGCACCCTGGAAGCCCTTGTCCAGGACTGGAGTTCCCAGAGGCAGGCTTCCTCCTGAAACTGACACCTTCTGAAATGGACCTCTTACTCACAGATAGACCAGGCTCGTGTTGGCAGAAAACAGAAAAATACTGCTCTTCCTAGAGACTTCACTTTCAGCAGTCTTTATCATTTTTTTGAAGTTGTTGTTCTCAACTTCCTTCCCCAGTTTTAGGTTGTAAGTTTCCTAAAAATAGAAGTTCTAACATTTTATCTGTGGCAAGCAGTGTGAAGGATTTTTTTTAATGAAGTACTTGTTCCACATGACTCTTTAATCTCCATCTCTCAGGCAGGAGGATGAGCATGCCAGACGTTTTGTAAAATGAGCATGGAAATCTTCTCTATGTAGAGGTTTGCTAACCGATATCTGTGGGTCAGAGGCACTTTTTAAGTTGGAAAAACTCTGATGAACAGAAGTAGCACACTTTGTTTTCTGTCGTTTGTCCCTGCCAGTTATCAAAGATGAATAATTTTGAGCAGTTGATGGTTTGGTTTGGACACCAAAGATAATGCGTGTTCAGGATAAAGAAAGGCATTGCCCAATGTTTCATCAGGAGGAAACAAAGCTGTTGTGTGGTATGTCTTTGGAGTAACCTTTTTTTAGCACTTGCATCCTTGCAGTAGCTACATTTGGGGGATCACAGCTGTCAGGAGAGCTGCCTCTTCCTTTAACAGTTGGGAGTTGCTGGAGAGCAGTGAACCCCGCCCCGTCAGTCAGAGCTGCTCACGACTGGTTTGCCAGAAATAAAACCATCTTGGCCAACACTATTAGTGTTGGCACAAATGCCTAACCTTGGGCGTCCATCTCTGAGACTCACCTCTGACTTTTTTTTAGCCAGCATTATCTCAGGAGCTCCACTCAGGTCATGTGACAGACTTGGGTTTCAGAGGAGGCTCAGGCAGAGGGCTGAGAGCGCTGAAAAGGAATTGAATATGTGCCCATGAGAAGGCTGCGTGCAGGATTCCAATGACAGGATGGAAAATACAGCCCACAAGCCTGCTCCAGATTTGAGCCCTGTTCCCGCCCCAGTGCAGGAACAGGAACAGGACAGGGCATTTTTAGCACTTGTTTTCAATAAAAGGAAATAAAGCCCCCTGTAGACTGTGTCCCTGGAGGGAGCTCACGTTGTGCTCTGATGTGGGTCAGTTAAGGCATTTTCAAATAAACTCACATCCTCACCCACCCCTTCCTTTGGTAACTAGCCCATGGAGATCAGCAGAAGGAGTTTGATTTCATTTTTCTAAAGACAAGTGCACTTCAGACCCAAGGAAAATGTGGCGTCTTCACCTGAGGGGTAATGACAGGTTTTTTTTCCCCCCCAAATCCAAATAAAGAAGAAAGAAAGGGTAAGGTTGTACTCTTGATGTTGGCACAGACTGTGGGGGACGTTGGTCTCTCTCATCTGACGCCGACATGTCATTCAGGTCTTGTTCCAGTGTCTCCAAAGGACAGTCCTGTTCCTCCCAGGAAAGCCCCTTTTATCACTGAATGGCATTGAGTATTAGTGTGTTTTCATTTTAATTTTCCTTGCGACGTACTTACACATGCTCCTTTAACTTCCACTCTCTGAGCTTATTTCTCCATTCAGCACTGCCTCTTCTGGCCAACAGCACTTCTGGTATTTGGAAATACCAATGACCAACAGTGTCATCTTTTTTTCTCCGATATAAAGACCCCAGTGGTTGGAGTTGAAACCAGGTGGTCAGTATGAAGGATTCCTCAGGTTCTTTTCAACACTGTTCCTTTCCTGCCACATCCCTTAGCACCTGCTCTGGGTGTATGGCTCAGTCACTTCTCCCTCCCTAGAGTCGCGGGAAGAAGGCTGTCTTGTGGGCCAGCAAAGGGAGTAGCACATGAGCAGACAGAGCACTGTGCCTTCTCATTCACGTGAAGCTCTGAGCATCGTCCCAGGGTTGCTCCTGACCTGTCAGTCCACGCTGCTCTTTGATCTGGAATCCATGCGGGAAGATACTCGTAGCCTCAAAGGGAGGTTTAGCACAGTGACTGAGAGCAGGGGCTTCTCGTGTGAGATAGATCTGGGTCCAAATCTCAGCTCCACCACTCCCACACCGGGTGGCCTTGGGCAGGTGACCGAGGGGGGAGCACGGGAGGAAATACAGACTGGGAAGCGGAGGAACAGACCCAGCAGCTGGCTCACATGTCTCACCTTGTCCCTCTCACCACTGCCCTGGCTGGAAGGTGCTGCTGCCCACCCTGCCCTGGCCTGCAGGGGTGGGAAGGCAGCAGTGGGAGACTAGTCTTCATCACAAGGGCAAACTCTGCCTGTGACAGTGGCCAAAGACCCACAGGCACGCATTTTATCCACACCAGGGTGGCCATCGTGGCCGTGAACCATATCATACCCTGTTCTGTGTCCTCTCCCTCCTCAGAGCTCTCTGTAAAGCCAAAAAGTTCCTTCTTCCTAACTAGGAGCATCTCCCTGGAACACAGGCGGGAGCGCCCTGCAGCCTGCTTTCCTGCCCTCTAGCTTGCCAGCACGGAGCACGACCTCTCTGCCTGTTGGTTTGCAGTTGAATGAGAGAAGGAGGAGATTTGTTTGCCCCTCAGCCACATCCACCTGTCAAGTAGGAAACATAGTGTTCTCTCTCTCCTGGAAGAAAATCTTAGATCGATTGCTCTATTTATATAACTAGTCTTCTTCCTCTGAAATCAGATAGGTTTTTGAAACAAAAAATACTTTGAGTCATGGAAATGCATTAAAATGTAGGCAGAGTACATTTGGGTTGTGTTATTGCTACACACAGGGTGAGTTGGAACTCTAGCCTCTGCAACACCGGGCAGCTCAAAACAGAAGCCACCTCGGGTGTAGCAGAGCCCACAAGACATGACAGGTACTATAGCTGACCTCAGATTTATAAGCAGAGGTTCCGGGTTTGGGGGTATAGCTCAGTGGCAGATCGCGTGTCTAGCACGCACAAGGTCCTGGGTTCAATCCCCAGTAACTCCACTCGGCCTGCACTTGGTACTTCCCTTCTGTTGTTAAAGCAGATAGAACTGCATGTTAAAACCTGAGTCTTATCTGCGTTCTTGTTTTCAGATTGTCTTTCGAAAACCTTATCAGAAAAATTGTTTTCTTGAGACCGTCACTGCCACTGTTGGAGTCTGGGGCAGCGGAGGCAGAAACAGAACTTGCTCTCTTTCCTGGCTGCACAGTAGAGTAGCAGAGAAAGCCAGATAAGCCTCAGATGTTCATCTCCCCGAGGCTTTTCAGTCCGTGCCCTTGCCGTTAGGTGGAACAGGATGGTCCTACAGGCGCTTTAACAAGATACTTGCTGATACTCACTAGCCTTGATTGAGGGCTTACTTTGTGCCAGATATTTTGTGCTGATTATCTCATTTACTCATCATCACATTGTGAAATACAGGAAAATCTCCATTTTACAGCTGAGGAACCTCAGGCCCGGGGAGGGTAATAAATTGATCCAAAGCCACACAGCCACTGGTGGGAGAACTGGCATCCAAACGTAGTAGTCAGGCTGCAGCACCTAACCAGTTCACTCTGCGCCCTCCTTCAGAGGAGCTCTTACATCCTTTGTACATCTTTTCTTGGTTGGCAGGAGGCTTCCCAGGACAACCCTGTGCAAACCGGGCCTCCATCGCTTAACGTTTCTTCAGAGGGACACCTGGCTGACTGCTTCCCCCTGTGGCCGCGCCCTCTCTGCTGCCTTGAAAGAATGTTGTTTCTCATTCTCCGGCAGGCGTGTGCTTCTGATTCCTGCAGAATCTTCAACATAAATTCCACTTTCACAAGGGCCACGGGAGGAAGGAGGAAACAAGATGCATCCATGCATTCTTGCCCCTGCCCTCCAGTGAGCTAGAGACGTACATTTGGGGTGGCCTCAGCTTTTCCACCCGACCTCCTCTTTGCGGCTTACAAAGTGCTTTTCATTGACCCCAGCAAACATTCTGCTTCCTTTAGTAAATGTGTCCAGAATTTTTCATGAAGTCACTTTATTTTCCCTCTTGGCTGACTTCCCTGTTGGGACCACAGTCGGGGAGAAGGTCAGTTGAGGTGAGGCAAGTTGTCAGTGGGACCTTAGAGACGGATGAGTGATCACCCTAAACACCATCGCCATTAACTCGTTTGGCATTTGGGTCCCAGTCAGGACATGAGCAAATAGAAGAAGTTTTCTGCAGCGGCATCATGCCATCATCGTCACAGCTGCAAGGACACGTCCTGGGCCTGGTCTCGGGCAGTAAACCCCTCCTACAATAGAAGATCCAGGCCTGGGACTGATGTTCAGTGTTCCTTCACCTCCCATCTCTGCATCTTTGGAGGAGGGTAGTCAGACAGGGGCTGTGACCACACCCCCTCCTCCTTTCACTCTTTCAGCACCACTGAGCACCCTCCTCTCCCTGGAGTGGTCCCTGTCCTGGTTTCTGTTTCGTGGTCTTTATCATCCTCAGGCTTTGTCATGAGCTCCTGCTGCCACCCTGGCCGCCTTCTTACCTTGTGCCAGGCTTAGGACCAGCACAGGCCTGCGTGAAGCCGGCCCGGGGTGAGGCCGCGGGGATGGAGGGCCGAGGGGCTGACCAGGGATCACCGGCCCCAGCTAACGAGGCAGCCCCGGTCAACTCCAGGCCGTTTTCACCGAGAAGCTGCGGAGGTCCATTGTTCCAGAATATCCCATCTTCAAGAGAATTTGGAAAACTTGACTTTGATGTGATGTGACATTTGCTACTTTTTAAATGTTTGACAAGTAGTTAAAACTATTTTAAAATCCTCGATTTGGGCCAAATGAAATGTCTGCGGCCTGGAGCTGTTTTCTGTTCTGTTCTCTCTCTCCCTCCGCTTTAGCAATTTCTCTCTCCCCAAACCATGTCCCAGAAAGTGAGATCTCTAGCCCGGCCTGCACCCCAGTCCTGCATGGCTCCTCATCTCCTGGTGGGTGTCTGCACATCTCAAACATATAGCACATCAGTGTCTCACACCAACTGCCTAGATCCGTGAGCTCTTAAGAAACAGGTGTTTTGATTTTGGTTCCTCTGACAAAAGTAGTTACTCCTGCTCCTACTTCTGTTAACACTACTCCTCCCGACAATGATCTGTTGCTTTTTGTCCCCCATTTCCACTACTTGCCACCAATATTCCACTGGACAGCCGGAGGGCACCCTGGGACCTGCCACTCCTCCAGGCCCTTCCCCCCAGTTCCAGGCAGTGTAGAGTGTGCTCATTCTTCTGCCACAGGCCCTCCAGGACACCCTTCCTTTCCACTAACTAGAAACTAAACTCTGAGCTTGTCCTGTCTTCTCAGCCATTGCCTCAGGCTCCTGACTAGTCACTCCCAATCCCCAACAACCTCTGACCCCTCCGTTTGGGATTTATCCATCACACCGTGGCTAGAGTCCTCCCCTAGACCACAGGGCAGCTGCCGTCAACACCTCTTCGTATTATTTTTGGTGGGTCCTCGCAGCTCCCCGACCAACATGCGCATGGTTGCCGGCATCTGCACCACCTGTGTTCTCGGGCATCGTGGTCCTCTTCCTTCCTGCTCTGTTAATTCTGTGCATCCACGTCATCTTGCCAAATGTCACCTCTTCCACGAGGCCATTGCTTGCCTGTGCACCATCTACCCCCAGAGATTTGCCCTGTCCCTCTTTGAAGTTCCCACTGCACCTGGCTGTGTCTCTGCATTTCATCCAGCTGGGTGTTACAGAGAATGCTTGCTTGCCTCCGCCCTCTTCTCTTGATCAGCTCCTTCGTGGGGAGACACCATCCTTGTCATCTGTGTATCCCCCCATGAGGCATAGTGCGCTGTCTTGCACAGATACCTGCAAACCTTTGTAAATAGAACTTATATTTTTTCACGTGGAGGATGGCTGTATCTAAAGGGCTCAAGATATTCAAAGTTCAAACTGCTTGGTTGTTCAGAAGGATTTACCAGAATTCTAAGTCTAAGCTAGTGAAAGGGTTATTCTGCCTGACTCCCTTTCCAGGGATGCAGTTGTCAGAGGAGAGCAGCCCCATTGGGTCGGCCTCGCCTCGGGCAGTGCCTTTCCACAGTGCCCCTTGGAAGCTTGGCTTCTGGGCCACGGGCAGGGAAGAATACACAAAGTCATTCGGACACCAGGGCTCCTGCCACCCTGGCATCAAGAGCCCTCCACTGTTCCTCTTGCCCAAAAGAACAAGTTGTACCCACACATTCACAAGGTGTCCTCTGCTCACACCATTGGCAGGCCTGAGAATTTCCCACAAGCCATCTGGGTCTGTTCTGCTGGCCTTGTGGCCTGAGTTTTTCGCAGCATTGATTTTTGTTAATTAGACACCACTATTCCATCAGGGATTGTATCCCACTGATTTTGCTAAGGAGAGTGTACTCATTTCTTTTGTGTGTGTATTTTTGCTGCCTTTCTAAGGTGCACAGACTTATCTGGGGAGAGGCCAGGCAGCGTGAACTGCTAGCTCTTCCAGAATGAAGTGGTTTATGAGATCTATTCCCTAAGTCTACGTGGACCCCCGTGCGTGCCCGGAGTGCTAACTGCCCGGATTGGACTCTGTTGCCCTGAAAGCTGCCTTTACTTTTGAGTTCTACCTCCAAATCCAGCAGCACCAGGCCTTGCATTCCTTGTGTCTAGGAGAGAGGAGAAACCATTCAACCCCATCAGTATCTTCATTTTTCACTCTCTGTCCTTTGAAGCTTTTTTTTTTTTTTTTTTTTTTTTTAGCATTTTCGCATTTTACGAAGTCTCTCCTGTCAGATTTGCTTAGGGATTCTGCAGCCTCCTCCCTCCGTGTGATCATGTTCATGTGAAGCAACCCGGGAGGTCTCGCAGCTTTGGATACCTGGCAGGGCCGGGACGGCCACCTCTAAACCCTGCCCTTTCTTGTGTGCTCTTGTCTTGTGTTCATAAATCAAACTTGGAAAGAGGTGCTTGGGGGCCGTTATCAATTTGTTTAATGATAACTTGATTTCCATTTTTTTTAATTGAAGTATAGTCAATTACAATATGTCAATGTCTGGTGTACAGCACAATGCCCTAGTAATGCATATACATACATATATTCATTTTCTTTTTTTTCCATTTTTTTTAAGTTTGTATCCAAGGCAATTTTCTTTTGAAAATGGGAAATTAGCTTAAGTGTCTTTGAAATTGAAAATCACATGCCAGTTATGAAAAATGAATTATCCTATACTGGTCCTCAGTCAGGAAATGGTCAGAATACCCTTACTGACCATTTTGTGCAAGTAGAGTTAGCCCAAAACATCTTGCTAGGAGCTCAGACCCAAGGAAGTTGCCCAATTGATATAAATACCGAGGATTATATACACACATTCCTTGAATATATGGCAAGGCTTGTTTTAATTTTTGGTCTATGTAACAAGAGTCTCCATCATGAAACATTTCAAAATGGAAGGGCAAGAGAGAAGGGAGCATCTTACAGAGAAAAAGCTTTTCACTCAAAACTATGATATCTCTGTTGTAGAAATAAAAGCGACCACCTTTGTTTTTCCTGGAGCCCGAACACAGAACTTTAAGTTTTTCACCCTTGCGGCTTCTTCACACAGATTCTTCAGAATAATGACTCACACTCTTCTCTCTGTGGTCTTGTCAGAGAGTGGGCATCCTGGCTGGCCGGCCGGGTCTCCCAGGAAAATGGCACAGCTGTTCTGAAAAGTAGCCCCATTCATAAGCTGCCGGCTGTCTACAACTGCAGGGCTGGAGAAAGGACACTGTTTTAGAAAGACTTTCTTTCCTTTCAAGGGGAAAGAAAAATACATGGTATTTACAGGACAGAAAACTGGACCCTTCAGTTTTGTTTGAGTTGCCACGTCTGAAATGGAAGTGGGGAAGGCCAGAAGCACACACGAGCCCTTGCGCCTTCACAGGATGATTCATTGTGCCCGTGCTGCCCGGGATGGAAAATTCAGCTGGTTAAGCAAGATCACAGCCAGGAAGCCTCACACGGGCTCTTCTGCCAGAGCTGATGCCTGCCATCTTAGGACACACTGGCTGTGTCTGACCGAGTGATTGACTGTCTCTCTCCCCTTGTCTCTCAGTTCATGACCAAGAACCCAACCATGCGCTTGGGCAGCCCCAGTCAGGGCGGTGAGCACGCCATCTTGAGACATCCTTTCTTCAGGGAAATCGACTGGGCCCAGCTGAACCATCGCCAAGTAGAACCACCTTTCAGACCCCGAATCGTAAGTGTCCAAGGCCACATTGTAGCCTTTCTTCTTTCTTAAAGTGTCTCTGTGTTCCACTCCAGTGCATGGAGCAGTGGCCAGTCTCCTGGGGAGTGACCGAACTGGAAGTTGAGCCTGACACTCTGAGAGGCAGCCTCACCCGGGAGGAGGCCGGGTTCCTCGCCACTGAGGCCACATCTCTGTGTGCCGGGTGACTCCTCAGCGTTTTCACCTCTCGCTTGCCCCGGCCCCACCCTCCATTAACCCAGGTTAAAGTTTCCTGTGGTCTAAGAGTCCTTGAAACTTTCCAGGTTTCCCCCAAAGAGTTTGGTTGAGAAATTCATTGTTCCGAGCCAATTTCCTCACGCTCCTTAGTCAGTGCGCCTTTCCTAGGACCCCAGGAAAGTAGAGAGGATGTGAAATGCTCCGCAGTTCCTGAGCCTGGCTCCCCAGCCTGAAGAGCTCGGGACTGTGACCTCTGCTGCAGCTCTGGCCAAGTCCTCTTTGACCAGGAGATACTCTCCCAGCGAGGCAACTGAGTGGAGTGGCAGTCCTGAGGGCGTCCCAGGTCTTGGCCTGAGAGCTGAGCTCCTTCTCTTGTGTGGGGCAAGAGAGCCACCCCAGGTAGGGGAGGAAGGGGCGCCCCAAAGGCCAAGACAGAGGTATCGTTGCCTGAGGTAAGAGAGCTGAGAGGTCTCACGATCTTAGAAATGGTCTTTTCAGCATCAGTGTGTAAAAATGAAAAAGACACATCTGTAAACATCATTAGCCTAACCTGTAACAGCCTGCTCAGTTGAGACACCAGACACCCAACAATAAAGCCACTTCCTTTCCTGGGCAACCTGCTGTGGGGAGGAAGGAAAGCTTGGCCAACAGGACAGAATTAATCTGTCTGGTGAGTAAAGTGAGAGGCAGTCGTTACCTACACCCAGCAGTCCTAACAAGTCTTTCAAGAAAATCTCTTCAAGCATATAGGCCTGTGTACAAACAAGAGGTGGGCCAAGCGTGAACTTTCACAGCCTCTGTTGACTTGTGTGCCCCTCGGTCAGGCCCGCTGAGAAGTGGTACCTCGGTGAAATGGAGAGGACGTGGTGGACCAGCCAGCTGGGTCAGGTGACCAAATTAATTCCTCGGCCTCCCAGCCAAAGGCTGGCCTGCTCAGCAAGATTGTTGTGGGGTTAGTGAACTGGTGGTTACCACACGCCCTGATCATACACCATGCAGCAGAATTCATATAAAGCACTGTTTAATCAATTGTCATAACTGCCACTAATGCTCCCAAGAGAGGTGCAGAGCAGTTCTTGGAACTTGTGGGAAGGGGCTAAGTCCCATGGGAGACGAGCTAGTCTCAAGGGCATGAAATCTGAAGTTTTCCTTGTTTTCCTTTTTGACAGAAATCCCGAGAAGATGTCAGTAATTTTGACCCTGACTTCATAAAGGAAGAACCAGTTTTAACGCCAATTGATGAGGGACATCTTCCTATGATTAACCAGGATGAGTTTAGAAACTTTTCCTTTGTCTCTCCAGAATCGCATCCATAGCCCTGTGGGGAAGGCGAGCGATGGTATGAGATTCGAAAGGGGATCGAGGTTTTCCAAGCATTTCCTTGGTGGGGAACCCCCACCCCATCATCAGCCTTAGAACAAGAACCTGACCTGCGGGGAGCAGGTGGAGAACTCTGTGAAGGATGGAACGTCAAGAGAGCAACTGCTTCAAGCCCTGAGGGAGCCATGGTTCTGGAAAGAGTTGAGCTGATACTGAAATGTGATTTCAGGAAGAAACACACTGCTCAGCCTGTGCGTTTCCATGGCTACTTTGGGCCTGGGGTATATTAACAGGAGCCACAAGGAGAAAAGGTATGAAGAATAAACCAGATCCTAGAACTTCTGAGCCAACAAGGCTTGTTACTTCGACGAACTTAGACCTTGTATGGACCACTCCGAGGTGATCTTTATGCCTATGAGCCCCTAACACTGGCCCTCTGCAAGGAGTCTCTAAATGCCAATGAAGAACTTGAAGAGAAAGGAAACAGGTGGCTTTCCACGTAGAATGATTTACTTTGAGGAAGCAAAAAACATGGTCTCCATAAAGCTCACAATTTCAAGCCCAGTATCAACAGCAGATGGACACCACTGCAACTGATACAGCTTCGTCTTTTCCCCTTCCTTTCGTTTAGTAGATATTTATTGAGTGCCCAGTGAGACGGTGCCACAGTACCCAGTAATGTCAACAACACATTTGCGTTCACCAAGCTTTCATTCTCAAGTTACCTGAGTGGTGTCTGCGTTCTGGGAAATGCTTCTCGCCGTTGCGTATGTCATAAGCGCTCTGCGCATAGCTCTTTTCACAGAAGGCGGCTCGCTGCCCGAAGGGAATCAGCAGGTGAGCTCCGGGTGCTTGCTGACTTGTCGAGTCTCGTCGTGGGGCCACGTCTGGTTACTCCTCTGAACTCATCAGTGCATAACCGCCCTCCACTCCTGTCCATGACCAGACTCACGGCTTCGCCCTTAGCAATTTATTTATATTTTAAGAGACAAAGATGTCTGTTTGGTATGCATTTTAATAATTAGAAATGGCTCTTGTAAGCAGGACATTTATCAAAGGACCTTATACAATGTACTCATATATATGCAGTTGGAGAATTTTATCTGGCTGAAATAAATGCATTTTGTAACAAAAGGATTTTTTTTCTGTCTAAAAGGATTTAGTCCTATCCCCACCAGGAAAGGAGATACCTAATTAAAATAAGCTTTGAGCAGAATGGAAAGCAACTTCCTGAGAGCAAAGGTTGGCGTCACATTACGTGTGTTGCTCAAATGAACGTGGCCTGTCTCTTCCTAACCCCAGCTTTCGTTCTGCATCAGGGTCATGACTGATAAGCATTTACTAGGTCTAGCTACTGACACAGTAGGTATGGTGGAGCAGTGCTTATCTCTCCTTCAGAGAAAGTAGAGCACAAGTTCAGTAGCCCTCCTCCATCTTTTCTCCATGCCGTCTGACCATTGCTGTAGCAAGGGAAGGGAGAGATGGAGGCGGTGCTTACTGCTTACCTACCTTTCCTTGGAGGGACACATCACCTCTGCTCACGCCTGATTGTAGGTAGAGGAGGCCACGTTCTGGCCAAACAGGGCCAGGAACTAAAGAGCAGCTGAGGGGTATCTGGGTAGTAGTGACAGTCTCCGTGAGGGTCTTTTTATTGCATTCCAAGGTGAAAAAAATGACTTTTGAATGAATAGAGGAGCTAAGAGTCTCCCTTTCCATTGAGCTCTTAGCAGTTGGGGGGCACTCCCCCCTAGGTCAGTTGACCCAATCTTCACAATATCCCTTCTGAGGATCACAAGGCCACTGGCCCGCCCTTCCAGAGGCAGACTGGCCCCAAGCCATTTGATCTGCTGGCACTGAGTCTGCTGGGGCTGCCCGGTTCCTGAGCTCAGCAATAGCATGGAGGTCAAGATGAGGTCCCACTGACACTTCCCTCCCACCTTCCCTCCCCACCATCTCGCCTCTTGGAAAAGGAATCTTAAGCAATCCTCAGGCCTCATCACCCTCCATCCTCATCCCCGCACCCCTTTGCCCCTACTCTCCCAAGCAATTCCACGCCAACCCGACTAAATTTGACATGTAACCGTGAGTGTTTGTTTGAAAGGAGAATGATGATAAAGCATTTGCTCTGAGATATTATTCGCCTTTGACTGCAGATGGGATTTTTGTATTTATTTCACTTCATATTTATTATGTATGAGGCCCTGTTACCAATACTTTAAATGTATTTCCTCATTCAGTGCCCCGAGAGGTGGGTCCTCTCATCTTCATTGTATGGATAGGGAAACTGAAGGACAGAGAGATTAAGTACAGTGTCCGAAGTCACACAAGTGGAGCAGTTAGGTCAGGAATGGGACCAGGTGACTGAACTCGAGTCCCTAGTTTTAGCCCCATTTGGTAAGATTTCCCTATTAAGGCCAATCTTATTCTTCCCGCTTTTGTGAGTTATTGAGAACAATAAAAAGGGTGTAAACCAGATTTAGCAGAGTGCACTAGATAAACTGGCAGCTGGGTAGGCCAGTATTACTCATCCCAGCTACAGAACAACTTATCAGCAGTGAAATTGTCTGATTTGCATGCCAAGGGCCTGGAACTGCTCACCCGGCCTTAAAGGAACTGGGGCAGGCCAGAGTGACGCAATCAGGACTTGACCTCCCCAAGGAAGAGGAAATAGTCTGGGTCATACCCGTAAACCCTGTCTGCACCTCTGGGGTAACCTCTGAGCCTTGGCAGGAAGGGTGTGTGTCGGGGAGGTGTCTGGTCCTTTCCTCTCCCCCCCTGGGGGGTGCCTTTCTGGGTTTCAATAGCCCACCCTTGCCACCACCCCCTGCTAGTAGATCAGGAAGGAGGCAGATGGCCTCGGGTCTACCTGGGCAGCTGCACGTTTACAGCGACAGAGGTGATACATACCTTGATAGCAAAGAAAAGAACCAGAAATAAAAACACCCCGTTTATCATTCATCTTAATTAGGTGCGCTTGCCATAAAAATATTCCAGCCACGGACTTGGCCTTGACTCTTTCACAGGCCAATGCCATGAAGCTTTTTGTCTTTATTCCCAAATTTGGTCATACTGACTGCTTTACCTGGCTGTGTCGACTTAAAATGACACGACAGCCCACTGCGACTGCCCCTGGCTCAGCATCACACTGGGTCCTCTGACTTCTCACTTTCCACCATCTGAGAAGATGCACATACAGCCGAGACATTTGCCAAGGAAGTGAGCCCTGTGGTCATATGTTGCCCTGAACTGAGTTGCGGGTTGGACAGAACAGGCCCGAGTGCAGCTATAAATGAGGCTTTGTCGTCTCACTTCCTTCCTGTGTTCAATTAGAATCAAAGCTAAGAGTGCCACCCTCGGCTGCTTCCTGTCTCAGCCACCCCACCCACAATCACCTCCACGGCCCTGTCAGTTGCACTTTCTCTCCTCTCCCTTCCACACTCTTTATTCCCCAGTGTCATAAGTCAGTTCTCTATTCTCCCTTCCCCTATCATTTGATTTTCCAAGCCCACCTGGCCATAGAGCCAGCTTTCCAACCACCAGGATGACATCAAATCCTGATTTGCCTATGTACATTATAGGCTCGTTTAGAGCCCAGAAGTGGCAGCCACCTTGTCCTTGTATTTCTGCACCTTCAGCATCACTTCATGTCTGGTCCTGCCGAGTCAGACTGCCTCCGAGCCCAACCCTGCCTGCGCTGCCCACCACGGTTCCGGGAAGCAAGACGGCACAGGGGTGAGCACGTAGAGCGCAGACCTGGGCACTGATTCTGCCTCTTAACGTATGTTCTTTGGGAAAGGGAGTCATTTCCCCAGGTTTCCTCATTTTCTGGCCAACACTCTACACTCTGGCCCACTCTGTCCAACCTGCAACCCAGTTCAGCAGAACATCTGACCACAGGGCTCACTGGTGAAGTGGGAGCAAGATTGACCCCTGCCTGCCCCGTGTCATTACTGCAGGGATTAGCTGGGCTAATCCCTACATCAGACACACACCATCTCTCAGCTGTGGGGATGCTGTGCCCGCTCTGAGGTGGAGGGTTAGCACTGTCCTAACTAGCTGGTGCACAGATTTCTCAGGAGACTCCTGTAAAAGCTTCTCCTAGGATGTCTGGGGTCCATCCTGTGCTGACCGATATGCAGAGTCAGTATTAAGCTTGAAACTGTGCTGTTCACCCTAAAAAAAGCAACACTAAGAAATACCGACGGTTTTCCCTAAAATGGCTCCTCTCTCAAGCTTTGCAGGAATTCTTTTGTTCTGCTCTATTTAACCTGAAGGTACACTTAACTCACTTTTAACCAAACAGCACAGGGGCAACACCCCAACACCAGCACCTGCCGGGCTCCCTCTGGACACTCAGTATGCCTGCACCAGGTCAGAAAAGAGGACTTGTGTTCAAGGTGTCCACTCAGTCTTGGCATGCCAAAGGGTTTGAAGCCAATCAGAACACAGGGCCTCTTCTTCCTGGATTAAGATACCCGGAAGGCTTCTGGGAAAACCAGGGACCACACGGTTCTGTGTATTCTTACCAGAACCTGGGCCTCAGTGCCCCTGTCCTCACACAACACCCAAAGACCACCCAGAGCTGCCTGTCTCTCGCCACAAAGGCATTTCCTACCTCACAGAAGTTTCATTCTTCTAAGGGCTTGGACCACAGCTAGGAGAATTTAGGCCACACAGAGTGAAGACTGTGTAGGCACTGAGTGCAGTCAAACACTCAAGCAGTTGTAGAGGCTGAGACAGGCATCTTCTTTGGAGACATTTCAAATTAGAATGCAGGGATAGTCTAGCAGGCATGTGATCTGGCAGTGTCAGAAATTACCCGGATGCTCTCTGCAGTGCTCCCAGCCTTGTGTTCTCAAGACTAAGGGTGAAGAGAGGGGCTATGGTTCATCAGCCTCCACCAGGGGATGTCGACGCCATACTCCTCTCCACACCACACACAAAACCTCCCTCACCGACCTTTTCTCCACGTCCACCTCTGCGCAGCCTTCACCCCAGCACCCCCACACACCCTCTGCAAGCTCTCTCAGTCCCAAATCCCCCTTGGGCTCCCCCAAATCACATATCCGTGTCTCATACCTGGTTGCCCTCCATATTTCTCATGCTTGTTCATACACGGAAAGGAAAAAGGCTTTCTAAAATTATCAGCCCAAGATCACAAGAAGGATAGACCTCCCCTTCTAGCAACTGATAATAGAACACTTATGAATGAAAGATAAAGCAGCATTCTTCAACTCAGTTCCCTCTGTATTTTCTCAAAGAAAATGGTTTTCCAGGATACACTAGTCATTGATAAAATGAACTGTAGGTTAAGGTAGATAAAGAGATTTCATGAATTATTTAGGTAAATACAGGCAAAATTTCAGAATTATTTAACATTATTTAAGCCTACAGAACTGTAGGCTAAGGTAGATAAAGAGATTACATAAATTATTTAGGTAAATACAGGCAAAATTTACAGAATTATTAATTTATGAGCCCCAGCAGGGTTACTGATCTTTAGGACTGTACGGGAGTTCATAAAAAAACAAGTCTAGAAAGTCTAACCTTGTTTTCTTCTTTGATACTTACTAGACTGGTTGATCAGGCATATATGATCAGTTTCACATAGCTGACCTTCAACAACATACATGACAAGGTCTTACTTCCTTGTGGCCTAGAAGAGTCAATGAACAATGGTACCCAAAATATGGTGATTAATAGATTAACATCAATCTGGAGTAGCATCTTGCAATCTGGGGTAACCCCTGCTTCCCTGGGATTAACAGACAAATTTCACATTTTTCTTTGGTCTTATTAGAGATTACAAACATCATGACTAACCACCAAAAAATCTGACAATGAGACAAAGTGCGACTTTGTTTTCAAACTACACATGCCCTCCCAGGAGATTCTGATACAAAAGAGCCAAGTGGAGCTTAGAGATCCATACACTCATGAAATCTCTATTTTTTAAGCACTGACTATATGTCCCGTCCACTCTTGGGACTGGAAAAACTAGAGTGAAAAGAAAAAAAAAAAAGCACCCAAAGATCCCTGCATTCATGGAATGTATATTCTAATTTAGAGATGTGATATTGTTTACCCAAATTAACCCACTCAATAATAAAGTAGCCTTGTGGCCTTATCTACCTCATACTTGTGTCCATGGCACCTGGCCCAATGTAGCTGCTTACAAAATACATGCTGCTGAATGATCAGTCAGAGCTGGGTGTCCAACACTCACTTCCTGACTCAGAAATAATACTTTTTCTCAGCTCTGTGCTGGAACACGTTTAAGAAATAAATGTAATGGCCAGTAGGCATATGAAAAAAGGCTCAGTATCACTAATTATCAAAGAAATGCAAATCAAAACTACAATGAGGTATCACCTCACACCAGTCAGAATGGCCATCATTCAAAAGTCCACAAATGATAAATGCTGGAGAGGGTGTGGAGAAAAAGGGATCCCTCCTACACTGCTGATGGGAATGTAGTTTGGTGTAGCCATTATGAAAAACAGTATGGAGATTCCTCAAAAAACTAAAAATAGACTTACCATACAATCCAGCAACCCCACTCTTGGGCATATATCCAGAGAACTCCAATTCAAAAAGATACATGCACCCCAATATTCATAGCCACACTATACACAATAGCAAAACATGGAAGCAACCTAAATGTCCATCAACAGATGACTGGATAAAGAAAGTGTGGTATGTTTATACAGTGGAATACTACTCAGCCATAAAAAATAAAATGCCATTTGCAGCAACATGGATGGATCTAGAGATCGTCATTCTAAGTGAAGCCAGAAAGAGAAAGAAAAATACCGTATATCACTCAAATGTGGAATCTAAAAACAAAAAAAGAAGAAAAAAAGAGGACACTAATCAACTCATCTATAAAACAGACTCACAGACATAGTAAACAATTTTATGATTATGGCGGGAAAAGAAGTGAGAAGGGATAGATTTGGGAGTTTGAGATTTGCAAAGGTTAACCACTATGTATAAAAATATATTAAAAAACAAATTTCTTCTGTATAGCACAGGGAACTATATTCAATATCTTATAATAACCTTTAATGAAACAGACTATGAAAACAAATATATGTATATATATGCACAACTAGGACATTATGCTATACACCAGAAATTGACATTGTAACTGACTATACTTCAATAAAAAAAGAAAAGTGGGCAGAAGATCTGAATGGACTTTTTTCCAAAGAATACATACAGATGGCCAACAGGTCCATTACAAAGGTGCTCAACATCACTAAATCATCTGGGAAATGCAAATCAAATCTATAGTGAGATATCACCTCATATGCATTAGAACTTGGTTATTATAGAAAGGACAAGAGAAAACCAGTGTTGGCAAGGAAAAAAGAACTCTTGCATACTGTGGGTGAGAATGTAGATTGGTACAGCCAGTATGGAAAACGGTATGGAGGTTTCTTAAAAAATTAAAAATAGAACTATCATATATGATCCTGCAATTCCACTTTTGGATATTTATCCAAAGGAAACAAGATCACTATCTTGAAAAGATACATACACTCCATGTTAATTCACTGCAGCATTATTTACAATAGCCAAGATACGAATTTAACCTAAGAGTCCATTGACATATGAATGGATAAAGAAGATGTGGTATATGTATATATAAGGGAATATTATTCAACCATTAAAAAAGAAAACTCTGCAACATGAAAAAACATGGATGGACCTTGAGGGTGTTATGTGAAGTGAAATATATCAGAATGAGAGAGACAAATACTATATGACCTCACATGTATGTGGAACCTCTGAGGGAAAAAAAAAATCACAGTTACAGAGAATAGATTGGTGGTTGCCAGAGGGTTGCAAAATGGGTGAAAGAAGTCAAAAAGTACAAACTTTATATATTATATGGCTATAAGATAAATAAATTCTGGGGGTGTAACGTATAGTGACTATAGTTAACGGTAGTGTATTGTACATTTGAAAGTTGCTAACAGTAAATTCTAGAAGTTCTCATCAAAAGAAAAAAAATGTAACTATGTGAGGAGGTGGATCCCAACTTGTGCTGGTCATTTTACAATATTTAAGTATCAAATCATTACATTATAGACTTGAAACTAATACAATGTCATATATCAATTATATGTCAATAATAAATAGCAAAATGACAACAGACAATAACCTTTTTAATTTCCAAATACATTGCAAAAAAAAAAAAAAAGATGCTTTTGTAACTTATCCAGAGAGGGTAAGACATGCCATTCTGTTCATTCTGTTCCTCCTGTGTTACAGCACTGGGGCAAACCCTAAGAGAACCACTAAGATTTGGTCAGCAATGGGGCCAAAGGTAGGGAGGATGGGGGTGAGTTCTCTACACCAAGCAATTCTCTGACTCCAGCTGTGTCTTACAATTCAGCTCAGTTCTGACACTATCTACTTGGAGATAGCGTCAGACCCCACAGGTTAAGTCCTACCAGACTGCCCACTCACCCCCACCCCCAGACACCAACAGCAAATTCAGATTCTCACCTGTGCTTCTGATCAACCAGTTGCAGATGGGAGGTTCCCATGACCTCCTCCTGGGGTTCAATTACTTTGCCAAAGAGGCTTACAGAACTCAGAGAAACATTTACTCACTAGATTATCAGTTTATTACAAAAGGGTGTAACTCAGGAACAGCCAGATAGAAGAGATGCAAAGGGCAAGATGTGGGGAAACAGCACCAAGTTTCCATGCTTCTCAGAACCCACTACTCGGCCCAAATCTCCCTGTGTTCACCAACCTGGAAGCTCTCCGAACCCACATCGGCACGATTAGTTATGTCATTTCCATTGGTTATTGAACTTAATCTCCAGTCCCTCTCCTCTCAGTGCAAGGGGAGGGGTGATGGGGGAAGGGGTGGGATTGGAAGTTCCAACCCTCTAATCACACGGTGGCTCTGCTGGCAAGCAGCCCCCATCCTTAGGTGCTTTCCAAAAGTACTTCATTAATGGAACAAAAGATATCTTTATCACCCTCATCACAGGGAATCCCAAGAGTTTTAGGAGTTCTGTGCCAGGAATAGAGTCCAAGACCAAATATATATTTCTTATTATAAATCACAATATTACAACCACATGTGCTTACTGCAGACCACAGGCACAGCAGATTTCTCTTGGTCTGCATCTTCTCAGAATGTAAGGGCCCTGATAAAGTTAATTCCTGTGTCAGGACCCACCAAATGGAGGCTGCCCCCGTAGCCCGGCCCGTATCACAAATCTAAACCTAAGTCAGCCTGCACTTATGGGAAACATCTGTCAAGGAAACCTAACTATACCAATCACAATCCTCCAACTCAGCTGCAGCTAGCTTACCTGAGCCTGGAAAATAGGACCTATTAGCCTCACGAGGAAGTCCTGACCTCTGAGCCAATCATGCCTTGCTTCCGCGTTGCCTCTTCTAATGCTCTAAGAAACTTGCTCTTGCCCCACATCCCTCCAGAAATGTGCTCCCCTGCTTGTGAGGCACAGGACTCCCCCAATCCATGGACAGTCTTTGCCTTGAATAAAGGACAAACTTGTTACTTGTCTTGATTTTGTTATTTGACAGACCTCAACTGTGATCCAAGGGACTCACTTCCTGAGACTCAGAGCTGTCCCCTGGACTCCAGGGGGCTGCCAACAGCCCCTGCTGAAAGTATGCTGCGGATCTTGAAGAATACAGACTTCGAGTCAGGAGGCATGGACCTGAAACTTGACCCTGGCATGTGCCCGAGGCCAGCTGCTAACCCTTCCCAAACCTCTCTCTCCATTGATGAAACAGCAATCATAATATCCACTTCATATGACTGGGATGAGGAGAGGAAAGGATAACTTGTAAACTCTTACCTCTCAATACAAATTATAGTTATATTTAGCATAACTGAGAAATTTGGTGTAAAAGCAGGGACCTTTAGCTCAGTCAGCATTTCCCCCTCTAAAGGCTCCCCAAACCTCAGTCGAGGAGGAGGGAGGGGCGGAGGGAGAAGTCACGTTCCAGCTCGTGCTAGAGCAGGCGTGGCGTTCAGTCACTGCTACTCAGAGCAGGCCCCTCGTTCTCAGCTCCATCCGTCTTACTCCCCAGGCACCCGCACTCTCGTTAGCCCTCCATTTGTCAAGGAAGGGACAAGTAAAGTGGAACCAAGGAGTTTCATGTTTTGTTTTCCTCTGCAATCTGTCTCAGAGGCGGAACAAGAAAAGCCCAGAATTTCTCCTCACCCCTTCCCTGCACATCCCCGTAGGGACCTCATCACAAATGGAAGCCACGACACTTCCAAAGCAGCAGAGGGATTGGAATTCTCCTTCGTGTCTCTTTTCTGTGAGAGAGAAGCAGACATCAGGGTCAAGCAGGGGCACTTCCAAACCAGTCCTTTTTTCTGAGGAAAAAGCAAAGCTGAGCCCCAGCATGGGCCAGGGTAGCTTCTTATTCAGACAAGCTGAGAGCGGGGCAGGACCAGAGAATGGATCTTTGTGAGTTGCAGGGCAAAGCCCGCTCGAGGCCCCACTCCCTTCTCAGCTGACAGTCCCATTCGGGGAACCAGGCCAGTCCTGCACTTCCCGGATGACTTGGAGACACATCGGTTTCCACATGACTCGGGAGCCAGCCAGACAACGGCATGGCCCCGCTAAGACAGTCCAGAGGCCCTGGGGATGACGGGGCCAGGTCTCGAGAGGGATATTAAGGCACGCTGGAAACAGTGTGTCTGCAGTCTCGTGTGCTTGACTGCTCAGGAATGCGTGGTTTGGGGAGCTTTCTGGTTAGACTTACAGGAAGGTCTGAGGGGGACAGAGCAGGACATTCTAACAGCTCTGGATCACCTTGGGAAAATATCGCTCATTTGCCAGCCTGGCACTGCAGTTCCAGGAAGCAGCGGTTGGTGAATCAGCAGCCTCCTTTTCTAGTGGTTTCAGGAAGCACGTCCAGGGCCTTGGCCACCTCCTCTCCAGAGAGAGGAACACCCATCAGCCACACACACACTCTTCCGGAAGGGACTGAAAATGGGGCTCCGTGCCAGCTCCCCACCCCTGGAGCCAGAGAAGGGATGGCTCGGGAGACCTCGGGCCCCAGACTCTACCTAAGTCTTTTGAACATATCCTTAGGCTTTTGATACAGAAAGTCCGTTCGTGGCTTCTGATCCGAGTTCACCACGGCAGTGAAACCAGGGAGAAGTCTTTACAGTCTGGGCAGCATGGTTTGCTTTTACCTCAACGGGGCAGCCTCTCAGCTGCAGAGCCAGCCAGGGTCTGAGAGGCTCACAGAGGCTTGTTGGCTGGTCCTCTCTGGGTCGCTAGGCAGCTGGAGGGGACCTAGCAAAGGGCAGGGGGGCCACAGCTCCAGCTGTCCTCGCCCTGCCCTGGGCCCTCTGGTGCCTCTACCCCACGTGGAAGGTTCCTGCTCTCTGCCTTTGTGCTGGCCAATCTCTGGCCTCCTCTGAGGTGACTGCTGACCCAGGAACAGCCTTGGGCCACTGGACATAACATTTGTGCCTCAGTTCTCCCACAACCAAATGGAACTCGGCAAACAGTGAACAGGCCTGGAGAGGAGGGTTGCTCACACACACACGGGAGCTAATTTTTTTCTCCTGTGTGCGTCTCTGGCTCACCTCCACGCTCATACATTCCAACACCGGTTTAGACCTCAGTGACCCACATTCAGACCCAGTGATTAAGAAAGCAAGTCCATGTTCAATGATGACTCAGAAGAACTTGAAAGATGAGCTGAGTCAATGTGAGCGGTTCATCCCTCCACCCACCCCCATCGCCTGTGCCCACCCCCTTACCTCTCTCTGGGAGTCAGCGGCCTTCCTCTTCTAGGGCTCATGTGAGTGCCCCGGGGAACCAGGGAGAGGGAGGTGAGTTGGCCACAACCACCCTCCAAGACTCCTCATCCTGAGGCTTCATGGGAGGCAGGCGGCTGTGCGGCCGGAGCTGTCTGAACAGGGAAGCCGAGATGAGAGCTTGTGCGAGAGGAGCTAGCCCGGGGCTTTTTTACCTCCAGCTCTAGGGAATCTGATCATTTAAGTGGAGGTCTTGGACTCACCTGTGGGCCAGGGCCCTTCAGTGGTGGGGGAAGGATTTAAAGGATACTGTGAAAGCTTCTAGATCAGCCTGAAATCAGGGAGGATGAGAAAGAGAAAAACTTGCCAAGGACCAGCCCCTGGAGTTCGTTTCTTGCCCTGATAAACAATAAACCCCTCCTCTTTTCTTTCTCCCTACCTTCCTTTATTCAGTTTCCATTCTTTCTTTCTCTGCTGCTTTTGGGTCATTTATAGCCTAGGCGAGTGTCTCTCATCAGCCACACCTGGGAACGTGTTAGAAATGCAAATTCGCAGACCCCCACCACAGACCAACTGAAGTGGGAACTCTGGGGGCGGGGTGGGGCTGGCGATCTGTTTTAACCAGCCCTGCAGGGGGTTCTAAGCACCCCCTGGTCTAAGACCCCTGCTCGGGTCTCTTCTTCCCCAGTCAGGCTGCAGGCAACCCAGGGGACTGGCCACACGGGGCTCAGCGCAGTCCTAGGCAGCAGGGGCACAGCCCTGCCCACGACCTGTAGCAGGAAGTAGAAAGAAGGCCAAGGCAGCCTGGAGCTGCTCAGGACCCGGGCTCTGGTTGGGTGGCCCTGACCTAGTCACTCCACTCCTGGACTCTCTGGTTCCTCTTCTGAAGTGCAGACAGGAAGAAGAAGTTAGTCTGTGAGGTTGGGGGGTTTCTCATGTCTGGAAGTCCGGGTCTGGCCAGGGCCGGCTTCATTATTCTCTTTTCTGTGGACTCCCTGCCCAGCCCCCCTGGCAATCCTGGGTTTCATCTTGTCCTCGGTCCATTACTGTTTGTGAGAGAGACAGAGAAATCAAATCTACAAATGAAATAGAAACACGTGTAGGAGAGGCCATAGCCTCCTGCTGAAATAGGGCCTTCCTTTAAGTATGCGCTCCCAGCAAGTGGGGGGCCGGAGGGGGCCCCTCCTGTTAGGAGCTCAGCTGGGAGAGAGCCAGCGGGCTATGCTGCCAGGTGTCCACACGGCCAATCAAAGCAACGAGCTTTTAATCACTCAGTGTGATGGTGTAAAGGAGAGCCTACACCTGAAAAGAGTTTTCCCTCATGGAATGGCATACCAGCCCAGGTGGACCAGCCTAGATGTGGGGGTCACCCCTCTGCAGAGGGAGCCCCCAAAAAACAGGGCAGTTTTATGGATCCTGAAGTTGGGTGGGGGGAGGAGGAAGGACTAGGAGTGGGAAAGTACTGGAAACTTAGAGCAGGGAAACTGTCTTCTCTGTCCACCCGCCCCCCACCCCCGCATAAGGAGGCTTCAGCAGAGACAGCACCTGAAGATCTGTGCCCAGCGCCTCAGACAGACAGACCTAGGAGCAAAGGCGCTTCCAGGCCAAGAGTGTTATGTGCAAAGAGCAGGACCTGCGAGGGGGGCTGAGTCCCTGGCGGCACCTCCCTCCAGAGACTGCAATGCACGGGGCTGTGCACCAAGGCGGCCGTGGGGAGGGCAGCTTCCCCCAGGCCTGCCAGGCAAAGCCTTTCTAATTGCCGATGGTCAGGCCTAAAATAATCACACATATTGCACTTAGGTTTTTAACCAGAAGCCAGACTCCTCACCTCCTCCCAGGGAGGCACTGAGTGGCCTCTTCTCCCAGCTGCCTCTCCTGAGCCAACTGCTCCAGCTCTCAAGCAAGGATCTGAGCACTTACCTCTGCACAGAGATGTGGTGACTTTCTCCAGGTGGAAATCACTTTTCACCCACTTTTCTAGGCCTGAAGCTCTTGATTCCTGTCATTTTAAAGCCCAGGTGTCACTGGGAAGTAACAGAGAGCTGGGTGCAAACTCCCAGGAAGGGTTCACATTACTGGCACTTATAAGACTAAGAGGAATCCCAAAGTGATGGGAACTGTCTTCCTGAAAGATGCCCAGCGTGTGGAAAGAAGCTGGATATTTCACTACAAGCCCAGCAGACACTAAAGCTGACACTGAACCACTCACCAGTCCCAGCTTATGCTATTTTCTATTATATTTTTTTTACTGATATCTTCCCTGTTGGACTGTGAGCTTCTTGACAGCAAAGACTATGCCTTGCATGCTGATATATTGCCTGGAATACACTCAAATACATGCTGTGTGGATAAATGGTGGGGATACAGAACCTCAAACAACAAAACTGGTTCTTCTCCTGTGGCCTGGAACTACCGCAGTCCTACCTTCACTTTTATGCACAATTGTGTCCTGTCTTCCCAAGAGGGTTGGTCACATTTTCATGATTTCATGTTGGTTGGGCTTCACTGTACCTGACCCATAGTTCCCTCTCAACCTAAATACCCAACAATTCCATTTCTCAGAAGTCTTCACCAAGAGATGAAAAGGAGAATTGGAAATTTAATCCCCTTAAGGACCCCATGAAGGTCCACCCTCCAGGGTGTGAGATTTCGGGCATGAGTAGACAGGATTGCCCCTTCCTGGAATCTCTCAGGGTGTGGCCATGAGCTTTTGGGGGCTATTTCTGGGAACAGTGAGCGAACACACCTCCTTTGCTTCAGCTTGCGCCAGCACTCAGACTTGACTGGTGGAGCTTTATGGGTTTGTGTATAATGCACTTGATGATTCGCTTTTATGAGTTATTCATCAGAGCTACCATTTGAAACTGTCCAGTGCGACTGTCCCTACCTCTTGACTGTGACAATCAAGATGGTGCTGAAAAGGAGTTGACAAGCCAGAGAGCTGGTCTCCTGCTTTCTAATGGATGATTTATATAATCTAGGTTGAAAAAGAGGCACCATCCACTCTAGGCAGGCACAGCCCCACCCACCAACCCAATACATTCTACTCCATCCTTCCATTCATCCAACCCCACTGTCCCTCCTGCCTCTTTGAAGTCACGTGAACATGTTGCAGACTCATAGCCCAGTTAGACTGAGCTTTCCTTGTCTTCCTCTGATGATGTCTGACTTTCTTGTGGCCAAGAGCCAGACCCTGGATTTGTTTTCCCTCATCAACCATGCAAGAGAACAGCCACCAGGGAAATTCCAGTTCAGCATTCCTCTAAGGACCGGTGGTTCTTGACTGCTTCACACAATTACCTGGAGGAGAGTTTCAGTAATATGGTTCCCTGGAACTTTACCCCCTCCCAAGTTCTGATTTCGTCAGTCCAGGTGATGTTCAATCAGCTGTATTTTTTAAAACTTTGTAGATAATTCTGATGCATGAGCAGATTTGGGAACCACTGGACAAATTCTAAGCTCTTTGAGATCAGGAAACATGTGCATCTTCCCTTCTGGATGCCCCCCCCCAGGACTAGCACAACACCAGGCACAGAGCAACCACTTATAGTTATTGAGTCAATGAATGTTGGCAACAGGGTGGTGGACTGGAAGTACAGTCAACCTAGCATCTTACCTAAAGGCCAGGCAAGGGCCAGAGGGATGCAGGAGGCCAAAGCCGTCAGAGTGGGGCTAGGGATAGGAAGAAAGCAGCAGGGTGGTGGTGGGGGTAAGCAGAAAAAAATGGGTAATTTGATCTCCTAATGGGAGAACGTGGCCCTGCTCTGGAATATCCTACAAGCTTTAAGGATGCTGCTGCCCCTGTGTTGGGATTCACAGAAGTTCTGCCTCCAGTCCCATCTAAGGAAATAAATCTGATTGGTGATTTCCCTGGTTAAAAACCCTCCAAAGCCAAATGAAACAAACAAACAAACAAAACCCTCCAAAGGCTGGCATTGTCAGGATCAAATCCACACTCTTCTCTGTCACTCAGACTCCCTTTACATGCACAGCCACCCTGACTTCTTTTAACTTTTAACACTACGCAGTGTTCTCTCTGCCCGCCCATGACACTATCAAGTCACAGTTTTAAAATACCATGTTCTCGTCACCCAGGAGACTGTCAGCTCCCTGAGGTCAGCCCGCTGGTGTCCAAAGCCCAGCCAGGAGTTGTTCTAATATTTCAATGAAGGGAAGCTGGGAAGGGAGACCAACAGCAGACCCTCAGGGCTGGTATTTGCTTGTATTGCTGTAAAACTGGATTCTGCAGACACAAATCAGCTCATTGATTAGGATCTAGAGAGGAACTCAGGCGGGAGATGGGAGCTGTGTTGAGGAGAAAAGCAAGTGAAAGTGGGAGATTAAAAAAAAACACCTAAAACCAAAAATACCCCCCAAAAACAAAAAACAGAAGGGAGTGTCCTGCCCAATCCGACGCCGGGTTCGTAGGCCATGGGAGACTCTGTCCTGAGGTTAAGCCAGGGCAGGCTGCCAGGGGGCTCCACCCGGAGAAAACCCCGGGCGGCTGCTCAGGCAGGACGCGGGGGCTGCAGGTGGGCGCCGGGCGGGGCTGCGCGCCGACAGGGTCAGGTGCACCGCGCGGGCGGCTGCGCCCAGCGAGGCCGGTGCTGGACGCAGCTGATTTGCCTGCTTGACGCTCTGATGCCTTGATTTGGTCTGACAAGTGGAGGCTGCTGGGAGAAGCTGCCTGGATTTTTGACATTCAGCAAGCTAGAAATATCCGGCTGGGCTCCTGCGCTGGGGCCATGTATGTCTTGCCCTTCGGAAACGGTGGCCTGATTGAAGGGACTTTTCCGCAGTGCAGACCTGGCGCTCCGTGGGTCAGACCTGGGCTCTAGTCTAGGCTCAGCTCTCAGTTCCGCGGTTTAGGGCAGTCACTTGAATTGACTGCAGCTCAGTCTTACCTCTGCAAAATGGGGTTGTTAATAGCTGACCCCTTCCGCCTCTGCTGAAAATGATTCTAGACGGCTGCCCTGTCCCTCCTAATCCAGTGGCCTGAACCTGATGTCAGCTGCTTCTGGAAGCCTAGCACTCCGGATACACTCCAGGAAGGACTCGAAGATGATCATGATTGAAAAGGTGCTGATTAACGTTTTGTGAATCATAGACCCATGAGAATCTGTTGAAATCTGTGAGCTCTCACCCTAGAAAAATTTACACACCTATCAAACATTGCTTACAACTGCAAGGAGTTACTACCAGCTTAAATCACAGACCCCTAGTTTAACATCTCCAATCAAGTCCAATGCCTCCTTTTGCAGATGAGAAAACTGACCTGAGACAAGCCCTTAGGATTTTCCCCAAACTTCCAATCATCATACACCACAAGCACCACTTTTTTCCTCCTTTCTCCCTTCAACCATCCTCCTCACCAGCCCCCACACTTAGGCACTCTCAAGATGGAAATTGTTCTTTAAATATTTATAAAAGGCATTGGATGTCCTGTAGCAGAGAAAGTGAAAAATAATATTCCCAGGTCTGCAGAACTTCGCCTGATGCTTCTCTCCGTTTCCACCTCATCCTTCCCACGAGCCCGGGGGCAGGGGTGGGGGTGCAGCAAATGGGAGCTGAAGCTGCTGCAGCCAAGAACTCCCCACCCCCTTGGGAATCAGCATCATCAACACTATCACATAAAACTTCCTGCTCCAGCACCAACTAGCAGCCACCTGGCAGCGGGCAGAAAGAGCCAAAGCAGCTTTGCACAGTGGCTTGCTTGCCCACAGTATTTTGTTACAAGTGGGCTTCTTGCGCAAGGGGGAACTACTGGGAGGGCCCTTTTTAATGTACTGCAAGAAACAGCTCTAATAATGGATGATTCAGGAGGCTAGTAATTGGCCCTCACCCCTACTGCTTTGCTTTGATAAAATAACATAGCCCAGCAGGGGCTAGGAAAGCATAAAGGCAGAAATAAAAACCTAACTCTTGCTACTCAAAATGTGCCTGGCACTGGTGGCATCAACAATACCAGGAGCTTGGTAGAAATGCAGGCTGTGTCCCAGACCAACTGAAAGGAGGTTTGCATTTTAAGGAGATCTTAAGATGCTCTGCAATACATAGTAAAGTTTGAGAGACCTCACCCAATGTCCGCTCATAGTGGTCCTGAGTAGAGTCCCCATCTTCCCTATCTTGCACCTGGGAAAACCACAACAGATGGACAAAGTTCCTGTAAGCTCTGTTTACAGGAGATGATGGCCATGCCCCCAAGGAGACCCAGTACCCACGAACAACCCCCTCCATCAACCAGAGACCTCACCCGCCTGCTTGCAGAGTTACTCACCTTGAGTTACTGCTAGTCTATTATCTTCTGGGAAAACAGAAATCTTCTATTTGGAGATGAAAATGATAAGGGACCACCTCCTAAACAAAATCCAATTGGGCTCAAGCTTTGACAGTAGCTCTAACCTCATCACTGCTGGAATTAGTTCCAAGATCTAACTTCCCCTAAATATTGTAGGGGAAATGGGAGGAGAATAACTCTCCAATTGCCCATTTGTACCATCTTGCAGGATTTTCATTTGCCTTGGGAAATGAAGGCCCAGAAACCACGGGCAATGAGGAGGGCACAGACCAGGGATGGCCAGAGTGGGCCCTACAGGGGAAGATGGAAGAGAAGGGTAGATAAATGCACAGAAGACAGGCTTCAGTGACACCTGCTGAGATAAAGGCCTGATCTCCCAGGATGTCCCTCCCTGCCTGTTCTCTAGTAATACTGGGGAGTTTATACATTAAAAAAAGGGATGCTTGGCCAGCTTATAGAAAATGTAATGTGGGCACTTTTGCTGCTGTCTTGGCTTTTTAAGGGGTCAAAAGCAGACCAACTTCAAGGTGTCAGCTGCCCTGTTGACAGCCTTAGAAAGACATCCTTGATCTTTTCTGGTCCTGCCTTTGCCCAGAGCTGCAAACTCTCCCTGGGGAAATAGCTTACTTTAAAAGAGATGCTGTTATAGCTGAAGATGTTTTAGCTTCACTTCCAAAACCTGACTCCCCATGGAAAGTAATTGCTGCTGTGGTTTGCCCTGTGCCTTTTTATTCTTACAACTCTACTTAGGCTAACAGTAGCTAAGTGGACACAGCTGCTTAAAATTCAGGCCTTAAATGTTTCCATGGAGAATGATTCTGACAACAGGAGAGAGAACATACAGTAATCAAACATGCATAGTCCAAATTATAAGATTTTTTTTTTGACCCTGATTCAGCTGGTGGAACAAAGTGATTATTACTTGGGATCCTGGATTAGTGAGAGAATCAGAGAGGCACTGGGACTGCATTTCATCCCACCATCCAATTGAAAAGAAAAACAAAACTTCACTCCCATCACGTAGATATTGGGCAGTTTATTATAGATGCTACACAGGGATTTATTCTTCCCTAAACGGTTGATTAGAGGCATCCCAAATCACAACCCAAAAGACTCAGCTCCAGGCAGCCTAGTAACGTGGGCCCAGCTTTTCACAGCTCAGCTCTCTTTTCCAATCTATTTTTTTTCCCTTCAAAGCTCAAACTTACTTTCTCCAGGAAGACTTCCTGAATGATCTCAGCTCACAGGGATCTCATCCCTAATGTAGAGGAAATTCACTGCTCAGGAGCAGAGTGTAGCCTCTTGTCTTTGTATAACCTTAGAATTATGCTCTCGTGGTTTTGTTCTTGTCTATCTACACAGATCCATCAGTAGCCTTCTGTGATCTACATCTCCCGTTATCTCCTGACCCCTACTATACACAGTGTGTGCTTTACCAATGCCAGTTGGGTTTACCGAGACAATAACCTCTAAGCAGGTCCTCTGTCTGAGACCCAGGGCCTCTTCAGCAGACTGAGAAAGGGTTAGGACTATTGACTCAGGGACATTCTTGGCTTTGTTTTTAAAACAAGGGTTTTTGCCTCCAGTGCATTGAAGAGCCATAAGCCCCACTGTCAGCATATTTTTAAGTATCTGCCTCTGTTGGATCCTACTGTCAGGCCACAGACTCCACACGTAGATTCCCTCACTCTGCCCTGTGCACCCCGCCAGAGATGGGACAGCTGGTGGAATGTGTTCAAGGCAGGACTATGATTCAGGAAAGTGAACAGGGCAGTTTTCTCAAATTCTTCTCGCAAATTGCCCCAGCGTTCTGAGCAGCCAGAACTAGTGAAAATAACGGATTTGTTTTATTCACAGGTGTTAAACACTCCTCCAGAAAAAGTGTTTGGCTGGCTGGAGTGGCCATTGACCAGTGGAGTGGCCATTGACTAATAAGGTCTGGAGGTGTGGATGGGAGCAGAGTTCTAGATTTCCACAGGAAGGTTGCTGCCTTCCACTTCACCTCTTCACCTTCATCCTGCTGAGATCACTGTACTGTGTGTCTGCTATGTGCAAGGCATTGTGTAGGCATTAGAGATACAACAGTAACTAGATACTGCTTATAATCTGGTGGGAGAGACTGGAATCCATCCAATAAGAAAACAATAAGTATATAATTATCAACAATGATAAAGGCCCTAGAGGAAAAGAATAGGATGCTCTGCAGGAACATTACAAGCACTTTTATCTGATCTAATGGGGGTGGGGAGGGGAAAATTCAGGGAGGGCTTCTCAGAGGAGGTGACATTGGAACTAAACACCAAAAGAGAAATAGAAATTAAAAAGTAAAGAGGGGTAAGGGAGGGTTTGAGAGAGAAAGAGCTTGGTCATTGGAGGAACTGAAATAAAGTCTTTGTGGCTGGATCAAAGGGAATGAGGAAAGGAGGGATCAGGAGAGGCAGGCAGGGGCTGGGACAGGTGGGGATGGGTAAACAGTATTGAGGAACCGCGCTTTTCTTTTGGAACAATGGAAAGCCATT
Organism: Camelus dromedarius; assembly: GCF_036321535.1. Taxonomy (NCBI): domain Eukaryota; kingdom Metazoa; phylum Chordata; class Mammalia; order Artiodactyla; family Camelidae; genus Camelus; species Camelus dromedarius. The sequence goes on from NC_087440.1 coordinate 59,866,838, forward strand.
TTAAGCCAGCGATGAGAACATTAGATTTGTGTTTCTGGAAGATTGCTCTGGAGAGAAAATGGTGAGCGGAAACATCACCACTCAGGCCTCTTCCAGCTCTCCCATGTAGAGTCTAGTGAACTGCCCAAGTCCTGCTTCAACACCTCCAAGCCCGAGTAGGTGATGCCTCCCCAGGCCCACTGACAAGCCCAGAGGGCGTGTTGAAAGGTGTGGGAGTCCTACTAAAACTCACAGCTAAGGCATTCACAGCTGGGCTGCTTTATTTCCAATGGTGTTTCGCCTCCACTCCCAAGGAATAAATCCTTAAAATTATAACCCTTGGGTTCCCATGCCCAGGCAGGCTCACTTCTGTTGGATCACAGTAATCATGGCCTTGACTGTGAATTACCAATCCCAAATTAAATGATAAACCCAAGGTCAGCTGCCACACCAAGGACAGCTTTCTGGGTCCCTGCACACCCAGCAGATGTGGTCCTGAGGAAGGTTGTCAGGGGCTTCTAATATGGGTCCCTCAGAAAGAGAAAGAAGAACATGTGTGTTCCCCAGACATTGGTTCTTTGATATTCATGTGTATTCTAAGAGTCAGATGTTTCCAGGCTCAACTTCTAGGGAGGTCAGAAGCTCTTTCAGTGGAAAGTGACTCCTTATTTGAAAACCATGCCCAGCCTTTGTGGATGATGCTAGCTTTCTCACCGGCTGTCCCACCTTATCATTTCCTGAAGCTTCTGGTACAGTGGAAACAGGCATCTGAGCAACCCCTGGGTTGCCGGAAAGACATCTTAAGCCTCCACAGGTTTTGATTTGAAAACTAATCGCTTGTTCATGAGATTCACTTTACGAATTTTGCCCTGTTGGCAGCTTGTGTCTGGGGCTTTCCCCAGCCCGCTGCACAGAAATGAACCCAAGGTTACTCATCCTTCTGCATTTTAAAGGAATTCCAGGAGTGCTCAGACAAGCTGCTGAAAAAACTTGTGTTATTTCAGGACTTCTGAACATGGAGGTTTCAGTCCCCAGTAATGCCACTGAAATTAGAAATCAGTCTTCTGCCAGGGGTAGCATTCTACCGCCATCAGAAGAGGTGGCAAGGCATGTAGGGTTTTATGGGTGGTTTCCCCCGGAAGAGAAGCAGCTTGAAAAATTGGCCCTACATGTCCAGCTTTGTCTTTGTAGACAGAGCTCCCTCCCATCAACCCACTTCTCACTCCATGAGCTGATCCGTCCTGACAGCTGCCAAATTTGTCCTCTCGCTCCTGGGGCTTGCTTTGGCAATGCCACAGATCTTTCCTTTCAAAGTCCACTCTTCATTTAAAAAGTTTCTTGAGCCTTATATCAGGAGTGAAGTAAAGGGATCTAAACTCTTCACAGGGAAGGGTAGTTTCAACCAGCAAACATAAGGTTGTCAAGGATATGTCAACGTGTGGGTCCTGAACTTATCCACCAAATGCAAATCTCTACTTGGATATAAACGATCTACAAGCAGTCTGAAGAATGTACAGGCAGGGGGAATTCTGTGATGTCTGTTATTGTCTATGTTTTCTTTTTCCTTTCTGATCCACGTACCATTGGAATATCTTCTCTCTTCTGTTCCTCCAAATTAGAACAGTCCCTCTGCTTGGGTCTATGGCACATATACTGAAGGGAGAGTCTGAATCCTCTAGAGTCTGATGGAAAATAAAATGGAGTGTTCCTCCCCCAGTCACTGACTGATCATCCCATCTGTCACCAAGCGATGGAGTGGCCTTGGGCGAACCGCATGACCTGTCTCTCCTCTTCCCTTGTTTGTGGAATAAAAGAGAATGCTGCTCTTATACTCTCATAGAGTTACTGTGGAACTTAAGTTGCCGTATGTAGGAGAACTGTGCCAAGTTTTAAATTAGTGTATTAATATAACCATGCTGTTATGTGAAGTAGTGTTTTCTTATCCTTTCTCCCTATTCTTCCCAGGAAAAAAAAAAAGAAACAAACAAAATCCTAGCCAAACTATGGGATGGCATGCCTAATTTCAGTCCTGGGCAGAGTGGAGAAGGCTGGCACTATTGTGGGATTCACCCACGGGTTCTGAAGAATACACATACCCTGCACCTCAGCTTTGTTTGCTTTCTTACTTTACTGTCTCTACGGCCTGGACCTCGTGTTGGGGTGGAGGAGAAGTCATACAAATTCCTGGAGGCATAGTCTGCTGCATATTAATATAAATGTTGCAAAGAGTTTTAGCGTGGCTGCCCATATTTGGCAAGCTTGGAAAAAAACATTTGCGTGTGTGCTGACTCTGACAGTGTTTTTCTTATGCTGAAAATTGCTGGGGGCAGGGACCAGTCCCTGCCATCCATTTTTCATGATGCAGTGACTTCCGGGCAATGAGTAAATGCTTCTGTGGGTGAAAGGGCTCTGGTCCCAGGCCTGTGACCAATGAGCTGACATGCCTGGGGTATGGCTCCAATTTCTCTGGGCCACATTTTCTTAAGTTGGAGGGTTTCAACCAGTGTTCAGTGAAAACCTTTGGTTGGGGGAGGAGTAGAGACCAGCTCTGTTATTATTATTATTATTCTTACTATTTAGAGCATCTTTATAAAACTTGGGCTAATAAGGAAAATTTTGAACACTGCTATTTTCTAGCACTAACTTTCCATAGCCCGAAAAATTCCACCAGAACCTCACCAATTGCTCCTATGAAATATTTATTTTCACCCAGTCATATTTTTCTTTTTTTCTTCAAAGCTAATAACTGTCAGGGAGTGGAGGTTAGAAAAGGGACTCACACTTCTGTCTGATAGGTTAAGAATTCTCAGCTTATGCCATCCAGTCTGGAAAGCTTTTTCGGTGAACAGCTATGGTAGGGGTTTGGTCAGGTGGAGTGGGAAGCAGGGCTGAATCCCCCCGAGCATGGCTGGCTCCCAGGAGACGATGATATGTGCACACAGCTCTGAGATCTGCATGTACTTCTGGAGCCTCTACACTCGCCAGTAAGGAAGAGGTAGAGAAGTCATTGGAAGCCTAACCTGTGCTGGTAAAGGTGGCATTATTTTCCAATCTCCTTCTGGCTGTCAAGATGTCATGGGTGCCATACACCCAAAGGTAGCTATGACTTTGTCAGGTAACACAGGACCAAAACCCTAAATCTGATGGGCCAGTGTCCCAAACGGGGCTCCCAAAGCGAGTCTGCTGCAAAATGAGTAAGGTCCCCAAACAATCCAGAGGGCCTACCCCGTCAGGCCCCCCAGACGCTACTGAAGGAGAGAACAGTGACCCCCTGCAGCTAAAGCCTGCAGCCAAAGCCTGCAGCCTCGTCTCTCACGTCCATCAGTTACTCTCCACCACATAACCTTCCCCAGATGCTCAGTCTAGAACTTTCTGCTTATTCACCAAAAAATTTTATCAGGCAACAGAGAGACCCTGTGGACATGTAAGGGCCCAGAGAAGAAGGATCTTTCTACATGACACCGAACAATGTCTGGAAACAATCTCTCTGCAACGTGTTGACACTTCAGCACGCTTCTGAAGTTAAGGGGGAGGTTACTCAGGAAACATCTGAAAGGAGATTGGCTTCCACTGTTTAGAATTATGGCACCTGGAGAGAGGAGCCAAAACAAAGTATTATAAGAGACTTAGAGAAATCCCAGGGTAAAAGCTTCTTAAATAAAACTTTATGAACTAGTTGGAATGCGGCACAAGTTGCCTTTTTGGTTCATTTATTGAAAACAATTGTGTGACATCACTGTTTAGTCACTAGTCTATGTTTATCCCCAAGGCAATTCCTAGCTAATGGTGCCGGCAGCCGTGAGATGCTGTTTCACATACAACAGGCATCGTGGTCAACTTTGCTCATTTGCAGAACATGCAGTTTTCTCACACAACAGGTTTTTGTTTTATCCAATCAGTGAAACAGAGAAACTTCAGAAGGGAAATCAAGACTTGCAAATCACTATCCCTCTTAAAAGACACAACCATTTTGATTTTATAATAGTCTCCTTTAGCATTCATTAACTGCATATTACAGGGGTTTTTTAAATAAATTTTTTATTTTGAACTAATTTCAAACTTAAAAAATTTACAAAAATAGTGTTAAAAAAAAAAACAACCTCCTGTGTGTGCTTCTCCCAGATTCACTGTTTCTGGGATAACATTTTGTTATTTCTCTCTGGATACCATCACCATCATCATCATCTGATCCATTTGAGAATAAGTTTCATATGCCTGAATCCCTAAATATTTTAGTGCATGTTTCTTAAAAACAAAGGCATTCATTCGCAACACAGGATAATTATCGAAATCAAGAAATTTAATGTAATACCATTATCTAATCTATAGACCTTATGCAGATTTTTCCAGTTATGCCAAAAATATCCAAAACAGCATTTTTTTTTTTTTTTGAACCAGCTCTCAAAGATTGTGACATGGGTACTTTTGCTGTCATTCACTACTAAATATTTTACCACTTCGTCTGTGAATTCCTCTTTAACTCATGAGTTATTTAGAAAGGTGCTTTACTAGTTTCCAAACACATAGTTATTGTTGTTTTACATTTCTTTTCACTGTTGATGTCAAATTTAATTGCACTGTTGTCAGAGAACACGGCCTCTGCGATATGGCTTCACATGTGTCAAGGTGTCCTTTGTGATTTTAATAGGAGGTAAGATTATAGAAATTTGTACTGTTGGGTTTAAGGACTTTTCCCTGCATGTCTAGTACATATGTTGTTGTTCAAACTTTTAAAATTCCTCCTAAGTTTTCATCTTACTTGATCTCAGTAATCTACACTATGATGGTAGACTTGTCAATTTCTCCTTATACTTCTCTCAGCTTTGGCTTTGGAGTTTACAGAGTTAGGTGCCTACAGGTTCATGAATGCTACATCTTGGTGAATTGTTCCTTTTATTATGTAGTATTTTTGCCTTAAATTCTATTTAATCTGATATAAATATTGCTGTACCAGGTTTCTTTTTATTATTATTACATGGTACATCTTTTTAGTTCCTTTGTATTCATACTTTCTCTTTTGGTATTGTTTTAATTGCATCTCCTATAAGAGGCATGCAGCTGGATTAAAAAAAATCCACTCTGATAACCATTTCAGTAGAGAAAGATAGATTTGAACTTCTGCCTTCTTATTTTAGGCTTTCTCTTTACCATATTTTTCTTTTTTTTAGCTTTCTAAATGTCTCCTTTCCTGCATTCTAACTGTATTAATAAGGTTTCCATATACTTGAGTATTTTAATAAATACAAATTTATTTTATTTCAGTGGTTCCCTTTAATTTTTTAAGCATACATATATAACCTTAAACTTTTCTAAGAAAGGGTAAAGGTATTAAGAATTTCTATCCTTCTCTTTACTATTGCATAGGCTTCATAGATCAAACAGGGTGTTTCTCTCTCTTGTAGTATTGCTGTGTAGAGCTTGAATTTTACCCTTTTTAAATACCAAAAAAAGGTTAATATATATGCCTTGATGAATAATTAATTATTCATCAATAATTAAACTAATTGATAAGTGTAATCATTTCTTATTTTATTATTTCTTATATTTCATGACTTGGGCTCACTTTTCTTAATGAATATTATCCTTTGATATTTCTTTTAATATTTTCTACTTTTTTGATTCTGTTCTTGTTGACAAGAAATCTATTGTCAATGCAGTTGTCATTCCTTTGTAGATAAGATAACATATATTTCCTGTCAGGAATTTCTGAGCCCTTCTCTTCAATGTTAGCGCTGTGCAGTTTTACTTCAGCTTGTCTGATAGGCATGTGTTTCCTTTATGCATCCATCGTAAAGCACTCGTTTTGTTGTGAGGACTCGTCTCTCTCTTCAATCATGGAAAAGTCTCCACTATTTGTCTTAAAATATTGCCTCCCTTATTGCCTTCTCCAGAGCTCCTACTTGCCGTGTGTTTTACCTATTCAAACTATGTTCCTTGCCTTTTTTTTTTCACATTTTTTTATGCCTCTGTATCTTTGGCTGTGTAGGGGTAGATTCCTCAGTACAATTTTCCAATTCATTAATCCTCTATGTATTGTGTTCAGTCTAGAGTTTATCCTATCTGTTGAATTTTTAATTAAAAATAGTTTAAGTTCAAAGATTTCAAATTGTATAAGAGTTTGGGAAGACGAGGGAAACCTTTAAAAAGGAAACTGAGAAAAGTGGCCAGTGAAGTAGGAGGGAAACCAGTCTATGGGGATCACCCCTATCAAAGTCCGCATATTAAAATGGGGACTGAGAACTGCCCATTGGTTTCAGCAAAGTCGGTAGGGGAGGCCGGTGGGGGTTGAGGGGAGAATGCCTGATTGGAATGGTAATCCTGGACAATTATGTTTATGCTTCTTTTCATGAGCTGGCAAAAGTGAGAGCGTTATCTACCCCATCCAATTCCTGGCTTCAAGTAGTAAACCGACTTTTAGTCTCTGCCTCAGGTGGAACTCTTTAATTCCCTTTGTTTTGCAGAGACCTATCTCCCAGTGACCCCCCTCCCTACTTTCATTCCTGGAGCATTGGCTGGTTGCAGATATATTTATCCATGAGCCAGCTATACAGTTTTTATTGTCTATTTTATCTCTTATTACTATGAGTTTAAAGCACCAAAATTGTATCAAAGCATAAATTATTGGAGCCATATTGATTGACTGGAAGTTCCTTACACTCTTCAAACATCTGATCATTTTGGATGGCTTTAATTATTGCTGTAGGACAACCGTCCCAAAACTTAATGGCTTAAACCAGCAACCATTTTTTTAAATCATGATTCTACAAATGAGCAATTTACAGTGGATCAGCTGTACATTCTTCTGGTCTTTGCTGGGTTCTTATATGCATCCATGGTCAGTTATGGGTCAGCTAAGGATCTCCGCTTCTGGGGATTAGCTAAAGCGAACAGGGGTGGCAGGGAAAGGGCATAACACCACTTCTACAGTGATTTGTTGGTCAAAGCTGGTTCCACGGGCAGCCCACATACAAAGAGTATTTGGAAAATGGATTCTATTTCTTGATGGGAGGAGATGGAAAGCCACACTGCAAAGAAGCAAGGATACAAGGAAGAGAATGATTTGGGCCATTTTTGCAAATGATGTACTACCAGTGGAGTATGAAAAGACTTAGATTGTTGTGGGATTAATTTAAGTTAGATATACAGGGAAAATATATCAACAGGAGGGCATATTAGTGATTTTTGAATGCTGCATGTAGAGGACGTACTGGTAGTGGCTCTGCATCAGATTCAGGACAATCAGCTGAGTGTTTGGCATAATCAAGGTATGTGCTGGGAGCCATAGGAGAGTCACGAACACCTTCCTGCTTTTCAAGTAGTGATTACTTGAGTAAGGAGCTCAGGGCAAGCCTCCAGTTCTATAACAAGGCAGAATATTAATGCTTTGAGATGACTGGTCAAGGGAAATCTTCAGAATGCGGTAGACTTCAAGTGTAGGCTGAGAGCCAGAAGCCATGGAAAGATTAAAGACTCGCAAGAGACAAAGATTATAGGCAGTGGTTTGCACTTTGGCCGGCATCCTTATTTAATTGGTAGAGGCCAAAAAGCTAAGAAATGCATCAATCCTTAGGAAAAAAAGAAAAAGAATCCAAGTTCTCCCAAATTATTATTATTATTAATTTTTTTAACACTTTCTTATTGAGTTATAGTCATTTTACAATGTTGTGTTTTCTGGGTTTGTTTTTTTTTTTTTTTTTTTTTTTTTTAGTTAAACCAAAAAGCATTCATTGCTTTTAACTTAAAGAACACTTGTATCAACAAGAATTCTGTCCACCTCAGCAAAGATGGGTCCTAGCTTGTGGTAGCTCTGGCAGATTTTCAGGGTGTTAGCAAGACACCCCCTTCATCCCACAACCATCCAATTGTTGATATTCTCAGTGCCGAGGCCAAATGAGGCCAGGAAGGGTGCCCAATGGCTGGTGCTCGGAGGGCACTGACAGTTGGGTCTTTAGTGCCTGACTCCAGCAAGCCTAAGAATTTCCTTTTCGTGGAGTTCACTTGCTCTGTAGAACTGAAGGCCACCACTCAAAATGTCCTCTGGCCACTTTTTCATCTGTCTAAACCACTCACTGATTTTTATCAGACTGTCGAAAATTGACTCGGATTTTGATTCCCGGAAGTTTTTGGCTTTTCTGACTAATTCTTAGGTTGAAGGTGGGACTAGGGCTGGTCTTCAATGTGTCTTAAAGGTCCTGAGGACCATGGCCCCCAAGGAAGCCAGTTCTATCCAAGCTGTTGCTCCTCACCAAGACTTTGTTCTCCTTGGAAACCACTGGAACCCCACCCACTGGAACACAGTGAATCTGGCACAGGTAGGCCTGGGATTCCTCTAATGCTTAGTGTTCTTTCCAAGGGTGGAGAGAGGTGATGCAGAGATTAGTCAATCATCTCAATACAAACACTAGTGAAAATGTTTAGAAACAAATGGGGAATATTTAATGACTGTGTTGTTCATGCTTCCGGCCCTGAAATGAATTCACTCCAACACTGCATTATGCATATGAATTTGTGTTACATGAAAGGTTCTATTCTAAACTCAGGGAACAGTGAAGAGATAGAAACAAATATATTTGAGTGCTACTCTGGGCTAGAAACTGGGCTTTATTTTTGCTCATTCACCACATCTAATCAATTCCCCTGTCCTTTCAGTTCTGACTCTTTGATATTTCTAGGATCCAATCCCTTCTCTGCATTCCCACTGCCAATGCCTTAATTTGCAACCTCATCATTTTCAATAGGATTATTGTAAAAGCCTCTGTTATGGGCTGAATTGTGCCCCACCCCCAAATTTATATATTGAAGTGTTAACCCCAAATACTGCAGAATGTGACTGTATTTGGAGATAGGGCTCTCAAAGAGGTGATTAAGGTAAAATGAGTGGTTTTGATACGAACCATATCAGTGGTTCCTGATCCAATATGACTGGTGTCCTTATAAGAAATGGAGATTAGGACACAGACACACACAGAAGGAAGACCCCATGAAGACAGAGGGAGAAGATGGCCACCTACAAGCCAAGGAGACAGGCTTCAGAAGAAACCAATCCTGCTGACACCTTGATCTCAGACTTCTAGCTGCCAGAACTGTGGGAAAAGATATTTCTGTTGTTTAAGCCACTCAGTCTGTGGAGTTTTGTTATGGCAGCCCTAGCACACTGGCTTCTATCTTGGTTCCCTCTCGAACTGACACTCCTGAAAGTGGAATTACCTATCTCAAGCATTAGTCTGATTTTGTCACTTGCCTACTAAAACCCTTAAGTAGCACCCCACCTCTCACTCAGTGCTTTCCACATTAAGTTTTCCAGAACAGACACAGAAAACAAACTTGTGGTTACCGGTGGGGAGGGATAAGTTGGGAGTTCAGGATTTGCAGATACACACTGCTATATATAAAATAGATAAACAGCAAGGCCTACTTTGTAGCACAGGAAACTACATTCAATAACTTATAATAGCCTACAGTGAAAAGGAATATGAAAAGGAATATATATATGTATAACTAAATCGTTATGTTGTATACCAGAAATTAACATTGTAAACCAACTATACTTCAATTAAAAATAAATAAATAAATAAATAAATAAATAAATAAAAACTTTTAAAATATAAAAAATATTTTAAAATTTAAGTAGATGAATAATTTTTTTAAAGTTTTCTGTAGGTAAACAATAAGTTTCTGCTGTATAGCACAAGGAAACATATTAAATATCTTACAGTAACTTACGGTGAAAAAGAATATGAAAACGAATGTATGTATGTTCCTGTATGACTGAGGTATTGTGCTGTACACCAGAGATTGACACAACATTGTGGACTGACTATATTTTAATAAAAATATTTTTTAAAAAAGTTTTCTGGAACAATAGCTCATAAGTGAACCCTCAGTTGTGTAAGTTTGGAAAATCTGTCCAACTTTAGGGGTCACAGTGTATATTTGTGTATTAAAGCCTCTGAGAAGTTTTTAAAAACCTGGTTAGCTTGGTTTAACCCAGTGTTTGCCAGATTTATTTGACTATGGACATTTTTTTTCTTGTTAGAATACAAATTACATGCAATGTACCTTGTGTTCTGTAATACAAACTAGGAAATGCTGCCCTGTACACTCAAGTCCACCTACCTTGGCATGTCATGCAGAACGAGGGGCTCCAGATTTAGCTAACAAAAATACAGGATGCCTAGTTGAATCTGAATTTCAGATAAGCCTAAACAATCATTTGTTGTTTATCTGAAATTCGGATTAACTGGGTGTCCTGTATTCTATCTGGCAATCTTATATGGAAGCCTTTGTGACCTACAATATAGTGCACAGACTGAACCCAAATGAATTTGATAAGATGTTTTTCCCCAGTCAACATACTAGGAAAGGATAAAGTCAAGGTAGATTCTTGGCTTTTGGTTGGATTCCTTCAATTTGCCTCCAACCCTTGTTCACTTAAAGTAGTGTCTCTCCATCCTGGCTGCACATTAGAATCACTTGAAGAACTTTGAAAAATACCTACCCCCCATCCCAAACCAAGTGACTTAGAACTGGGGGCCTGCTGAGAGGGGAGTTTGAAAGGCAGGGCAGGGAAGGGAGTGAGGCAGGGGAGGCATCTAGGGAACGAGATTTACGGAGGCCCTCCCTGTCAGGGCCGACCCAGGACTTGCACTACCCTGACAGTGAGGGCCTCCTTAAATCTTACATCCAGTGCACCTGCTGGCCTTACCCTAGTCAGGCCCTGTGAAAAGAAGTAGGTGCAAGGATTGTGGAGAAGAGTTTGCAGGGGGTTTCTAAGCAGCCCTGAGTCCCATCTCCACATTTGATTGCTTTACTAGGAAATGTCAGCCTTTTCCAGCCAATGGGCATGAGCTCTGGCCCATTAGCATGAGTCAGGAGAGACTTCACTGGGCCAGGTTTTCCTGAAATGCAAACTTGCAGCTGGCTCTGGTTTTCTCTAGAAGGCCACTCCCTAAAACTTACAGAATGCTTGGGTTCCTCATTCTTTTTCAGTTTAGGCTGGTGACGTTTGAGTATCCGCTAGCCCCTGGAAACCCACACCTTCTGTTTCATATTCAAGTATGATTTCAACTTTCTGAAAATGTAATGAAAGGATAATCTTCACTTTTCTCTCCAAGGTTTTACAGATTCTCATCCTCACTCTCCATCCTCCGCCTCCTCACTTTCTGCTTTTTGTCAGTGATTTCACATCCCATCATTGACAGTCTGGTCAGAAAGGCACATCGTTCATCCTCGCTGGAGACAGCACTGAGACCGCTTGCCTGGGAACCACCAAGGCCAGCCTCTGGAGACCAGCTCCTGGACCCGTCTCTCCCTTCACTGGCCTCTAAGTTCCACGATGTCACAAGTGCTCTGCCTCCGCCCCATGGTTACTGGCTGGTGGCCAGATCCTTAACTGCTGATTCCCAGAGGCTCTGCAAGTTTTAAAACACTAGGGAAAGAAACTTGGTAATTTTCCAGTGCTGAAAAAAGATGGTAATGGTTGATGGGAGCTCCCGGCACAGCCCAAATTAACTTCTCTCTATTGTGATAATTGAATGATTTTCAAGGATGTTCTTTCTATAATTAGATTCAAAACCTACCTCCTCAGAGGAAAATTTGGAAGAGAAAAATACAAGGGAAAGGGTCAGGTGAGGCAAAGTTTGCAGCAATTTTCCGGTAATATCAAGATCATGGAATTATACAGGGGTATCTCGTTTGGCTTAATAGCCAGCCATGTCCCTGTAAAGTTTCACATAAATGGAATTTTTAAAAAGTGAAATCACTGTGAGTGCATAGGAAAGATTACCAAATAAAGGAAGCCTGAAGGGCCATACTTATAAAGTGAATGATCTTTACATAACGTACATCATCTCTCCCACGCACATGCATTGATCTTTTTTATAAGTTTGCAATTTTTCACAGGCTGGATTTTCATGAGGTAGGGCTGTCTGTTATGGTGATGACTGGCCTGAGGTCCCAGCTGTTCTCAGGCTCTGAAACTGAACTTTTCATGCTGTTCTCTGACGAGTTATGGGTAGTTCCCAGGGTGCAGTGGCAACTTTGAGAAAATCATTCCTGTAGGTAAGCTGACCCAGAATCCTCCTGTTCTACCTCCAGACTGATGTGGGCTCTGGGGTCCAGAAAAATTGTCAAAGACTGGACATTGGAAGAGTTGATGGTAATCATGCTGAGGCTAAATATTGTTAAACACAACAAGAAAAGCATTGTGGTATAATGGATAGACACATGAGCTCTGTGGCCGGACTGCTCTGATTCTGCCTCTGTCTGCCTCAACACCTCAAGGTGTTGCAGCAAAGTGTGTTTCAGCTCAGTGTTACAGCTCGGTTATGACAGCAACCTGGATCCTGACAAGAGACCAAGAAGCACTCAGAGGATTGGAGAACGCAGGTTTATTACACCGGCAGGCCCAGAGGAGTTAACACTCCAATCTCTGGATCCCGTCCGCAGGTTTACACAGGCTTTTATAGGCTGCCAGTCTAGACTTTGCAACATCATATGCAAATAAGGTATAACAAAGTGGACCAATCAGGAATGAGCTTTTTAAAAATGGCCCAATCAGGAGTGATAGAAATGGACCAATCAGGAGTGAACTTTATCCAAAAGAGGTGTTACAAATGGACCGATCAAGAGTGAGCTCAGGGAACCAATAGAATTTTAGAGGTAAGTTCCACTTTCCTAGAAGCAAGCTATTTTACAGAAACAAAAAGCAAGATAATGCCACAGGGCCAGGGAACTGGATGGCGCTGGCAGGAAAGTAGTGGCCCTCCCTGGGGGTCCTGCCAGTCTTTTCATGGGGCTTCCTACCTCATTCCCATCTTTTGATGCTCTCTTTAACATCTGAAGTGAGCATCAACCTTAACAGTGGTGCCCCTTACTCACCATTGGGGTCTTCCTGGTCTAAAGGCCTGTACTGAGTAACCAGTAACTGTAGCCTTAGTGACTCTATTCATGAGCTGATGAAATGGGTAATGAAATTAAGGATGCAGGGACCAAACAGCAGTGCTAGAAGGATCATAACCAGGGGGCCTGCTAGGGGGAGGAGCCAGGAGGCCCAACTCCAGAGGTTCTTCCATTGTGCCCAGGAATTTGCTAATTCCTGTCTCCTGCATTCAGCTCCATCTCATAGTTGTTGGACCATATTTCTGACTACCCCTGATTGACTTACATAGAAACAACGTTTCTCATTTAGGAAGAGACAGAGTCCCCCTTTTTTGGCAGTGAGCTGGTTTAAACCCCTCCTGTTCTGTAGGACTACTGCCGCTGGGGAGTCTAACTGGTTTTGTAGAGCCATTAAGGACTCAGCCAGTTGTCTTAGGTCTTCAGTGACCTCTGCGGATAACTGCTGGTAATAGTAGGATGATGAGGCAATTCCTCCTAAACCTGTGCCCACTCCAGTTGCTATTCCCAGCCCAATGAGTAGTGGTATTAGTTGGATGGCCCTTTTTGATCAGGTATGGGTGGTCAGGGATATGGGAAGGCTCTGGTTATTAGGTACGATGTCCACCTGAGGGGTAAGGAAGGCCAACGTTCAAGTACCTGTCCAACTGGCCGGCAGGCACTGGTAGGCGTGTGTCCTGCATACAAAAAAAGATTCCTGGGCTCAGTATGCACCAGGGTCTGACAGGCATACAACCATAAACAGTCGTGCAATTATGGCTTTGGGCACACAGGGCAGTGGCCAAATTTCCTACAGAATGCTTTGTCCCCGGGTTATAGATGCAGTCAGGAGCTGTATGGGCCAACTGTACATTAACTGACTTGGGGCTTACATCTGCGGAGTCTGGGGACCACCTAGGGGGCTATTAAACTTGGTTAGATCTGAGAGACCTATCAGGATGGCTACATGCTGGAGGGGGCCAGGAAAACATAACTTGGTTAGATCTGAGAGACCTATCAGGCTGGCTACATGCTGGAGGGGGCCAGGACACAGGCAGAGCCAGCAATCGCTTGCTAGTTGTGGGTTAGTAGCATTAAGAAAGTGATGGGCTTTGCTTAATAAGGGACTTAATTGGGTGTCCCGGTTATAAGGCATGGGCCTAGGTCTATTTTTCCTTTCCCAGTCCTTACCAGGTCTATAAAAGGGCCCTGAGTGTGTAGGCTGGGGCTTTTGCCTGTGGAGAAGGTTCTGCCAAATGCAAATTGATGAACAAGTCCCATTGGAACCCCTGTCATTGAAAAAGATATGTCAGCAACTACTTTCACAAGCAGCAGAAGGGTTTGGGGTTTCATTTTTTTCTAACAGGGAGGTATGGTTACTAGAGCAGACACTGAATGACCATTAGGCTTCCCACTATAGAGAGATAGGATACAGCTAGTATTAGTCTCTGGCCTATGTTCCAATCCTGGGGTGTGGTGGCCGTCAGTCCTAGAGCTAGTAATTCAGCAACAATACTTATTAATAAAATAAAGTAGGGGTGGCAGAAAGAGTTCATTTATGTCCTGATCGGTGGTTCCTCAGGCTTCCGCTGTGCGTTGACTAGGCAGCTTCCAGATGTGGCTAGAGCAAGGCTTGGTGCTCTCTGGCAGGTGAGGCAGGTGTCTCTGGTCCTGATTCCAAGTGGCTTCTTGAGGTCCTGGTCGACTCTCCAGACGTCCTTGTCTCGCAGTGGTGCTTCTCTTTACTCTGGTGTGATGAATCCACAGGGTGATACTTGCAACTTTGAGAGCTGTTGGGGTGGTTAATATAACTGGGTAGGGACCCCTCCAAGTGGGTTTGAGAGGCTCCTTTTCCCAATCCTTTATCCAGACTTGACTCCAGGCTTGTATGGGTGTAACACTGTGAGACTGGGATCCTTTCAGTTACCCACCTATGGACTTCCCACATAGTCTTTTCGAGGCCTTGCATTTGCCTATGAAGTTCTAAGCTTCCCATTTCCCAATATTTTCTCCTAGTCTAATCAGGGGAGGGGGGTTTCCCATATAGGATTTCAAAAGGGGAGAATCCCATCTTGGGGCACAGCGTACCCACTGGAGACCCAGGGGCAGAGTGTCAGTCCAAGGTAGCTGAGTTTCTCGACTGAGCTTTATCATATCCTGCTTTAGGGTCTGGCCCATGCGCTCTACCCTCTCTGAACTCTTGGGGCCTGTAGGCCGCATGTAGATTCCAGTGGATGTTTAGCGCTTTTGACACTTGTTGTACTATTTCCGTCACGCATGTGGGTCCATTGTCTGACCCTATGGTCAATGGCATCCCGAATCTGGGAATAGTGTCTCTGAGTAAGGCCTTTGTTACGTCTCTCGCCTTTTCAGTCCATGTCTGATATGCTTCTACCCATCTTGAAAAGGTGCAGCCAAAACCCAGCAAGTACTTGTATCCTCTGCCGGGTCCTATTTCTGAGAAACCCATTTCCATATATTCAGAAAGAGCCTGGCCACAGCACTGGATTCCTCTTGGTCCAGTTGACCCCTGTTTTGCATTGTTCTGGGCACATACAAGGCAGCGCTGCAAGACTGAGGCACAGAGGGATCAGAGAGTACCGTTCCAGCAGGGCCTCTAAGGCATTCTTTCCCAGGTGGGTGAGCTCATGTTGCTGAAGGACCAACTGATGGGCTAGTTGTTCAGGTATATATATATATATCCATTTGTCAGGCATCACCCACCATCCTTCCTTTCCTTTGGTTCCTCCTTCGGTTTTGGCCCATGAGATTTCCTCTCTGCTGTATGCCGGAGGTGTCGGAAGTTCAGGTGCTAGTCAAACCTTTGCGATGCCCCCAGGGTCTCTGGCATGGCCCTACTGACTTGCCGCTTCTCGCGTAGCCTGATCTGCTAGTTGGTTTCCTCTGCTTACGGGGCATTTTCTTTTTTGGTGTCCTTTACAGTGGATGACTCTGTGGGCTCCCAAACTGCCTCTCATAGAAGTCCATGGGGGACACGTCTGGCTTTTGGATCATAGTGGTCTTAGACATGTTGGTTGGTTTCTTTGCCCCGGGTCACAACCCATGTAGGAGGGCTCTCCCATATGCAGAGCCTCCCGTTCAGCTTGGGTGTTAGAGTTCCAGTCTGGTCTTGTGTCTGGGGCCGCATTCTGGGCCCATCTCTCTGCATCCACAGTTCCCTCTGGGGCCTGCTCTTGTAGCCATTTTCTAGTTTCTGTCATTATCTGCTTTCTTTCTTCAGTATTGAAGAGCATCAGGAGCAGCTGACAGATGTCGTCCCAAGTCGGCTGGTGGGTCTAGAAGATGGACTCTAGGAGGTCAATCGTGGCCTGGGGTTTTTCTGAATATGGTGGAGTGTGGTGTCTCCAGTTCAGGAGGGCTGTTGTACTGAAAGTCTGGTGGTTCAGGATGGAGGGGCCAGGCTGTACAGAGCCATCATCGTTAACGTTTTGGGGCCCTTGGGTATTCCAGAGAGGCATCCAGAGGGCTGGCTGGGCAGCCTGCAGGGCTGAATGGAGTCTCCTCCCCATGGGCTCCCGGCCTGGAGCCCAGGGCCGTGGCAGTGGGGACAGTGGTGGACCGTCCAGTACAGGCGGCTGTGGTGGAGCTGCAGAAGTAGGAGGAACACATGGCGGGGGCACCACTGGCTCTTCTCCAGGGTCCCTCCAAAGGACCGGCTCCACTGTACCTTCCTTTTTCACCTTCAGTGTTTGGACCGTGAGGATCTTACATTGTCCCTGACCGTTTGCACAGAACCGGACCCACGGGGGCAAGGTTTGGGCGATCGTCAGCCAAGAGTCAATATATGGGAATTGGTCGTGGTGCCCTGGGGTCCTGGTGATTACCCAGTATATGGCCCCGACAGCTGACAGGTCAAGTGTGCCTTCTGAGGGCCATCCCACTCCAAAGGTGGGCCACTAACTCACACAACGTGCGCAATTATCCTGGTGACATTTAATCCCATAGTCTCCTGAGAAACCCTTATTGAAATTTTAATCATGCAATCCAGAACTGTCAGCTTTAATTTTGAGGCCCCCATTATTATTATTATTATTTGACAGATTTTATGGCCTACAGGCGTGGGTCTGCTTCCTGTGCCACGGACGGTGGCCCCTGTATCTGTTTCCTCCACGCCTCAAAATAGTGGAGTTCCCAAAAAGCCCGCTGCCTCACTGGGCCTAATATCTCTGCTTGGCTGCAGGTGCTGCCAATGAGTCAGGAGGATTCCATGTCAGGCAGGTGTCACTGAGGCTCTCCCAGGACTGGACGAGCTCTAGGGGTCCCTGCACAAAGTCTTCTCTATAGCCTGAACTGACATAATATGGGGCCGGGATGGAGGGCCGGTGGCAGAATAAATGGACCCAGAAAAGGGGGACCTCAAAAAAGGGTTCCAGCCAGTCCTGGGTTGGCTCCCTCTGGCTCATATCTTAAGGTCTTCATTTTAGGCAGAGGGGTAGTATTGAGGCTGGTTCACTAATCGCAACAGGATATTCCAGGGGACTGGTGACAAGGTCGTGTCTGAAACTTTCTCAAAGTAGTCTCATCCTAGACCCCGAGGGCACAGGGGTTGGTTACTCATAGGCTGTTTTACACCCCTTTCCTTCCCTGTGTAGCCACCCTGTGCTGGTGTCACAAACGAGACAAAGGGAGGGGTTTTGCTGCATCCACCTGGCCGCTCCCCTTGCGAAGACAAAGGTGCCTCTTAGCTTTGGCGGGTCAGTATAAACCGCTGACTCTGATCAATACCCCAAGGGGCCGATACCACCCTGAGCCGTATGAGGTCACCACAGAACCGCAGGTTGGGACTCACTCGAACTCCGTAGCAGAATGCCGTGGAGCTACAAACTCGAACCTGATCGCGTGTTTTTCAGGCCACACACGCACTCACACCAACAGATTATTTCACATTTCCCTCCCTATCTCTGGGGCGTCCCTAACTTAATCTTCCCATCTGGAATACTGTCAGACAGTAAGCCTGACCGGATCGCCCCGTCCGGAATATCGTCAGACGAAGAAGCCTGAAGGAGAGTATCAGCCTCCTCTTCCTGTCCATTGGGACAGGACCTGAATAACCTAACCTAAATATGGACGCTTCCTGGGGCTCCTACCTTGTCCAGACGCGTTGCTTGGTGAATTGGTCCGTCCCTCCACTGAGTCCGGTCGGGGCACAACCGCCCAGAGGACTGAATTACTTCCGCAAAGGAGGACCCGGAATACCATCAGGTGGTGCACTTCCTTGTTCGCTTTCAGAGTTCCTCACCTCCAGGCGGTTGCTCCACCACTCCTGCGGCTCAAGGGGCCGACATGGTTAGAATCTGTCTGGAGCCTCCAGAAATGTTTCAGCAAAGTGTGTTAGACCTCAGTGTTTCAGCTCAGTTGTGACAGCAACCTGGATCCTGATGAGAGACCAAGCAGCACTCAGAGGGTTGGAGAACTCAGGTTTATTACGCCGGCAGGCCCAAAGGAGTTAACACTCCAAGCTCTGGACCCCGTCTGTAGGTTTACACAGGCTTTTATAGGCTGCCAGTCTAGGCTTCACAATGTCATATGCAAATAAGGTGTAACAAAGTGGACCAATCAGGAATGAGCTTTTTAGAAATGGACCAATCAGGAGCAAGCCTTATGCAAATGAGGTTACAAATGGGCCAATCAGGAGTGAGCTTTATGCAAAGAGGTATTGCAAATGGACCAATCAGGAGTGAGCTCAGGGAACCAATAGAATCTTAGGGGTAAGTTCCACTTTCCTAGAAGCAAGCTATTTTACAGAAACAAAAAGCAAGATAATGCCACAGGGCCAGGAAACCAGATGGCACTGGCAGGAAAGTAGTGGCCCTGCCTGGGGGTCCTGCCAGTCTTTTCATGGGGCTTCCCACTTCAAAGGTAGCCCCTGGCATACAGTAAATGCTCAAAAAATATTAGCTATTTTTAAATGGCCTGCATTCGCTCTACTCAGATAGGAGAGAAAATATCAAAAGAAGACCAAAGAGGCTAATATTTACTGAGTGCTGGTCCATGCCAGTACATGCTAAATACTTTCATTCAATCCTTATGTCTCACATACAGAGTGGTACTAATATTATCCCTACTTCCCAGGGGAAACAAATGTTCAGAGAGGTTAAGCAATTTTCCTAATGTCACACAGAAGATAAAGGACAAAGCAGATATTTGAGACAATGCTATTGTTCTTCCTGTTCTTTCTCAGGCCTGAGGAGACCAAAGCCTGAAAGTGACTTTTCAAAGATGATGGCTTAGGGCCTGAAGGGTATTTGGATTTGGAAGTAAAATTGATTCAGGAAGTTACATCAAGGGAGGAAGGAAGGGAAACTCTTTTATTTATTTTACAAAGATTTATGAGAATCTACAGTGTGCTGGCACTCTGGTAACAGAAGTAACTAAGGTCTCACCCCTGGCCTCAAAGCCCGGTGGGGTAGACAGTCACGTAAAATTACAGTAAACCCCAGGCAGTGTTAGGATTTACATGCAAGTATGTGCTGCTGGACCCCTAAGCAAAAAGTGACCAAATTTACCTGAGGAAGGCGACATTTGAGAGCTTTACAATTACTATCTTATTCAATCCCCTAATACTTGAGGTGAACAATATTATTACCCTGAGGCAGGGAGAGCTAGTTACTAGGACCTAAAGCCCCCTTCTTAGTTATTAAGAGAACACTGACTTGTCTTGGGGAGGCAGTATGGCAAGCTCAAAGTCTACATTTCCCAGACTCCTTTGCAGGCAGCTTTGGCCCATAAAATAGAAGCAGAGATCATTGAGTCAGACCTCCAAAAAGGCTTCTTAAGTAAGGTATAGGTTGCTGTTGTGGGCTTTTTCTTCCTCTTTTCCCCCTCTTCCGGATTCCTGCTTCCTGCTTCCTGCTGGAAGTGCAGATTTGATGGCGAAGGCTCCAACACTAACTTATAACTTGAGAAAGGAAGCCTCAGGCTAAAGATGGCAGGGCAGAAGGACAGAAGGAGCCTAGGTCCCTGATCCCTGATGACCATGACTTGTTGTATCAGCCTCAGACTGTCTCCCTCCAGACTTGTTTGTTTAAAGGAAGGCAAAACAAACTTTTATCTTATTTAAGCCTGGGTTATTTCTGGTTGTTGTTACTAGCATCTGACCCAGTCCCAAACTGGCATCTGGCCCTGGGGCTATGAGGTGGTGGTGCTGGGATCTAAACTCCAGCAGCCCAATAATCCAACCCACATTCTTACTCACTGTTGGGACAAGCCTGTGGTTCTGGGGCAACCCAAGCGCCTAGACTGTTTCCTTGAAATTTTAATCCCTTTTCATCAACTGTTTGGCCCTGGCATCAATCTCACGGCCAGCGGGGTACTCAGCAGCACTCAATAATGTATGTGGAATGGATTCAGTGAATCACTGCCCTCAACCATTTTCCCAAGGTAAAGATTTTCTGAGGAGTTGTAGAAGGATCCCTGCTTCTCAGACTTCCCCAGGCCAGTGTCAGTATGAAGCCCGTGAGAAATCTGGAGTGCTTTGAGATGTTAAAAGAAGGGAAAGAATAAATTAGAAATGACAGATAATAAAAACTTAAAGACATCTATAAACCTCATTTAATTAAGTAGACTTCTTTTAATCGTGAAGCAAAATTGTGTATTTTTTGTTGGAAACACTAAAAATATAATGGGATAAAAGCAAAAGTTACTATTTCAAGTCCTGTTCTTGGAATTTATTTTTTACTGCTTACAAAAAGAAAAAATAGGAGTTTGTAAAAAATTGAAAGTGAACATCCTCCCATAATTCCTTCTATCCATGAAAACACATGAAATATATATTTTATAAATGAGCTCATGGTGTATATACTATTTTGCAACCTTTACTTTTTTCACTTAACAGCATATTTTGGACACTTCCCCATATCTTGCACTTAGATTAACCTGGTTCTATTTAAGGCAAAACAGTATCTTTTATACCACTGCTCTCTTTAAAAAACAAAAAGTGTTTGAATATATCTTTGACTTTGTGCTGCAAAGTGTCATCAGGTGTTTATGAGAAGTGGTTGACGGGAAGGACAGCAGGGATGAATTCTTACCCTTGACTGTGGTAAGCTGGGCTCTGGAGTAGCCAGGCTGAAAAACACCCAGTTCTAGGAGGAAAAATATTCTAGGTCAATGTTTTGTGGGTAGAAAGTTATGAGAGTCAGAGTTAGGTGCAAATGACTTAGGCATGTCAAGATGGTTGATAAGCTTCTAGGATCCCTGGAAAAAGCTCCCTCTGACCTCTTCTGGCATCTGCTGGCCTGGGGCTGGGATGGGGGAGATCATCTGAGAAGCAGGTACCATCTACAACCCCACAGAGAATTGCTTCCTTGACTGGCCTTCTCCTGGAGCATTGGGGTGCTGGGCACTTACCATTTTGGACTCAGTTACTGGAGAGAAGATGGTCAAAAGGGAAGCCAGTAGGTATAGTTTCTGCCCTGGGGGAGTTTAAGCTCTAGATGGGGCAATGAATGCTAGGACACCTCCAACTAAAATCAAACACTCACTGTCCACATGATTATTCCAAACTCATAAATCAACTCACTCGGCGACTGCAACCTGAGCTTGCTTGGTAATTGTTGAGAGCAGCTGCTGAAAGCTTGGGTAGCCAGCTGGGCTCAGCCGAGAAGACTTTGGGGAAGAGGTGAGTTAATCATCAAGCAGGGGAAAGAGGCCCGGAGGTCAGAGCCCAGGCAGTCCAGGTGCGCACAGCAGCTGCAGAAGTGACGTCTGTGGCTGGGGGATGGGGCAGCAGGAGGTGAAAGATCAAGGAGGGGATGAATTCAGGCAGGAAGGGGAGTCTAAGGTGGACTGTGAGTCCATGGCAGGGAAAAGAGTGGGGGTACTAGGGGCTTTTGAACCTCTGTTAAGGAGATGGACTTGGATAGACTGGCAACAGGGAGGGAACCCCTGAGGGAAGGCAGGCGGGCCCCAGCCCCACCCGCCAGGCTCATTCGTGCCCCTATAAGGAAGCAGGAACCTCACCAGCCCCTCTCCCATGCCAGCTGGGTCACATGCACCGACAATGCATCCAGTATGCTGGTTTCATTGGCAAAGTGGTGCAGGATTTTCTCGCTGTCCAGCTGGCCCAAGTAGTATTTATCCCTCCGAGAGGGCCAAACAGCTGGGCCTGCCTTCCAGTCTGTAGTATGAGTGCACGCCAGGCAGAGACCACCAGGACCACTGGAGTCAAACAATGTTAGGTCCGCAGACTGACTGAAGTGAGGGAGGGCACATGCCAGGGGAGCCACGGGGCATCTCAGGAAGAGGGTGTAACATAGATCCTAACATAGGTATAACATAGGGTCAGGCTAGCTCACTGGGGAGAGGGCTCAAAGAAGGAGGACTTGGCTCTGGGTTGGGTGTTATCAGGAAGCAGGGGGAGTTCTGTGATTGGGTATCTTAATCATTCTTACCTAGAAGGCCAGGAGGACTGAGACAAAGCTAAGGCTATAATTAGTAAAGAAACAGCCGTCACTCCTATTAGCCAGGGAAGGGATATCTTTGGTCATTTTTGTGGTTTGGACAATGTTCTTATTTTTGTCTGGGTCCAGGCATGGTTATGGAGTAATCCTGTTTTTGTTTTGCTCCCTCATGGTCACAGAGCAGCCTTGTCTGGTGTCGGCGTCCTACGGAAACATTTATGTTTAACAGGAGAACACCCTGGCCCAGCGGGGAGCGCCAGGCCAGGCCCTGCTCTTGGGAGCTGCTGTGCTCTTTCTTGGTAGGAACCGGAGCCTGTGTCGAAGGGCAGCCAGGCACCCTGGAGAGAAAAGAATCTCGGGGCTCCCAATGTTCAGGGCTAAGCAGAAACTCCTCCTGGAAGGCCGGAGGAGAGGCTTGGGAAGCCAGGGGCTCCTGTTTCAAAGATGCTTCTAGCCCATTCATTCAGTCAACGATTATTTAATGAACAGCTAATATACTCAGGCACTTGGGACCGAGCTGTGAGCCAGAGTCATCCTGGAGTGGGTGCCTTAGTGAGGGGCCCAGACAATATGCTTGAACAATGAAGATAATCTCGGGTCATGATGGCTGTTATAAATGAGTGATGGAGTAGAGGATGACTGGGGGTGGGAGACTGCTTGGGAGATCTGGTCAGTTACTTCCTCTCTGAGGAGGTGATGAGACAGTACCATGTGAAATTCTGGGGTGAGAGTTTTTCAAGCAGAGGAAACAGGAAGTGCCACGGCTTCTAGAACAGAAAGAAGGTGAGTGTCTCCGCAGTGTGGTGAGTGAGGGTGAGACGGACAAGGAGAGATCAGAGAGGTGGGCTGAGTCAGGGAGTCTGGGTTTTATTTGCCCCATCCTGGAGGCCACTGGAAGACTTTAGAGGGAAGAACCGTGTCTCTGGGACAGCAGAGACGTGAAGCTCGTTGACCTCTCTCCGCATCCTAACGCCCATCTCTTTCCTGCTGCAGCCCACCCCACCCTGACCCTCCGGCCGGGGCTTCTGGATGCACCAGAAATAGCCTTATCTCCTCCTTACCTGCTGAAGTCAATCGTTGTTTGGAAGGGTGTGTTCCTTTCCTATCCTGCTCTAGCAGATTACCACAACTGAGTAGCTTAAAACAACACAAATTTATCATTGTTCTGGAGGTCAGAGGTCCTAAAATCAAGGTGTTCCAGGGCTGTGTTCTTTTTTGAAGCAGTATCTGTTTCTTCTGGAAGTATCTGTTTATTTCTGAGAACACCTGCATTCCTTGGCTTGTGGCCCTTTCCTCTGTCTTCAAAGTTGACAGTACAGCACCCTCTGATCTCTCTCTGTGACCCCTGCTCCCACCGTCACATCTCGTTCCCTGATCCCGACTCTCCTGCCTCCTCTTGTGATTATCCTCTCAAGACCCTTGTGATTATGCTGGGCCCACACAGATCATCCAGGATAATCTCCCTCTCTGAGGGTTCTTCAATTAACCACCTCTGAAATTGAAAAAAAAATCACATTTTACTATGTAAGGTAACATACTTACAGGTTTGGAGGATGAAGACTTGGACATCTTTGGGGAGCCACTCTCTCTATCACAGGTAGACACATGCCCAGCAGGGAACGAAATGTGGCTCAAGCCATTCTATGAGTTGGATGTGTCATTTAACCACTGGGCGGGCTGCTTACTTGCTATAAAAATTGGATGAATCCTGGCCCCATCTACCTCAGGAAGTTGT
Source organism: Camelus dromedarius (assembly GCF_036321535.1). NCBI lineage: Eukaryota > Metazoa > Chordata > Mammalia > Artiodactyla > Camelidae > Camelus > Camelus dromedarius. Next base: position 59,890,850 of record NC_087440.1, read on the forward strand.
TGTAGGTATCACGTGAATTAATGTAACATATTTGGAAAAAGGAGAACTGCCATAAAAATAATAAAGAATAATTATGAAGTATTACCAAGCCTACAAAACATGCGTACAAAAGTGATGTTATATATTAATATAAAACATTAGAATTGAAAGAGCTGAGTTTGAGTTCTGCTCTCTAAAATACTTGCTATTACCTTGGACAAGTTATTTAACATCTTTGAGTTTCATTGTGCGTAAAATTTGGAAAACGCTATCTTCCGATTAACATTATTGTGGAGTTTAAATTAGGTAACATTGGCAGGGGAGCCTGGTGAAACGCTACACAGAAGCTCTTTGTTACATATTTCACAGGCAGCCACCCCAATACTATTCTTAGATGTACCATGAATCCAGGCAACAGGGACGTACCTCTCAGACCAACGCCAACAGTAGTGCTTGATTAGCAATGCGCATGAAATACATGCTCCTGAGTGTGGGCTGCAGACCCACAAATATTTACCCAGCATACTTATTCTGAGCCCTGCCCTGAACTATGCATTAGACACTCCCTTGGGGCTTGGGACAGAGCAGGAGGTAAAGACAGAAGACCTCCCCACCCTGATGGAGCTTGCAAGTTGAGGAGATAACATTAATCAAACATTCCACAAGTGAGTGTATGAGTACAACCCGAGCTCCTCAAAGGCAGGGTTCATGGTGCTAGGGGTGCTTGCCACCAGTGTCCTCACCTGGCCTCTGAAAAGTCTCCACTGAGATGACACCTGACCGGCTAAGCAAGTGTGTTTAGAGGAAAATGGAAGGAAGAGTTTTCCAGGCTGAGGAAACGGCACACACCAAGGCAAAGAGGAAGGACGGGATGCTTGAAGACTAGGAGAAGGCCAGGGTGGTACAGCGGGCAGGATGAAGACCGGAGAGCTGGACAGGGTGGTTCCAGCCACCAGGGCCACTCTGTGGCAGGCACAGTGACTGCCAATGTCGGGACATAGTGTTTTACACAGTCCCGGGCTTGGTTTTGATTTTAATGTTCCTAGGAGAATCCTCTCACTTCATTTCCATAAACCGAAAAATCCTTTAAATGTGTGATAATTAGTTACAAGACATAATTCTCACTTGGATCAGAGAGGTACACCAAGTCACCATGTGTAGGTACATAAAGGGGGCCCAGGTTGGCCTTAGGCGTCCATCCCTGCCCTGCAGACCTGCTCCAAGACAGGTTGCAAAGACCAGACCACATCCGAGGGACGACCACTATTAACAGCTCTTGCCTCAAGCGCATACTTTCCCAAGCATCTCCCGCAACGATCACATTCGACTCCCACAAAATAGCCATGAAATAGAGCATTTTGACAGTGCAGAAGATGTCCAATGACTTGTCGCAGGCTCCGCAGACACTGAGGGGACACTTGCACCCACATTGACTGTTTCTAGATTAACATGGTTTTCCCCACAGACCACCACTGAGTCACCTACAAACTCTCTCTGACCTCCTTAAGGTCATTGAACTCTAGAATTTTCCAAGTTGAAGGGAAACTGGAACGTCAACCAACTCATTCTCTTCTCTCATTTGGAAATTGCAGGAAGCTTGAAAATTTTGAGAAGCCATAATTTTTCAAAAAAAAAAAAAAAAAAACACTGAAAGTGGTATTTTCCACTAAAGGAAGAGAGAAGTCATTTTCTGGTTGTGTCCAGTGACTCACCATTGGCTCTCTCGTACACGCCATGTAATGGGAAGACTGTGTTCCCGTCACTAAGTAGCTGTGACCTTAGAAGGCCGATCACTTTCCTCAGGTACCCTCTGTTTTCTCACTAAAAAACAACAAGGTAAAGTGACTACACCTAGTGAGAACCAATCATCTTACACCATAGCCCAGCACATATACACACACACACACAATTTCCAAGAATCTGCACTCTGTCCTTACTAGGGCAATGTATATTTTTCTACATTTCAAAAATCTCTTTGCAATCCTCTAAACTGATTTTGCTACCACTCGAATTTGAAGCCCACTCGGATTGACAAACACTGAGTGGGTTACCCTCTGAGGCCCCTTCCAGCCCTGGCTCCCTGACATTTCTGGGGGCTGCCCAGAACCTCTGGGAAGTTTCTTTCTAGTAAAGCAAGTGGGTAGCTCTCTCCGGACCTGGCAGCTCCAGAGGTGACTTGGAGGTTGACACTTTATCAATCCTCCAGCTTCATAAACTAGCGTCAGCCTTGTGGAGCTTGTCCCTGCATGGATGAACAAATCTTGGAATGTGGCCTTCTGATCACAGCCAGCCGAGCTTCAGTGGAGAAAGAGCTATATCCAGAGTCACTGCAGAGGGAGCTCCCCACCCCGGACACCAGCACACCACACACACCCCGTACACACACCACACACCTTACCTGGGCACACACACCACACGTAGTTGTCCACACTCCCTCACCACACACAGCACACACATGCACGCATTTACACACTTGTGTACCCACATACACTACATACATCTCACACAACATGCACACACACCCCCCACATACACCTTACACACATATACCACAAACATGTACACACACACAACACACATATGTGCACACAACATACCAAAAAACTCTTGAGAGCCCCCAGCGTGCCTCAGTTAGAAAGCAAGAAATACTATCATTTACTATAATATGAAGGTGAGTGAGTCAGAAGGAAATAATTTGCTGTATAATGGCTCCTCATTATTCACCTACTAGCATAAAGTTCTAGTATTTCCAACAGTTGAAAGATTTTTTTTCATAAAAATATGCTGGCAATTCAACAATGACAACACTCAAGTACTTTGTTTTTAAACATTGTAATTTTTTTATGTTATTTTTTAATTGAAGTATAGTTGATGTCCAATATTGTCTAAGTTACAGGTGTACAATATATTCACAAGTTTTAAAGGTAATGCTCCATTTATGGTTATTATAAAATATTAGCTATATTTCCCATGCTGTACAATATATCCTTGTAGCTTATTTTATACATAATAGTGTGTACCTCTTAATCCTCTAAAGCAAATAACATTACTATGGTATTTCAATTATAATTTTTTTAAATTTTCATTTTATGAGTGCTTATTTTTCATGTTATATTGTTAATTGTCCAGCTGGTTTGTAATGGCTTAATACTGTATGTGTAACGTTTATATCTTTAATAACTTACATCTTTGCCTATGTTTTGCAAGAGGCTTAGAAATGTATGCATTTGAAAAGTACTGCACGTATTGTTTCACTGATGTTTTAGATCTTATGAGTTCTGAATATTTAAAAATATCATAACAGTATCGATCAGTATTTCACCATTTAGCTGAAGTCAATCGCAAAATCCCAGCATTACCACTTTGCCTTGGAATTGCCATCACCCGCAGGGAGTGAAAAGTACTCATTCTTGGGCCCCGTGATGATTCTGAAACTGCTTTCAGCGCCTTGCCCAGCGCTTGGCATCTGGAAAGCTCTCAGGAAACGTCTGGTGAGAGAGCGGCTGAAAAGGAAGGAGGAGGGGAGGCAGGGGGAGGAGGAAAAGAGAAAAAGAAGAAAGAAGAGAGAGAAAGGTAAAGGAAGAAGCGGGGGAATGAGACTGGGAGGGGGGCAGATAAAGAGAGTGAGTGAGACAGACAGACAGAACAGCTGTACATTGCTTCTGCCTTAGCCATCTTTCCTATGGAAAATGGAAATTAAAGACCATTTCCATGACGGATCTGGTTCAAAATATTATTGCTGGAATCCACCTGGTGAAGTGGCAGTTTTGTGGGACGTCCACTGGAAAATTCAGCTTTGCGTCTGCTAGAGGAAGCCAGTCTTGCTGAGACATTTGACAGACACACAGCTGTTTAGTCTTGGACATGCACTTTGTCATGGTAACATAAGCCATGTCACGGAAATATATACATCACTCTTCTACAGTTGTTTTCTTTTCATCTCTAAGGATCAGACATGAGTTTTGGAAGGACGGATAGGGTTTTATTGTTTCTCCTAATGCTAAAACTAAGAAATGCTCATTATTTTTGAACAATCAGAAGATACAGATAAGCATAAACAAGAAAATGAAGAAGTACATTTTAGTCAAAATGTCCAGAGATGATCATTTATTAACATTTGGTGTTCCAGATTTTATTTTTAAGACAAACGTACAAAAACTACATGTATATGTGATCATACGATATATTCCGTTATACATCTTTTACTTCACTTAATATTTTGAGGAGATCTGTGTCCTTTTTTTTTACACTATTACACAGTTTTCTTTTCCCCTCTGGACAAATATTTAGGTTTGCCTATCTTTTGTTATTCTAAATGACACATTAAAGAACATTCTTGTATGGGCATTTTTTATGCATTTATCCAGTTATTTCCTTAGGACAAATTCTTAGATGTGAACATTTAAATGTCAATATGCACATTTTAAAATGCTATGTCAATTTGCCAAATTGCCCTCCAGAAACTTTGAACCAATTTACATTCCCTTTAAAGTGTATGAAAGTACCTTTCACACCCTCTTCAACACTAGGTTTTATCCTTCTTTTCAAACTTTTCCAGTTTTATGGTTTAAAAGGTATTTTCATTATTTTAATTGGCGTTTCACTTATTACTAGTGAGGTAAAATAATTTTGACACTTTTTGGACATTCGCATTTCTCCTCTTTTGCCTGATCATGTTTCAACTATATTTTCTAATGTGTTTTTTTATCTTTCCATTAATTTCTAAGAGTTCTTCACAATTCAAAAATATTAACCTTCTGCTGTCACACCTGCCGGGAATTCCCTTTTCAGTTTTTCATAACTTCAAATCTGTAGCTTAGACATATAGAAGTTTTGTTTTATTTTAAGCAGCCAATATATCAATAGTTTTCTTGTTGTTTCTTACTTTTGATTCATGGTTAGAAGAGTATTCCTCATTCCAAAATTATGTATATATACATATTTTTACCTGTTTTTTCTATCCTATTTTTTTTTATGTTTATATTTTTGAGTCATCTGGAATGTATTTGATTTGTTGCGTGAGGTAGAGATCTATTTTTTCTTAACTTGTTAATGAGTTGTCTCATTAACATTTGGACTAAATAGTCCATATTCTTTGTATTGATTTGAAATGCCTTGTTTATCGTATTCTGAATTCTTACAGAGACCTGAGCTCTTGTGTTACTTGCCTTTCTGTAGTTTTCTGAACCTAATTCTATGTATGTTAGCCTTTCGGAACTACTCATTATTTTAACTATCTGGATTGAAAGTTCTGATTCCATGTACTCCAGAAGATTTTATAATAATGGATGTGACTTTTACTAGAAAGAACAAGGTCTATTTACTTATGCTGGGGATGTGGGAGAGGAGAAAATTTTTCTCCTGAGTCATAGAGTTTCGATATGGAAAGACACAAAGACGAGTCTGTTCCAAACCCCTAATTTACAGGTGAAGTGCTAGAAATATTAACTGACCTGTTACGTCTGTGATTAACAGAGCTAGCAGTGCCAAGCTGAGACTAGAACCAAGATCAGAACCAAAGCTAATCTATGGAGAAGTGAGACTAGAACAAAGACAAATTCCCCTAAAACCATGCTGAGGAAGATGGTTAAAGGACAGCAAAAGCAGAATTAATAAAAAGATGACACTCTCTGTTCTCAGTCTACAGGAACTTTGAGGGAAATGAGAGGTTTCTGGAGCACCACCCTGACAGGGGAATTAAATGGACAGGAGCGCCTGCAGTTACCTGACTGAGTCCTTAGAAAACTCAGCATAAAAAGGGGACAACGGAGACACACCATGGAGCGAGCACACTAGCACACGTGCACAGTCGGTAGGAGCAGCTCGCCCAGCTCTGAGCTTTCAAAGAGAAGTTTCAGATACTTCTCAAGGGTGCCACTCTCACCCTGGTTGACTCCATAAAGGTCACTGAGGTCAGACGCCAGCCAGAGCCAGCAGCCGAGAGCGGGAAATGTGTGTGGCTCTGTGAGCACAGCAAAGGAGAAAAGCTTTTTGTAGCCAAGGCATGGGGTGAAACTGAAAATGTGAGGTGGACTGTGTGTATGTTTGTGTTTTCTTTTCTCCCAAACTGTGTTCTTTCTTACTTTTTGTTTTTATTATTGACGTATAATTGGGTTAAAATATTATATTAGTTTCAGATGTACAACATAGTGATTCCGTATTTTTATAGATTATACTCCATGCAGGGTTATCATAAAATGTGGGCTGTATTCCCTGTGCTGTACATTACATCCTTGTAATTTATTCATTTTATGCTGAGTAGTTTAATCCCTGTCCCCTCCTCTGCCCTTCCCCCACCACTCTCCCCTCTGTAACCACTTAGTTTGTTAAACTGTGTTCTTTAAAAACCATCCGGTGTCTTTCACACCTCCCATCTGGTGGAAATCCATTCCTCTAGCAAACCACCTTCTATCTGATGTCAATGAAGTTTTAAAAATACATTTAGCTAAAAAAAAAAAAAAGTTTAGTGTCCTAAAGATATTATGTACTTTAATTTATTTTTAACAGGAAATAGAGCCATGTGATTTAAAATAAAAAAAGCACACAGGATATATAGTGAGAAATCCCCCTCCCACCTGTGATCCTCAGCCACCCAGTTCCCTGTCTAAGGAAAACCAAGTTGTAGTTTCTTATATGCCTTGCTAGAGTTATTTTTTAACATATTCAAAAACATAAGTACAAATATACAGTCTTCTGTGAAAAATTTTACACAAAGGGTAACATCCTACATACACTGTTATGCACTTTGACATTTTTACTTAACAACACATCTTGCAGATGTTCTGTATCTGTATACAGAGAGCTACTTCATTCCTTGTCATAGCTGCATTTTATTATACTCTACTGCATGGATAAAGCATACTCTGTTTAACCAATTCCCCTGTAGATAGACATTTATTATCCACATTCGCCATCACACACAGTGCTGCAGTTAATATATTATTTTGCACATCAGCAAATTTATATCAAGAATAAAGTCCTATACTAATGAACTCATCTACAAAGGAAACAGACTCGCAGACATAGTAAACAATTTTATGGTTACCGGGCAAAGGGAGTGGAAAGAGATAAATTTGGGAGTTTGTGATTTGCAAATGTTAACTACTATATATAAAAATAGATAGAAAACAGATTTCTTCTGTATAGCACAGGGAACTATATTCAATATCTTGTAATAACCTTTAATGAAAAAGAACATGAAAATGAATATGTGTGTGTATATGCATGAGTGGGACATCGTGCTGTACACCAGAAACTGACACATTGTAACTGACTATACTTCAATTAAAAAAAAAAAAAGAATAAAGTCCTAGAAGGGGAAATACAAGATACAAGGAGAAGAGCATTTGTAATTTTGACAAAAGTTGCTAAATTTCCTCTTCAGAGACTGTACCTATTTAAAGCCCTCTAAGTAATGTTGAAAGTGCCTGTTTTCTCATATCTTTGCTAATATAGTGTGTTACCAACTTTAACCTTTGTTACTGTGATAAGTGAACACTGGCGTCTCAGTGTAATTTTATTTGTATTATTCTTATTATGAGTGAGATTAGAATCTTTTCATATTTCGAAGGGCAGTTTGTATTTCTGTCCTATAAACTGTTTATACCCTTAGTCTTGTTTGTCTAGTATGTTACTGATCTTTTTCTCATTGATTTGTGAGAGCTTTTTATACAACAGATCAACTAACGATTTATCTGATTTTAGTTGAACATATTTTCCCCACAATGTTGTTTGTCTTTTAACTTGATTATTGGCATTTTAGAAATCTTTTTTATTTTATGGCTTCTGTGTTTTCTGTCAGACTTTCCTAGTCTAAGATTGGGGAAAAAATCTTATGGCTTCTTTTTACACATTTATGGTTTATTTTTCACTTTAAAATATTTGATTTATCTGAACTGTGTCCTGGTCTGGAGTTTTAGGTGTGGATACATTTTTATCCCAGATGTCTAATCAGTTATTCTAACACTATTTATTAAATAGTTTTATTCCAACACTATTTATTAAATAATTTTTCTTCTCTGAACTAATTTGAAATACTGTCTTTATAATATCTGTATTTTCAAGGTATTCACATGTTATAATTTATAATAAAATTTTTCCTTTGTAACAACTGTCCTCAAAATCTTTGTAAATCTTATAATGATTTCATATCAGTCTCTCACAATCACTGAAAAATTACATTTTTATAGTTTTCTTCCCTTTTCTGTTTTAAAGTGTTATACTTTGTCATAATAAAAGTCCTCAGTAAACTAGGATGAGAGGTGAACTTTCTCAACTTGCTAAAGAATATCTACAAAAACCTACAACTAACACCATACTTAATGATGAATAACTAAAAACTTCCCTACCAAGATCAGGAAAAAGGTAAGGATGTCTCCTCTTACCACTCCTTTTCAGCACCATACTGGAAGTCCCTAGCTAATGCAATAAGACAAGGAAAGAAAACAAAAGGTATACAGACTGGGCAGGATGACATAAAAAAATTGTCTTTGTTCACAGATGACATGATCATCTATGCAGAAAATCTGAAAGAAAACAACAATAAAAAAATCTCCTGGAACTAGTAAGTGATTATAGCAAGACTGCAGGGTACAAGGTTAGTATACAAAAGCCAATTTCTTTCCTATATGCCAGCAATGAAGAAGTGAAATTTGAAATTAAAAACACCATACCATTTACATTGACACCCCCCAAAATTAAATACTTAGATATAAATCTAACAAAATATGTACAAGATCTTTATGAGGAAAGCTACAAACTCTGATGAATAAAATCAAAGATCTAAACAAATGGAGAGATACTCCATGCTCACAGACAGGAAGACTCAATATTGCCAAGATGTCAGATCTTCTCATTTGATCTATAAATTCAATACAATTCCAATAAAATCCCAGCAAGTTATTTTGTAGATATTGACAAACTGGAAAAGTTTATATGGAAAGGCAAAAGACTCAGGATAGCCAACATAGTATTAAAGGAGAAGAACAAAACTGGAGGACTGACACTACCTGACTTCAAGATTTACTATAAAGCTGCTGTTGTCAAAACATTGTGGTATTGATGAAAGAACAGACAACCCAGAAATAGACCCGCATCAGTCTAGTCAACTGATCTTTGACAAAGGCAATACAATGCAGCAAAAATACTCTTTTTAACAAATGGTGCTGGAACAACTGGACATCCACATGCAAAAAAACCCCCAAAAAACAAAAAAACCCCCAACACATTCTAAACATAGGTCTTATACCCTTCACAAAAATTAACTTAAAATGTATCATACAGCTAAAAGTAAAATGCAAAACAAGGAGATAACATAGAGGAAAACTTAGATGACCTTGAGTATGACAATAACTTTTCAGGTATAACACCGAAGGCATAATTCATGAAAGAAATAATTGAAAATCTAGACTTTGCTAAAATTAAAAACTTATGCAAAAGGTGATGTCAAGAAAATGAGACAACAAGCCACAGACAGGAAAAAATATTTTGCAAAAGACATATCTGATAAAGGACTGTTATCCAAAATATACAAAAAAAAAAAAAGTAAGGAATCAATCTGATTTTTTAGATAAGCCAAAGACCTAAAAAGATTCCTCACCAAAGAAGATACATAGACAGCAAAAAAGTATATGAAAAGGTACTCCACGTCGTACATCATCAGGGAAATGCAAATTAAAACAATAATGAGATATCACTTCATACCTACTAGAATGGCCAAAATTCTAGAGGAGCGCAGAAGACGGTCCTAAGCAGCATATGATACTATAATTGCAGATATATGTCATTATACATTTGTCCAAACCCTAGAATGTACACCAAGGATGAACTCTAATGTAAACATTGAATGACTATGATGTGTCAGTGTAGGTTCAGCATTTAACAATGTACCACTTTGGTGGGGGATGTTGATCATGGAAGAGGCTGTGCTCGTAGGGGTGCAGAAATTGTGTGGCAAATCTCTGTACCTTCTTCTCAGTTTTGCTGTGAATCTAAAACTGCTCTTTAAGAAATTATCTTTATACCAAAAAAAAGTTATACTCTACAGGCCAATTTCTCCTCTAATCCTCTCTCACATTCTTAGCATTAACATTTCTGCTTTCCCAGACAGATGTTACCCCTCCTTTTAGGATTATCTGTGTCTCTTCTTCCCTTTTGAGAAGAGATTGCAAATTGCTCCCCTTCCTCCCCACCCCCACCATAAATCCCTACTGTCATCCATGTGGGCATAGGTGAGTGGCTGTAAGGTAAGACTGGGGTTTCAGAGACAAGGCAGGGCCCTTAGCATAGAATCAGGGGTTTTATACACAGAGGTGATTGCTGAAGCCCAGAGAATGTTGACTTACAAGGAAGAATATGTAGAGGAAGAATGGTGGTGGGAGCTGAACATTGTATTACACCAAGAAAGAAAAGTGTAAGGGAGGGGCCAGGGGAGAAACTACCAGAGAAGTAATAAGAATAAAAGATGAAGAATAGGGAGTCTCTGAGGAGAAGCCAAATAATACCAAAAGATCGACAAGGTTAAGGATAAGAGAAAAAAAACAAACAAACAAACAAACAAACAAAAACAACCAACCAATGGATTTGGTGACAGAAAGATCACTGCTGCTTTTAAGAGCAGGTCACCTTCCGTATTCAGATCCATCCACCCTTTCCATCTCAATTGCTTCCTCTTCTGGGTAAATGGAAGTGCTGTCAGTAAATGGCACTCCCGGCAGAAGAATTAGAAAAGGCAAATAAATAAAATATAGAAATTATATCTTTGAAGAAACTGAGAGCTGCTGGAGCAAAGAAACCTTGGAAGAGCTAAGGCATTGGAAGGGGATGAAGGAGAGTAAAGATCTGCTTCTGCAGCCACTTTTACACTCAGGGCTCTTGCAGGAAGCTGAGAATCCCAGGGCAGGATGCAGTGCAAAGTCTGGCAGGGGGCTGCGAAGGAGCGAGAGAAACCAGCAGAGTTTGGGTGAAAGACTTAGGAAGGCCTCAAGCATACAGCCTGTTTTCCTCTGAGAATTTCTGCCAAATACTGGGGCTGTTCAGAGCAGGGGTTTTTAAAATGCAAGCGGAAAACCTGTCCCTGAAAAGCTGAGTGCAGTTTTTCAGCAGTCTTGTTAGACAAAGATTAGCGTTTAGTCCCCACTGAGGGAAGGGCCTGGCTGAATACAATAGGCCTTTTGTTGAAAGTCCAGGAGTTCAGAGATTGACCAGTGGAAGACTGAGACTTCCCACAACTATAATTCAACCTTGATTCAGCAAATCACAAATTGGAATAACATGAGCCACCATTCCGTCTGGAGAGCATGGGGACGGTAAACTCTCTCTGAAAGGAGAGAGCATCTGAATTCTCTGTGACTTAGGACACATAACATCCTGCATCCAATTCAAATGTCCTAGGTCTCCCGAAAGACAGGACTGCAGGTTGGAAAACCCAAGGGAAAAAAGACAGTAGAAACAGACAGGTGATTCAGGTGTTGAAGTCAGCCAGCAAGGACTGACAATGAACTACCATTGTATGTTTAAAAGGCAAAGATTGAGAATGGTGATGAGAACATGAAATCAATCTCTACCTCTTCTGTAAGTTTTCTTTGGTCTCCCATTTCTAGAAGTCATTTTTTCCTCCTCCACATAATCCCTAAAGTTTATCTGTACTTCTTCTTGCACTTCCCATCTTATAAAGTAGTATCTTGTAAGTAGTCAAAAGCATGAAGGTTTTGAAGTCACATTGGGTTCAAATTCAAGATCAACCACTCGTTAACTACATGCCCTTGGATAAATTATTTATCTTATTTAAGCCTTAATTTCCTTGTCTATAAAATGGAGTCAATAAATGTACTTTCCCCACAAGGGTCTTTTGAGGAATTCAGATATACTCACACTAACTCAGTTGGAGTGAAAATGTGTTTAATTTTTTGTTATCTGCTCTAGTTTTCCTCATAAGTAGCTTCTGCTGAATAGTGTGGAAAGAACCTTACTTTTGTCCAATCCACTCATTTTATACTGACCTAATACCTAGACTATTTCTCCAGAGAGCTCAGTCCTCTGGGAATAAATGTTAGGCCTTTGTTTCTTTCCTCCAAGATGGTATCCAGATGTATGAAGAGAGATCTGTGCATCAGGGACCTTGTGGCTGCAGAGGAGAGGCAAGGCCCTTAAACCCATCCGGCGCTGTCTGGATCACTTTGATCACTGCTGTGGAGCAGCTGGACAAGTCTGCTCCCCAGAATGGTAAGCAGTAACGTGTTCTTGGTCCCATCTGGCTATTTGGGCTCAATGGGTTGGTGCCCACCATTGGATTCCAGAGTCCCAGCCACTTGTCTCTAGTCCCATAGCTGCCTCTCCTTCCAAGGCAAATTTAGGTGTCTGCTGGACCACTAACCTTCTTGATACCCCTGTGTTCCTCCCTGCGATGTGAAAGAATTATTGCTGCTTCAGAAGTGGTATCCTTATTATATGCCCCCCTACTTCTCTGTTCCTGTCCTTCATAGCACTTTACTGAAGTTGGTCACTTTATGTTTTTGTTGGAAATTAGTTTAATGTTTTCTTCCATACAACACTGCAATCTCTGTGGTGGTGGGGATCCTGTCCAGTGTGGCTCATCACTGTATTTCCAGCAACTACTGTAATAGGTACTCAATCAATACCATGAAATGAATAAATGAGACACTCCAACTTCAGGATCCAAAGATTGAAGAGCAAACACAGACGATCTTGCCTTAAATATTTTCCCGTCCACACCTTTGTTTGTTTTCTACCCAACAACCATTCCCTACATGTTCTTTGCCATCAGAACATTAATTTTGTTTGGTTGGCAAAATGCCCAGCCCAGGGACTACATTGTGAATCGGTCCAAAAGGAAATGGCAATTCTGTTCCATTTTGCCAGCAATGGATCGGAGTAGTTGTGCCATATTGTTCTGGGTAATGGACTAGAAAGAGAAGTCTGGGGGCTTCTGGGAAAGATTTTTTTTTTTTTGTCCTTGAAGGAAAGGAAGAAAAAGACGAGGAAAGAACTCTCTGTAGTCTCCTCTGCTCCCAACCCCTCACTTCTTAAATGTGGTAGGGTGAGATGTTATGTTTGGACCATGGCAACTATCTCACAACCATGAAGAAAAGGCTTGAAAAAATGCCAAAATGACCTCACTGAACTTCTGTACCAGCCTTGGAACTACCTCTAGACTTCTTGTTATGTGAGATCATAAATGCCTTCTTTATTTAGGAGACTATTTGAATTTTGTATTGTAGGAGCCAAATTTCTTTTTTTCTGATACATTTTGGAACAAATCCAATATCATGTCCATTCCATGACCTAGAGCTGGGTAAGCAGATCAGGGATTCTGTTTTTACCCCCATATAAGTAGCAGTCTACTCTCGGGCGTCAGCTTCATTAACGTCCTGGGCTCCAAGTCATATTTGGCTTTAGGTAACAACTCTAAAGCCCTCTAAACAAAGAATTTCTAAACGCTCACACATGGAGACCAAGTAGTTCCAGGCCAATGGGATGGGGTGAGGAAATAGAACTGAACAGGCAGAGGGATGAGGGCTGAAGGAAAGCAGAGAGAAACCAAGAAGCTATAAAAAGCAAACAGGTAGAGAGATTGGGGTGGAGGAAAAGTCCAATCAAATAGTCAGCAATAAGAATAAAATAGGAATTGGGGAAGGAAAATTTATATTGCTTAGTTCTCTGGGAAATAATCTAACAAAAATGCACAAGGCTTTTTTTTTGTAGAAAATTTAAATTCCAATAATGGGCATATGCAAAAGCCTGAATACAGAGAGTGATACATGAATTACATGAGACAATATAATATTTTAAGAATGTCACTTCTTCACAAATTAAACTGCAGATCCAATGCAACTTCAGTAAAATGCCCTCACTACAATTTGGGGAACTTTGGAAAACCAATTTCAAAATGTATATAGAAGAATAAACATCCACAAACAGCTTATTTTTAAAAGTGAGCAAAAAGGAGATTTGTCATACTAGATATTAAGGCATATCACAGAGCCATAATTTTAAAAAGGAAATAAAGGCAAGTTAATCAATGGAACAGAATAGAGGACCCAGAAAGAGACCTAGGTATAGACAGGAACTTGGTACATGATAAGAGGGAGTATCACAAATCACTGAGAAAGCAATAGATTATTTAGTGTTGGGAAAATCGACTCCATTCAACTGTACCTCAGCCCATCTAGAAAGAAACCCCAAATGCTCTGAAGGTCTAAATGTTAAATATAAAACTTCGTAGGTATAGAAGACAATATGTATGAATATCTCTGTCCCTTTTGAGTGGAGGCCTGTAACTTAAAGAAAATCTCAAATAAACCATAGCAGAGAAAAATTGATAGATCTGCCTACAAAACAAAATCAAAGATTTATTCCAACAAGAACTACCCCAAAGTCAATAAGTAGAGAATGGACTGGAAGAAGAAGTTATTCTAAACCAAAGGATCTATGTCTAGGAAGTCCTACAGAGCAGTAAGAAAAAGACAGGGAAAATAACAGAAGAAACTGGCAAAACAGATGAATAGGCAGATCATAGAAGGGGAAACCTCTGAATGGCCAATAGATTTATGAAGAGAAGCCCACCATCACTAGCCATCTGAGAAATGCAAATTAGAGCATCAATGAGAGGGGAAGGGTAATAGCTCAATGGTAGAATGCATGCTTAGCGTGCTCAAGGTCCTGGGTTCAATTCTCAGTATCCCCATTAAAAAAGAAAGAAAGAAAAAATTTTTTAAAAATTAATGAGCAATCACTTCACAAAAAGTTAGATTCTATCAAGCACAGCACAGGCACACCTGCTAGTGGAGTAGGAACTGGTGGAGCCATTCTGCAGAGCAGTCAGTCCCTGGGGAATCGAGGATACATCCTCGGCTCTGAGGATACACCTAGTGCAACTTTAATGTGCAGTTCATAAGAATATGTGTAACGGGTGTTCATCATGGCACATGCACATGTGTGTGTGTGTGTGTGTGTGTGTTAGCAAGGACTTGGAGGCAACCTGGTGTTTATTAATAAAGCAATGGCTTAGTTAAGCATAAACATAAACAGATGGGCCACTAGACTAGCAAGAGGTAGTAAAGGAGATTCACATATAGCAAGAAGGATGCCAGTGTCCAATGATGAATAACATAGGTAAGAAGGAGAATGAGTTCCACAGCACAGAACCATGTCTTTGAAGTAAGGACACAAACACAAAATGGCAATAGGTAGTATATTTTAAAGATGATGTATCCAGCCTGTGGAGGTGGATTGGAAGGGTATATAAAAGTTCAGGTCAGTACCTGTGTTGCAAAAGGGAACTGGGTTAAGAAATATTTATCTTTCTTTTTTTTTTTTTTGAGAAATATTTATCTTGATTGTGGTGATGGTTTCACAATTATGTATATATATGTCAAAACTTACCAAATTGTATACTTAAACATAGCAGGTTTTTATATGTCAGTTATACTTTGGTAAAGAGGGTAAATGGATGATGACAGTGGAGCATCAACTGATGAGTGAATGACTCTCTTCCAGATAAAACAAAATAGAGATACATGGGGCCAGTGGCCGAAGAATTCCGGCGGCTCTCAAATTTTAACGGGCATGAGAATCATCCAAGGTACTTGCTAGAAGAACAAGTATGTGGGTCCCACACCCAGAGATTCTGAAGCTGCCTTTTAAACCTGCACTCTAGATGACCCTGTCAGTGGACCATGGACCCCATGTGGAGACACCCTGAACTAGATAAAATCAAGCTGCCAAGAGAGTGACAGGAAATGAGTGAGCAGGGGCAACGGCAGCAGAACATCCACCGGGCACCGGCAGCAAGGAAACGACACCCCCAGCAGCTGCCCCCTCAGCATGGGCGGCCTTTCTTCCCCTCCCTCCTGTGTGAGCTGATTCCTGGGGGCTTAACCCGAAGGGATTTGGGTGATGGAGATTGACAACAGCCATCTGGGGAGGGTGTCTGTGGGTAGGAAGCCCCCCGAGGCATCTTCTTCATGAGGCTGCTGTGAGTGCGGTGCCTCCCATGGTCCTGAGCTTGCAGTGTCTGCCCTCACTCCCAGTTGGCTTCCCGGGGTGGGGCTGTGGGCTGTGGGGAAGTGGGCTATGAAGAGAGTGAGAATGACATATGTGGGACATTGTCAGATGCACACGCCGGAGTCTGACCCGATGAGAGGAGAAGGGCTGAATCATCCCCCAGCAAATCTCCTGGTAGGCTCCCTTGGTGCCCAGATGGCCCAGGATTTTAGCCATAAACTCTTGTCGTCCCTCCTTCCTTTGCCCTTGCCTCCTTTGGTCCCTTCTTCTGCTGTTGGCTTCCGCAGCTGAACTTGTGCGTCATGTGCACCATGTGGAGGAGCTTTGAAACAGTGATGGCTTGAGTGTGGGCAGACGTGACTTGGTCTTCAGCTTGTCCTTAGGCATGAATAACACTCAACCCTGCACCTCCAGCCAGAGAAGTCTCCCTCCTTGTGAATGGAATACAACCACTCCAGTCAAGAATGGACTGGGCTCCCTTCCTCAGTTATTTATCCAGGCACCGTTCCCCTAACGGCCCACCAGCAAGAGCTTGGATTCACTGTCCTCTTCCTAATATGCAGGATGGCCTGGTTTCCTAAGGACAAGGAAGGTTTTTCAGATTTATCCAAACAGACCCAGCATATTTGTGGGTATCCAGGTAACAAACCGTGTTTGAAACTCCTTCTGACAGCATAATTCACAGCCCAAGACAGAAATACTAATGTGAACACAGATGCTCTAAGGAACCAGCTACCCTGGAAAAGATTAAGACACGGTCCCAAATAAAATTCTCTCCAGAAATCATGTGATTCTCCAACAAGCCTTTTTTTCCCACGAATGGTGAATATTTTCACATAAAGAAAAAGGAAGAGAAAAAGACAAAGAACGGCAGAGAATTCAGAGACACAAATACGTCAGGCATATTAATAATCAGTCAAGTCTTCTTCCTCTCCTTAGGAACTTCTTGAAGTCAGCTGTTTGATGCCGATTGTGTGTGATGTGTAAGCAGGAGTGGCCGAATCAGAGGGCTCCGTGTGTGCGTGTGTGTGTGTGTTTGTGTGTGTGTGTGTGTGTGTGTGTTTGTATGTGTGTGTGTAGGACTGGGTCCCTGAGCCTGTCTGAATGAGACCCAGCGCAGCTGCAGCTCCCATGGTGCCGAACAGCCCGGGCGGGCTGACAGAGCCATTCTTCTCTCTAAGTAATGTGTTTGCTTAAGCGTGAACATTAGTGTCAGAAGCGCTTAGTGCAAAGCAACATTTCAGGGGTGAAGCAGTCATTGCCAAGTCTCTGCGTCTGGGAATTCGTTATGTCTATGTGTCTGGGGTTAGGGGTAGGGTTAGGCAACTTGTATTTTCTAATGAAGTTGAAAAGATTATTTTAAAAAACCCAACAAGAACGCTATTTATAAAATCACCTTTTTGGGGTGAGTCCAGCTGTGCAAATCCCAGCATCTTGCACTGGGAATGCCTTCCTGAAGAACTGAACAATAGCTCTTGTTATGTGAGGCCAGAGCCTCTCGCCCTCATCAGCGCTGTCTTCTAAAATGAGTGAAATGAAAGTTGTTTTACTCCCGACCTTGCACAAAGCTAACGTGCCTAATTAGCGGAAGATGTGCTTCGAGGATAGGAATCCGATTTTAATCAGTCGAGTCCCATCTTTCAGCGATGAGGGCACATCTTGGGCAGGCTGCGTCTCTTCTCGTCTTTCTCACAGTAGCAATGCACGCGAACAGAGCTGACGATTCCCCTGCCCCTGTTGCCAGCATGGCCAGAGGCATTCATTCACTCCAGGGGCAGCTGGCCAGCGCCGAGCCAGGGGCAGCTAACTGGACCACACAGCCCTGGGCTCACAACCTGCTGGCTGGTTCATGCACACTGGGCTTCTGTATAAGATGGGGCTAGAGCTAATACAGCCCTACAGAGTCATCTTGTTTTATTTTGTATGGATAATATACGGACCTGGTACAAACCAGGTCTCCTTCCTCGCTGTGCCCCACTGTTCCTCCTTGGAGTCAGTGTCTATCACCAGCTTCCTGCATAATGGTCCACTGAGTGGTGTCCAATGACAGGATGATGGGAGGGAGAGAGGATGTGGGCAATAAGCGGGTTCACTGGAGAGCAGAAAACCAATAAAACTGACAACGAGCCGGTCTGATGCTTATTATCACGAATGCTGACAATTTAAACAGTGTGGGTAATAAAATACTCCTCCCTACAAGCTCCGAACAATCGATTCTATTGTTGTTGCCCCTGACACAGATGGACTCAGCCACAGGTGTTCCTTTTGAAAGTAAGTTTGTGACAGCTTAAAATAATCTGAGGTCCCTTCCACACATTTTGTGCCTCCTACTCCAGTGGTACAACACACTCTTGCATTTAAACAGATTTGAAATAAACAAAGATAGCACGGTAATTGTCTAGACAAAAAAAAAATAGAAAACGTGTGATTTCAATTCTATTTGACCTCGAGGAGTATTCATTTGTATTTAAAACTGAAGACAACAAAACAGACTGCAAACTACATGATGTAATTTTTTTGTTTGTCTGCAAAATTTCAGTCATATGTGAAATACTTTACTGAATTTGAAGATCTCTAAAGTTGAAATTTATTCTTTGTGAAAATAGATAATTGTTCAAAAACTAAAGACCCTGAGAGTGTCTCCTTCAATTTCTTGCCTCACCTGACTCTTGGCCGTGCCTCCCACCATGGAAATCCTAAAACACATCCTCTCTGAGCTGCAGCAGCTCCAGCACGGACACCTGACATAAGCTTGGCCCACCATTACAGCAGAATTCCATCTAGAACTTTGAATCTCGAACAAGTACCTCAAAGATGGAAGGACAGTTTGGAATCCATTCTTGTGGGAGTCTTGATGGCACCAGGAATGGTATCCAGTGCCCAGCAGCAGCAAGATGTCTAACCAGACCGGGATTTTGGCTATAAGTGTGGCTTTCTTATATGATGGGTTTCTACTTGTTTGTCAAACCTGATTCTCTGGACTTGTAGTTGACTCTCTGAGTTCCCTGAGATCCTTCCAGTGAGTTTCTTCTCTGCTTAAGTGCATCAGAGTCAGTGTGTGATTTGCAATAAAAAATCTTACTGTTCTTTCTAACTCAGAAGAATGAACTGAGGGTGAATTTTGAATCCCTTAATGATTGTGTACAGCAGATAAACAAGAGCCCTAAAGATGTAGAGCAGCGGCCTTACTGGAAACGTCAAAGCATATCTCCTAACTTGTCAAAGCCCATCTCACACACCAACTGTCCCTGGTCATCCTGGCCAGGTCTTGGTAGATCCAGCAAGACAAAATCCAGAGGCTCTTTTTGAGTAGAGAGCTTCTCATAGAGTTTACTGTATTTACAATAAATAAGGGGCAAAAATCATTTTCAAAACATCTAATAAGAGTTGTGATTAAGGCAAAGAAAAAAAAAGAAAGAAAGAAGAGAGGAACAGAAGGTACCTTGTCAACAAGAGTCTGAAAGCAAAGTTTAAAATGTCTCATTCAACCATTGAGTTTTAATTGCTTGCTGTGCTCTGAATGCTCTTGGATCAAAGGAATAAAGAGCTCATCAGTAAGCTGCAGATAATGTTAATTCCAAAACGTGCCACGGGAACTAGTGGCATTCAGTATAAGAATTCAATTCAAACTCTACTCATTTCCAAAATTATTGGTTCTATCTTTATATCCATTGTAGTTACAGCAAACACCTAGCTTTTGTGTTAGGTTTGATGACTTTGAGTAAGTTCTTAAACATCTCTAGACTGAGGTTCCCTTCTTCATCAGGACAGTGATATCATTTTAGGAAAATTAATGAGAAAGCTGATGTAAAGTGCCTACCTGATACAGCGCCTGTCACGTAGGACAGCACCTGGGCCACTTCGCCCTCACTTCGTCTTTAGTGAGCACTTGGTAAGGAGCGAGAACTATTTGAGGTTTCAGAAGGCTACTTGCATTGGTCCTGTATTTGCTGCCTTCCTTCTGCTCCTTTGCTAAGAAGTGATTAGATGGTCTTTCTAAATAGCATGATGAATAGCCACACAGGCCAACTTCCTCAACCCATCTCCTCTCTGCTCTTCCCTCTCATCCCCAACACACACACACACACACGCACATATGCACACACTTACACACTCACACACAAACTCTAATTCAGGGACTCAGGTACAGCTTAGGAAAATCAGCTACATCTGTCTGTCCCACCAAAACACCTTCTGCTTCTGAAAAGCTGCCTCCATCATCCTGACTCGTTTGGGTCTGTTCACTCATTGGCGGCATCGTGTGTGTTTCCTTCACTGCTTACCGCTAAATAATTACGGATGTCATCACTACACTGTTACTGCCTGATTTTCCCCCAGACAGTCCATAACCATCTCTCTCACTTCTGTGCCCATAGCACTTCATATAATGCCTGGTACCTGACATACACTGCTTGAAGATATGGGAAATAGTTCTTGAAACCCCACATCTTTTATGAAGTCTTCTGGGATTCAGGCTCTCTGTAGCCCCACCACGAGGCAACTGTCTTCACTCTAAACCCTAAAAGTGTCATAACATTTGCCCTTATCATTCCTAGACAGTAAATACACACTGCATGTGGTTAAGCAACTTAATTCAGGTATCAACTTGAAGTCCATAAGGGATGGCCTTGAGAAGTGGACAACTTAAGCAGACTAACATTTTGGCAGTCCATTCAACAGACATTTGTTTAAATATTTGTCCAAATTTCGTAGAGGGAAGGCCAAGGGCTTCATGGGGGGGGGGTCCATTGACCACTGGAACAAAACTCTGCCTCTCCTTGCAGTCCAGCTCTGTTCCCAAACTAACACACCACAGCTCACAAAAATATCTTACAATGAGCTGGAACCACCATTTTTAAATAGAGACCATCAGTTTTACTTTGATCATTTTCTTTGGCAGCCTCATTGCCCCAGCCCAAGCAATTTACCAAATTATTCCTTCTAATCACACACAGTATGCTCCCTGAGAGGGCTCCTGGGGAACACACTTTCTTCCATCTTAGTGTATTTCTAGAGATGTTGCAGGACCCATTTTAGATGGACACCTCATTTCATGCCCATCTGGTTCACACTTTAATTTGGCTCCTGGGCTATCTGTATACCATGTATTTGGGATTCCTAATAAAGAATGTGTATATTAGTGAAATATGTTCATGCCACATCCAGAAATCTCAATCCTGGGCAGACAAAAAGTACAAATAAAGGAGAAAAAAGAATCTGTATGCCTTAAGATGTTCTTTATAGTGTTTATTTTTTTGGGGGGGGTGGTTGAGGGAGCACCTGGGGATGGGCAGTGAGAGGTTGTTCGATCATTAAATATTCCACCAGAGGGTGAGGGAATATATATATTCCAGACTTGCCAGCTGGCTAGGCAAGTTCAAAATACACAGGGCGACTGTCAGGAAGCGCAGCCCGACAGAAAGGGCAGGTCAGAAACTCAGGCAGGAGCTGAGGCTGCAGTTCAAGGCAGACTTTCTTCTTCACAGAAACCTCAGTTTTGCTCTTAAGACCTTTCAACTGATTGCATCAGGTATGCCCAGATTATTGAGGATAATCTCCTTTACATAAAGTTAACTGACTGTAGATGTTAAGCACATCTACAAAATACCTTCACAGAAAACACCTGGATTAGTGTTTGATTGACACAACTGGCTTTAGCCTTGCCAAGGTGACACATAAAACTGTTGTTTTTCCTGTTATAAAAGCAATTATAGAAAGATAGACAGAAAAAAATAATGCCTAGAATTCTATCACACGCAGACAACCACTATTAATACTTTGATGTGTTTCTTAAAATTTTTTTGTTGGAATATAGTCAGTTTATAATATTGTGTCAATTTCTGGTGTACAATATAATGTTTCAGTCATACATATACATACATATATTTTTTTCATATTCTTTTTCATTATAAGTTACAAGATATTAAATATAGTTCCCTGTGCTATATAGTAGAAATTTATTTATCTGTTTTATGTATAGTAGTTAGTATCTGCAAATCTTGAACTCCCAACTTATCCCTCCCTACTCTTTCCCCCTGGTAATTATAAGTTTGTTTTCTATGTATGTGAATCTGTTCCTCTTCTGTAAATAAGTTCATTTGTGTCCTTTTTTTTTTTATTCAGATTTCACATATAAGAGATATCATGGTATTCTTCTTTCTCTTTCCAGCTGACTTCACTTAGAATGATGATCTCCAGTTCCATCCATGTTGCAGCAAATGGCATTATTTTATTCTTTTTTTTATTTTGGCTGAGAAGTATTCTTTTGTATAAATATGCCACAACTTCTTTATCCAGTCACCTGTCCATGGACATTTAGGTTGTTTCCATGTCTTGGCTGTTGTAAATAGTGCTGCTGTGAACATTGGGGTGCACATATCTTTTCAAATTAGAGTTCCCTCCAGATATACGCCCAGGAGTGGGATTGCCAGATCACAGGGTAAGTTTATTTTTAGTTTTTGAGAAATCTCCATACTGTTTTTCATAATGACTGCACTAAACTACATTCCCACCAACAGTGTAGGAGGGTTCCCTTTTATCTACACCCTCTCCAGCATTTATTGTTTGTGGACTTTTTAATAACACTTCGTTGTGTCTTAACAAGCATCTTCTAGTTTGTTTTTCTAGCAATTTATTTATTTATAATAGCAGGAAAAAATGGAAATAAATATAATGCTTAAGAGAGGGGAATGGTCATGGGAACTACAGTTTATACATATGAAGCAAAATTATGCAGTCTTTAAAAGTTATAATTATGAAAACTGCATCAACCTGCAAACATACTTCAAGTGGAAAAAAACCACTGGACAAAATTATATCCCCACCCTGATTGTGATGACAACTATGCAAAAATTGTGTGCCATGGTAACTTGAACTAGAAAAGAAACAAAAAATAGTGCAGCAGGGAGGGAGGGACAAATAGGCAGAGCACAAAGGGTTTTTAGGGAAGTGAAACTGTGCTCTATGAGCCTAGAATGGTGGATCTCTGTCATACATTTGTGAAACCTCACAGAATGTATACCACCAAGAGGGAGCTATGTCAGGCAGTGCATGTAAGGTATGTAAGTATGAAATGCACCCTATGGACTTTGAGTGATACTGATGTGTCAGTGTAGGTTCACTGATGTAACAAATGTACCACTCTGGTGGTGGTTGTTGATAATGGAGGTTACGCAGGGGCAGGGAGTATATGGGAATTCTCTGTACTTTTTGCTCAGTTTTGCTGTGAACCTAAAACAACTCTAAAAAGTAAAGTCTATTTAAAAAAAAATAATGCAGCAAATGTCAGTACCCCTCATCCCCTCCAGCACTTATGATTTTATGTGCCCTGAATGGACACTGAAGACTGCTGCCAACACCGGTGACTGCCTGGGGACTTTCTCTGTCTTCTATAGCTCATTCTGCCCAATAAGGGACAAAATTAAATTGCTAGAGAATTAACATTCTCCTGGGATCAGCCTCAACCTAACCTTCAACCAATGACTGATGAAAGTGGCTGGGTATATACCTGGCCGCTCAGGCAAGATATCCTGAAAGCGAGTGTCACACTCTGGGTCCCAGAGAACCCCAATTAGATGAAAGGCCAGTGACCCACTGTGGAAACCTGCTCTAATTCACCCTGTACTGGCTTCCTGCCTTCTCCATCTCACTGTCCCACCTCCTTACCCAAAGTTTCCTCATCTCCTAAATTAACTACTTGCGTTGTCTTAGTTTGGCTCTGGGGCATACATTTTCAACAGGGGTGATACAGTTTTCAAGGAGTAAAATTTGGTTATCTGGGGGGACTAGTGTGCTGTGTGTATATCTGTGCTTTATACATGAAAGTGTACTTTATACCCAAAAAAAAGCATAGATATACACACAGTATACTAACAAAGTTACAATATATCTTAGGTATTAAAAATTCACGGGGGAGCCCAGAAATAAATGCACATGTTTACAGTCAATTAATCTATGACAAAGGAGGCAAGACTATATGATGGAGAAAAGACAGTCTCTTCAATAAGTGGTGCTGAGAAAACTGGACAGCTACATGTAAAAGGATGAAATTAGAACATTCTCTAACACCATATACAAAAATAAACTCAAAGTGGATTAAAGAACTAAATGTAAGACCAGAAACCATAAAAATCCTAGAGGAAAACATAGGCAGAACACTCTTGGACATAAACTGTAGCAATATTTTTTTTTGATTCGTCCCCTAAAGAGAAGGAAATAAAAGCAAAAATAAACAAATGGGACCTAATAAAACTTAAAAGCTTTTGCACAGCAAAGGAAACCGTCAACAAAATGAAAAGACAACCTACTAAATAGGAGAAAGTATTTGCAAATGACATGACTAATAAGGGATAAATAGCCAACATATATAAATAGCTCATACAATTCAACATCAAAAAAGCAAACAATCTGATTTTAAAAATGAGCAGAACTGAATAGACAATTTTCCAAAGAAGAAATGCAGTTGGCCAACAGGAACTTGAAAAGATGCTCAACATCAGTAATTATTAGAGAAATGCAAATCAAAACCACAATGAGGTATCACCTCAACCTGTCAGAATGCCCATCATCAAAAAGAATACAGATAACAAATGTTGATGAAGATGTGGAGAAAAGGGAACCCTCGTATTCTGTTGGGGGGAATGTAAATTGGTGCAGCCACTGTGGAAAATAATATGGAGAGTTCTCAAAAAACTAAAAATAGAACTACCATATGACCCAGGAATTCCACTCCTGGGTACATATCCAAAAAAAAAACCCCAAAATACTAATTCAAAAATATACATGCACCCCAATGCTCACAGCAGCATTATTTACAATATCCAAGATATGGAAGCAATCTAAGTGTCCATCAAAGATGAATGGATAAAGAAGATGAATGGATATATACAGATATATAGATATACAGATAAACACACACACAATGGAATACTACTCAGCCATAAAAAAGAATGAAATAATGCTATTTGCAGCAACATGGATAGACTTGGAGGGCATTATGAGAAGTGAAATGAGTCAGACAGAGAAAGATAAATATTGTGCGATATCACTTACATGCAGAATCTAAAAAGTACAACAAACTAGTGAATATAAGAAAAAAGAAGCAGACTCACAGATATAAAGAACAAACCAGTGGTTATCAGTGGGGAGAGGGAAGGGGTGAAGAGCAATATAGGGGTAGAGGATTAAGAGGTACAAACCTTCAGGTATAAAATAAGCTACGAGAATATATTATACAACCTGAGGAATATGGCCAATATTTTATAATAATTATAAATAGGGTATAAAATTTTAAAATTATAAATCACTATATTGTATAAGTGTAATTTATATAGTATTATATATCAACTATACTTTAATTTTTAAAAATATATATATTTTTAAAAAGAAATACAAAAATATTCATGGGAAGAGGTGATTAGGAAAAAAGTCTCAAACATTCCTTAGAGGATTAATTTTTTAAAAAGCATGAGAAACACTGTGAACAGGGGGATCCCAAACTAAGGCAAATAAAAACATTTCATTTGTTAAAATGACTAAATACGAATTTTGAGCCTGAATTTTTTTAACCTCAGTTGGTTATATGATATATACAATAATAATAAAATAAAAATTTAAAAAACAGAAGAACAGACATATGTCCAGCCTACAGGCTACTTCTGACCTGGAGACAAGCAACTATTGTCACCATGACCTGTGAGACCTGTTGACCTCAATCTTATTTCTGCTACTTCTACCTTGGTTGCCCACCCACTTCCTCATCCCCAGTCCCACTGACCATCATCATTCCTCTTTCCTGACAGTCTGAGCAGAATCACTTTGGTTTAAGAGCTAGGATCTGAGTTTCTTCCTTTCTAAAAAAATTTATTATTTTTTTATTTGTTTGTTTTTCTTTTGAGGGGGGAGGTAATTAAGTTCCTTCCTTATTTATTTTTAAAGGAGGAACTGGGGATTGAACCCAGGACCTTGTCTATGCTAAGCATGTGCTTTACCACTTGAGCTATATCCTACCCTCTCTCCCTTTTCTTTTTTTTTTTTTTTTTGACATGCGAAAAAAAATGCTAAGCATATATAGAAGCTCTGTCTTAATGAGAGTGAGTTAACTGAGGTATGAAGAGTGTTGAGAACGGAAGAAAGGGTCAGGAAAGTTCAGGAAGAAAGGGAGCAGGTGAGGAAGGAAGAGGCCCTGGTCATGCACGGGTTGGAGGGATGACATCCCAGATCCACCTGAGTCCCCTGAACGTTCATAGCAGGCGCAGGAGATGAAGTAGGCCCTGGGGAAGCTCTGAGGCCAGGCTCTATTTAGTCTGGACTCCAGAGGGTAAGGGGAGGGCTCTGGGAGTGCTCAGAGTGTCATGTGTAGAATGACTCTAGCTGCAGAAGACAATATTGTAAATGGCTAGGGGAAGGCTGATGAACCAATAAGGTGGTTACAAGCCTCAGTGGGCATGTGGCAGCCAAAACAAAAAGATCAAGTCAGTTCCACATCCTGACTCACCCGCACTATGCCCTCAATTTTTGCAACAGGCCGAGGGAAGGTTTTCTTTTATAGTATTTATAAAAATGCTAATCGAAGTGCTCTATGATCATATCTCATCTTAAAATAAGGCCAAAGATTGGCAAATACTGTTGTTCCAACTTTGCTCCTAAATAATAAGCTTCCCCAGGCTAGCCCAAGAGCAGGGGAGGGCGGGGCTGGCTGGGAGAGAAGGGAGCTGGAACTGGCGTTGGTGAGACCCGGGAGCTGTTTGCACGAAGGCAGATTCTCACATGTCTGGGTGGCTTAGGTAGTAGCGAACTAGACAGACTCTCAAAGTCCCTTTCTTACCCCTCTGATTCAGTGAGCTTTATTATCTTATATAAGTGCTCAGGAGACTTTCTTCTTGTAAATCAGCCCTTAGAGAAGCTTATAAAGCTTTTGTGGCGCACGAGGTAAAATTCCACTCCTGCTCAAAGTGCAGCATTTGTAGGGAGTGAGTCATAGTGATTTCCAGCTCATCCAGCAAATGCCTTTGGCTGTTAATGATCTAAACTTCTGCTTCTCATCCAAAGATGAAGCTGAGGAGCTCCTCTGAAGACATGCAGCTTTAATAATAAAAAGTATCCTTTATTGACAGTTTTACTAAGTACCTCTGTACATGAATTACATCATTTTTTTCTCATGACAACCCTTTGAGGTTATTGTGAGGTTACTGATGCCCATTGTACCAATGGGAAAACTGAGGATCAGGGAGGTCAAGCAACTTGCCCCTAGATCACATAGCTAGTAACTGGAGTAGTTAGCTTAACTCTGGGGACTGTATACTAGACTCCCTCCCAAAAAGGTGGAACAATGGTTTTATTAGAAGTGTTACACTCCTACAACCCTATCAAAACATGAGCAGAAGACCTAAACAAACATTGCTCCAATGAAGACACACAGATGGCCAACAGACACATGACAAAATGCTCAACATCACTAATTATCAGAGAAATGCAAATCAAAACTCCAGTGAGGTATCACCTCACACCATCAGAATGGCCATCATTAAAAAGTCCACAAACAATAAATGCTGGAGAGGGTGTGAAGAACAGGGAACCCTCCTACACTGTTGGTGGGAATGTAATTTGGTGCAACCACTATGAAAAGCAGTATAGAGATTCCTCAAAAAACTAAAAATAGACTTACCATATGATCCAGCAATCTCATTCCTGGGCATATATCTGGAGGAAAAGATTCATGCACCCCAATGTTCATAGCAGCACTGGTTAATAATAGTCAAGACATGGAAGCAACCTAAATGTCCATCGAAAGACAACTGGATAAAGAAGATGTGATATATTTATGTGCAATGGAATGTTATTCAGCTCTAAAAAAGGATGAAATAATGCCATTTGCAGCAACATGGATGGACCTGGAGATTATCATACTAAGCGAAGTAAGCCAGACAGAGAAAAGACAAATACCATATGATATCACTTATGTGGAATCTTAAAAAATGACATAAATGAACTAATTTACAAAACAGAAACAGACTCACAGACATAGAAGACAAACTTATGGTTACCAGGTGGGAAAGGCAGAGGAGGAGGGATAAATTGGGAGTTCAGGATTTTCAGATACTAACTACTATACATAAAATAGATAAATAACAAGTTTATATTGTATAGCACAAGGAAATATATTCAATACCTTGTAATAACCTATAATAAGAAAGAATAAGAAAATAAATATATATATATACATATGTATAACTGAATTGCTATACTGTACACCAGAAGCTAACACAGTATTGTAAATCGACTATACTTCAATTTTAAAAATAATTAATTTTTTAAATAAGAAGTGTTCTACTCCTAAAGATAGGTGGGTAAAGATAGTAAGAGAGGCCTTTGACACACAGATTCCTTAGCATGCATTTGAGGTGGTAGAGTCCAGAAGACCAGTGTATGGCCATGGATCACTTAGAGTGACCTGTGACCCTTTGTAGCACCCTTTAGCTTAGCAAAGGGCCCCCTAAGTACCTAAACTTCCTCTCAGGGAGTGCCAGTTCCTTGGAAAAAGTAGATAGAATTCTGTGGCTTTGAAACATACTGAAAAACATCTTCAAGTTACCTTCCACAAGTTACTTTGTGCTTTATAGTATCATAAAAGGAGCTCCCGCTTCTTGCCAAAGACTTTCCAATGTCCCCCTCTTTGGGTATCCAATCCCAGTAACCTCAGCCACTCCTGCAACCTCAGATCTCTAAGTAACTTCAAACTCTCTTTCTTTCCTTGTTTCCAAGATAACTGCCATCATGTGCTTCCCTCCCTATGGGCTCATGCCATCCCCCAAAAGAGGTAGAGTCTATTCCTTCACTCCTCTTAAATGTGTGTGGGCCTTCATGACTTGCCTGACCAGCAGAAAGCAGTGGAAGTGATGTTCTCTCGCTTTCAAGTCTAGAACAAGAGAAATCTTGCTGCCATCATCTGAATCTCCTGGAATAATCACTCTAGAAAGAGAGTTGCCACGTAACGAGTGTGATTATTCTGAGACTACCGTTCTGCGAGGAGCCCAGCCCACGCTGAGAGGCCCTGGGGGAGAGAGAGGTGCCAAGGAGCACCGGACACCACGTGTGTGGGTGGAGCAGCCATCTTGGAAGTGGAACCCCAGTCTCAGCGAGCACCACTAACACCACCCAGCTCAAAGCCAGACCATCCAGCCGAGCCCTTCTTGAATTCTTGGCCCGCAAAATTATGGGGCAACATAAAAAGTTATTTTAAGCCATTCAGTTCAGGGATAGTTTTTTTACATAACAACAGTTATAGTGAAACCTGCATTTAAACATTCTCAAGTCTCTTGTAGCTTAAGAAAGAACAATAACAAGACAAACGAACACAAAGACTACATCTTCCTCTCAGTCTCTTTTCTCTTGTTCACGCCTAAACGTCTTGAGTGGTTTTCAGCAGATTTCTCTACCTTCTCACTTCCCACTCACTCCTCTGCCCACTTGAGTTGAGTTTCTCGTCTCTTCTGAAATTGCAAACCATCTTGACAGCTTTGTTATTACTGGCACCCTTTGGCCACCGTCTTACTTGGCTTCCCTGCAACCTCTGACATTTGTCTACTTCCCCTTGGAAACACCTCCATCCTCAGGGCTGCTTCTTTCTCACTGATCCTTCCTTCTCAGCTTCTTTCTTCTTCATCTGCCGAGATCTTAAAGGAATCCAGTTCCCTAGGATTCTGCCTTCATCTCTCTGCTCCTGCTACACACTCGCCCTGCTTGTCAGATGTGCCTCACAGATGATATTGTGTTTATTAAATTTACCAGAGTGAATCAGAAAGTCAGAGTTAAATCAAATTTCAATATTTAAAAAACAATATTACAATAGCCAAGAGCTGGAAGCAACCCAAACTGTTCATTGGCTGATGAACAGATAAACAAAATGTAATATAGACAGATAATGGAATAGTATTCAGCCTTAAAAAGAAAGGAAATCCTTTCACATGTTACAGCTTGAATGAACCTTGAGGCCATTGTGCTAAGTGAAACAAACCAGTCACAAAAAGACAAATATTGTGTGATTTCCCTTGTCTGAGGTATCTAAAATAGTGAAATTCACAGAATTAGAAAGTAAAATGGTGGCTACCAGGGGTTGAAGTGAAGGGGAAAAGGGAAGTTATCATTTAATGAGTATAGAATTTCAGTTTTACAAGGTGAAAAAGTTCTGGAACATACTTCACACTTAAAAATGGTTAAGGTGGTAAATGTTATTGTGTGGTTTTCTTTACCACAATAAAAAATGCAAAACAAAAAGATAACCCTTAAAGATAGTAACAAGTTGTATATCAATATTTTGAATAGTCTTTATTCCTTAATGTCAATTCCTTAAATATCATGGACATAGAAAACAAACTATGGTTACCAAAAGGGAAAGGGTGGGGAGGGATAAATTAGGGCTTGGGGGATTAACAGACACACATTACTACAGATAATATAAATAAACAACAAGAACCTACTGTATAGCACAGGGAACTATATTCAATTTCTTATAATAACATATAATGGAAAAGAATCGGAAAAGAAAATATGTATGTATAACTGAATCGCTTTGCTGTACACTTGAAACTAACATTGTAAATCAATATACGTCAATAAAAAATTTTTTGAACATCAATAAACACTTAGTTCTTCAAAAACAAGAATACATTTATGTCCCACCAAGGGATAACCCTAAACCTTGGATGAAGCAGCATATTATGTAACCCTGACTTTTCCTCATTTGAAGAAGATAACATCCTTGGCTACATCCTTGTTTACAGACTCCTTGGGGTTCATGGAGTTATAGAGCTGGCGAGATGCAGAGATGATGTAGCTCTACTCTGTTGTGTCTCACAAAGTCCATCGGAGTTGCAGAGTCCAAATGGTAGACCATGTGACTGAGGAAGATTGATTCCTACTGATTTCCTTCCCCACTCGTCCACCAGCTCTTCCTTTCTCCTGTACCACTGTATCTTTGCCGAAGGAATGGGTAGTGGAGCAAAGGAAGGAACAGAAAGAGAAAGACCCCTGAAAACACTAAGAGTCAACTTGGTGTGTTGATGCTTCTAGAGGGAGTTTTCTCTCAAACATATAATCAGTTACCTTCTACAAGATGATAGAATATTGTATGGTGTGAAATAGTTACACCCAACTGACATTACCTTGCACTCAGTTCATGGGACAGTTGTTTTATGTTTCTGCTTTTAGGAGCAGGAAACCATGAAACAGCAGAGTGTTTCTGAAAAATCCTCATCAGTTTTTTTGTGGATGTATTTAGAAGGTGACCAGACATTCAGAAAATCCAAAGTAGTTCTCATCAGAATCCTGATGCCTAAATCCTGGGAACTAGGTAATCAATAGAGCAAAGCAAAATATGATGAGTAAAGAAAGAGTTAAGAGCATTACACAAAAAAGAACATATTTTAAAAGATTTCTTAAGAACAGTAGCAGAGGACTTTAGAAAGCTATGGAATTTTACCCCCAAAGTTTTATGACTCTGTTTTGGATGCCCTGTCTTTTAAGCAGCATGGAATTAAACCAGTTTAAGCAGGACATGGTTTGTGATGATCACAGGCTGATAATCTCAGAACGTTAGTAGCCACCCATAAGACCTGTTGCACATAACTAAAATGGAGAAGCAAAGGTCAAGAACATGAGCCAGGGAAGCAAGTTTACCTCTACCTATAAAACCTCCAGGATTGCTGAACCTCCTCCCAGGCTCCTTCTTGTGTTCAACTGAATAGATCTCTGGTTCAACAGCAGGTTTCTCTGCCCTGCAAAGAGAGATGGGATTTATACAACACACCATAGTCTTGATTGCTGAAAGGCAGAAGACAATGTACACAGATTTTTCCTGCCAACGCTGGGCTCACACTTCCTTTCCCATATTCTCATTAAGTTTAGGAATGAGTCATTTGTACTGAGTTAAAGGAGAGAAGGGTTCTTTGCCAACACATCCCCGTTAACAATCCCAAATCTGAAACTGTTCCCAGACATAAGTTTTGTGAATGCTGGGACATCTGAGCTGTTCTCCCACCCACCTAGCCAAGCCCCCTTTTTCTGCCTCACTTCCAGGAACCCTAGCGTAATGCACATACATCAGATGAAAGTCTGGAAATGATAAGTTACATTACCCACCACCACTCCTCAATTTTTCAAAGAAAAAAATGTTTCTAAATAGCTTCACAGTGGTTTGTCCCTTTTCATAGGACTATAAACTGTCATGCAATTTTGCACTCAGTCTTTTTGGAAAGTCTATATTTAATAATACTCATATGGAGCATCAACTCTGTTTCAGGTACTGGACGAAATGCTTTATCTACATTTTCTAATTTAATCCTCCCATTAAAGAAAACATTTTATACGTGAAAAAAACCAGAGCCAAAAGAGTTCAGGGCATTTGTCCAAATCCACACAGCAAACAGAAAGTGGAACCAGGGCTCAAAACTAGGTCTGTCTGATCCCAAACCCATACTTTTAGCTACACAGTTAGGAATTGTCCTGTGCAGATTTAAGGGAACTTATATACACATAACAAAGGTAGAAGTTTGTCTTAGACTTTAGCCAGTGTCTAATCTGACACTGACAGACAAAGATACATGTATCCAATTTTTTTTCTATTTCTGCCAATGAAATCAGGATACCATTCCCTTCAATTATTTGCATTTAATCCTATGAATGTGTCACATGACTCCTCACGATGGTTAATTTTATATGTCAGCGTGGCTGGGCCACAGTGCCCAGATATGTGATCAAACATTATTCTGGATATTTCTATGAGGGCATTTTTAGATGAGATTAACATTAAATTAATGGACTTTGAGTAAAGCTGGTTGCCCTTAATAAAGTGGGTGGGCCTCATCCAATCAGTTGAAGGCTTGAATAAAACAAAAGACTGCTCCTCTCAACAAAAGGGAATTCCACCAGCAGACAGCTTCCAGACTCAGACTTCAGCTCTTGGGCTTGCAGCCTCCAAACTCGCCTGAGCCAGTTTTTTAAATCTCCCTTTCTATATAGACATACATCCTATTGATTCTGTTTCCCTGGAGAACGCTAACTAATATACCCCCCATATGCCATAAGTCATATGTATATCTGAACAACCACAGGCCAATGGTAGAAATATTCTTAATATTGGAAATCCTCAAAACCAATGGTTTGGAGCTTATTAAAAATACAAGGGCTGGGTTCCACCTAAGACTTTCCAAATTAGACTCTCCAGGAATAGAACCTGAGCATGTCTATCTTTATTAAGCTGCATACTGATCATGACATCAGTTGCTGATTAAAATATAACTACATTCTATGAAACTAGAAACACGAGGTAATAGTCAGGATAGATAAGGTTTTGCTGTGGTGACATATAACCCAGAAATCTCAGTGTTCATGCTACATGACCCGTGCTGATTAGGGGAAGGGTCCTCTGCTCATGGTAGTTGTCCTTTATTCTGAATCAGTCAGAATTCTGCGGGAAACAGATGGCATACTCAAATAACTAATTAAAGGATAAGGTTGAGGGAAATCAACCAAAGCTTGTTACTGACCCCAGGGCCAATGACAGCAGCCACTAGAACCTGAAGAGACTAGGTGCTACCCAAGAGGAGCTAGAGCTCTTTGGTAGAGCAATGAATCCAGTCCATGGAGACATGGAAGGGAGGGAGTAAGAGAGAGTAAGAGAATAAATACCCCAATACCACTCTCCTCTGATCTTTTGCCAGTACCTCCCATTGGTCAGACCCAACCAGAAGACAGGACAGGGGGAACTATTGCTATAGTCCATAAAAGGCAGCCTCCCAGGGTACAGAGTATCACAGATAGGGTGGAATCTGTAGAGCCAAATATAAGATATCTAGTACACTCTGGAACCCAGAATGGCACCATTTTGAACATTGAAAATCAACATGGT
Organism: Camelus dromedarius; assembly: GCF_036321535.1. Taxonomy (NCBI): domain Eukaryota; kingdom Metazoa; phylum Chordata; class Mammalia; order Artiodactyla; family Camelidae; genus Camelus; species Camelus dromedarius. The sequence goes on from NC_087440.1 coordinate 59,924,757, forward strand.
AGAAGGAAAGAAAATGAGGCAAAATCTAAACTGGCTTTTACGCTTCAGCCCAGAAGTTCTCTGGCCATTTAAGCTTACATTTCATTGACCTATGTAAATCACATGGCCAAGCCCGACTTCAAAGGATAGGCTGTATGGGATATAATTCTTCTCCAGGGAGGAAAAGTGAATATTGGTGACAGTAAACAATCCACTATACAAGGGAGATTAAATGGATGGCTGGGTGTCTGGTGAGGCGAAGACATTTTTTACTGTATTACGATCTTTATCTTTTGAATTTTGCAACATATAGTACCTACTCAAAATAATAGTAGTAAAAATATTAAAATGATACACTTGAAATTAATATAATGTATGTCAACATTATATTCAGATTTTTAATCTTTAAATTAAATTTTAAAAAAATGTTTAATGAAACTACTCTGATACATCACTATAGTCAACATTTGTCCTCCTTTTTGGCTGCCCAGCATCTGAACCATTCACCTTACGATGAAGATTTAACTTCCCACTGCAAAAACTGAATATACCAGACACCAGCTTTTTCTGCCTCCTTTACTGCTAGGACATTGCCACATGACCAAGTTTCTGCCAATCAGACACAGTTGCCCCAGAATTTAAATTGGAAACTAGAGATACAAAAAGGCACATGAACCAAATCCCTTCTGGTGATGGGTGATGGCAGGAATGGCAGCTACATCCAATTTCCAAACTCAGCAAGGAAAATAACAACACCCAGGATTCAATTCTGGTGATTCTGGGAGTGCTGCTGGCAACGTCTACCCCGCCAGCAGTACCGGCAGGGTACGTTCATAGAACCAGTTCCATGGCATGATTTTCAACATTGTTTTGGGTGTGTGTCCTCTAAACTTGTTTCTAATCTTTCTAAAGAGTTTAGGAACTATCCAGTATCTTTTTATTAAATTCCATTTTCTGCTTAAATTCGCCAGAGTTTGGTATCTGTTACTTGCAGCTGAGAACCCTGACTGATAACAATACTTAGTTTCTGGCCTGTTATTGCAAGAAAGAATAATTGTAAGAACTAGATGAAGCACTCTTTAACTTCCAAAACAAGCAAACAAAACCCCAAGAAACTTGAGGTATTGGATAAGCAAATAAATAGCAGTTTAACCTTCCTGTAGCAAGTCTACACGTATAAAGCTGTTCTGAGCCGGCTGCTCATCACTGCCTAGAATAAGAGCCACGAGGCATCATGGGTTTTAAGCTATGTGAAGGGCTCAAAAATTAAAGTGAGCTTATCAACAATTTATATTTTAAGATTTTCTTAGGGTTTTGTCTTAATGAGATAAGATGTTGGGAAAGTGAGGACACCAGGTAAAATAGAGAAAAGGCTGAACTGAGGTCAGGAGACCCAGATTCTGGTTTGGGGCTGTATCTGAAAGAGACTAGAAGATCTCTCTTTTCTCATATTAATCAGATGGTCGCTTAGACTCCATCTCTGAGACTCTATGCTTCTAAGTTGTTAAGGCTCGGAGTGAATTCTGTTCCAAATTCATTAAAGCAGCTCAAAAAGACGCCAGCCAGATCAAGTCAGACTGAATTACTCTGTATTTAACTGCTCTGTACTTAAGATTCTTTCACTAAAATGCATGTTTAGACATAGCGCCGTCCAACCAGGAAAAGAGGTCATCTGTTATCTTTTGTGTTCTCTGACCACGAAATGTATCTACAAGACACAACCTTTTTCCTACTGCTTTGTATTTTCTTAAGCTCAAAAGCTAAGACTCCAGCGACCAGAGTTGCATAAGAGACAACTCATCCACCAAGATTGGCTGATTATGTTAGTTTTATGTCTGCTTTATTCATAACTGCAAAACACGGACACAACCAAGATGTCCTGCAGTAGGCAAATGGGTAGATAAACTGTGGTACATCCAGACCCTGGGATATTACTCAGCACGAAAAGAAATGAGTTGTCGAGCTATGAAAAGATATGGAGGAACCTATAATACATGTAATTAAGTGAAAGAAGCCAACCTAAAAAGGCTGCAAATTGTATGATTCCAACTGTATGGCGTTCTGGAAAAGGCAAAATTATGGATATAGTAGAAAGATCAGTGGAGCTAGGGGAAGGGGAGGATGAATAGGAGGTGCACAGAGGATTTTTAGGAAAGAAATATTCTGTATGATACTATAATGTTGGATATATGTCATTATACATTTGTCCAAATGTACAACACCAAGAATGAACCTCAATGTAAAATAGGGACTTTGGGTGATAATCTGTCAATGTAGGCTCATCAGTTATAACAAATGTTCCACTCTTGTTGGGGCAGGGAGTATACGTATGGGAAATAGCTGTATCTTCTGCTTAATGTTGTGAACCTAAAATTTCTGTAAAATAAAGTTTTTTTTAAAGTTATTAAAAACAAACAAACAAAAGGGGCAAAAAAGAGATTTATCAACCAAATATATTAGCTGATTATGTATGTTGTCAAGTTACTGACATGAAGAGGATACTATCTACTACTCTACTCAGTGATGGGTGGACAGAAGTGCATTTTGAGGCTGTTACAAACACACACCAACTCTTCTTAAGTGCCAGAGGGAAAAAAGTGCAGTGCCTCTCATCAGTTGAAAATCTATGCGTTTATCGAATTAGATATATCACTCCACCCTCTGCTTTATCCTTGTATTTTTAATGAAATATATAATCTCTCTATTAAAAGCCCTGGAAAGAGTTCAGAATTGAATCTCCTTGTAGCTAATTTAAGTGCTTTGTAGCAAGCTTTTAATCACATTCCGCCCCACCCCCGAATTGTACACAGCTGGGGAATAGTACAGCTCTGTTCGGAGTTCTAAACAACCTCTTTCTCATTGCTGACTCAGATTTCTAAAAATTACAGTCTGTGGCTGAGCCTAGCAATGAGGAGAAATTTAAATTTGGAAAAATTGGAGAAAATCACGTTCCTTGCCAAAGAGAGGTCCTTGTTCAAATGATGAATTGGGCAAATCCTGTCTTCCACGTTCCAGCTTCTTCTTTCTTGGTTTCTCTTTCCTTGAACCCTTAGATCACCCCTGACATCTCTCCATTCATCAAGGTCTGATTTCAGAAAGGACTGATAAGCTTATTTACATTTAGTTGAAGAGTAGTCTACAGCCTACTTCTTTCTATACACTGCTCGACCCATTGTAATCTAGCTGCAGTGCCAATCCCTAACTCAGCCCAGACAGAAACCTCTCCTCCTGAGACCAATAGTAAGCTTCTAGTTGCAAATCCAATGGTTACTCTTCAGTCCTATTCTTACTGAACTCTTGTAGGAGAGAGATGTTGAAAATGGTCATTTCCCCATCCTTCTTGCCAACAGCACCATTTTATCTGCCCAGTCCTCTGGGATGAGTCATGATTGATCTAAGCAGTCACAGCAACTCCTCCCACTTTTTCAATGACTAAACTGGGAGTGGGAATGAGCCTTGGTCAACGAGACGCAAGGAGAAGTCGGATGGGTCCCCTGGGAAAGACTTTCCTCCTGGAAGAGAATGAGGCGTACCAAGAGAAGGCCTTATTGTCTCCACTCCCTTTGCTTTCTGCTTGCGATGCTCTCAGTTGCTTGGAGTGTCCAGTCAATGACCCCGAGGGAGACATTTTTAACACACTGACAGTGGCAGAGCAGGATGGAAAGTATGTGGGTCCTCCACAACATTGCTAGGTCACAAAACTCACCTAGAGACCACCCCCTTCAGTAAGTCATTCGTCATGACATAACACAGTTTTATTCTGTTACTTGCAGCCAGAGGTATCCTAATTAATATACCCTCTCTCTGTAGCATTTGATATTGCAGACTACTTTTGCCTTAAAAGCTCTTCTCTCCATGACCCTAGTCAGCTCTGGTTCTTGTCTATGTGTTCCTCTTTCTTCACATGTCCCTCAAATATAGGTGCTTGCCCAAAGATTAGTCTTTAAATCTCGTCTGTGCCTACCCCACACAGTCTTTTGAGGAGAGTCCCTCCGGACCCAGTGCTTTCATTACCACCCATACTCTGACAAGCCCCTCAGCCCCCTCTTCCAGGCTCTACATCAAGATGTTTAAAATCAAATTCAATCAAAACAGTTACTTCCTCATATTTCTCATCTCAGTTGATGCTACAGCCTCTACCCAGTTACCCAAGACAATAACATAGGCATGATTCTACTCTTTTGACCTCAATTATTCATCCCCTCTCCTGGTCTTCATCACAGAAAATTGGTTACAAAGTCATGCTAAGTAACCTCCTAAATATTTTTAGAACCCCTCCACCCTCTCTACTCTCACTGCCACCTCAGTAGTTCACACTTTCTCATCTCTTGCTAAAACCATTGCAAGGCCCTCTTAACTGACTCATTCTCTAGTCTTGCCTCCTTCACTCGGTCCTCCACACTGCCTCAAGGATGATCTTCCTGTGGGTCAAATATTAAAGAGCCACTCCTCCACTTAATCCTTCCTTGACTCCTTGGAATGGCATTCAAGGTCCTCCATCATTAGACCTCAGAGTACGCTTCTGTTTCCCATCCTCTGGATATGATCTGATGAAGGGTCCTTTTTTTCCTGCAAAATCTAATTTCTACACTCACTTCTACTTTATCCACCTGGTGTACTCTCATTTATCTTCAGTTCAGGTCTTATTTTAGCTGTGAAGAGTCTTCTTTATCCTCACCATCTTTTTTCCCTTCTGCTATCCTCCAAGAAAGTTAGATATTCCCTTGTAGTATCTTGCAATACTTCAACCATAGCATCTATCAACCAATTCTGGAGTCACTGACGATCTTGTCCAATCTCCATTAGATTCTAAGAATCTTGAGGACAAAGATTGTCTTGTTTATGTTTGTTACTCCAATGTCTAACAAACTACTAACAGATAGTAACAGTAAATGTTTAATTAAGGAAGAATTAAGTGAACGAATGGTGTTCTAATTCTCAGGGCATTTTACCAGATAAAGGCAACAACAAACCAATAAGCCATAAAAAGAAATTTATAATTATTTGATGTACCATCTGAGAGTCCAGTAGGGAAGAACTTTCCTATAATGCTGGTGAATCACACTACACGGACAGATACTAATCCACAATAACATCCCTGTCTTGCCTGTTGGCTAAATTTCCTTCCAGAAAATGTCAGAAATTTTGGCCCCTCAACACAACATTTCAAAGTCTATAGGATGTCCAAAATAATTATAGGCTTTAGTGAACATACTGTAATGTTTTTTGATGTGGTGATGATTCCTTTAATAAACTTGTATAAAAAGTAAAGTATCCTTTAAAGATGAATTCAGATATTTTATGGAATGCATCTGCAATGTGTATAGACAATAGGGATGATTTAATCATTTTATACTCTTAAGATCCAGCTACAAGGAACGACCCATAATTGTTAGACTCGGTGTACACACTGTGTTTGACATAACATGAGCAAATTCAGTCATTTTAAAGATATGGTTTTCATTGATTGCAGTACGAGCTGTCCTGGATCTTCTCCATTTCCCTGATTCAGATCTATTCTCCACCCTCCTCTACACTGCTCTGTGCCCCCAAGAGGCTGACTTCTGCATCTATTTGGCCCCTTGGCTTTCTGATTTCTGAATGGGTTTAGCCAATGAGCATAACTAGTAAAAGATCAGAAGGAGGAAGAAAGAGACAGAGATTACTTCTGCCCTGCCAGGTCAGTTTTACAGTGACTGCTTTCCTCAACCAAGTGCCACAGCTCCCATTGGGTGGACCTCTCCGGGTTCCTGTAAACTCCCCCTCCTTTGCCTCTTAGGGATAGAGGTCATAGGGATGATAACAGCACCCTGCTGTGGCTAGCACAGTGGGATTTCACTCTCTCCTGTTGGCTTCCCTCAACTGTGCCCTCACTCTTGTATATATTTCCTTCTTTGAGCTCTCTTTATTCATCCAGTTTGAATGCCACCTGTTTGCAGCTAGGACCCTGACAACTCACCTGATCAGGATGTTTAGGGAGGAGAGGAGGATTACTCTATTTACACCATCACCCACAAATCTCACTTTTGTTTGTGCAAACCACATCCACTTGTGGGTACAAAAGGGTCCCAGTAATAGCAATAAAGCAATATTTGGCGGTGGTCAACTGCAGGATCTGGGTTTGCTCTCTCTGTGAATTTCCAACATAATACCTTTCAATAACCTAGGAGGGAGGCATGCATTTGCTTCAGAACTAAGACACTTCCTCCCATTAAGCTGGATAACAGGACCTCCCTGGGAAAGCTGCTAATCTGTGAGGCACATTAAAACACCACTGGGCTAATGACACATCACAAGAAATAGGATTTTGCAATGTACAAATAAAATATTGCCGATTATGGAGCTGTATAATATAAGAGATTATTCTTTTCACCTGTATTCTCTCTAATCAAAATCTAACTTCTCAGGGTTTCTCTTAATCCTATGAGAAAGATATCACTTGTGTTCACAAACGTCCAATTCTTCTCTCTTTCTGGACACAGAAAGACTGCTGCTCAGCCATCTTGCATAGGGCCACATGAACTGATCTAGCCAATAAAATGTGGAGCAGTACAAAACCTGTGCCCAGTTCTCCAGTCCCGCTTCCCCTGAGGGCCTCTCAGAAGTCAGGTGATACAGCTCTAGGATGATAACCAAGCCATTCTAACTTGGCCATAGGTAGTAGATGGGAGGAACCCTTCTGTGTTACTTTATTTACACTTTTACACTTACGATTAAAATCTCTACAGACAAAACATCATAAAAATTATTTGAATAGTAGAAATCTCAGTTCTTATGTTGCCAACTCACTAAGGAGACTTTTTAAGTAGAAAAGGTCCATTATCCTCTTCAATCACATGTATTATACATTGGCTTACTTTTGTGTGAAGCCAGTTCTGGGTGCTTAATTAGAATCCTCAGTGATCACATGAGCTAACATTAGGGTTGACTGTCAGATAGATAACAAACAACTCCCTAAATGTAAGTATGTCCTAGATGATATTTGGGACATCTCTGCAGTAAAAAGGTATTCACTGTTTACCTGAAAGTCAAATTTAACTTGATGCTCATAAAATACTGGAGACAAATTAATACACTGTTTGTCTGAAATTCAAATTTAACTGGCATCCTTTACCTGGCAACCCCATCTACATGGTGCATTAGTCAACGGTGCATTGACTGCGATTTATGTGTAACTGCTATTAAACTTGGAAGGGTAAGCCGAAACTAAATAATTACTCTAAGCAATATCCTGTCTGACCTAGCTGCAAGCTTAGAGCTATAAAAGATTTATTAAGGGAGTATCAGTTGTCATATTTGTTGAACTCTTCTTATGACCTCCCCATATCCTCTTGACCTCACCTGTCTCCAAGGCCTATGGACCCTGGTTCTGCTCCAGCTATTTCTGTGGTACCAACCCTGGGTGGGCTTCAGTCAGCTTTACACAGGTACAACCTGACGATGCCTTGTCTCATATCCATAATACGTGTCTGACCTACCCTGGGGCTTTCTTATTGCTACTGAAATGTGATACCGTGAACCCCACTTGCTGCCTACACATGGAGGAAACTTTCCATCAGTGGGAGACGGGAGCTGGAAAATACTGTTTTTTCTCTTCCTCCTCCAACACTGGCTGTTCTGAGATGGAGCAGTTCATATGACCTCTCATGAGACAGTGTTTGAGGATTCAGGAATCAGTTGCATTTGATACCAAGTGGTGCCCAGATTTTGCCTTGGGATCTGCTTTCTGGAAAACCCAAGCTGTGATATCGTATTACTGATGTCTAGTAGGAAGCAGTCTGCACGATAGAAGGAGTAAAAATTTGGAGTCAAGGGACTGGAGCCCTGGTCTAGTCTCTGCTATTTGCTAACTGAATGCCATACAGAGATTATCGAACCTCTATCGTTTTCAGATTCTTCATCTGTAAAATGAGGATGAGAATTTGTACTTTAGAATTCTGAAGACTCAGTGAGATAATATACATAAAAAGTGCATTAATAGCTATCACTGATCATTTCCTATGTGTCAGGCACTGTATTAAGTGATTTATATTCTTTTCACTAACCCTATGGGTCATGTTCCATTGTCAACTCTGTTGGACAAACCGAAGCACTGAAAGGTTAAGTTACTTGCTTAAGGTTCCAAGACTAGTATGGGTGGAGCCAGAATCTGAAATTAGGCAGCCTGACTCCAAACCTAGGCCCTTAACCATTCATGATACCCTTCATCCTGTGAAAAAAACAGGGCCTGGTACTACATCCGTTATCTCCAGCCTCCTTAGTAGCAGAACCCTGCATTATTTGGGGTAGCAGTGTGTCCAGTTAAATGACCATAGCTCCAGCCTTCCTTGCAGATCATGTGACTAAATTCTGACCAGTGAGCATAAGTGAAACTGTTACCTGGTACCTCTGGGAAGTTTCCTTAAAACAGACCGAGATAAGCCTTTCTCTTGCTCTTCCTTTCTTCTGACTGGAATGCAGACACAAAGGCTGGAGTGCAAGTAGCTATTATGGGCCATAAAATGACATCATAAGGATGAGAGAGCAGCGAGAAGTTGTGGAACCACTGCGCGAACCATAGATGACCTACCTAGGATCTTCTTTTAGGCTAAGAAAGAAATACCTCCTACTTATTTCAGCCAGAGCTATTTTTATAATTAGTATGTTTGTGTTTTCTTTCATTATTGCTGTCTATGTGCCCAAATTTAATCCTAAGTGATATAGAAGTTGACAAAAATTTTGGCTGCCTGCCTCTTCATTAATATTGTAAACCATAAAGTCAAATATAAATTTGGTTATACTTATAACATTTAATATTGATGAAGTGCATATCCTTAGGAACTGTAGTCACTACCTAAGCATGGCTTTTGTTGGAAGTCAGGAGGAAGTGTGAGAATACTTATTCCAAGAATCAAAATTAGCTGATATTGCCACACATACTGCAGAACAGCTGCTGTCACATAAAACTAATTCCATTTTCCAGTCAAGGCTTATCTCTCCCCAGAGTAATATGCTACTTACTTTATGTAAATATATTCCTTTTTCCATCAAGGCATGTTAAAAGAAAGAATACATCTATTTACCAAGATGAACTCTGAAGGGTTGAACAAAATCTATATCCATAATTATTTTTAAGGCCAATAGCCAGAAAGACCATATTGGTAAAGACCTGAAAAGACAGACATTAACAAAGCAACCAGTATTTATTCCTGACCATTGGTCAATTTGGCAAAGCATTAGAAGTTCATTTTATGATCACCTAATAACTGTTGTGTTAGAGGAAACGTGTATTTTTTTTTAACAAATTTGCTATTTATAGTGATTCCCACTTACAATATCAATGAAGTTATGTTTTAGCCTTATAAATAATGTCCATGTTGTCAACAATAAAAAACAGCATGACTCTTGGATAATCAGAATTTTTTTAAGTAATCAAATAGAATTTTTGTATGTAAATACCTATTCCATTTCTTATTTATACCACTTTTCACTTTAACATGGTAAGTATAAATCATTATACACAACATTGTAAACTGACTATAACTCAATAAAAAAATGTTAAAAAATATAAAATAAAAATAAAAAACAGGGGACAGAGAAATGCACTATGTATATATATATGCCCAACTTTTAAAATAAGAGAGATAAAAGTCACCAGGCACTAGAACTAAATGAATTGCTACAGCTGGGCAATAAATCTAATCTGGAATTTTTTAGCAGCTGTGACAAAAATAGAAACATATTGGGCTAAATTGTACCTCTGTTTAATAAAAAGAAGTAAACAAAAATTTTATAAGATAAAACAATGTTTAACTTGAATTCAAGGACGCATTACCACTTGGCCCTTAGATCATGGAACATGACATCCTCAACTATAATTTTATAAATTTATGAAAGTGTTCTAGAGAACTCTTATATGTTAATCCTATATAAAACCTTGAAGGTATAAAATTAAATTATAACTTAGTGAAGGCATTTTATTGGGAAGACTGTGATTGTACAAGAAATTTATTTTTTGATGATCTGTTTCTGTGGTTCTACCAAAACAGAAGCTTATACATGCTTACAACTATAATATATTGTCATGAAACTTCCACAGCTATGGATAATTAATTCCTTCTGCATCCCCCTCTTCTTTTTTCTCTTTCTCTTCCTTACAAGAAAGAACTTCTGGATGCAAGTGATGAGGATATTGTTATGGATATAATCTTAATACCATTTTAATTTAGCAAAGAAGGTAATTAATTGGCAACATTCAGCTGTCTAACTAGTATTAATATCAAATTACTTGCAACACGGGCTCTTTTCCAAAATGGTCCTTCTCCTTTCTCCCATTCCCATAATCCCTCACAATTTAAATATTGAACGGTTTAGAGTCTATGTTTAATTTTTAAGTGATGAACATGTGCCAAAAAGAATTATTTACTATATGTTAATAAGGTTCAAAATATACTGACAATATAATTTCTTGACAATATAAATCCTTTGCTCATAAAAAGAAGTAGAAAGTATTACCTTCAAGAAACTCCATACCTTGACTGTGTTCTTGTCTTAAACTTTAGTTGATGCACTATTTACAATAGTGTTAACAGCAGAGGCTTTGTAGAACCCTCTACTTGGATTTTGTGGGAGTCCAGCAACAGGCCCCTTCTGCCTCCAACTAGGAGGAGTGGCGAAGACGACTCAGGAAAACTACAATTTACCTACATAGTATCACAAACAAGCAAACAAACAATAAAAACCCTAAGTCCATGGCTTTTCTATGATTTCCTCTGTTTGATATTTTCCCAGTGGTGTCAAATATGAAACAGCCTGACCTCATGTTAGATTTGGGAGGATTAGCTGCAAGTAATGGCCTTTTCTTAAGTAGAAAGGTATATGACAGAAATACATTTCCTTTTATTGCATAGAGGGTATAAAGTTGTATATAAATATAATTTTGTATTGAAACACGAAATTTCATCTGTGTACAGCACATTTCATTGAATAAGGTCATTAAAAATAAGGTCCTGGAATGCCTTCCAGCTTATATAATTCTGAGAGTTTTCAAGGGCATTTAAGGATGTGTAGATCTTTGCCTGAGAAGCTGCTTTAGTGCAACAGAACTTAGGCAACCCGGAAGAACCAGGTAACATCTTTGGATTGTCCCTTTCAAATAGCAGATGTCTGAAGGAAGACCTTGAAAAATGTCAAAGGGCATTTTCTGACACAAGAAACTATCAGACACTATTTTTGACTGCAGAGAGATTTAGCCAGGCACTTGAGAAAGCAGGAATGAGGGAAGCGGAGTTGTCATTCAGACTCAGCCAGAGTGAACATCATTCCTCTTTAATGTTGGCATAAGCTGTTAAGTTCCTGGCAGTTAGGCTAATATTTTTCCGAAAGAAAATTTTTGAATCTATCCGTGCATGTAGACAGATATTTGGTTGACCTTACAGAGTTCTGTGCCAACATGGAAGCCATGATTTTGACATGGAAAAATACTTAAAATAAGTGTTAGCAATTGACTACCTTGAACATGAAAAATCTTTACAAAGTCTTCTGGAAAAATCTGATTTTCCATAATATTTTTCCTTGATAGGTTAGGCAGTATAGATTAGAAGAAAAATATACCAAAAATTAACATGATAAAATAAGCAACTGCCTAATATTTCACTTAGGGCCAGACCAAAGGAGCTCAAGAGTTATGGATGGAAGGAACTAACAAATGGATGAATAAATAATCTATTTGATGGAGTTGTTTCATATTTCAATTAATTGAGAAAGAATGTCTATCAACTGAGAGATTTTAGTTTTGATATTTTTCAGCCATATTGCTCTTTCTAGAAATTATTAGTTAGTAGGTTCATTTGCTTGAATTTTGAAAAAATAAAACCAAGTATCAAGCATAAACTTGTCTTCTTTTTGCTCTATCTGGAAGGTATATATCCCAATCTTTAGCAACTAGTAACAAGGTATTTGAATACACATTGGAAAGAAGAGATACACATTGAATACACAGGCTTATTTTCTATAATGTTAGGGATGAAGTTCAGTTAACACTAGACTTTGACAGTGGTGCCATGATACAGACACAGAAGAAGCATTAATGGCCAGTGACTTGGAAACAGATTATGTAGTTTGGTCTACTGTTTATGGAATGAGATAAATGGGAGAATTGATCTGCACTATAAAGGACTTCCTTTACCATTGCCTAATTTTTTCTTATGAAGTGAAAGAGAACAGAACAAAATCAGTAGTGGAATTGATACCACAACCTCTTTGTTCCTCAAGGTACTAGACTGAAAAACTTGACCCCATAATTTGAGAAGACATGTGTGCAAGAGACTAGTGGTCTATAATTTGACAGATTAAATAAATGGTTCTCCTTTCCCATCAAAGAAAACAGTAAACCCCCAATTATATAAAGAACCTCAGCCCAAGGCTCTGTGTTTTAGTTGAGTCCATCTTCTTGATTTCAGCAACTGGAGACTCAGAACCTTGGCAAACTTGGCTGACAAGGACCTGGTCACACTGGCACCTATTCTTCAGGCCTTGTGGATTAGCATAAAGTTTCCTCTTTACCACTTCTCTACGATGGCCTCTTATGTAGAGAGAAAATCTCAGATTTTACTTGATGTTCTGGTCCAATTTTTTTTTAATTAAAGTACAGTTGATTTATAATGTTGTGTTAGTTTCTGGTATACAGCAAAGTGATTCAGTTATACATATATATAGTCTCTTTCATATTCTTTTCTGTTATAGGTTACTACAAGCTACTGAATATAGTTCCCTGTGCTATCTAGTAGAACTTTGTTGTCTACCTATTTTGTATACAGTAGTGTGTATCTGTTAATCCCAAACTCCTCATTTATCCCTCCCCCCACTTCCCCTTTGCTAACTATGAGTTTTTTTCAATGTCTGTGAGTCTCTTTCTATGTCTGTGAGTTTTGTGAATAAGTTCATTTGTGTCATTTTTTAGATTCCCACATATAAGTGATATCGCATGATACTTGTCTTTCTTTGACTTATTTCACTTAGTGTGATAATCTCTGGGTCCATCCATGTTGCTACAAATGTCATTATTTCATTCTTTTTTATGGCTTAGTAGTATTCCATTGTATATAGATACCACAACTTTATCCAATCATCTGTTGACAAACGTTTAGGTTGTTTCCGTGTTTGTTTATTGTAAATAGTGCTTTATGAACATTGGGGTGCATATATCTTTTTGAATTAGAGTCTTCTCCACATATACATCTGGCCCAATTATTAACAGCACTTGTTTTCACTCTCAAAATGACCCCAATTAGAACAATAAATTATATGGTCACCCCACATCTTATCAACCTAGTGTGGAAATCACTCTCTCAAGGGTTTTCCATGAACATTGAAATCTGCCTCTATCCTGGCCATCCTAGATTTGAAGATATCTTGGGTACCATAAGTAATTAATTAAAGAAGAGCAACTGGAACAGTATACATCAATTCTCTGTGTGACTATGAGTAGGTCAATTAAATTTCCTGGCCTCAATTTCCTCATGTAAAATAAGGATATTAAAGTAAGTGATCCTTTCAGCAATAAATGTCTCTTGGCTGAAACCAACCAAGTTTTAGTCCTCTCTACTCTTTTCTTCAATTCACTCCTTGAGCCTGGGCACATCAGAAGGAAAGGTCAGGTGTCCTGTCATAGTATAGTCAAAGTCTCTGTTGAAGTCTAATAAACTCAACCATTATGAAGCTGCTGTGGATTCTTCATCATGCTTCTAAGATTCAAACAAACATTATCTTGAGCTTCCAGAGACATCCAGACCAGCTTTAGGGAGACAGAGCTACTAGGCTTCTGTGTACAGGAAACTCCAACCTCCCATTCCATGCTGTCCCTAAAATATTATGCCTGAGAACAAAACAGTGTTCTTTTCTACTACCCAGAAGACTTGACTCTCATTTCTGAGAAATATGGCTATGTCATAGACATACATTACCATTTATGATTGTATGGAAATAGGTAGGTGCATATCTTAAGCAACTCAACATTCCATCATTTGCAAACATTCATCTTGTACTCTACCTCTTCCAGAAAGGATTTGAGTTTGCTTTCATCTCCTCATTGATAACTACAATCTTGTTAGCTTATTAATTGTCTTTATGATCCAATAATTTCCACTTAATTATGAAGGGCAACTGGCAGGTCAGAGGTGAAAAATGAAGTCAGTGTCTTGGCAAGACAAAATCACACACAAAATGAAGTTGTGGGAATGGGGTGTGAAGAAAGAATCAAGAGAAAACAGAGGAGAATGCTCCACAGAGAAAATGGAACAGATGATAGAGACAAGAAACTACAAGGTCTGAGATCAAAACACAGAGTCTAGTTCTCAAAGGGGATGACTTGCCCTTATCATACCTCCTTTGTTTTTCAGTTTCCCTGTGTCCATTCAATCAGCCCTCTTTTCATTCAAAGTCGCAGTGAGTCTCTGTTCCTTGAAACCAAATAATCCCTTGAGACAAAAAAAAAAAAAAAAAAAAAAAAAAAAAAAGCCTGTTCATCAGATCTTTCAGTATAACTGCAGTCTAGCTGAGCGTATCAGTAAAAATCTCAGCAGCAAACAGAAGGCACATTCAACTTGAAGGTTTACAAAGGTGTGGGGGAAACATGGAGCCTCAGGGGAGAGCGCAGAAACCCAAGGTTAGTAACTGCAGAGCCAGCCCTTACCACACCTACACCTGAAAGAACAAAGGGAAGGAGTAGTTACTGGAACTCAGGAGAGTCCTGTGCAGAGGAACACTGAGAGGAGCGGTGACTTAGGTCAAGGAACACAGCTAGCCCGAGGCACCCTCTCAGAGAGGGAATCAGGGAAATGTATCCCAACCTCACCTCCCTGCCTCCAGTATCCTTCTGGGATTCCCCATCGGCCATCACCCCCACCTGAAGCCAGAGTGCAAGGAATTCTATGGATGTCCATACAGCTTACTGTCCCAGTGTAGAAATATCCGCTTCATCTGCATTTATCTGGATAAATGTCTGATTGCAACTTCCCAAGAAAGTGGTTAAACCTCCTGCACTCACAGCTTTGGGGGAGAAAGCACTATCTTTCTGGAAGGTGAGGTGCAGGTCCCGCTTAGTGAGAGGCAAATACACCAGACCTCCCATAGCATCCTTCTGGCCCAGCAAGGCAGGGGCCGCGCCTCACCCATCTGCCTCTCGTGTGCGTGCCTCTGCCTGGGAGGAGAAGCCTTCCTGAGAAAGGGAGCCATGGGCAGTAATGAGAAGTGGCAGCCAAGTGTGAAATCCTGCCACTGGCCAGCGGCAACTGGAAACAAGGCCGAAAATAGCTCAGGCAGAATCCCAGCTTCAGGGCAGGGTTAGAGACAGTGCTTTTACCAAGAGATGTCCTTTTAAGCCGTTTAGAGAACTCGTGGAAATGATATTGTCGTGTTATTTTTATTCCAAACATCCATTCCCAAAGGAACCCTGTGCCACAACGGCCTTTTGTGTCCCCCAGGAAAACAGGACTATTCTGGTAGGGCTGAGAAATCTACATGCAGGGACACAGCAGATGGCAGTTTACAAGGACCAGGGTCCAGGACAAAGCTGCGTGTGAAACACGAACAGAAAATGCCGCCTCACTCTCAAAACTCCTTACGTTCTTTTTTGTGGAGTATGAAAGTACCTCTTTCAATTTTATCACCAGGTCTTTGTAAAATAGATCATCATGTTCTCAGTTCTCATTCTATGAAACCCAGTGTGACTGCCTAATAATTGAGTATCCTTCTGAATAAATGCATTTTCTCTGCTATCTCTCACAACTGTTCCCTGGAAATCATGAAAAATTCCATTAAATACTGATTTTTGTGCTATTTTCATCACAAAAGAAGTATCGCAAGCCTCAAACGTGATCGCCAATTCCGGAGTGTAAAGTCTGAGTCAATATAATTCAGTAGACTGGTACGGAGTTTCTTCTGTGTGCTAGACCTGACCTTCAAGGAAGTGGACACAAACAAGGGACTATAGTACAGAATAACAAGTAAACTGGTGAGGGCCCATTGCCTGATCTACAGAGGGCCACCTTCTTGCCTTGTCCTTGTACAGCAGAGACAGAGATCTTCCTTCTCGTGTCTGTTCTTATCATGGCATAGTCCCATTCACAAGGGCTCTAACCTCACGACCTGATTACCTCCCAAAGGCCCACCTCCATGTATCATCATATTGGCAATTTGGAGTTCACTACATGAATTTGGGGAGGTGGTGGGGGGAACATTCATTCCATAGCATTGAGCCTACAAAGAATTTGAAGTACACTCAACTTTCAACACTAGAGTTTTCCGTAGGATTATGCTCTGTGTTATGCTAGTGCAATGAGCAGAGACGTACCCCAACAATCCAGAGGGGCTGGGTATCTTTTCAGTCATCTGTGAGAAGCAGATGTTGTGTCAAGCTGGGAAGAGAAACCAGCTTCTCGGGGGCTCAGGTTACATCTTGTCTTCAGTGAAACTCTTCAGAGTCATTTACAGAGTGGAGCCAAAGTTGATTGTTTTCTGTCTTACCCTTCTATAATCTACATGTGTGTGTGGTTTTTTTTTTTTTTTCTATTTTTATAATAATGAAATACACCTGCAATAAAACAAAAAAGAATTCAACCAAAGTAATGGAACATTTGCAATGAAAAAAAATTCCCATTAGTTTGGTTGAATTCTTTTTATTTTATTGCAAGTTTATTTCTAATTTGCTCACTAATGAGGCAACCAGCCTTCAGAAAGGATATTCTCCTTTAAGGGAACACAGATGTTTGACCTAAAACTCCATATTTGTGACATTTCAATATTGGTATCCTCATTTTCTTTCACTAATGAAATTGTAAGAAAATACAATCTGTTTGTCCTACAGCAATTTGGCTACAGTTCAAAAACTTTCTCATTAAAATGAAATAATATGCTCTGCAAATCTAATTGCAGGGGAATTGAACACACATATCAAATTGTCATCTGTGACCCAAAATGAAGGAATACACTGTAGAAGAACAGTGTCAGCAAACGAACAGTAGGAAGAGGTTCTGAGGAATGTCCACCCATCTCTGCTGTGGTCATTTCTGGGTCTATTTTGATATTTTTAAGGAAGAATTTTAAACCTTATACTTCACTTTTTGGTGTGAAATGACACATTTATTTGACTCTCATGGTAGTACTTCAAGAGTATTTGAAATGAATAAATGAAGACTGTTTGCATTTATAAGCCATTAAGTTTGTCGATTATAGCCAATATACCTGTTGGAGTTACAGCCAATAGGCAATGTTTAGGAAGCAGGCAAGGATACCAAGAAGGTTCATTGAAAGTTTGGTGTGGGTATTAGGTGTGCACAGGTAAAACCGGTCAAAACTTTTTGGTTGTTTTAATTTGCCTGAGTTGTTAAATTTAAATAAAAACATTTAGTCAATTAAAGCACTTGGCTCTATAATGGTTTTGATTCCCCAAACGCCATTGGATTTTCTGTTACCCAGTGCCAAGTCAAATGTCAGGTATATAGTGAGTATGTATTTGTAGAATGAATGAAGTAAGTGGAGTAATGTACAAAAAATTCCACACCTCCTGTTTTTCCTGATCAGGGTATACAGGTTAGTAAATACTTCCAAGTTCTGACATCAGTATTCCAAGACAAACATTTGACCCACCCAACTTCACATTATAATTGGAACACTGGATGATTTGTCTTCCTTGCTAATGACACTAGGAAGTAACTAACATTTAGTTGAAATAGTTACATCTTTGTAAAGATACCTACAAATTTGAATTTTTCTGTTGTGTGTAGAACGTAATTTTATCTATAAATGGTTTCCAAACTAGACAGTGACACTGATCAATTGGATAATTCAAGCATTTTTAACTGACATCAGACGTTGCAAGTGATTTGGAAATTTGGTGAAACTCTTTGACAGTTCCAGTCACGTCCCACACGCATATCTAATCCAAGCCAAACAGATTGCAGCAAAGGTATGTTTGTGCGTGTGTGTGTGTGTGTGTGTGTGTGTGTGTGTGTGAAAGCACTTGTGGATTTTTGTGTGTTTGTTTATTTTGCTAAATCCTGCCTGTCAATCCCAGAGGAATTTTGCACATTCACTGTTTACATAAGTAACCAAATGATCATAGAAAGTCAACCTGACCATATAGAAGAGACCCTAGTGGATCTTGAAATAGCATTCTTCTTAAAATTTTCTCAGTAACTGCCAGCATGCTCAGGGATTGCCAGGGTATGATTAACCTTCTTAGATCAGTTCCCACCATTGTGCAATGCATTTAAAAATATAGGAGCAAATAAATGATGTCACAGAGACAAAAACTCTGCAGGTAAAAACTAGCATAAAGCAGATAAGCATTTTCTGGAAGGGATACAGAGCTCTAAAACCTCTTAAAATAATTAAACCTTACTCTGAAAACATACGTATCAGATGTGAACTGCCCAAACTTGTTTCTGAACAGATCCGTTTTATATCCACAGAGGGTTTTTTAAAGACTTTTTTTTTATTTGTTCATAGAGTTTTAATGCACTAATTCCTGTTCATGCAGTTTAATTCATGGATCATTAAAATACTTCAGTGCCTAGCCCAGTCATTGCTCTGAGCCTACACCTTAAAATGTTCTTTTTCTTCCATTTAAAGATGAGAAAAGACTATTTCTGCCAACGGCTATTGGGTCATCCCATTTAACTAAAAACAGATCCCTTGCCTACCATACATATACACAAAAATGACCTGAGGCTTTTCTCAACTGATAGTTAGATCGATGACTTTGGTGTCCATGAGGTCCACATCTTGGCTAGGTAGCAGGAAAATGAAGTTGGGGTGTTAGCTCATCTCGAGTGGAAGAAGCATGGAATAGGAAACAAAATAGCATTCTAATCCTGGCTGAGACTTCAACCAGCCGCATACCTTTGTCAAAGAAGGACACCACTCTAAGCACTCATTAAATTCTCACACATGCTGCGGTAGGTTTAGCTAAGCACTACTAGTATCCCCTTTGCAGATGAAAGGATTTAGATACTTTCCCAGAGTCAGGTGGTAGGTTAGCGGCAGAGCCAGGACTCTCCCTTAAACAGGTTGGCTACTATACTGCTACTATGATCATGTATGTGAAAGGACTTTGAAAAATGTAACGAATGATTATTCTGACATTAGAGGGAAGCTCAGTAATCATGTTCATGTGCTGAAAATTGGAATGATTTAGAAATGGAATTTAGAATTGGAAAATTGGAAGGAATGGATAGCTGATGGTGATGGCTATCAGTGGTTGTAGGAGTGATCACCACTTGATTTTGAGGAGTGGCACATGTTAGTTAAATAAGGCAGCTAGGCTAAACATAGTCTGACCATATAATTCAGCAGGTGCACCTCCAGGTATTTACCTAACTGACCTGAGAGTTTATGCCCAGACAGAAACCTGCACAAGAATATTTATAGCAACTTTACTTATAATCACAAAAACTGAAAGCAACAAAAATGCTGTTCAATAAGTGAATGGATAAATAAACTGTGGTACTTCCATACAATGGAATATTATTCAGAGATAAAACGAAATGAGCTATCAAATCACAAAAAGATGTAGATGAACTTTAAATGCATAGTGCTAAGTGAAAGGAGGCCGTCTGAAAAGGCTATATACTATACGATTCCAATTTTAAGACAATCTGAAAAAGATAAAACTACAGAGATAATAAAAAGATCAGTGCTTTCCAGGGTTTCCAATATAAGGGAGGAAGAGTTAAGCAGATTAAACAGAGACAATTTCTTAGAGTGGTGAAACTTTTCTCTATGGTACTGTAATTGTTATACATGACACTATGCATGTGTCAAAACTCAAAGATCTTTTCAGCCCAAAGACTGACCCTTAATGTAGGCAAGCTAAAAAAAAATCATTTAGGAAGTTGAGGGATCCTAGGATGGAATTCAGGATGTGACAGAATAATCTAACTATATTAAATATATATAAATGAAACAACTCTACTGAAGAAGGTAGGAAGATAAGGTACTCACTTAACTAATTTTGGAAATGGGTGGAGTCTGAATACTAAAGGCAAAATAAAATATATATCAAACTGTACTCTAGTGGATAAAATCACTTCCCATGGGGTTTCGGGTTAATAATTCTGATACTGTTATACCTGTACACTGGAATTGAGCAATTCAGTAAATGGATGGTGGATAGCAGGGAACCCAGATTTCTCACTATTAGAGTGGGAGTTCACAGATAAGCAATGTGTAGGTTAGAATGGCCAATGTGGTTATGGATTAGATTCGAAGCTCTCCATATGAACTCATGTTTAGCTTAACATAGATCCATATGATTACATACAGAAATAGTACAAGTATGTATATATACAAGAGTTAGTACATGTAAGTATATTTCTTTGTTCTGCCAGCTGAGAGAGCCTAGAAGTAATGACATCCCAGTAGCAAGGAGCACTCTAAGTGCCCAGATCTTGGTTTCTAATACCATGCACTAAGAAAAGAAACCAGGGCTCCCTGGAAAAAATGGCTGATTCTAGGACTAGATCTGGAAATACACAAGATGGTCCTGGAGAAACTTGTAGTTCCAGAAAGTTAGGAGGTATTAAAACACACACACACACACACACACACACACACACACAATGATAGGGGAATGTCAAAGGGATATACCAGCCAACTGAAAGAGTTCCAATGGCTGAACCTGGATTTGAGCAAAAAAATTAAAACATAGTCTTGGACTATAACCCAAAGCATAAAAATAAATACCTGTGAGTCCATACTAATATAAATAAAAAATTGAATAAATAAATAAATGGAGGCAAAGAGACAAATCTCCCATGCAGAAGAATTCCAAATAATTTATGTAGATACGATACCTTCAAGGAGGTGGAACATATCTCCTTACTCCTTTAGCATCGGTTGTGCATAATGACTTCTTACAAAGAGTGCATTATGGAAGGGGTTTAACTTTACAGTGGAGAAACATAACAAACGAATTCAGCCAGGTGACCAAGGTCAACATCAACAGTTGATAGGTCATGTTGATAGCGTGGACCACAGTCATGGATAGCACATGGAGTGATGAAAATGATTCTTTATCTTTGTTGTCTTTCTCAAAAACTGATAACCCAGACTAATCATGAGAAAAACATCAGCTGAATCCAAATTAAGGCACACTCTACAAAATACTTGACCAGCACTCCTTAAGAACAAATTAACTCTGAGAAATTGTCACAGTCAAGAGAAGCTAGAAGGGACACAATAACTAAATGTAATGTGGTACCCTGGATGAGATCCTAGAATACAAAAAGGACATTAGGTAAATACCAAGGTAATCTGAGTAAATTCAGGACTTTAGTTAATAATAATATATTGATATTGATTTTTTTAAATTTTTTTTAACATTTTTTATTGATTTATAATCATTTTACAATGTGTCAAATTCCAGTGTTCAGCACAATTTTTCAGTCATTCATGGACATATACACACTCATTGTCACATTTTTTTCTCTGTGAGTTATCATAACATTTTGTGTATATTTCCCTGTGCTATACAGTGTAATCTTGTTTATCTATTCTACAATTTTGAAATCCCAGGATATTGATTAACTGTAACAAATCTACCATACTAATGTAAGATGAGAATCATAGGAGAAACTGGGTATGCAATATATGGGAACTCTCTGTACTATCTTTACAATTTTTATGTAAATATAAAACTTCTCTAAAATATGCAGTCAATTTTTTCAAGGGGAAGATTTTGGTTTTACCTAGAAGACCACATCACTGAAATCCCCAGATTCCAATATGGGAATAAAAGGTGTAATCAGATGTAATCCAGTAAAAAAAAAAAAAATCAATTTATCTCCTTGGATGTAATGATGATCTTAGTCACAACTAACTACTTCTTACAGATGGATATAGATATTGGAAAGGGATTTTTTTAAATGCAAAATCATCTTTAATTTATTGGCTAAATAAACAATAATCATTTTCAAACAGTTGCAAAGGGCAAGGAAATACATCTAGTCATGTAACTAGCCATTTTCAGAATCGCTACCTTTAGAAGTTCAGTGCCTTGACTAGAGTATCATTTTCCTAGAGATGGTTTGTTAGATGATTTATTTTACAATGAAACCTACCACAGCCAGTTCCTCAGCCCCTCCAATAACCTGGTGAAAGGCTTGGTCTGATGGAAGGATGCAGTGGAAGTTATGGAAAGGGGTATTTGAGCCTCTGTGTGGTTCTTGGCCCTATAATATGGTCAGTGAAGCACTGAGTCTTCACCCTTTCCCAACCCTGTGAAGCAAGATCTGATGGAGAAGTGTGAGTTGGAGGGGCCGGCATGTGCGGATACCATTGCCTTATCTCACCCTTACCTGGAGGCAGTTCTTGGAGGACGACCACAAAACAAGAGCAACAACTAACACATACTGGACACAGGTCCCATGCCAGGCACATTACTGTTGATCAATCCTGATGATCACACTGTGAGCAATAGAGTTTTATTCGTAAAGTTTTGACGGGGTGCAATAAACACCACCCTTCTTCACTACCTCCATTCCCAACAAATTGAGATATAAGACCAAGGAGTGACAGGTGGAGATAATATCTGTCTATCACTAATAAGTCTTTCTTACGGTGCTGGTGAGAGAGTAAACTGGCACAACCATTTTGGAAAATGAAAGCTGAACATATGTACACCTTATGCCCCAACAACTCCCCTCGTAGAAATACAGCCAATAAAATGTGTACACACGTGTCCACCAAAAGACATCTGCTACGATGTATGTAACAGCACCATTTGTCAAACTGGAAAATACTTAATCACCCAGCAACAGTAAATGGATAAGTAAATCTTGGTATATTTACACAACGGACTTGTATACAGCAATAAGAATGATTAAACTGTAACTACAGCCAAATACAAAAGATCACGAACTACGTAATTCCATTTATGAGAAGTACAAAGGCAGGCAAAACGAAATCTGTGGTTTTAGAAGTCAGAATGGTTGCTGCCCTTGTGTGGGGTGGGGACAGGGACCCAGAGGGAACAGGCATGAGGCTTCCTGCAGATGGTACTTGGTAAATGGGTGCTGCTCAGTGGATTTGGTTGTGAAAATTGTGGAGCTATACACTTAAGCAATATGCATTTTGATCATGTACATTATACTTCAATAAAAAGTTGTTTTAATCCTCTCTTGGTCCCACCTCCCTATCCAGCCACCACTTCATGTCTCTCCTCTTTAAAGCAAAGCAAATGCTTCTGAAAGAATTGTCTTTGTTCACTCCCTCCAATGTCTCTATTCTCTCTTGGATCCACTGCAACAAGGCTTTTGCCCTGTACTCTGTAGAGCTCCTCTTATGAAGATGAGTGATGACTTCCGGATGGCTCAGACCAACTGCTGGCTTGCCTGATTTCCTTATCAGCAGCATTCCATACAGATGAGTACCCTCTCCATAGTCACCTGGCTCTACACTCACTTTCACTCTTTAGGTGAACTCATTATGCCACATATCTTTAAATACTATATATACCTTTATGACTCCCAAGTTTATTTATCTTTAGCCCCAATCTCTTGGCACACCCCGCTTGTGTATCCCACTGTTTACATAACATCTCCATTTGGATGTCTAATAGACATCTCAAACAACATAGCCCAATCTGATTTCCTGAGACCCCTCCAAGTCTGCCTCTCTCACATTCTTCTCCTTTTCACTAAACTTCTCAGCCCTACTCTGTTCTCCCAGTTGTATACCCTCCCTCAAAAGTTGGAGTGATCCTTGACTCTTCTCTTTTTCTTACACAGTACACCTAATCTATAAACCAGAGCGGTTGGTTCTACCTTAAGAATCCAGCGAGAATTTGCCCACTTCTCACCACTTCTTCTGCTACCGTCCTGTTTCAAACCATCATTATTTCCTACATCATTATCTCTCAACAGCCTCCTCATGCTTCCCTCGCTCCCCGACCGCTTGCCTCTGCCCTTACTCCCCTACAGTTGATTTCTCACACAAAGTGATCTTGATAAATAATAATTCAGATCATCTCCTTTGCTCAAAACCCTCCTAATGGTTTCCATCTCACTCAGAATAAAAGACAAATTCCAAACTTTTGATCTTTAAAACTCTGTAAGATCTGACCTCACATTATCCCTCAAATCTCATCCCACACAACTCTCCCCTGGTGTTCCCTGCTTCATCCATTCTGGACTTTTTTGTTGTTGTTGTTCCTTATACAGACCAGGTATCCTCTCTGACGCTGGGCATTTGCACTTGCTGTTTCCTTTCTCAAGAATGCTTTTCCCCTGATATATACCTGATTTGCATTTTCATTTTTTCAGGTAGTTACTCAAATGTCATCCTTTTAAAAGAGGACTTCTGTGGCCGTCCTAACATTTCATACACACCTCTTCTGATTCCTCATCTCTGCATTAGTTTTTCTTTCCTCCTTGGCACTTATCACTCTCAGAGGTGTGTGTGTTCGTTTATGGATTGATGGGCTGTCCGTCTCCCCCACTAAACTGCAGGCTCTGTGAAGACAGGCAGTTTTGTCCATTCTGTTCCTTTGTGCTCCAAGCCCAAGGTGCAAGTAGAAGGCATCCATTCACTGCCCAGCTGCCTGTGATGTTGCAACTGTCACCATAAACCAAACCACTCTTCTGGTGTAGCATTCCAAGAGACCTTTCTCCCACAGGAGAGATGTTTCTTTTTATGATTCCACCAAAATGACCACGAGTTTCTCTAGGACTATTTGTACCTTTTTCAGGGTGCTGAGGAATTTGCTCCTGGGTCGTGAACGTGGGCAGAGGAGCCAGAACACAGTTCTTAACCTGCTCCCAGCGTGCCGCGTGTCTGCTTGGGGGCGGGAGCGGCCTGCCTCCCCGCCGCAAGGCTCCAGAGTGGGTTCTTCCTTCCGCAAGTCCTAGGATCGCAGCCTGACTGTCAAAGCCACGCGACGGCCATCTGTTCAGGTTATGTAACTTGAGATCTGGAACAGTTTTCAATGCAGGATTTGCTGCCCAAATAGAATCGTTTCAGAAAGAAGATTAAGGTTTCTTTGCAGGGAAAAGGAGACATTACCAGAAAAGCTATCATTTCGCTGGGTAGAAATAAACCGTGCTCTAAAATACAATAAATGAGGAAGACAAATTTGCTTCACTCGCAGTTTCCGGCTTTTTCAAAATAAAAGCAAGGTTATAGTTCAATTTTGTCAGTGCAAAATAAACTCTTAATCGGGAAAATGGAATTACTAGGTTAACAGATCTTGATTTTGCTCGGCCTGTCATCCTGCCCTGCAACGCTCCAAGCAGAACTGGGAGATGGGCTGGGGGGTGTTGATTGCTTAAGGCTTGATAAACTTATTGGCTTTATAGAATGGTCTTTCTTCCCGGGAGAGAAAGTTATCTGATCCCTCATTAGCAGGAGAGAAGCCCTGATTTGTTTTTCTAATATCACCCCATGTGACCCACAGTCACCTTACATGACCAAAGGAAACCATTTATGAAATGACTGCCTGGGGTTAAGGATTAAAATTGTACCTTTGTAGATTAGAATTTCTCCTGCTAAATTCAGTCACCTATACAAGGCTTGACTCTGCCCTCATTCTTCCTGGCTCCATAGTTTAACGTGCTGAGGATTTATGTTAAACACCACTCATTTTTCCACCTGGAACTAGCACTGTTGTTTTGTCTGATAGCAGAAACAGAGGTTTTATAATCACTGATTGGTTTTACTGGGGTTAAAATCAGTCAACGAATTAAAGTGTGAAAAAGGAAATGAAAATTACCATGACTTCCATTACCTGGGGATTCAGTGATTAATATGATTTGAAGATTCTTCTGTATTTTTTGAATATGCACATCTCTCTCTCTCTTTTTTTAACAAAATTAATCCTACTGTACACACCAATCAATACTGTTTAGCTAACAAGATGACAATAGACTACATTTGGGGGGTTGGTTGTATATCAAAGAGAAATCAGCTATTCAGAGAGGAATAGTCAGGTAAGGAAGGAAGAAAGATAGGACATGAACTCAGGTTAAGTGAATCACTGATTGACTGGCTGAATGGATGGATGGATGAGGAGTTACGGGCATGCCTCCGAGACATTGCAGGTTTGGTTCCAGACCACTGCAATAAAGTGAATATCAGAATAAAACAAGTCACACAAGTGTTTCAGTCTCCTGGTGCATATAAAAGTTAGGTTTACACTATACTGTTGTCTATTAAGTGTGCAATAGGATTATATCAAAAAAAATGTGTATAACTTGACCAAAAAATACTTCAATACATCTAAAAAATACTAACCATCATCTGAGCCTTCTAAGAAGGTTGAGTACTAATCTTTTTACTGATGAAGGGTCTTGCCTTAGTGTTGATGGCTGCTGACTGATCAGGTGGTTGCTAAAGGTTGGGGTGGCTGTGGCAATTTCTTAAAATAAGAGAGCAATGAATATTGCCACATTGATTGACTCATCCTTTCACAAACGTGCTGTGATGTTTGACAGCACTTTACCCACAGTAGAACTTCTTTCAAAATTGGAGTCAATCCTCTCAAATCCTGCCTCTGCTTTAACAACTAAGCTTCTGTTAGCATCCTAAATCCTTTGTCATCATTTCAACAATCAGTTACATTTACCATCTTATATGGGCACAGTTTGTGGTGCCCCAAAACAATGACAACAGTGACATCAAAGATCACTGATCACAGATCACCATAACAAATATAATAACGAAAAAGTTTGACATACTTCAAGAATTAACAAAATGTGACGCAGAGACACAAAGTAAGCAAATGCTGTTGGGAAAATGGTGCCAATAGACTTGCTCAAGGCAAGGTGGCCAAAAACCTTCAATTTGTTGAAGGGAAAAAAAAGGCAGTGTCTGTGAAGCCCAGTAAAGGATAATGGAAGAGAGAGCTCTGAACGGCCCTGGGGGAGATCTACCCAGGGGAAGAGAGCAAGTGTGAAGATGCTGAGGCAGGTGTGAGCTCTGTGCATCAGCAGAACAGCAT
This sequence comes from Camelus dromedarius, assembly GCF_036321535.1. Taxonomy (NCBI): domain Eukaryota; kingdom Metazoa; phylum Chordata; class Mammalia; order Artiodactyla; family Camelidae; genus Camelus; species Camelus dromedarius. Next base: position 59,951,707 of record NC_087440.1, read on the forward strand.
GGAGACCCCCAGGGTCGTGGCGTGGGATAATCCTGGGGAAGGCAACACTGCAGAAGCAGGTTTTCTCTTTTCCAAATTTCTTTCAATCCTTCTGATTACCTCATGAAAAAGGTCTCAGTCTGATGCAAGTTCACACTTAACACTCCTCTTATGCAAAATCTGTTACTCTAACATCACAAAAAGAGGGCAGCTTTGGGGATCACAGCCTTCTGAGGTGACAATATTTAACTAAAATATAATAACATTGCTGGTTTTGTAAATTTACTTTCACATTTATTATCTATTATGGCAAGCAATCTGGTTTCCCATTCATAAGAGTGATAAAAATTTCTTTTTAAATAAACACATTTACATTTTCAATTAAATCATCTTCAAGAAAATTATGACATAAGAAGTGTGTAAAAGGTAACGATCGGAAATGGCAAAAATCATGAAGGTGATTGGCAAATGACTATTGTTTGGGAAACACTGTTCTAGCCCATCCCATCTGCACCTGAGCTCCCTAAAGATGGGTCCAAATCCACTGAAGTTCTGTTTCTGCTTTCTAAGATGATTACTGTGTAGTGAACCTAGGTATAAACTAATCCAGGTGCACAAGTCAGTGATACCACCACGTCTGAGGAGAATAGCTGCTTTTTAAAGAACTTTAAATCAAAGATTCTCTTTGGAAGAAATATCAAGGTATCATGGCAAGTATAAAAAACTGGGCAGAGAGTTCTGTTCAGAACCAAATAGGTTCTGGAAGTGATTTCCCATTTATATTATCTGGATGATTTTATTGACTGTTCTCCCTGTTGTTTCTGGACTTATAAGCTAGTTTGTTTTGAGATGGGATACTAATTTAGATGGAAGCCTTTCTTAAATGGAGTGCTTTCACAAACAAAAAGATACACTCGGGGAACAATGGTTTGGAAGATTATGTCCTATCTACTTTGCCGATGCAGTTTGAATTCCTCAGTGCTGTATATTTGAATTTTTTTTTTCTGAAATTGTTTCTAGTGAGATTTAAGCTAGGAGATAGATGGGAGTTGCTTTGTATTCTTGGCACCCTCTGGAAGTAGAAAATAAAACAGGAACAGAGCCATTCCAAGTATAGGTCCAGGCTGATTACTAGCAAGATAAGTGGTACAATACCATATCCATTTACAGTATAAATATTTTGCTCAATTTTTAGTGATTCCTGGAAGACAGAGTTGGAAAATGCTGTCCCTACTCTCACATGGAAGAAAGCCCCACTTGTACCAAATTTTAAATCATTAAAGAACTACTGATATAATCTTAATAATCAGAGGAGAAATTAGTCACCCATTTAAATTGTCTGTAGGATTTTTGAAATCCACATAACAAAATACATACAGTGACTAAAACAAAAAAGGAATTCCTCCCCCACCGCCACCCAGAAAAAAGCCCTGGACTAGAAATCAGAAGGGTCCAGATTCCAGTCTCAGCTCCATCAACCACCTCAGTGTCTGTTGACTTTGAAGAGCTCACTTCGTTTCTCTAGGCTGAGATTTTTTTTAACCCTGAAGTGAGAGAAACAGAGTAGACAGATGCCCTTTAGGATACAGATGCAATGTTTTTTTTACAACAACAACAACAAATATTACCAAACTGAATAAATTGGATGTCCTAAATAAACAGCATGTCTGGATAAAAGGCTTTCTGAATGACTGAGCAACGAAATTATAGAACACAGCCAGCCCAAAAGATGGACTTTTTAAAAATAAAAAGGTGTAATTGTCAGGAAGTACTAAATTACATTCGGACTCTGAGAAGCATGAAAGGATTCAAGCAGACACAAAGAAACTATATGAGATAAGAAACCCACACAGTCAGGATGTAGTCATAACACTGCCCAACTCATTGGACCCGAGGAGGAACAAATTTGCTCTATATTTCCATCTCTAAAACATGCACACCATCTGGGTCACTGTGACATGGACTGAATATCAGGTTACTCCTTAACTGGAATCAATGTGTAGCTGTGAGAAGAGAGTTGTATAAAGCTCCATTTCTGAGCAGGAGGAAAGGGAGCAATAGCCAGGCTGGAACCATTAAAAGTATTTTAGGGCCACACTTATATCATTTCACAATAATGTGCATGTCATTGTCTACTTGTATATTGTGTGGTCTGAGGACAACTTCCAAATTAAAATATGGTGATGGCTTCCATTAAGTTTGTCCTCGTAAATTTTTCTCTTTTCTATTCTTTTTTTTTTTGAGATTTTTTAAAAAAGTTATTTTAATGTAGGTACTAGGGATTGAATACAGGACCTTGTGCATGCTAAGCATGTGCTCTACCACTGAGCTATACCAACCCCCCTTTTTTCACTCCTTTAGATGGGACCCATCATTGACTCAATACTGTGAAACAGATATATACAATGGAGAGAGAAAAATAACAAGCCACATATAAAGCAAAATTCTAAGGGCCACAGGAAGCCTTGGCCACATTTATGGAAGACTAGGATAATGCTAGCCAGTCTGTCCAGATGTCTGGGAATGGATTAAGGTACTTTCTGGGGTTCCTTTTAGGATCAAGATGCCATAGAAAGTTTCAGTAACTGGCACATTGAAAGGGAGGAAAGACTGTGGGTTTATTTATTTTTAAATACTATATATCTTTGTGCTTAGGTAAATACTTGTGAGCACATATATATATTTTATTCATGAATATAATTTACATTGGATTCCTTGTAACAATTTTCAGAGAAACCATTTACTTAGAAGACAGCAGAGTAATATGGCAAACCTCTGTGGGTGGAGGTGAAATGTCATAATTTACAGGAAGTAATTTATCTTCCTGGTGGGCTATCAGGATATGGTGATGACTAGACTTGTTACTCAAATTATTTCCTAACAACAACTTTAAACAAAACAATGCTGAACTAGAAACTGTCTAGCATTTGAAAACCTGTGTGGGTTTCAACTCAACTTCTCAAGGACCACATTTTCCAAGGGGTTAGAAAGCAAGGTATATATAGAATTTCAGATATTATCTACCATAGTGGCTATGTCCTCTGAGCCCCAAACATGTCACAGGATGAGCTGCTAACAGAAGGAAGCAAATGTCTCTGCTCCATGGTAGAGTGAATTTTTGAAGAGGACATTCTAAAATAATCCATCAAGATAACTAGGGAAAAAAAAGGACAGAAATACAAATGTAGAGTCTAGTGGATACCTAAAGCCCAAGGGGGCAAACATTTGTCATTTTTGAGCTGAATACAAAAATTCCAAGAAGGCAAAGAAAAAATTTTTTTGCCAAGTGGCATCCTTCCCGCATCCCAAACTAAACTCTGCACAAGTAATATCACTCAGGTTGTGAAACTCCTACACGAAACCAACAAAAAAGTGTACACCAGAATTGCTGAAACAGATGTGTTTGTTTGTTTTTAATCTGAGTCCCTAACATCTCTGAAACACGAAGCTGAGCCATAAAAAGTACAGTTGGCCACATGTGCTAGTTGCCCTCACTTTTAGAACTGGCCAACTTTAAATCCAGAGGGGAGAAACAGCATCCTTCAGACATCACAAATGTCTTTCTACCCTGTACCGTAGCAATTAAACAATACACCATATTTTAAAATATATATATATATATATAAAAAACCAAAAAGTAAACAGAATTGTGGAATTCCTGCCATTGTGTTAAGGCATTTCATCAGCAGCCTCTATATTAGACTGGGACATCAGAACCCCTTAAGTGTACAACATTGTAAATCAGCTTTACTTCAATAAATAAATAAAAATTAAAAAGAACACCTTAAATGTGTGTCGTATTTTCTTTTAATTTTATTTTTTATTGACGCATAGTTGATTTACAAGGTTAGGTTCAGGTGTACAGCAAAGTGATTCAGTTATATAAATGTGTGTTGTATTTAACTTTCTTTTTTTCCAGAAGAATAAAAAAAAGTACATTTTTTACGGTAAATAAGTTGGATTAACATTAAGCAAAAAAAAAAGTAGTAAACAGGATGTCTGAACCATACGCATTAAAGATTTCAGAATGACGTGGCAATCAAATTATATATGCAGTACTTATGCTTTCAGGAAAAAACCCAGAATGCTCAGAAGGGGCTAAGTTATATGTGGATACTATAAAAAATGACGAGGTAGGATGTAGTTTTTTAAGGTAGATTTGGGGCTTTTTTTCACTTATAATACTCTGAGCTCATTCGTGTGTGCAATGCCTCAATCCTTCATGGAACAAAGAAAAGCCACAAAGACAAACAGGGCAAAAGTTCTCTCCAAATGGAAGATACAAATCAGAATCTTTGAAGAGGGAGGTTTCCCTGCACCCGCTCCGTAGAGGTGGTCAGCACCCGCTCAGCTAGACACAAGGCGACGTGAGAGAGAAATGCTGTGACGAGGATGCCGGTGGTCTCTGGTGCCCTTGCACTGCCCTAGTCCGCTGTTGATCAGTAACAGACCAGCTTGAGTGAGCGGTTCAGCTAAATCTGTCTGGTTTGCTGCCCCCTGTGCTCCAAGGTCACGTGCCTGGACGTGATCGTCTGCTGGTAAGTGACTAACCTTGCTGAGTCATGCTAAACTTGTGGGGCATGTAGCATCAGTGTTTTAATTAAACTGCCCTTAGAAGCACTGGGAAGCAATAACCATTCTCTGCCTTTGCTTGGGGTGTATCAGTGACACAGGACAGGGTTCCAGGCAGGGTATAATTCATATGAGCTAGTCTTCAGTAGATTTTTTTTCCAGTTAGAAGAAGGGAACCTGACCACTTCTTATAGATTTGACAAAAGGAAAGGCATTTTCCTAATTTTTCTGTCCATGCAAAAGATCGCATCGGGGGAGAACAAAGAGCAAGGCTATCCGTGGATGTATTCCCTCATTCCAACACTCGGGTGTAGGAAAGGAGCAGAAATGTCTGTCTTTGAGAAGACTCTGCAGATGCCGGAGTATAATAAAGTTCCAATAATTAAAAAGACCTTGCACTTGTACAGACTTTTATAGTTTGCCAAACACTTTCACGTAAATAATTTCATTTGTATCTCACAGCTTCCCATGAGATGTCAGGATTGTTCTTTTCCTTCAGTTGATTTTTGAAACTTGGGATGCACTGTGATATGTATACAAGTGATGTTCATTATACAAGTGAGTTTTCATTGTTCCCTACAAGTGTATGTAGAAAATTTCACAAGAGAAGCCATCCTCCAACCCCCACAAATACACACCCCATCCTACCCTAAAACCCATGGAGAAATGATTTTTAAGAGAAAGTGGCTGTTCACACCTTATTTTAGTTTTTCTAAAACAGGAAGCTGGTACCACAGTCAGAAAAGGGAAGCTAACCTTCCTCTTTCATTTTCTCTGGAGCTGTGATGCAAAGCAATGATGCAAAATATTTTATCTCAGTTAATCACCATAAAAGAAAATATCATTTAAAATATCAGAGTTAAAGGAGATAAGAGTCAAAGAAAGCTAATTTTTTTTTGAATGACAAGCTTCAACTCGTGATATGCACACGTGTATGTGGGTTGGTGAATCAAGTGAAGTGGAATGAGAATTCTTAATTTTGGGGTTTTTTTTTTAAATTGTGTTTTTTCTTAATTCAAGTATAGTCAGTTTACAATGTTGTGTCAATTTCTGGTGTACAGCATAATGATTCAGTTGTGCATATGCATATACATATACATATATTCCTTTTCATACTCTTTTTCATTATAGATTACTACAAGATATTGAATATAGTTCCCTGTGCTATACAGTAGAAACTTGTTTATCTGTTTCGTATATAGTAGTTAGTATCTGCAAATTTCAAACTCCCAATTTATCCCTTCCCACCCCCTTTCCCCCCAGGTAACCATAAGTTTGTCTGTGTCTATGAGTCTGTTTATGTTTTGTAAATAAGTCCATTTTTATTTTTTATTTAGAAGAACTCTTAATTATTACTTCTTCTTTGTTGTAGAGTTTTTAAAAGGTTACTCCCTGTCTACTCTGATAACCAAACAAAGTTCCCTCTGGTTTGGGGCAATTTGTCCCCCTTTTCATTTATTCAATGATATATGATTGCTTGAATGGTATAAATGCCACTGCACTTTTTGGCGATTGTCACAAAACTGTTGTTTTGAGCAGCCTTGATAGTTATTTGACCCTTTCTATTTGTTCTAGTGGTGTTCTTTCTTTCCCTTTGTCTGTCTGTCACTCAATCTGTCGTCCATGTCTCTGTGTTTCTCTCTCTCCGTACCTGTGATTTCACTCTCTCTTACTTTCTCCCTCCTCACACCATCCTCCTCTGCCCTCTCCGGTTACCGATGTCCTTAATATATCAAGAACAATAGCAATTCATAAACACCTCCCTCCCGTGGGCCCCTTTACATTCCTATTCCAATGTTCCCGCAGCTTGCTCCAAAATATCTCATTACAAGTGCTTGACGATTCACCTTAAAAAATCAGTTGCCGATGGCTCATTTGTATGCAATAGTGAAAAACTGGAGGTTAGCCAAACGTCTCTCAGGGAGCTATTGGTTAAATAAGTTATGGTCAGTTAATGAAATGGAGTACCATACAGCCATTAAAGCACAACTGTGTACTGCCATGGAAGATTATTCATGACATATTTTTGCATGGAAAAAGTGGGTTACAGAACAGTATGTACAATATGAAGATACTTGTAAGTATACAGATTCATGTCTTAGTCCATCCAGGCTGCTATACCAGAACACCGTCAACTGGGTGGCTTATAAACAACATTCATTTCTCACAATTTTGAAGGCTGGGAAGTCCAAGATCAAGGTGCCGGCAGGTTCAGTGTCTGGTGAGAGCCTGCTTCCTGTCCATAGATGGCTATCTTCTCGCTGCGCCCGCACATGGAAGAAGGGGCCAGGGAGCAACTGGGGTCTCTTTCATAACAGCACTGATCTCATTCATAAGGGCTCCACCTTCATGACCCAAACACCATCACACTGGGGATGAGGTTTCAACATCTGAATTTTGGAAGACGTGAACATTCAGTCTCGAGTGATTTGCGTGACAGTCGTTTTAGAAGAATTTATTCTGAATTGTAAGAAGAGGTTGCCGCTACGTAGTGAAAGTAGGCTTGATGTAATTTCTTTTTCTTCTTCTTTTTGTTTTTTAGTTATGTGGTAAAAAAAAAAACTATGGTGTTTTAAAAATCTTTTTAAAAATACCAGTCACTGCTACTCAGAGTAAGAGATCAAGGACTCACTTTCCCTAGCTTCTCACTGCTGCTTCCATCTTTAATGTAGGAAGCGGGGGCAATATTTCTGTTGGATTCTCAACCACCAGAAGACAGAGGACAAACTGAAGCAGTCAGTGGCCTCATTCCTCCCTTCCCAACCGCGGACACAGAGCAAGCAAAGCACACGGTCCCTGGAGCCCAGTGTCGCCCCTCCCCCTGGTGACAGAAGCAAAACCCTTGAATCATAGCTCTTAGGGACAGACCTGACTCTCCTCTGAATAACAGAGTCCTTGCTCTTAAAAGGACTATCATACACAGGTGTCAAAAACTTTAAATGGGGACCTTGCTATTATGACAACAATCTGTTTTTCTGGATCATGTACTGCTGCCAAAATTCCCTTTCTTTACTTGAATTTTCCTAAACTCTGAGCATAAATACTCCTTGATTTAACTAATTATATGCTATTCGAGTTGCTTTTCTAACATCCTTATTTGCATGTTTTAAAATAACGAAATAAAAACTGTTAGAGGCCCCACACAAATTTCCCCTTTGTGTGTGTGCTTGCATGTGTAAGAAAATGTAGTCCTAGGAACGGTAAATGGAGCAATATGTGATTTAAATTAATATAATTGGCTCTTATTTTACTAATTATGAAATGTCCTGTCTTAATAGCTCTTCTTTGCTCTTACTGTCAAAACCACTAAAACCATATCAACATTTACACATTGTAATGCCCCATATGTAACATTCGATTTATTCAGCCACTGCTCGGAGTTGGTAACATGAACCCTGAGGTCACCTCTGCAGATCATTTCCAGGGAAATCAATTGTGTATCCAAGATTAGGGGATTAGGCGGGGTTTTTAACGCATTTAAACAAACTTGCAATCTTCAGTTCACTTAGCAATACCCTTCATATACACCATTGTATGCACAACTGCAATGATTTCTAATTATTCTTATCTACCCAATAAATGACTTAACAACTGGGGCAACTTATTGCTGTTCACTCATTTGCATCATGATAATCCTGAGGGCAGTAAAACTGCACATGCTAACAAATATTCCATAAGTCAGATTTCTTATTAATTCAGATTGGGCCATCCTCGGGTTGACTGAGTTCCATTTTATTGTAAAAATGAATGTAACCACCAATTAATGTCACTTAAATTATATGTAGGCTTATGCATTCATTTCTTCATTCGCTCAGCCTACATTACTGAGTGCCAATTCTCTACCAGGTGTTGAGTTTGTCTGGGGATCTGGGGAGGGATAAGCTAGTTTTTCCACACTTAAAGATCGGTCTGGCTGTTGCGGGACACAGACAGGTAAGGAGACAACTGCACTCCAGGGAAGTAAGTCCTCTGACAGAAAGTCCAGTTATCTGTGTGTTGATGACTCTAGCCCGTATCGCTCTTCCACATACAGTTGCCTTTTCCATCTCTCCACTCTGATGTTCCTCAGAAAAACAGAACCCCTTCTGAGTATTTAAAACAGAGAGTTTAATGCTAGCTACATGGGAGTGAAGAGCTAAGAGACCAAACAGGAGACTCTGAGGGAACCCTGAGTCTGGCAACAACAGGGACCCACGGCCACCCCTACTCTGGAGGGACAAAGGTGATGTGTCTCTAGAGCACAAGGTGTGGGGTTCTCAGAGGACACAGGAGCAAGCGTGTCAGGAGGGACTGGGGCCACAGAGCAGACGCAGACGCTGCTGGAAACACGCCGGAGGTTGGAAGGGAAGAGGGACAACATCCTGGCTTTTCCCTTCTTCTGGTCGTCTAATCTCTTGCCAAAGTCTCCCGTGCCCAAACCAAGCCAGAGCCAGCTAACAGGAGAGCCTGGGGACCGCAGCCAGCAAGCCAGCTCCTGCTGATGCACAACAGAGCAGGGAAAGAGCAAAATGCTCTGTGGGCAGACAGGCCCGGGACCAACGCCTGCCTCCAACTCATTCAAAATGTTCATAATGGAAATTTTTATCTCCCTCACAGTCCAACCTAATCCCCAGAAACCTCTTCATCCTTCTCTGTTTTCTTACTTTCATTGCTGCCAACAACTGCCCAAGCAAACAATTTGGGTATCATTCTTGATTGCTTTCTCATTCTCATTCTGCCAATCAATCACCAAATCCGTTGACCTCTGTCTCCTTAATCTCGCAACACAGTCATTCTTCTCCATCCCAACTGCACATGCTTCTTTCAGGTCACCACCTTTTCTGACATCATTGACCACACCATCCTCCTAACTGATCTCATGCTGCTAGACTTGCCTCTTGCTCTCCTTCCAATTCATTTTACCCAAACTAATCTTTACAGTATAAATCTGATTATATCAACCTCTTGCTTAAAGCCCTTCTATGCAGTCCCAATGGGGTGTCCTCAGAATAGAATTCAAATTCCTTTTCATATGAGGTTCTTCTAATCTGACCCTTTTTGTTTTCAGCCCCATGTGTTCATTCATTCATGCATGCATGCATTCATGTAATCAATAAATGTTCATTGGGCCAAGCACTGGGACACTTCCTATGCTGAACAGTCCAGGCTCTCACTAACTAGCACCCTGAAAACCACATTCCCTCTCTCTTTCCTCTTCCCCAGCCACTCCCACCTTCACTCATTCCTTTCCCTGTGTTCCTGTTCTTCCTTCATATCTTAGATGAATCTTCCTCCAAGCAGCCTCCCCATTCTCCAAGTTCAGACTTGTGTCCCTTCTAAGTATTCCTCAGAGTGCTTTGTGCATTCTTCTTTCATTAGCTAGCCACACTTTATCGTGATTGTCCCTTTATTGATCTAAATCCTCAAACTGTGGTTCAGTTCTTGGAGAGAAGGAGCTCTATTTTATTTACTGTTTTATTCCTATCACCTAACACAGTGCACAATACCCGGCAGGCCTTCAAATCTTAAAATCAATTAATTCATTAATGAGCACAAGTGCTGTGGGAAGTCACCCTGTAAGGGAGTGGCAGGATGCTAGGAGGGGAAGGTGGGGGACGTTTCCCAGAGGAGATAGTATCTAGACTGAATTTTCAAGGACAAGTTGGAAAAGTGGTTGGAAGTTGGAAGGAAAACAAGTAGGTGAAAAAGTTAGGGGAAGCATGAGAAAAGCTATCATAGTATAAACACAGAGGCACATTCCAGAACTTTAGGTAGCTTTACAGACCCAGTTCATAAAGTTTGAGAAGAAAGAGAGTGAAAGATGAAGCTAACTAGGGATTATGAAAGGCCTTGCTAAAGAGCTCAAAGCTTAATTTATAATAGCCAAGACATGGAAGCAACTTGAATGTCCACTGACAGATGAATAGATAAACAAGATGTGGTGTATATAAATAGCGGAATACTACTCAGCCATAAAAATGACATAATGCCATTTGCAGTAATGTGGATGGATCTGAAGATTGTCATTCTAAGTGAAGTAAGCCAGAAAGAGAAAAACACCATATGATATCATTTATATGAGAAATCTGAAAAAAAAATGATACAAATGAACTTATTTACAAAATAGAAAGAGACTCACAGACAGAAAACTTACAGTTACCAAAGGAGAAGAAGGGGAGGGATAAATTAAGAGTTTGGGATTAGCATATAAAATAGATGAACTACAAGGTCCTATTGTGTAGCACAGGGAACTACATTCAATATCTTATAATAACCTATAAAGAAAAAGAGTATGAAAAAGAATATATATAGATAGATAGATAGATAGATAGATAGATAGATAGATAGATTTGTATAACTGACTCACTATGCTATACACTAACACAACATTGTAAATCAACTAAACTTTACTTTAAATTTTTAAAAAATTAATAACAATATAACAAAGGCTTAAAAATAGAAGTAAGAACTTAAACTAAAATTCCTGAAAGATGTTAAACAACAAATTGAGATGCTAACCCTTGCATTTACAAACAACGCTGTGGCAGCTGTGTGGGAAATGAATTGGAGACAGCAAGGCTGGCTGCAGGAAGGTCAGTTGAGACAAGAAATGGTTGGAGCTTGAACTTGGACAGAGTGGAGAAGATATTAAAGAAATAGAACTATTAGGACTTGGTGACTGATAAGAAAAGAGGGAAAATAAAGAGTGAAAAAAACAAGGATGAGTTGAATTTCACCAGGCTGGGTTTGCGATGCCTCTGGGCCATCAAGGTAGACATGCCCATTTGGTCCAGATATGTCTGAACTCAGAAATGGTCTAAAGTAGACATATAGGATAAGAATGGCTGCAAGTGTGAGAAGAGAAGTGAGAAAGGGATGGGTATGTGGATGTTCACTGCACAATTCTTCCAACTTTTCTCCGATTTGAAATTTGTCATCATAAAGCATTGAGAAGAAATGAGAAGAGGCTGAAGAAAATAAAGAAAAACAGAATAGAATAGAACAGAATAAAAATAAAATAAAGAGAAAATGCAACTAAAGAAGGAAGGTGGAAAACCAGCAAAGAGCGGTATTTTAGAAATCAAGGGAAATGTATCAAGTAGGAGGAAGTAATTAACAACATCAAATTCTGCAGATAATAAAGTGAGATAAGAAGTCTAAATCATTTATTGAGCTAAGCAATTTGAAACCTAGATAAAGGCAGTTTCCTAGAGTGATGGGAGTAGAAGTAATAATCAGGAAGTAAAAAGGGGAGACAATGAGCATAGACTACTTTCTTAGGAAAATTTGGCTGTGAAGGGAAAGCAGTATCAGGTGACAGACAGAGGAGACTATTACAAGGGTCCTTTTGGGGATGAGAGGCACCTGAGCTTGTTTGTACTCCGAGAGGAAGGAATCAGGGTGGAGGCTGGAGAGACAAGTGAGAGAGGAGATAAAGGGGGATCCAGATCCCTGAAGAAAGGGCAGGTGATGAAATCCAAACACAAGAACAGAAATCTGCTGCTGGCAGCAGGGAAGGTATCTCTTCCTAGAGACAAAGAGATAAGGATGTGAGTAGAAGCAGGTAGTTTTGTCAAGGGAACACAGGAAGTTGAGTGAGTTCCTGTTGAACCACCTCCAGTTTCTCAGGGAAACACTGGCAAGGAGCTGCTGATAAGGATGGGGAGGAGGCAACCCAAACAGCCAGGTGAGAGGATGGGCCTGTGTATGCTGTGCATGTTTACCGGTTTTCATGGAGTTAGAGGACTGGCGGGTAAAAGTAATCAGTACTATATTAAATGACCCATAACATAACTAATCTTTCTTTAAGGTTTTTACTGCCTGAGAATTATTTTACAAGTATCAATCGTAAGTCGGTACAATTTGAAGAAGTGCCGGTTAATAGGAACAATCTCTCTATGCCTTGTAAGGCGAATCAGTAAACCAAGACATCTGGACCACAGATGGGTCTCAGTTTTCACGACCCCTGCATGTGAAGGGCTCTTATGCACCTGTGCAGTGTTGGCTACTTTGGTCTCGGGGCAGTGTTTTTGACAATGTTTTCTTAAGAGGTATTCAAAGAATTTCTTGAACATGTCTTCCACTTAGCATGCCATATAATTCTCCTGGGCTGAGACTCCACTGCAGTGCATGCGACCTTCGTTAATTTCCCTCCTAAACAGCACAAAATATAATTGAAGTCAGACCAGGTTTAAGTCAATTTTTCTATAAATGTATTTTTTATTATAGATAATTGTGAGGTAGAAGCTTGAAACGGTTATTTTTCAGAAAGAGGCTTGAACCTATAAGCCTTATATTAATACGTCTAAGGGGGATCTCATTTTTTATGTGACTTAAACAAGGAACAGTTTTTCTCTCAGGTATCAGCAACCAAAGCCTTTATTTTGAAAACAACATACATGAAATAAATAGACAAAAGGAGAACAGATTCTTTCTGCCCTTTTACCTCTACCACTGCACCGTATTTCCCCCTAAAAGTCAACCAACTCCCTAATTAATGATAAACACTGGTACTTTTCCGCAAAGCTCTGCTACTGTTCTACAAATATTCGTTGGGCTTGTTCAAGTTACATTTAAAAAAGACTTCTTACAAGATGAATGAACAAATAAGCATGACATTTTATCTGAAGTCAACAATAGTAATGTCATAAGCAAAGTTTGCAATTTTGACCACCTGGCTGCAGCTGATGGTAATTGCTAGGGTTAATTAGTTGGGAAATTTTTGATTACATGCTCAGATAGTTGTATGAGATTGGGTTTTCTGGAAACATACTTTGAAACCAAAAGTTGCATGCAGAAAACTTATTAGGGAGACCTCTTAAGGAAATATTCCTACAAAGAAGAGGGAGAAATAAACCTGAGCAGAGGGAGAAGTTAACCCACAATGCATTTGCAAATGAGACTTCAGTTAATCCAGCAGTGAGCCCTGGAGCTGGGATGGCCTTTCAGAGTTGTCTCAAACTAAGGCAGTTGGGATGTGCCTTTGTACCCCTACATCAACTAGGCATTGACTACAGGCCCCTCCACAGGAAAGGATACAGCACGAGGCAAGGCTTTTCTCTGTGGTTGTGGGTAATGCCCCGTGAGAGACACAGCTGCAAGCTGTTAGCTGATATTCCCAGGAACGTGGGTTGGATGAGCCAGGCCCCAAGGGGACCTGGGTGGAGCCCAGGGAATCCACCAAAGCCCACCATCACATAGAACAGTCAGTCTCCTTGTTTCTTCCCAGTGTGCGCCATCTGGGAGGAGCTTCTCCAGGAGTTTCGTTGGGAAATCTCACGTTTTCTGGGCAACTCAGAAAGGTAAGTGGGACGAAGTACCGCTCCCTTTGCTGCATTTGACCTTAGGGCCCTAACTGATACTCAATATCCTGCTCCACTATCCACCCTCATTTAGCCCCTCTGATCTAGGCAGTTTGCCTAGTAGGCTAACCCAGCTCTCCACCTCCAAGGAATCCGAGCCTCTGGTTACCATTGCCCTCCTCAGGTGGTGGCTGCTGATGGTATCTATTTACTCTTAACAAGAGGGCAGGAGAAAACCAAGAGAGACGCCAGTGGATCCCTTGCCTGCCAAACACATTCTTTCCTGTCCCTACTATGGAGCAGGAGCTCACATTCTTCTGATGATTAGAGGCAATTTCTCTTGCCAGGATAGTGATTCCTTTTCTTGCCCGCTAGTCTTTTGGCACATGGAGCCCAAAGTGACCAAGTGAACGCTGAAGCTTAAAATGCAATGGGACTCTTATTATGTTCCAGGCCCACAGTGCCCAAAGCAGGGACGAGACATACAGATTTCCCAAATGGATCTCTGGGAGTGATGATATAAAGGGACATTCCCACTCCATTCCTTAGTTCCCAAATTCTTGTATTTTACCTATAAGGAATACAGGAGTGCTATATGATGTTTGTTATTTATGATGTATACAGCACCCTGGGAGATGGTGCCAATCTCTCAGGGAGTCATCTCTAAGATGGAGCCTCAGATGCATCTTTAAGAGGCTGTTTCACCACTCTATCAGGCTGATGGCCTCTGAGGGACACAGTGAGATAGGACTGATGAACCCCATAGCCATGTTCCACTGCTGCACTCCTGTGCTGTAAAGTGGGTCCCTACGTAAGTCTGAAAAACATCCAGTTCATGATGGGCATGAACAGTAGCTGAATGGCTACTTCATGTCTCATGGTCATGTGCTCTGTCCATGGTCCAATAGCCGACTGACTGGTTTTTGAATGGTTTATAGTTCTTTGCAGTAGAAAGCATGACCTTATGCCAAAACACCAGAAGTATACGTTATGATTTTCCTTTTGAAACTTCCCCTGAACTACAAATGATGTCATTTCCCACCACAAATACCGCTAGTACACATGTTTTGAACAAGGGCAAAAATTGATTATTGGATAAAAAAAACTCTTAGATATTACAATAGTTGTGGTTCTCTAAAGCTCAACTCTGACAAAATCATATTCCTTAATATTTCATTTCTCTTATTGAATTTTCATGGGCATCACATGAGCAGCATTGACACTGATTTCATGGAAAATACACAAAAGGCATACAAGGTGAGTGCTACAAAATAATGGTGAACAATGGCTGTGATTGGCAGGTTTTCTCTTGATGGATTGCTCGATCTTGAAGTCATATAGTGAGAGTAGACTGTGTGTGCCTACGGGCAGCCATTGACTACCTTGTGGATATGGTCTATGTTTCACCCTCAATGTTTATGTGTGTAACTTGGACTCTGAGAATTAAGTAAAAATAGTTTACATTTTATTATTTAATTCTAGAAAAGCCCTTCAACTCATCATTATTATGTCAAGTGCTAAAAAGAAAAGATGGTCAACAATATCTTACTGAAATTAGCCTATGGTTTTGTTGAAAGCCATTTGACTCAAGACAGTCTATATGTCATTTATTGTGATAGTTCTTTTATAACAGGGGCTTTGAAACATTACAACTTTTGGATTACTTGAAAAGAAAACATCTTGATAAAGCAAGTAAATGTATAAAGAGTTCAAAATTTTAAAACAGAATTTTGAGTTATGTAACTCTGACACTTTCTCAGTTGAGAAGAATACACATTTCGTGATGATCACTTTGTAAACTTAAGTAATGTTATATACCAGTTCTACCTCAATTAAAAAAATTAATATGTGAACATGATTGAACATGGTACATTGAAAGTATATGTTTTTCTGGGCTAGCTCTCAAAACAATTTAAAAATGTAAAGGAAAAAAGAACACATAAACAAAAAACAATGGAATGGTTGGGGCTTACAAAATTGCAGAAATCATTACAAAATCTGGTGGTGCTCATACACTTGCTAGGACGATTGTATGAATGTAGAGTATGCAATTACAAAAGTGATGCAGCCAAAATACAGTACTGTAAAAGAACTGCTATTGAGCAATGATTCAATTCAAAGTGTATCCATGAGTTGTCTGTTGACATTGAAAAGCAATTAATTAACACTAAAAACAATAAAAATTTTGATTTAAGTTGATGAAATACAACTTACTGACAATAAGGCCCTTCTAATGGTAACTCTTTGTTAACTCTGTGCTGATTTTAAATTGTAAAAAGGGATGTTTGTAAATTTTTTAGGAACTGAGTACACTCGAGCATCTATTTTTTTCCTGCTGTAAAATTCTGGCTTGATGAAACACAAGTACCATAGGAGAATTAGGTGCCCTGTACTACTGGTGGAGCAAATTGCAGGGTTGGAAGACATAAAGGTTTAGAACCCATCTAAAGGAAGTATGTTCTGAAGTTCTGACTATAAACTGCATTGTGCATCAACATCAACTGGATGCAACAAATGTTAGTGCAGTTCTTTATTTCACTATTATAATTAGAACCATCAACAAAATAAATTCACATAGCAAATATGATTACCTTTTCAGAAAATTTAATGTTGTTGAGGAATAGCATGTGAGGCTTCTACAAACAGAAGTCAGATGGCTCTCTGAAGTAAACTGTCTAAGAAGATTTGTAAACCTTTTTGATATGATAGTTCATTTTTTCAGAAAACAAAGGAGACAAGTTTAGCAAAGGAGATTGGCAAGCACAAAAACCAGCTTCTGTACTATGGTTAGAATTTTTCAGAGGTCTCATTTCAACTTCAAGTGAAATTGTGATAAATATGCAAATTTAGCAACCTTTACTGAAAAACTGGAAGTATCTTTACTTGAATGAAAAAAATGATTTCAAGGTATGCAAGAGTTAATTGAAATCAATGGATTACTCACTGAGAATAAGCTTAGGAATTTTTCAGATAGTTTAAGAAGTCAAACTTCTAACCAGAAAACAAGCTGGAGCAGCATGACTTATGGGCCAAAATCCAGGGAGAAAAAAATCCACTGTTTTGTGATCCCACACGACATCTTGTTAGTAGTAGTCCCCACCTGTTTAGGTAGGAACTCCAATTCTCCAAGTATTTCTGGGAATCCCAGAGGGGTATCCCACATGCATTAACTAATTAGTCCAGGTCATTCACTTTTCTTGCTATGGCTGGCGTATGCCCCGCTGGGACTCTGCTGTGGGTAAATGTCAGCAGGAGATCTGCTTAAATACTGTTGCTTGAATCTGCTGTGTTGATGTACTACACCGGATCCTTGCCAACACTCCAGCTGTCAGTGCCCTCAACCCATTCTGCATGTAATAGTACAGGAGCAGTGAGCTGCCAAGTGAAAAGATAAACAGTTTTCTTACCTCTGTATTATACTGTTTGAAGGTCTCTTAGCAACATCCTTAAACTCTAATGTGTTTGGAAAAATGTAGAACAGCTCTCTTTAATCCCTTAGTTTACGTTCCATACTGGACCTTTCTCCCTATGGGATAAATTGTATTTGAGGTTCAGCTGTCCTTTTATTGTAATTGGCTCCCATTGAGTTCTTAATAATCTATAGGCTCCTATATATGCCTGAAATCCAATAATTGACACTATCCCAATTATTTTTCCAAAAGGTGTATCAGCATCTGTTTAAATCATATCTAATGGAATAGATGCAAATAGATGCAGGGAGAAAGGAAGTTGCCTGTCTCTGCTCATAACTGTATTAGAATTTCAGTTTTGTCCCAGCTAGGATGCCCTGTTACATTCTCAAAGAAAATGTAACAGATTTTTATGGACAACAGTTTATATATGTGTATAAATATAAATATACATATACATATATATATATATACATATACATATATATTTTAAAAGGAAAAAAACCCTAAAACTAGAATTCTGCAAATTTGGATTCTAGTCTTATCTCTGTCACTAGTTTTCTGTGTGATCTCATGTCAGGAACCCATTTCTTAGTGCATTGCATTAAAGAGTTTCATAAGGTAGCTTTGATTATCAAGGATGATAGATGTGAAAGTGCTTTGGAAATACTAAATGTACTAGTCAAAGATGAAGGATTCTTATTTTTATAATGTTTAATTAAAATCTTGGTCTTTGACATTAATTGTCCACCTACTAAGTTATGACATTCACTTTGTATTTCTTAGTCTTTGAAGCTGTGAGATAAATTATTTTAGATGAGCTTTGTCATAAAATTCAGAGCTAGAAGGGACTTTGGAGATTCTATAGCTCCAATCCTTCATTTTTTTGGATGAGGAACTTGAGTCTCAAAGAAAGGTAGGTCATCTAGATTGCAGATGGGATAAAAGGCCAGGAACTCAAGATATTGATCCAAATGTAGTACTCATTTTATCACATGATGGAAGTGTGCTCTCCAGACATTATGTCTTCCTTTTCAGAAGTTATTCAACATGAGTAGTTGTCCACCATGCTTATTCCTCAGGCCTCCAAGTAAGCAAAAGGATATTTATTCACACCATTCTTTATTCCCCAAAATTTACACGCTAGTGTTCATGGAGCCCAGTTTTTAGGAGTCCAACAAAATGATATTTATTGATTTCTTTTTCTGTCCTAGACACTATTCAAGGCACTGATGATTTAGCAAGCTGACAAATCACTGCCAGAGCTTATATTCTGTTGAAATATTAGGCATAAAAGCAATATATGTGTTAAAAGTAAGCTGTTCTCTCAAACACATGACATACAGCTAATGCTCTTTTTGGCAGTGTGTTTCTTTAGTTGGAAGGCTCTGTTGGAGGATTGCTTCTCTATATTGGATTAATATTCAAGTTTCAGTCTTCCTAGAGGTGGTTTCTAAGTCCTTAAGTGATTTAAGAATACATCTATGGAAGCCTAGATGCAATATGAGAATGAGCTGTATGCCTTGTATGTTTTGTACTGAATGACACACATATTTTGCGAATACCCTTGGTGGCATTTGTTCCCTAAACATGCAACAGCCTTTAGTTAAGCAAGGGGAAAAGAGCCAGCTTTTAAAATCTGTGTCTGGCCGTTTGATTTTCCCTCCACATTTTAGAACAGAAAAAATTCATTCAGCTATTTTATCTTCTGAATTCTTCTCCTTTATGCCAACTGATAGTCAGCTGCTATTTATATACTCTTCTGGTTGGAGTATGAGAACAGGGTGTGTAAACCTCTGAAAAATGGAGCCAGACTTTTTTTTATTATACATATTTTTTATTATTTTTTTCCAGAAATGAAGAGCTTTAATATTCAGACCACCCAGATGAAATGTCATGGCAAATTTGATAAAAACCAAGAGGAAGTGAAATTGACACTGGGGGAAGGAAGAGGCAAATAGAGAGAAGGTGAAACCAAAAGGTACTGAGCATGTTTGGTGGGATGGGGAAGGACACCATCACTCCAGAGACATGTCATAGTAAAGGGACAGGAACAGTCCATATCAGCTTCAGGCTCTTCAGAAGCCAGAGAGATGCCAGAGTCCACCAAACCAGGTTCTCCAAGGTTTTTCAAGAAACAGGATTTGCTTTGCCAGATGAACAAGGAAGGAGGTCCCATGACTTTCAGGAGATCATGCAAGTCCTCCGAGACCTAGAGGTGGCCCAAGAGCCAATGGGCCACAGATAGAGCCAAGATGAACAACCAAAGGCTGGAATGTAGACAAAAATCTTGTGATTGGTCAATTGATAGTTGAAATGTAGCCTGGTAAGAATGATACTGAGTAAAGGGTCAGAAATTAGAGCAGTGGAACAGTGGCTAGGTGGTGAGCCTCTTAGTGATAGCGTCATTTTAAATCAACTTTATTGAGGTACAATTTACATACAATAAAACAAACCCATTTATGTGAGTTTGATGTGTTTTGAAATATGGATATACTCGTGTATCCACCACAACACCAAGACAACAGTTTTTCAGGATGGATTTCTGTTTTCCCACCACATAATTGTCTCAGCTATATCTTCCTGCAGGTCCTAGGATAGTCAAGCTCTGGGATTTGTCTGTGCTCCAACAGAAAGTGTCAAGGAAGTACCAGTAGCAAAAAGACTCTGAGATAAACTTCTTGTCCCTGAAGCTAGTTGCCACAGATATTGCTAACAGGATCTGGAAGGGGCTTGGAGAAAGTCCATGCAGCAAGGATCACAGATGTTCTGCTGCTTGGCCACACGGTGAGTGTAGAGGGAACAGTCAGGTATTGGATGGAGATGCTTATCTGTACAAATACAAAAACTTTTAACTCACTAAATTGTCTTACTTTTATCCCTTACAATCCCAGAAGAGTGGACAGGAAGTAGGGAATGAAGGTGAGGGTCAGGACAAGAAGGTGCTGGTTGAGGTAATGAAAGACAATGTCTGTAATTCTCAAGATCACCCCAAACCTTAGAACATAGTGCTTGTTCAATGTAATGAGCCATGATAACAAGATAATGCTGTGAAGCTTGGCTTTCTTGGTACTGCTTTGTAATTTACACTTATACAGGATAGTAGCTAACCTGTCTTTGCAAGTCCACATATAAAATTAATCAACTTCTTGCGACTGCCTCTGATTCTTCATAGGCAAGTCTGACACACTTAACCAAAGAACCTTTATAAGTTTTCCAATATAAGAGCCAAACAGCTAATGTTTCTGCATTACCCACAAAAAAAATCAAAGAGAAAACATTATCCACCCAAAATTTGGAAAATGTGAGTTGCCAGTGGCTTAGTGTACATGGAAAGAAAACCAGGCTAGAATAAATATTAAGCAATGTGAGATCCTTCTTTTCTTTCTGCTTTAATTTTTCTACCCCAGTTTTTTTCATTTAAAAATGCTTATTCTAAAATCCATGAATAAAAAAGATACAACCTGTAGTGGAAATTAACATCTAGAAGAAGGATACCTTTTAAATGGCGTGTTCACTGGCATTTTTAATGTCCTGGTAGTGTTTTCTTCCAGATAGAAACCACGGTTGTTTTGGAGAGGATGACTATTTTGCACAGTTTATAAAAGTAACCACTTCTGCCCTAAGACTTATTTTGAGATTCTTTCACCTACCTTCCAACATCTGACTGCCTGAAAAAAAAAAAAGAGTTTTCCTTGTAGCATTGAAACGAAGTTGGGTGAAGATGCGCAGAAGTTCTGGAAGGTTACAGTCTACCAAGAGCTATCTTTTAGCAGAGTTTTGGCAGAACTTCAGCAGACTGTATGTGGAAATTGAAGATTTTCTCCTCTAAGAGATAATGTGAGCAAATCTGAATTTTGGCCCCAAATAAGAAATAATTATACAATGTTAATTTATATCACAACTATAAATGCTCCAAATCTAGCAAGTGAATTCTTAAAACTCCTACTATAGAGTCATAGTGTACTTTTCACCCTTCACTTTCATAAAAATCAGATGGAGCTAAGCTGGTTTGAACTGGACTTTGAAATTCTTAGTTGTTTACAATGAAAAGCTTTCAAGTCCTTGCAGCTGAAAAACATGATGTATGGTATGCAAATCAGAGTAGATGCTGTAGAGATAGTAAGAACAAAGAAAAAAATTAATTTTTAACCTGCTGGAATAGTGAATATAGGTAAAAAGTAATTTTCTCTATTTAATTCATTTAAGGTTGATAGCTTTCACAAACAGATAAGGAAATTGACATGGTAGGATTTTTCCAAAGCAAACTATAATATAAAGATTTATCTTTCTAGCTGATGAATGTCTCTGCTAACCTGCCTAGAGAAACCCAATTTTTTTTGTACTCAAAGTTAAAAGATCTTTTTCATAGATACGAGTATTACATTAATTTTATTTTAAAAATTCTTTCGATTTTGCATTCTACTTCACTGTAAATCTGTTTATTATAAATATTGAAATTGTTAGATATAGATATACTGATAAGAGATAACCTGCAAACAGTATTGTCACATGAAATAAATTCAACAGGAAGACAAAGTATATACTAGTCTATTGTAGAAGGGAAGAACAAATCTGATTCCATATATTAGATCTGTGCCTTCAGCTCTAACCCTGTGCTCTGTTTCCAGTGCTTAGTCATGCTGGTTCTGAATCTTCTGTGAAAGAATGTGGCTTATAGCCTGAAATATATAGGATAGCCCATTCTCAAGGCTCTGACCTTTAAAGGTGTAACACTTTCCTGTTCATATAAAGATGAAGAAGTTGCAGAATAGAAAATAACACTTGTCTTGTTGGACAGATCAGGGACATCCTGATCTGATCTACGTGGACAGCTGCAAGAACAAAGGATTCTGAACACAAGAAGCTTGTGGCAACCAACTACACACCCTCCCCTTTTTTGTATAAAAGGAGCCTAAATTCTGACTTGGGGAAGATAGCTCTCTAGGACATTAACCCCCACTTCTCAGTCTGTTGACTTTCTAAATAAAGTCGTTATTCCTTGCCCCAACACCTAGTATCCTGACTTACTGGCCTGTCGTATGGTGAGCAGAACAAGTTTGGACTCAGTAACACTATCATCTGTTAAAAAAAAAAAAAAAAGGATCAGGGTAGAACATGAGACAGACCTTTTGACATACTAATTGAATATCTCTGGATAGACACAAATAATTGGTAATGGTGGTTCTCTGTCCAGAAAAAGAAGAGGCAAGAGAGGTCAGGAGAACTTTTTTATATTTGCTCATTTGCTGTATTTGAATTTTTTTTCTAGCCAAATGCATAATGTACCCACAAATACACATGTAGTTATATTACTCAACTTTTCCTCATTCTAAAATAGATACTATATTTTTGGCCTCCCCACCCCCACCTTCTATAATTGAGCATTTTTTGACACACAGGTATCACAGTATGAATAGCATAAAAGAATGGCATGGTTCCATTGATTCCTAGCTTTGTGACTTTGTATTCTGAACCTCTTTGTCCATACCCTTACTGATCAATAATAGGACCACCACAATTTCTATCTCACAGGGCTGTCATAGTGTTTAAATGAAAGAGTGTATCCAAAAATCCTTAGCACAGTGCTTAGAATGTTGCGTTCAAGAGATGATTGTTCTTTTGTGCTGGTTACAATCCTAGATTCTGGGGCTGCCAAGATAAAAGTGTTCACGTTCATAAGGAGCTTTCTACACCCTATAGTGGCACACAAACCTGCAGATTAAATAAAAAGTATATTTCTGGCCCATAATAGAATGGACACAATATATATTAAATCAATGAATGAAACAATGATATACTCTAAGTATGCTAACATATTGGTGTGGTCTGGGATGGGGGCTAGGAAGTGGGCAAGACAGATTCTCAATAAGCAGCTTTTCTTAATAAACAGCTTTCTACATTTATTAATGTACAAACGTATATGCAGATGAAAAAAAAGTTGAAATCCTGAAAGTATTTGGACCAGGAGATGGTAGTACTATTAATTTTCAAAGATAAGACTGTTCTTTTCTCTTAATGTCTTACCTTTCTACAAATGGAAATCCTTATGAAGCTGTCACTTTTCAGAATCTTTCAACTAACTCTGATGTTGAAAAAAAAATCCAAATATCAGTTTCCTTTCTGTTCAAAGGGATGTTTCATCAAGGTTCATTCCTATAAATTTAAGCCTTTTGCTTTATTCAGGAATACATGAAAACGACTTTGGAAGAGTGTTCCCTTTTCCTCTTATAATTAATAGACTATTTCTTATAAGAGTTCTGGGTTTACAGAAAAATTAAACAGAAAGTACAGTGGGTTCCCATGTACTTCCTCTTCCTCCACCTGCCAACCCACAGTTCTATTACTGGCATCTTGCATTGATGTGGTACCTTTGTTATAATTGATGAACCAATACTGATACATTATTATTAACTATAAATCCATAGTTCACATTAGGGGTCACACTTTGTGTTGTAGATTTCTATGGGTTTTGCCTAATGCATAAGGTCATGTGTCTACCGTTAGAGTATCATACAAAATAGTTTCACTGACCTAAAACCCCACTGTGGTCCAGGTATGCACCCCTCCTCCCCTCCCCCCAGTCTCCAGCAACCGCTGAGAAAAAATTTTTCTCTCTCCGTGTTTTTGCCTTTTCCAGAATGTCGTACAGTTAGAATCACACAGTATGAAGCTGTTTCAGATAGGTTTCCTTCACTTAGCAATATGCATTTAAGTTCTTCCTTTTAAGAACATGCTTTTAATGTCTTCTGGTAGCTTGATAGCTCATTTCTTTTTAGCACTGAATAATATTCCATCATCTGAATGTACCATAGTTTGTTTATCCATTTGCCTATTGGTGAATCTTAGTTGCTTCCAATTCTTAGCAGTTATGAATAAAATTGCTGTAAATATTCACGTGCAGGTTTTAGTGTGAACTTAAGTTTTCAACTCATTTGGGAAATTACGCTAGACTGTGTGGTAAGACTATGTTTGCTTTGTAGACTGACAAACTGTATTCCAGAGTGGCTGTACCATTGTGCATTCCTATTAACTATGAATAAGAGTTCCTAGTGCTCTACATACTTGAAAGCATTTGGTGTTGTCAATGTTCTGGATTTTAGCCATTTTAAGTGTGTGGTGGTGTATCATTGTTATTTAATTTGCAATTCCCTAATGATATATGATGTTGAGCATCTTTTCATAGGCTTGTTTGCCATTTGTGTATATTCTTTGGTGAGGTGTCTGTTCAGAACTTTTACCTACTTTTTAATTAGGTTATCTGTTTTCTTATTGTTTAGTTTTAAGACTTGTTTGTATATTTTGAATACAAGTCCTCTATGAGATATGTGTTTTGCAAGTATTTTCTCCCAGTATTTGGCCTGTTTTTTCATTCTCTTAGCAGTGTCTTTTGCAGAGTAGAAGTTTTTAACTACATGGAGTCCAATTTAACTATTTTTCTTTCATGGATCATGCTTTTGGTATTGGAGTGAAGATCACCTAGATTTTCTCCTGTTGTCAATAAATTTTATAGTTTTGCATTTTACATTTAGGTCTAGGATCCATTTTGAGTTAATTTTTGTGAAAGGTGTGAAAAGGTAGGAATCTAGATTCTGGTGGGGTTGTTTTGAATGTGGGTGTCGAGTTATTCCAGCTATTCTTTCTCCATTGGAGTGCCTTTGCTCCTTTGTCACAGATCATTTGGCAGTTTTTGTGTGGGTCTATTTCTGAGCTCTGTGTTCTATTCGTCTACTCTCTTGACAACACCACACTGTCTTGATTACTGTAGCTCTATAGTAAATCTTGAATTTAGGTAGTGTCAATTTAATTCTACTTTGTTCTTCTTCAGTACTGTGTTTGCTATTCTGATCTTTTGCCTTTTCATATAAATTTTAGGATCAGTTTGTTGGTATTACAAAGAAACTTGTTGGGGACTTGGATGGCACTGGGTCTATAGATCAACTGGGGGAAGAACTGACATCTTAACAATATTGAGTTTTCCTAACCATGAACATGAACTCTCTCTCTATTTAGACCTTCTTCAGTGTCTTTCATTAGAGTTTTATAGCTTTCCTCACAGAGGTCTGGTACATATTAAGTTAGATTTGTTCTTAAGTATTTAATTTTTTTGGAGCTAATGTAAATGATGTTGCATTTTCCCCCTAGTTTTATCAAGATATAGTTGACTTATGGAGTAAGTTTAAGGTGTACAATGTGATAATTCGATACACGTGTATATTGCAAAATGCTTACAACAATAAGCTTAGCTAACACATCCTTTACCTCACATAATTACCATTTTGTTGTTGTTCTTGTTATGGTGAGAACATTAAAGCTCTACTCTCACAGCTATGTTTAAGTACGCAGTACAGTATCATTAACTATACCTAATAGTGCTGTGTGATTTTAATTCAAATTCCAATTGCTCATTTCTTTATTTAGGAAAGCAGTTGACTCATGTATTAACCTTATTTCCCACAATCTTGCTATCATTGCTTCTTCATTCCAGGAGTTTTTCTGTTTGTGTTGTTTTTGTTTTATTGATTCTTTAGAATTCTATTTATTGCCCTTGTCCTTTATTTCTTTTTTGTCTTCTTTTTCTGCCTTCTTTGGTTTTAAAAAGAAGATTTCCATACGTTGAATTCTATATGATTACATATGCTCTCCTCTCTTAGCATATCAATTATACTTTAAAAAATTTAGAGGTTGCCCTAGAGATTGTAATATAGTTTTATGACTAATTCAATTCCACTTTCAAATAACATTATACTGCTTCACCAATAGTGCAAATACCTTATAATACAGTTTTCCCAATTCTTCTCTCCTATCCCTTTTAACTTTGCTGTCATTCACTTCATTTATCCATAAGGTATAATTATCAAACATACTTTTACTGTTTTTTTCTGAACAAAGTGTTATTTGCTAGTTCTACTAAGAATAAGAGAAAAATTAAAAAATTTATTTTACCTTCTTTTATTCATCCTATTACACTCTTCCAGTTGTTATGTAGATTTGATTTTCTATCCCATATGATTTTCCTTCTCCCTGAAAGACTTCCTTTAACATTCCTTGTAAGGCAGATCTACTGACAACAAATTTCCTCAATTTTATTTCTTCTTCGCTTTTGTAGGATAATTTCTTTGGGTACAGAATTCTAGGTTGGTGTGTTTTTTCTTTCAACACTTTAAATATTTCACTCCAGTCTCTTCTTCCTTGCATGGTCTCTGAAGAGAAATCCAATGTGATTCTTTTCCTTCCTCCTCTATAGGTAATCAAGATTTTTCTCTTTGCCTTTGATTTTCTGCATATGTGTGTATATGTATGTGTGTGTATATATACACATACACATACACACACACATACTTTTGGGTATTTTTCCTATTTGGTATTCTCTAAGCTTCCTGGATCTATGATTTGGTGTCTGTCATTAATTTTGGAAAATGCTCAGCCATTATTTCTTCAAATATTCCTCTGTTCCTCTCTCTTCTCTTTCTGGTGTTCCCATTGCAGTTAAGTTATAGCTTTTGTAATTGTTCCACAGTCCTTCGATATTCTGCTCCATCTTTTTCACTAATTTATTTTCTTTGCATTTCAGTTTTACAAGTTTGTATTGACATATCTTCAAGATCACTCATTCTTTCCTCAGCTATGTCCAGTCTACTGATGAACCCATCAAAAGCATTCTTCATTTCTGTTACATTGTTTTCCATTTCTAGCATTTCTTTTGATTCTTCCTTAGAGTTCCCATATCTCTTCTTACTTTACTTCTGTGTTCTTTCATGTTGTTCTTTTTCCATTAGAGTCCTTAGCATATTAATCATAACTATTTTAAATTCCTGGTCTGATAATTGCAAAATCTCTGCCATATCTGAGTCTGGTTTTTATGTTTGGTTTATCTCTTTGGATTGTGCTTTTTGCCTGTTAGCAAATGACTTATAATTTTTGGTTGAAAACCAGCCATGGTACATCAGATAAAAGGAACTTAGGTAGATAGGCTTTTACTATGAACTTTTATGTTTGTCTGGTGAGGAGACAGGCTATATTATTGTTTGCTGTAGCTGGGGTGTCTGAAGCTAAATTTTCCTCTAGTGTCCTTGTTTTTGTTTCTCTTGTCTTTGGTTATCCTTAGAGACTCTTTAAATAGGGTCTGAGGCTTGCAGTTCTTTAAGCTGTAATCCCGTTATTACCCAGGATTTTAGTTATAATCACTGGCCAGAGAGCATTTCTTACAAGTGGTTGTATGGTAAGGTGTGGGAGGAAGGAAAGCATTCTATAGTCTTATGATTAGATCTCAGCCTTTTTGTGAACCTGAGTTGAGTATTTCCCTTCTCTTATGTGGAAGGCTAGAGGGGGCTGGAGTTGCCCTAAGTTTGGTTAGGCTCTGGTGAAATAGTTTTCCTCGAGGGCAGATCTTGTTAAGAAGAACAGAGTACTCTGAAAGTATTTCAAAGGGGTTATTTTTTCCCTACCCATGCAAAAAGCAAGAGATTTTCTCAGATCTTCACACTGAAAATCTGTTAGGTCTCCTGGAGGTGAAACTCAAGGAAGCCGTGGGGCCCCCTAAGGCTGAGCCACACAGAGTCTACAGTAGCTCCTCATTTGCAGTTTAAAGTGTTCCTACTGATATTTGCTCCAACTCTGATGTTGGCTTCAGCTTCTGGCTTCTGCTCCTGGTAAACTGTGATCCTCTGGTAAGCTGTGATTCTCTGTATCTGTCTATCTGTCTCTTCAGGTTTCAGGGCAGCAGTTTTCCCTGTGACCTCAATTTCCTGATGGAGCTAAGAGTTGTTAGTTTTCAACTTGTTAAGCTTTATTTTCTTATTGTGAGGATGGGTGTTTCCAAGCTGTTTACATGATGGACCAGAAACTGAAAATCCTTTGGCATTCCTTTGTAAATGTATGCTGAAAATGTCTATCATAATTGAAAAGGGCTAGAGTCAAATTTCAGTCTAGTCTTATTCTCTAAAAATTCAGGAAAATTTACTTATTTATCTTCTGTTTTGATCCTTGAAAGAAAAAAAAAAGATTTTTAATGCCTATTATCTGCTAAGCACTTTCCTTCCAAATGATATGCTTTTTTGTTGTCCTTAGAATATAATAGATCAAAGGGATGGGGACAGGGGAAGAACTAAGGCTAAAAATAAGCCAAGAATCATTTATTGATCAGTTGGTCTTCTTATATACTTTGATACATTCTAAATTATCGGAATCTGATGTGTTTCACACTTTAAAAGGCTCAATGCTCTATGTAGTAGTAATCTAGATTGCAAGTTTTACCTTCCCTCCTGCTGAGTCACTGACTCACTTCCTACTATAAATGTGGGTTAGGAATCAATTCAGTCATTTGCAAGTAATCGTTCAGTCTACTCAGAAGGTTCTGCAAAGTGATTTGGAAGGAAATTTGGACACTTACATAGACTAGAAAGTAATTCAATAGATTGTTCACTAAGGTTTATTCACATTGTAATAACCTAAATGTATTTATTAATATGTTTGTAAAGAGGATAATTTAAAGTTTCATCCCCTAGAAAATTTCACTTTTTATAATTCTGTTACTTAACAGAATTGATTGATTTAGGGGATACCATTTGGTGCCTCTGTAATTATGCAAAAACAGGGTGGTTCAATATTACTGCTTTCCATGTTCATATGTGTATGTGTACGCTTATATATATATATGTATACAGACACACATAAAATACCATATTTCATACATTTTTAGAAAGGAAATTTGAACTTTGGCAAATGTAATAACTGTTCAAAAGTATCTTTTGCTGATTGGATTATCGTTCTACTTTAACCTTTAAAAATGCTCAAACATTTTTTAAAAATGACTTGATTTGTCATTACAAAAGGTTCGCTTTTTTGTTATAATAAATATTACATACTTCAGTTATAATCACTGTGCCATAGAGAATTTCTTACAAGTATAATGAGAGAGGAAATGATTGAAGATCTCTGCAATCATGTTCATATACAAGGGTGGGAACACCCTGTACAGTTCCACAGTTGAAAACAGATAATATATGTGAATTTATATTAACATAACTGACATTCTTTGATAGTTAAAACTGGCTGAAATGTGGCAGAAATCCAAGTAATTATCACTCGCAAAGGCACAAATTTGGGGGTAATAATGATAAAAGTAATGAAAACAAGACCACCAATAATACTAGTGGCTAACATTTATTGATAGTTTACTATCTGCCAGCTATTATTCTAAGTGTTTTACATGTACTTTCTCATTTAATCATACCCTGATTGTGTGGCATGGACACAAATGACTAAACTGAGGCACAGAGAAGTTAAATGACTTGCTAGTTAGTGTCAGAGCCTGTACTCAAGTTCACCTTGACTCTGACACCAGTGTTCTTAACACTGAGTTTTCAGGATGTTAATTTAGAAGGTTTTTAACTTAGAGAGCTGTTCTTTCTACAATTAAAAAAGAAAACATGAGTAATTATTTTTGGTCCTTTCCTCTTTTCAGGCATTTCCCATGTTACTTTCCAAGGAGACATATAATTCAGCACTGTAGATATGAAAAAAAAAAGTGGCATTAAGATCAATCTTTAATCATATCTTTATGGATCCAGTTAAAAAGAGGTGCTATGTGAATTCATTTTTGTCTTATCAGAGTTTAATGCTATGTTATGTAGGCCACTGTTTTTATATGCCAACATAATTGAAATCTACTGCAGATATCCATATTAATTTATAACCCAAAGCTAGACTGTAACAACATAACTAATAAGGCAAAGGTGAGAAGTAAAATAATCTCCAAGAGAAGATATAAGTGCAATGCTCCTTTTTCGAGCTAGAAATACATTTCTTTTTCATTTAAAAGACTGCCAGGCTTGAAATATATGCTTCCAAAGACAAAAAGTGATTAGGTCTTATCCAGGAGCCTGCAAAGTTCTGTTAGCAAACAGGCAATACTGGCTGCCACTATATCGAGTTAATTCCAGCTCATGTCCCCCGCTAAGATCCAGTGTGGGTGGTTTGGAGTCTCGGTCCTCTTTCCTGTCTACAAAGTGAACTCAATTCAAGGTAGTAAGTCTCAAACTACGTGTCGTCTTCTTTTTCTGAATCCAAGATTATTTTCCACTTTAAAAGCAACAATAGAATATAATAAAAGTCTACCCTAAAACCGTTTTCCTACTCTTTTCCTGAAATTCAGGTTTATGCTTTTATTAAAGTCACTTATACCTATTTGTAATGCTTAACGTAATTTCAGATTGTTAAGATTTTCTGGTACCTTAACTACTTCCCTTGTGAGGTTTACAGCAAGAGGAGTTTGCTTTATATTTTTATTGGTGCTTACTCGGTAATCAAATTTCATCAGATTAAAACTTAGTGGACCATCAGAGTACCCTCGTGTTCTATGGCAAAGGGTGCGGTTGGTGACATGGCCCGTGGTTGGGTAACCTGGCAAGAAAGACCCCACTGTAGCACATCTTAGCAAAGGGTTTGCTGCCACGACGCGAAAAGCCTGCTTTTTTAAAAACTGGGACTCGGCAGAGCCGGCGGCAACCTGCACATCACAGCTGCCGAGGAAAAAGAAAGCGGGAGACTTGCTGCACCGAGAGCAGAAGTGTGATGCAGGCTTGGAACCCAAAAACCGAAATCCCTTCTCAGCAGCGCCTCCCAAAGCCAGTCACTGCTTTCCTCGGAGAAAGCGCAGAGTCCCCAGATCCAGCCTGGCCGCACCCCATCTCCTTTCTCTTTCCTCCGCAGCCGCACACAGACGAGCACGTGAGCGCGGCAGCGCGTCCCAGCTGTGCCTCAGCTGACCACCTCCTGATTGGCTGAGACAGACGTGGGCTGGGGTGGGGACTGGCCGCCTGCGTCGTCCACCATTGGCTCTCAGGGAACCCGCCTCCCCCTCAGGTGAGGCGGGATTGCGTGAGCGCGCGCCGGACTCCGAGGGCGGGCGCGCCCCCGACACTCCCCCCGGACGCGCGCCCCCGAGCGCGCCTCCGCCCTTGCCCGCCCCCTGCCGCTGCCTCAGCTCCTCAGTGCACAGAGCCGCCTCGTCTGAGGGGACGCGAGGATCTCCCTCGCCGCCGCTTCGGCCAGTGCCTCAGGCCAGGCCCTGACAAGCTGCCCCAGGGGAGGCTCTTCGGAGCCAGACCTGGACCCTTGCGCCTGCCTCCTGCTCTCCTGCCTCTGGTCTCACGAGGGGTTTCCCGCCTCGCACCCCCCACCTCTGGACGTGCCTTTCCTCCCCTCCCCGCGTGTGGAGGGAGCCAGCGCTTAGGCCGGAGCGAGCCTGGGGGCTGCCGGCCGTGAAGGCATCGCGGGGACCGATTCGCCATGGAGGGCGCCGGCGGCGCGAACGACAAGAAAAAGTAAGCCTACTCCCCCCTCCGGCCGCGTTCTCCGCCCGCCCCCCGCCCGGGGCCCGCGGGCCGGCCTCCGCGTTCCGGGGGGCCGCCTTTTTGTTTCTGCCTCTCCTCCCCTCCCTCCCTCTCCCCCAGCCTCGCCGGCCGGGCTCCCCCACTGTCCACGTCGCCATCTTGTCGTGGGGGGTGGGAGACGCGTCGAAAGTGCTTTCAGGGGCCGCGGGCCGGGGGCTGGGCCCTGCTCGCCTCCCCTCCCGGCCGCCTGGGCCTCGCACCGCCCTCCCTCCCCGCCTCAAACCCCTAGCTGGCCCCGAACCCCGCTCGGGGTGACTTCCCCGAGCCTGAAAGCCCCGGGAAGAGAAATGAGCCGCAGCGCGGTCGCCGCCGCTTGCACCCGAGCTTCCGCTCCTTCCCGCCCCCATCCTCTCCGGTTCCATTGAAAACTCGGCCCCGGGGCGGACCGTGTCCGCAGGTTCTGGCTTCCCTGTGGGCTCGGGGCCCTGGGTTTGCGATCCAGGGGCTCGCGTGGTCGAATGCGACCTGGCCCCGCGGTTGTCCAACCGCGGCGGGTGTCTCTGCCTTTGTGCGTTAGGGATTTGCCGCGATGGCCTGAGATGCTAACTTTTTAGTCTGCACGTGCAGATTTGGTTTGGTTTTGTTTTAATCGCCTGGAAAAAAACTTGCCTCTCGACTGAGAGTCAGAGTAACGGGAATTTAGAGAAATAGCAACATTTTAATTAGGACATCAGAATTGGATGCTTGGTTTTCTATCACCTGTCAAGAGAGTCCAGACGTTATAAGTGAATTATATGCTTCATTCATTCTTGGAAATATCGTAGTGAAAACGTAGCGGCGGGCTAAATTCAGGCAAAGACTTTTCATGAGCTTAAAAAAAAATATGTGATCAGAACAAATGAAACCCAGCACTAAAACGCTGGAAAAACTTTAGACCTGTCTCATTTCTCTGAAATTGAAGTAAATGAAAAATATATCCAAAATAAATAATCATTCTGTTAGGACTTAATGCAAGTTTCTAAAGCACCTTTAAGTTTGAGTCTAAGTGTTATATTATAGGATTAAGAATTGTAGGTCCAACCAGTGGAATTAAGAATGATTCTCCCCACCCCAATTTGGTCCACTTTGGTATTTTAACCTTTGAGGAAATTATTTTAAGGAATTTAAGATTTATGGTAGGAGTTGTGGTTAGTAGACTGGCTTTACTGTTAAGTCCTTCCACTCTTCTGAAAGGGATTAACTGCCCTAATCAGTATCAGCAGAAGATAAACTTGTTTATGTTCTTGCTGTTTTGTGGATTCCTATTTTGGTCTTTATCAAATAGAATGATAAATTCTCAGTTTGTATACACCAGAGAAAGCACGTATAAAACTCAAAAAGTGAATAAACAGGTCTAGACTTAATTCCAAGAGTTGCTTGGGGTTAACTACAATTAATTTTACAGTAGTGATTACAAGGCTTTTGATGAAATGATAAGACTGCTATATTGTAAACCTAAGGCAGATCACCTCTGTATCGCCAATTTTCTGCCTTTATATGCTGAATCATACTTAATATTGTGCATGAAGTTATTCACCAATCACTCCCTTTTTTAATGCAATATTGTACTCATTTCTCCTTTGCAATTCATCAGTTGAGAATATCGTAAGCAGCTTTAATGTGAATGAATTAATTAGCTACTGTGCTTCACCCCCAAGTCTAAACTAGTTCTTAGATTTTCCTGTCCTTTTTGTTATTTTCAAATTTTTCTCATTTAAAAATTTAGCAAGCTTGGATTGGGTTTAATCATATTTCTTAACGCAGAGTTTCTTATACCTGAAAAGTTGAGTTAAACACACAATAAATGGTGGCTACTCAACAATTCTTAGACGCTGTTTGTTAAAGATGTCTTTTTTATCCCTTTCTAACTAATAATTTTAAAACTTTTTGAAAAGATAACTGAGAGATTGAAGGGTAGAGATTTTTCTTACAGTTTTTCCATTTTAAATAAGCCTGTAGAGTGCAGATAGGGGAGACAAATTTGTCTTTTTTAAAGGGGGGCTAGGAAACTCAAAAGCTGAAGGAGTGGAAGAAATCAGAACAGAGGTTAGGTATGGTTAAAATAGATTTAGCATAGAGAATTTCGTGTTGATTCCTTAGCAGTAGGGATTGGACAATTAATAGCACATTAATATTGATTTTTAGATTTCAAAGGAATGTGAAGAGGTTCATTGTTCCCTTTCAGGTTTCAGGCCAGACTCCGTCAAAGTTTTCCAAAACAAAGAGTTATTAGATCTTTAAAGTAAAATCTCTGAAAATGGACATTCCTTTATCTTTAACTTTGGTCATTAAGAATCAAGAAGCTCTCATTCACTAGTAAACTTTTTTCTTGTTACAATTTTACTCTGATTTTTTCTTCTTTGAAGAGAAGCCTGGTGGTTAAGAGCATAGCATTTGGACCTGACACCTCTGAGTCCAGCCTTTTCACTTGTTAGCTTTGTGAGCCTGGGCAAGTTACTGAATGCTTCTGAGCCTATTTCCTCCTTTTGAAACCATAATAATAGCAACCATTTTAATGGTTATTGTGAAGATTAAATAAGATAATGCCTAGTGGCTGGTTTAGGAGTCTTGGTAACACTGTATACTTGAAAATAGGCATTACCTGTTAAAGTTTTAATTTAAACTTTCGCAACACTTAAAAACTTTTTTTCATGTCCTTTCAAATATTTCTTTTTCTTAGTTCCTTTTCTCCCCACTTTAATGCATCTTTTCTGTATCTCCTAAGAGTGAAAAGACTATCAGTGGATCCAGAACTTTAAAGGGGGTTCTTTCCAGTTGAAACAGTACATCCCTGGGTTATGTTGGCATCTAGCATCAGTTATCCTTGACCATCTGATCTGCTGTCTATCCTAGACCCCCTTTTTCACACTTCCTTACCCCTTGTTTCCTCCCCAAATCGTCTACTAAATATTTACTCTGGACTTTCAGAGAGTCACAAACACATATACTAGTCAGTTTGTTTTAGCAGGGTGTGTGCAAGGCACTGCAGTCTTAGGGATGGCAGTAACTTAAAACCTTTTTTGTCTTGATACCACAGTTTAAAGTAGACAATTTTATAAATGTTAATATTTGGTAAACATGATGGATTGATAAAATACTTCCAGTAGAGCATATGAACCTATATGGTAGAAAAACTGTTTTTCACTTAAGAATTTCTCCACAGGTAAGATCATTGGCTTTCATCTCAAGGCAAGGCCTCAAGCCTATATTGTTAGTCTGATTTTTGTGGCTCAATTTGTATAAAATTTATATTAGTGCACTCTTCTACATGTATGTATTTATTGAAGTATCACATAGTTTTAGATTAAGTCTGTAGTTCATTCCTTTGGTCCACTGCAAAGCATTTTGTGCAGTTTAGATAACATCAGTCTTTCTACCTGTTGACTTCCATTGTCTTCGCAGCTTTATAGGTGTTTGGGCTCAAGGTTAAGATTTTGTGGTTATAGTCTATTGTATGTTAAGAATGGTGTGTAGGAGGCTGAAGGGGATTAGTCTCTTGACTGATTTTTTTTTTTTTTGGAAGAACTTGTGATAGTTTACTGTGTTTGGTGGTGAAATAAAAAATTTATGCCACGGATATTAAAGATTTGGGTTAGATTACTGTGCTGTTTATAGACATGTCCTCTTAAAATATAATTTTTAAAAACTTAGATACTTAAAAATACTATATTCTTTTCTTATCTAAGATTAACATAGGTCTGTTTCTCAAGTAGGAGAAAATAATCTGACTTAAATGTGTTGTTGGCTTAGTTGTCTATTAAGAAATTTATTTTAATTAATAAGAACGTTCTTCTTTTTTTCTTCTGGTTTAATATTTTTTAACACTGGGACTAATCCAGTTGGTGGATTTTACCCAGCCTTCTGCTACTTGTGTATATGTTGTGTATGTTTTCTGCTTAACTAGAGGGTTAGAAAAAGAATTTGAAACTAAGATAAGCCAATCTTCTTGTTGCTCAGTATTTTTGGTAAAAGTATGGCCATAATTTTTAAATTTACTATAGGCCTTGGAATTTTAAAAATAATTGTTAATCCCTGTTTTCTTGGAGCATTAATAATCAACTATTTTGCATGTGCATTGAATTTTATATTAAATTTGTCTTTTCTGCAATAAAGAGTAATAAACCCATACCTGTGCCAGACATGACACAGATGTGCCAGACACTTTTATAAAATATAATATATAAAATCTAAATCTATAAAAACAAAGTTTAAGTGATTACCTCATGACTTTTTCCCCCTATAGCTTTTGAAGTGATTGTGGGGTTTTTTTAATTGTGGTTTTAAAAAACACATGACATAAAATTTCCTGTCTTAACTATTTCTGCGTGTACAATTCAGTAGTGTTAAGTATTCACATTGTTGTGTAACCAGTCTTCAGAACTTTTTCACCTTGTAAAACTGAAACTCTGTAACTAATAAATAGTTACTCCCAATTTCCCCCTTTTACTCCTGGCAACCATCATTCTACTCTGTTTCTATGAATTTGACTACTAAATATCTCATATAAATAGAAACATACAGTTTTTGTCTTTTTGTGACTTGTTTATTTCACTTAGTGTAGTATTTTGAAGATTCATCCATGTTGTATAGCATGTGTGAAAATTTCTTTCCTTTTTAAGGCTGAATAATGTATACCACATTTTATCCATTCACCTTTCAATGGACACTTAGGTTGTATTCAGGAAAATAATAAATAAACAGTCTATAATAGAAATAGAAGAGGGTTTTATTTGAGCCAAACGGAGGACTATAGCCTGGAAGACAGCCTCCCAGATTACTCTGAGAAACTGCTCCAGAGAAGTGTGGTTTTCACCATAGTTTTGTCTTGTCAGAACAAAGAACATCAGACAAACGAGGGATCATTCCATCAGGGTTTCAGAAAAACAGATCAGCACGTACACAGCGAGTTCAGTATGGCCTTGGCACCTGGGAAGGGAGTCTTATCATCCAAGGAGTACCAGCAGTGGCATCCCAGAAGGGGAGGCATTTAATCTTTATTTTTAACATGGACGTTCTTTGCTTCTGGGCAGTGTGTCCTTTTCTTTAATAATTAAAGCAGACATACAAAGTATGTTTGGTTGGCTACAAACAAGCTATTCTACTTAGCATAAAATTCAAGTTAACTCATATATAAGTCAGAATGACGTCCCTGTACTTCGATATGTGAAATTTTCTTTTATCACTTGCTTCCACTTGTTGACTGTTGTGAATGGTGATGCTATGAGTATGAGTGTGCAAATACCTCTTGGAGATCTTGCTTTCAGTTATTTTGGATATATCTCCAGAAGTGAATTGCTGGATCATATGGTAACTCTTATTTTTAATTTTTTAAGGAACAACCCATACTGTTTTCCATAGTGGCTGCACCATTTTAAATTTCCATCAGCAGTGCACAGGGGTTCCTATTTCTCCACATCCTTCCCAACACTTGTTATTTTGTGTTTTTATGATGGTAGCCATCATAATATGTTGAAAGGATTGTATTTTTAAGGGTTTCTTTGTGGATAATTAAACAACTTAAAACTAACAACAGAGAACAGTTGCCGGTGGAAACTTTATCAGAAGTGAAGTTAAGCACCTACAAAATGAGACTTAAGTTTTTCTAGTGACCTAGAAAAATTTGATGTGCCAGTACTTTTTCAGAAAAATATTTATTGTTAAAATGGTCTCTACCAGTTTTATTGTTGATAAAGTCCCATTTCATTAGTAACTTTGTTTTATAGACCTTAAAACAATAATTGAAATTTTTATAAGAAAACTGTCCCCAAGATGTTACCTTTTAGTTGTTCTGGTGATCTCAGCTGTTATTTTTAAGTATTTCTTTATTTAAAGTTGTGCTTGGTTATAGTATTAAAGATTATTTCAAAACGTGATTTTCTTTTTTTTTTTTTTTAAACGTGATTTTCAAAATTCATTGTTTTGTAAATGGGACAAAAATCTAGTAATGGAACATAACTTACTATAATTCTTCACCCACTTTTTTTGAAAGTCACAATATAAAGTGTCTACTAGTTAATACTGCATTTTTCACTTATTAATGACAGTTCCTCTGTGCTTGTCCACTTTTCCTAATAGTTTGTGAGAATTTTTTTTCCAACTGAATAGTACTATGGTAAAAATAAACAGAAGGTTTAAAGGCAGAACATTTAAGTCTTTGAGTTGGAATATATTTCTGTTCTTATAGATCTTTTCTTGTGAATTCTGATGCTAAGCAAATTTCTTTAAAGTTACTCCTTCCCCATTTCAGTTATAAAATTGAAACATATTTTCAATGGACAAGGTCACAAGTAGACTGAATTTGAAACTTGTGATGTAAAAGAGGATACTGGCACACAGTGACCTCTTAATAAGTATTTGAATGAATAAATGAAACAATGAAAAACTGAATGAACAAAGAAAACAGAGAAAGATTGGAAGAGTTTTAAAAGGATTTTTGGAAGTCATTATTGCTCTTCTGTGTTCCACTTTTCACGTGAAATTTTCTTATGGTTGGGAATCTCTTGTGCTATTTTCTTTAGTACCTTTAAATCTTGAATTTTAATTTTTTGTTATTTAAAAAATATTTATAGTATCTAT
Source organism: Camelus dromedarius (assembly GCF_036321535.1). NCBI lineage: Eukaryota > Metazoa > Chordata > Mammalia > Artiodactyla > Camelidae > Camelus > Camelus dromedarius. The sequence continues at coordinate 59,989,900 of NC_087440.1, forward strand.
TAGAACCAGGCTAGAAAACACATTTTGTTAATAAATATAGCTACGTGACATGTACTGGCCTTGAAAGTAAAACAGTACCCTATTTTAAGGCACGTTAAAAGTTAGTACCTGCCAATTGTATATATTCAGAACACCAAGTGAAAAGTTTATTAAAAGACGCATATGTGTTTGGCTGTGGAAAATCAGCTAGGTAAATGTGGAAAGTATCTCTACTTTATCTATCTTGTTTCATCTTTAGCAAACATTACTTAAGTTTATTCTGAACTTCCAGCAAGTTTACACAAGTTTATACTCTCTAGCAGTATTTGAAAGTGCCCTTTTCTGTACTTTATCATCACTAGTTTATTTTTTAATATGATACTGGCAGTTTATAAGTATATTAGAATTCTTTTTTATTGCAAGTGGTGAAACACAACTCAAAGTAGTTTGGGGTGGTGAGATAGGAGGCTGTTACTGGCTCACTCAATCTAGCTTTGGTTTAAGAGATGGAGTCTCAAATGATATCCTTAAAGTGTAAGCCTAGGCTTTCTTTTGATTATTACTTGGTTTATATTTTGCTCAAGTTTGCATGTTTGCCTCATTCTGCCACTGACAGGCTATTTATATGGTATGAAATATAGCCACTAAGCATTCCCATGTCGGTATCCATACAGTTTGTGATGGTAAAAAAAAAAGTGAAAAGAAACTCCCTTTGTCTTCTAGTATCCACATATCAGTCTCCTGGATGAATGCCAGTTTGTCCTGCTTAGACTATTCATTTTTAACTATGTCAGTGGGGTTTCCTGATTACATGAGTCAAATGTCTTTTTGTACGTTATTTGATTGTCTTGATATAGATTATTAATTACCTCCTTATACAGGACTCTTGATCAATGCTAGTATCCTAATAAATGGGCTATAGGTTTTGGTTATAAATCACCTGAATTAACGTTCTACAGAATTTTCTATCAAGCATAGTTACTCTACAACTGTTCTTGCTGTGCCTTTGGGGAAGCTTAAAATCTTTTCTATGGACTAGGATTTTCATTTCATTTCCTTAAGAAAAATGTAGTAATAACTGACTAATGGCCAAGAGCTTTGCCTCTAGAGGCTGGCTGCTCACTTTGCCTCTTAAGCTGTGTAATCTTGTACAAGTTGCCTTACCTCTCTAGGTTTCACTTTGTTCATCTGTAAATTAGGATAAGAATAATTGCTTTGTAGGATTGTTGTGAAGATAAAAGAGATACTAACCCATGTGGAACACCCATAACAGTTCTTGGCACAAAACAAGGGCTTAATAAATTAGAAACCATAATTTTATTCATATTATTATTGTATTTATTAAGTTGTTTTTAAGAAGAATTTCACTCTCTTGAAGTCTCATGATACTATTTAGAATCCCTCAAGCCTTCTTTAGGACAATCTGACAAAGGCTGGTGTCCTTTTGAGCCAAACCATCAGTGAACTTACAATAGTGGTAGGATAGTTAGTGCTGCTTTTCTTTTACGTTGGTTTTTTCCATGAATATCTGGCCTTTGAAAATTAAATAAAGACACTTTTTTTTTGTGTAGATATGTGTCTTTCCAAAATAATTATTTTCTACAGTGACAATAGTAAAGGAAAAAAATTCTCAAGGATATTCATTTGGCTGTTAAAGGATGGGAAATTAAGGAAGCCTACTTTTCCATGCTCTTTTGGTATCAAGACTTCATTAAATGTCTCGTTAGTTTGTTCGCAGAGGAGATTGCCTGCCTTTGCAGATAACATAGCTAAAATGTTTAAATGGGTTATATGTCAAACCAGTAGAGCCTTCCTTGTGAGTGGAGGAAGGGATATTTTCTTGGTTAAGAAGAAAAAGTTGATTTATTTCAATGGTTCAAAAATTTTTTTCAATCCTAGACCCTAAAAAACTATTTCAGAGAATTGAAAAAACATTCCACTGTTACCACATTTTCATTTAGTCATCTTTAAAGCCTAATCATACTCTTATCTTTTTGAGAAAAAGTTGGTTTTTATTAAGCATGCACTTTATTACTGGATTTTCATTGAGTTATACTTCTGGCTTCTTACTCCCAGCAATTGTATCTCACTACATAATACAGCCCAACCCACTCAGTTCAGTGTTCTGCCTGACAAACATAGTTGTCATGGTATGTGTATGTAGTTGCAGCTAAAAATAAATTTTTCTCATTTTTCAAATTTGCTGGCTAACCTGTTAAACCTCTTCTACAAGACCGGCTGATGGTTCTCAAACTTCTGTGGCTTAAGAATCACCTGGATGTTTAGTTAGTTTAGTTAGTATGAGGATTCTTAGGTACCCATCTTCAGAGATTCTGATTTGGTAAATTTAGGAAGGAACTCAGGAATCTGTAAACTTTATAAGCACCCATAGATGAAACATAAACCTTGAACAGCTAAGGGTGCTTACTAGAATCATCTGGAAGATTGTCGTTTATTTTTTATTTTATTATTATTTTTATTGGACTTCATCAATATTTCTTCCAGTTTTATTGAGATATAATTGACATACAGTACTGTATCACTTTAAGGTTTACAGTATAATGATTTGACTTATAAATATCATGTACTGATCACCACAATAAGTTTAGTGAACATCCATCATCTTATATACATGCAAAATAAAAGAAAAAGAAAAAAATCGTTTCTTCTTGTGATGAGAACTCTTAGGATTTACTCTCTTAACTTTCATATATAACATACAGCAGCTAATTTATTATCATCGTTAATCTACATGGAAGATTGCATTTTAAACAGATATGTCAAGCCTACAATTTGAATTTCCAGGGTTGGAATCTAGCCACAAATATCTGGGGGGAGAAAGTTCTGTTAGTGATTGTGATGTATATCACAGGTCAACCATTGATCAATCTAGTCTAAGTCCTTATTTTATTGTATAGTTACTGTGTTCTAAGTATGTGGCAGTGTTAATGTCTTAGAGGCTGGATATGTTTCCAGTATTTGTAGAACATCTGGGCAGATTTTTTAAAGACAAAGTATTTGATAAACAGTTTTTGAGTGTTGAGGAACAATCTTTTACTTCTCTAGGCATTTTTGAAGGATACAAAAGAAATATTTTCTTAGAGTAGAGGAGCTCAAAGTATTCTAGGAGACCAGCATCTTTGGTGTTAACCTAACTTACTAGCAATGCAGATTCTCAGGTCCCACCCAGCACTTCAAATTGGAAACTCTGTGATGCAAGCTAAAGTTTGAGAACCTTTATCTTAGAGTAATAGCTTCATATTTTTTGTTTAATTTATCTAGTACTTACACATTGTAGGGGATCAAAGATTCTTCTGAGAGGCTCACCAATTCTGAACCGAGAGAGTTTATTTAAATATAGTTAAGAATAATGTAAAAACAAAGTGTATTCTTTATGTAAACAGATGTAAATCTATTAGCTAATTAATAGATTTAATTTATGCATAAATAGAACATTTACGGATTAATGCTATCTCAGATGTGATACAGATTTCTTTTTCACAGTGTACCCTGTAATTTAAAAGTGATTCTTTTCCCCCCTATTTATTTTGCTATAGCATTAGAAAATCAAGTATTTAAACTAACTATGCATTTTTGTGAAGTTATTGAAAGGTGAATAATCCATAGTTTCTCTAATTGTGGATATTTAAGAGATACTGCCAAGTTAGTAAGATAATGATCATCTATCTAAGCTGAGAAATTTTTAAGCTGTTTTCAAAAATAATACAAGTATGTATATTCTTAATATTTTTCTTTAGAAACAAACCATTTCACCTATTTTTTTAAATTTCAAATTAATTATGAAATGATGAATTTTCAAAATCTGAAAGTTAGACTAGAATGAAAAATTGACTTACTCAGTTTTTACTTTCCACTTCCTGGGAAGAAATGTGATCTTGCTTTATTCCAAAATGAAGGAAAATTTTAACTTGTTTTCAATTAGTCTTTTTGGAAAACAAGTTAAAAAGTTAGATGACTACTTCTCTCAGATTTTTTTGACAAATTCAGGTGCATTAATAGTGTTAGTTCACTGGTGAGTTTTTCTTAAAGTACAGAATAATCTGTGATCCTGTCATCTTAAAACTGCTTATTTGTAAACTTTGCTAACTGTATATCATTGTATCTTTCTGGTTTTATCTGTGCATTTATAATTTATACATTTATTTTTATACACACATGTATTACATCCAGAGAGAAAGGGATTCATACTCAAATTTGTTGTAAAGCCTGCTGTTTTTGCATAGTATTGTGTTGTAACATCTTCTGTGAGCACAAATTAATTTGTGTAGACTTCTCTTTGTCTCCTAAAATTTGATGTTACTTGGTTTTGTGGGAAGATTATTTCTATGACTAATGTTTTGTCAGTTAGGGATTGACCCTGGTAACCACTATTGAATGAAGACAGGAGATAAAGATATATTTGTCCTAGAGTGTAAGCTCCATAGGCAGTGGAGACTTGGTCTGTTTGTTTATTGCCTTATGCCCCATGTTAAGAACAGTGTCTGGCTCCTAGGAGGTGATCAAGAAATATTTGGAATAAATGAATGACTTCTCTAACATGAGTATCCTGACAACTCACTTTTAAATTTATTGATTAGACCTCAGAAGACATTTTTCTGGAGAAATTAATTACAAATAACAGCTAGCTAGCTGTCCTGAAAATGTAATTTATATTTAATTTGAAATGTCAAATTTTTGCTATTTTTTTCCATTAAGTGGGGATTTTTTTTAAAGTTAAACATTATTTATTTGAAGTATTCTGCTTTTGCAGCAATTACCAGATGGAAAATATAACAACAAATCCTGTTTATAATGAGAATATTTCTAATAATAAATACAAAATACTTGTCTAAGGGTAACCCCCTCCTTGGAAAAAAGCCGACAAGATTAGAAATCAACTTAATGAAAACTTTTGTGTCTTATGATAAAAATTACAACACTTTCTTGGAAAAGATTATAGAAGACAAAGTGAATCAACACTCATGTTTCCAGTTGGGCTAGGGAGACATAATTATAAAAGTGATAAAGGCTATTGATTTAATTGATTAACATCATTAACTATAACTCATGCATTTTCCTGACATATAGATTGCAGTAACTGGGGAAGTAACCTTAAACCTTGAGCCTCTTTTCAGCAAATTAGTACTCTAGTTTCTCGACACTCTCCCTATGCCTCTAAATCTCTTCTCTGGCAGGATCACTTACTCTCCTTGGTGATGATATTGGTACTATTCACTGTTACGCTGCTTGGTGATATATATATATATATATATATATATATATATATATATATATGTATGTATATATATATATATATATATGTATATATAAGCTTTTCTCCCCCCATTCTAACTTACATCTAGTATGCTTACTTATATTTGAAAGTGCGTACCCAGATAATTACAGTAAATCCGAATAGTATGCCTTGTTCATAGCACTAACATTGTTATGCTGTTTAAGTATGATTGTAGTCTGTAGGATCACAGGAGCGCTGATAAAGCACAAATTCAGTGATCCCAAAAAAGAATGTTGAAGGGGCAGTTAGCCTTCCATGGACTGAAGTCAAAGTCAAATAGCAGATTTGGACCAAATACTAAATCCACTTGTGCACATGCCTACTAAGAATACAAAAATAAATGAAGCAATTTCCTACCTCCAAGAAGCTTCAAGGACTAGGAAGATAAATGTAGCAAAATAACCAGAATGGTCAGATGTAGGGGAGAGAAGCAGTTTTGGAAGACAGAACAGAGGTAAAGTGATGATGGAGTTGAATCTTGAAAGTTTCTCACATAAATTTACTAAGTCACATATTGAGAAGGATACCCCAGCAGAGAGAATGGGGTGAGTGAGCCAGAAAGCAATAAAATATTATGCTTTTGAGTAATTGCAATGTGGCCGATGAAATGTGGGAAATGAAAAGGATGAAGTGATGGGCAGGGCAGGGAATTAGGTAAAGGAGGGTTTCATCTGAAAATAATTAGACTTTGTTGTATGTACATTTGATGGGATATAAGCAGGACATAATATCAGGTTTCTTATTTTGGAAGGCTCATTGTGGTAGTAATTTGAGGGTGAAATTAAATAAAAGTGATAATGAAGATTAGTTCAGTCATTGGTTCCCAAATCTCACTGTGTATCATACGCATTTTGGGAGTTTTTAAAAACCCAGATTTGAGGGCCCTACTTCAGACCTACTGAATCAGATTTACAAAGGTAGAGAGCCTAGAAGTTTGAAATGTTGACTGTCCCCAAGTAATTACACTGCAGCTAGACCAGCATTTGGAAATATAGCGTTAGATAACTATTTCAGTAGACCAAGTGGGAGGCTGGCAAAGCTCTGCTTATCACTATATCCCTAGTACTTACATAGTGCATGATACTTGATAGATATTCAATAAATATTTATTGAATGAATAGTTCTTGAATGAAGGTTTATTCTGAGGTTCAGGAAAGCCACTTCACATCTATTGTTTTGGTTTTCTATAGAATTGTTATGCTAATTATATACGCTAATACATGAAAGCATTATATGCACCTGAAAGCAATACACAGTACCTAGCAAATAGTAACTCCTCAATAAATGTTAGAAGTGGGAAAATTCTCTTCATCTTTTCTCTCATGGTACTTTGTATATAATTAGGTATCTTGGCAGTTGTCTTGTGCCTAGCCAGATCTCCTGACGTTAACATGCAGATTGGTTTTACTTTGGGAGTACAGATAAGATTGGTTTTACTTTGGGGATACAGATATTAAGCAAATAAAACACCAACAATAGTGTGCTAAGTTGTTCAAATTGCTCTTCTGTATAAATTAAAAATAGTCTAGTGGGAGTATATGAGGTAGATTGCACTACTAATTCTCTCCCCTTAGTGGTTGGCAGTACCCACTAAAAGTTGGTTTGCTTTGAAGAGGTGGCTAGTGGGGCAGAGAGCATCACCATTGTAGATGCTTTTCAATTAGGATTTTGGATTTACAAGCCAACTCCAGGAAAGAACCTGCATGTGTTCCTCTGAATAGCTTAAGGTCAAGTCCTAAATTCCAAAGCCAACCCTGTATGTCTTTGTAGATGTGAAGTTGATCGGTTTTGAACTTTATAATAATGGTCTGGACTTATAAATACTTATCTTGGTAATTAAAATGAGTTTCTGAAGGGCAACATAGTCTAGTATTAAATCATGGTTTGTAGAGCCAGACTGCTTGAGTTTGAGCTTACCATTTATTAACTGTGTAAACTTGGGTAAGCTATGTAACCAGGTTTCATTATTTGTAGCATGGTGATGATATAATGATTTAAATAAATTAGTAACTGAAAAATGTTTAGAATACCACTGTGTATGTAGTAAGCACCGTGTGTAGATGTTTAGATTTGCAGCTGCAGGCCAGACTGTCAATGAAAGAATGAAAATTTCCTTGGAATTTCCTCTGACCTGAGACATTAAGAAGGATAGGTTAGTTAAAACAATGAGATATACAAATTTCACCCAACAGCTTAGCAAAAATTAAAAAGCTAAAAAACATTTATAACATATATTACTGCTGAATGTATAGAGAAATAGATACTCCTGTTCTTGGATTGGCAGAGACAAAAATGGATACAGGCCTTTTTGGAAAGGATAATTTAAATGCCACATCCTTTAGATTATGAAATTTTACTTTAAAACGTCTATCTTATAGAAATCTAACACAAGAAGTGCAAAACAACAGCTTTTACCTTCAAGACCAGAAGAAGTTTTTAAAGCAACAAATAATAGAGCTGAGTTTTTTTTTTAAAGATTTATACATTAACTTTATTATAAATAAGTCTGCTCGTCTGTTAACATTTTAAATAATTATGATCTAACTTCAGTTCTTAAAGTCACATATATTTACAATCAGGAATGCCAACAGGTTTTTCTTATGAAATTAGTAGACAACATAGATGAATTAACATGTATGCAATTATTTTGTGTTTTTATTAATCTGAAGAATAATAGGCATTCTCTGTAAAATGGCTATTGCTTATTCATGAACTTTGTACACAATAAGCTTAATGAGACAACGGCTCTAAATGTATTTCCTTTACAAAAGATATAAGATATAATTGTTAGCTTCTTGTCCAATACTGTATGTTAAGTAATAACATAGCACCACAAAGATTGAGCTATTTTGCTAATTTACTCAAACATTGGTTCTAAAACAGTCATGGAAATGGGTAATTTTTACGGTACTCTTGACTGATATCTAGTATGAGTAGCAGACCATGAAATAGCACCTAATGCAGACATATCAGTAGCAGAACTTTACTTGATCTGTACTTAATGGAAACAACATAGATGGAATTGGTAATTTAGAGAAAAACAATACCCTTATTTGCATGCTAAAAATCTGCCTGTTCTGATCTACAAAACTTGTATTGTGCCATCTAAGTAGTAAGTAAGTAAATAGTAGAGGATTCATCTCTGTGGGACCTAGACCCCATGATCTACCAGAGGTAATTGTTGATCAATAGTACTGTAATTCTGCGGGGTATGACTTGATTAAAAAGTCTTCCTGTGAGTAGACAGGAGGCTGTGCAGTTAAGATGCTGAAACTATTAAGAATTTTGGAAGTTTTAGCTTTAAGCTGAGAAATGTTTTAAGAGCTCCTGTAGTCCACATGTGAAGAACACCAGATAAATTTCTTCCATTAAATCTTTATTACAGGTCTCCTGATTGCTTTATGTCTAGATTGATTATGAATAGAAGACATACTGATTTTCATCACCTTCTTCATCTAATTTAGGTTTGTCAACTCTTGAAGTATCATATTACTTGTTTTATTGAGGCTTATTTTTCCCCCCAATTCTGGCTCGTGCTCAGATTCATATTTTCACAGTCTTCACTAGCTTAAATACATTGTCCTTAAATGTTTTATCCAAGCTCACATTTCTAGTGGGTTTATCTTAAAATTTAGTTGTCACATCTTAGACAATCATTATCTTCAAAGTTCTGGACAATACAAGTATTTCTAAAGGTACGGAGATAATCCATCACCATGGTTAGCTTGATCAGATGCCCTTTAGAAGCATATAGCAGGTAATACAAGGATTTAAACTTTTCACCAAGTATTTCAGTTGGATAATCATTTGTTGGTAGCTTAGTTTGGTTGAGTAATTAAAAGAGGGCTACTAAGTCTGATGAAAGTTGTGATAAAATTCTAATTACCTGGGCTAACTGTGGCATTTGAACCAATATTTGAGTTTATCATGAGATCATTGATCATCATTCTTTTATTGGTGATTTTACTTGAATCAGATAGGAGTCCGTTTCCCACTGCTATTGCTGCCTCTTACCTGCTAATTCAAGATGGAAAAGTGAGAGAATCAGTATCTGAGCTACTAGGGCAAGTGGGAACACACTAGATCTCTAATTTTTAATAGCTCACCTTAAATCTCAAGCTTCCCAGCTTAAATTGATCTAGATGCTTGAATTGAAATTTTTCTATCAAAGTTCACTTACTAACAATAGCAAATGTTCACATTCCTTGTCAGAGGAGCACACAAACTTGAACAAGTGCTAGAACTATATCATCACTATTGTCACAACACTACTGCTAGATACTCACTTTTTTATATACAACGTAACAGAGGCATACTCTTGAGAATGAAGAACCCTGCTTGTTTTTGAGAATGTTGCTTCTATGATTGAACCTTGCAGCTTTGCAGATCATTGGAGGGAGAAGAGATTTAAGTTAGAGACAGTTATGTGCTTAATTCACAGAATGTAAGGAGGATTAAGTGGAATAATGCTGGCGGGGTTCTTAGCATACTGCCAAGTGCTCAATAAATGGTAATGGCTATTTTCAACATTTAATAAATAATTGACTTATTAGGATTAAGTTGAGGTTCATAGGAGAGCAGATGAGTATTTGAACATTCTCCATTAAGGTAAAACCTTGTAGAAGAGCAGAGTTGAGTGAAAAAACATCTGGGTTCAAATCCTGTCTGTTACAGCATGGCTGTTTTTAAGCTACTGAACCCTAGTTTCCTCGTCTGTAAAATGGGGATATTTAATCTATTTACAGGTTGTTATGAGAGAACTAGTACAAGATAGTGCTTGACATGTAGTAGGTTTTAGTAAACAATAGCCACTAAAGAAGAAGCTAAGGACAGAACCAGGCTAGCCTTGTTTATCTTCTGCTGGTAGAGAGGAATAGATATTGCTACACAGTAAAGCAGAGGAAGTTGGCTCTGCTGGGACAACTTACGAAAATCTTTCCAACTGACTTTATTCTTGGAAGAGTTCCCTAAAGATGTATCATTGTATTGACACCCTTAGTAATCTTCCTTAACCTGCTGTCTTGAATTCTTAATATTGTGCCATGTCTTTTTTTTCTTCCATAACCCTGCATTTATTTGGTACCTTTTGTGCTAGTAATAGATAAGGTGCTGCTAAGGGAGTAAGCAGGCTAAACATGGTAGCTGATTATAGCTAAGAGAAATTCCTATAGCTTATAGTCAGTATTGCTCATGTGGTAGGGTAGAGAGTGAGAAAGCTGTAAGTTGAGACTACTTTTGAACGGCCATGAAAGTGCAGCCTTAGATATACATGCCAGGGAGGAAACACTTGCTTTGGACAGGTATAAGACTTCCTCTTGGACTTCTTAGGAGAGTTCCTTGTACCTGCAGTAATCCAAAAATTTGTATAGCTGTCTTTTATAAAAATACATTTATGTAGTAGACAAATCGCTATATAATTTTAATTATATGGCATTTTCTAATCTTTCCATGGTAAGCAGAAAAATGTAAAATGAGTTTTATTCAAGCAAAGGCAACAAATGTATAAATTTTCCATCTTTTTTCTCTCCTCCACCTCCTCCTTTTTTGTTAAATAGGATAAGTTCTGAACGTCGAAAAGAGAAATCTAGAGATGCAGCCAGATCTCGACGAAGTAAAGAGTCTGAAGTTTTTTATGAGCTTGCTCATCAGCTGCCACTTCCCCATAATGTGAGCTCGCATCTTGATAAGGCTTCTGTTATGAGGCTTACCATCAGCTATTTGCGTGTGAGGAAACTTCTGGATGCTGGTGAGTTGTTTTACAAGGGCATGATAGGTCTAGAAATTAGAAATCAGAAGTAATTGGAAATTACTTTTAGAAGGTGGTCATACTCTCACTTCTTTTTTAATATATCCTTTTTATTACTTGCTTTTAAAGCTTCAGTCAGGAATTTTAAGACACTGACCTTCCCTCCTTCTTTTTCTCTTGCTCCACTTACCTACCTACCTATATCTATCTTACTTTTAATGACATGACCTTTCTCTTTTCAGTGGTTCGCCTTGCTACATTATTTTAAATAACCATTAAAAGTAGCTGACAAATCTAATTTTAGTCTAATTGTCCTCTGGCCTTGACTGTTATGTGTTAAAAAGACAATGACAGGAGAAAAATGTAAATATACAGAAAAAACATGCTTCGTGTATTAAAGTATCTGGGGAAAACTTTATAAAAATATCTGAATATTACTATCATTTAAGTATAGCTTTTTAACTAGTTATTTTTTTCTTCTTTTACCTTTTTATTAGGTGATTTGGATATTGAAGATGAAATGAAGGCACAGATGAACTGCTTTTATTTGAAAGCCTTGGATGGTTTTGTTATGGTTCTCACAGATGATGGTGACATGATTTACATTTCGGATAATGTGAACAAATACATGGGATTAACTCAGGTAAATACCCGCATATTAAGAGCCCTTCTGTATGTTTTTATAATTTTATGTTATAGATCGAATTCTTTTAATGTTTTTACAGTTTGAACTAACTGGACACAGTGTGTTTGATTTTACTCATCCGTGTGACCATGAGGAAATGAGAGAAATGCTTACACACAGAAATGGTGAGAAGAAAAGCTTACTGTTTGATTTATTGTGATACGTGGTTCTACATAATCAGATACTGTCATTAATTTTAAAATTTTGCTATTGTACTAACCTAAGGTAAAACCTCATTTTGTGCTTAATAAAATGTTATTCTGTTCTTTGTTAAATTCATGTTACTCTATTTTTTAGAAATTTTATAAAAATACCCAAATTTTTTAAGAGCCCACACAATTCCATAAATAATTGTACAGATTCAAGGATTGATAAAATAAAGTGGAAAAATAAATAAAAATTAGGACCAAGGAGGTTAGTTTGTAATGTAACTTTAAATAAGGGGAAATCATAATACAAATAATAGGATTTTAGACAGTCATTAAAGCTGAAGTGCCAGTTTGGGTTCAAGCTTCTAAAGTCCCAAGCAAAAGAAAATAAAAAGTTTACCAAATTTTAAAGAGTGTAACTGCTTATTTGACCCCTCAGGTTGTCCACAATAATTTGAGACTATGTTGTTAGATGCAAAGTATTATCTAATAGATGTCCCTGTATTAGCAACAACAAAAAAGACCTGCTAAGAGTTAACCTTTAACTCTTAAGAATGAATTATTCAAAGCAACCAAATGTTCCAAGATTTGGGAGAAAAGTACCTTTTGAATTACAAAAACTTAACAATTAATGAAAGTCTTTTCACATGTGTGCCTTCTTAAGCAGAGTATACTGATCTAATTTGATCTTCCTTTCATGACTCAAAGTGACCACACTGAAAATTTGTCATTGTGCTCTGCAGTTGTTCTTTGCAGTGCTCCCATTTAAGTGTATGTTTTTTTTTTGCCTCTACATGAAACAACCTCAGGTTTGTAGTTCTTTTTAAATCATTTTTTTATGGCTTTCTTTTTCATCTCATCTCATTTATACTAAGTTGGCCTTTATTGAGAAATTACTCTGTGCCAGGACACATTTTATGTCCTTTAACTCCTTTATTCCTCACAACAACCCTGTGAAGTTACTATTTCTATTTTACTGAGGAAACTGTGTTCCAGACTAATTGAGTGACTTGCCCAAGATTACTTGGTTAGTAAAAGGCAGAGTGTGGGTTAAACTCAGGTAGACTGGCTTGAGTCCATACTCCTCGTTAGTACTTTAAAGCTCTTTTCATGTCTACCAACTCTCACTACATTCTCACCTTGTCAGTAGGAGCCCTCTTCTGTTTTTTAATTTCACGCTGTGTGTTTACTGTGAACTTGGAAAGCAAATGCATACTTCTTAACAATCCTGTGTAAAGGAGTAAATATACTCTGAACAGGGACCTAAGTGGGCTGTCAATGAGTTTAGTATATAACTTTTAGTGTTTAGACTTTGAGGTTTGTATTGGCGGCTCAGTGCTTCCCTTGGGCTAGACTATAAATGCATGGGTATATGGAAGTCTTGTTTTGATTTGGTGATGAGGCTAATGCATTATTCTAAATCAGTATAATCCACTAATTATAGCTTACGTGTTTGTTTTTAACCAAATGTTTTTTTTTAAAGCATATGAACATTAAGAAAAATCATTCCTGATGTAGTTAATGAGTTTCTGATATTTTATTGGGAAACAAAAATGCAGATTTTCACTATTAGCAAAGAGGGACTGCTACAGTGCATCACGTGTTAATGATAAACTAAGAACCTGTGATATGTTTACACAGCATAGTCCCATTTCATTTACATTCTAAAAATACGACTTTATTATAAAGTATTTATTTTTATAGGGCTGAAAAATTAGTTGTTTAAAAATTTTTCTTCATTAGGAAAATGCTATTTCTTTTCAGTTACCTTAGTTTTCAAATTTATCTTCATGTCCCAGTTCAAAGACTTTGGGTTTCCAAAGATTAGTCCAGTTCAAGTTTAGATTATGAAGGACTGAAAATACCCCTAAAGAATTTACATGTAGATCTCTACTGCTTCCACAACCACCACCCTGGCAACCCAGCCCCATCTCGACACACACATACACACACACACACCTCCATACCATCACCAAGACCATTATGGTTCTTATGGCATTTTTAAAAAATCCACTTTCAAATGCTTCTAGGAAGGGCAAATTCATTCTTAGGTAAGTAAACCCCAGTAACTTATATCAGCACGAAGATGGCCTCAACTTGCCTATGTTCCATTATTATGAATGTGAACTAGAACTCTTATTCTTTTCTCAAAAGTCCAGCATTTCTAGCTAAGCAAGCCTAAATTTAAGCATATTATCTTGTTTTCCACTTGACACTTTTCTTTCAATATACCAGCCTTAAAATATCTAGATTTTTTAAAGAATTTCTCTTCTCCTTTATTTCCATTAATCTTCAAGTTTTTATAGATTTTACCTCTTCATTTGTCTTTTGTCACCCTTTTTTTCACTTCTACTGCTGCTCAGCCCCTCATTACCATCATTATATTCTAACACATCATATATATTGCTGCTAGATTAATGTTTCTTAAGCTCTTATTATGCTTCCCAACTCAGATTTGTTAGAAGCTGCAATTTGTATATTTAAAGCTGAACTCATCGTGGCACCCATGGCCCTCTATAGTTATAGCTCTAACCATCCCTTCTAACTTTGTCTCATTATCCTTCTGCATGTACTTTATATTGTAGTCAAACTTAGTGTGTACTGTTCCCCAAATTTGTGCTATTTTTTTACCTCTGCATTTTTCATTCTTTTTCTTCTGCACTGAATACCCTTCTTACTCACCTCTTACTTACTAAGAAGAACTTAGTGTTCTTGTAACTCTTGAGTGCTTACTCTATATTGTATTGTCATTGGCCTCACTACATCTATTAAATTTTTAACTTCTTCAGGACAGGCATTTTGTCTTATTAATTTTTGTACTGCCCGAAGTATCCAGTCCAGGTCCTGAATAATAAATATTTTTGTATTTGTGTTGAATCAGACTGTTCAATGAAGATAAGAAATCAAGTTGCTATTTGCTTAGTCACCTGAGTGTAATCTCATTTTTTTAGTTATATGAGGTCTGGAATGAGAGGAAATAGACTTGAATTTATTTAACTCTAACTTTGCTTTGGAAAGTCATTCAGTATTTTTTTTTCCCTAGTAACAAAGTAGAAATAATTTCCTGCTTGCTTTCCAGGAAGATTTAAGGAAAAATCAGATATATAAAAATTTTATTTGCTATTGAAAAGAAATTTTCTATTTTAAGAGTTCTATAAATATATAGAATATTTATCATACATTGAGCTAACACATTTAGTAAAGATTTGGAGGAGTTTACTGAAATTATTTTTTTGGGTGTGTTTTGTACACGGATAGCACAGTTGTAGGGCAAATTCATACCACCTTTATATTTCTTTGTAATATGACCAACTTTACTAGCTTGAATGTGAAATGATTAAGTATTATCCCAAATACGGATTCTCATCCCAACTCAGAGAATCACTGCTGTTGTGAACCTGTTACTGACCTAGAGTGTGTTAAATCCCTTGGATATGTTGCAATGAGCAAAGCAGGTATGAATCACTGTGTTCATGCTGAGACTTCATTGAACAGCACCTAGGTGCTGAGTACTGTGCTACCCTTACTGTAATAAATTTGTGTATTAATTTTGTTTAACTTTATTTCATGCTTTCTTTAGGCCTTGTGAAAAAGGGTAAAGAGCAAAATACACAGCGAAGCTTTTTTCTCAGAATGAAGTGTACCCTAACTAGCCGGGGGAGAACTATGAACATAAAATCCGCAACATGGAAAGTAAGTAAAAATTATTTGTGAATGGTAATACACTTGATTTATAGATAAATTCCTACATCTTGACATTACTAGTACTAAGACAGCATTAGAACTGTGAGGGAAAACTTACTATTCCTTGGCATTTGCAGATTTAACATCAGAAATAGTGTAGTAATTCACCAGTTTGAGGCATGAACTTAAGTTATGTGCACTGTGACACTGCTGGCTTTGCCAACCACTCTGAATCTTGATAGAGATTAATTTTCCATTCATTGTTGTATCATTTCTTTGCTCATTGTTGAAACAGTCATCAGAGCAAGAAATAACCATCAAACAGCTACAGTGACCAGACGAATGAAAAATCAGCCTAGATTTCTATGAAGGAAAAGTTTTTTAAAGAGTAATCTATGTTCCTGAAGAGTAGGTCATGGCTGATGTTGTGGGGAAAACATTTGTTGATTTTCAAAAATATAGTTAATCTAACTAATGACAATAAATTTTATCAATGGTTACTTGCCATGTCTGACTTGACTATCTCTGCATTTTGTTTTTTATTAACATTGTATATCTTTTTAAAACTGCTTTGTTTTCTTCATACACAGGTACTTCACTGCACAGGCCATATTCATGTGTACGATACCAACAGTAACCAATCTCAGTGTGGGTATAAGAAACCACCCATGACGTGCTTGGTGCTGATTTGTGAACCCATTCCTCATCCATCAAATATTGAAATTCCTTTAGATAGCAAGACTTTTCTCAGTCGTCACAGCCTGGATATGAAATTTTCTTACTGTGATGAAAGGTAAATGAAATACAAAATATAACTTGAAATTTTTAATTAGCCCATGGTACTTTTTTTTTGTATTAACAGTGTAAAGACTATGTATGCTTCTTCCCACTTAAGTTGAATACAGTGCATCCTAGAATTTAGTAAGATCAATTTCATAAATTAACTCAGCCGTATTTATTGAACATTTACTATGTACCATGCATACTTACTCTTACCAGGTGCTACCCAGAGATTATTAAGATGAGATCTTTTTCCTTTCGGGGCTCTAATTTATGTAAAGAAAAAACAAATATATTTCAAAGACATACAGTGTATAATTTGAGGAAGGATAAATTACTTTTTGTTATGGACTAGGAAGGAAAGTCTTTGGTTATCTCCTTCCCTGTATATTTTTTCTGAGCAGTTTCATTCTCATTCTACTGCTGTTTCCCAAATTTCTGTTCATAACTATTTCCACTTAATTGCCAATTCGGTATTTTTATCTGGACAGATATTCTTCTGTATTAAAAACTAAATGTTTCTGTAACTGAACTGAACCACTCCTGCCCTAAAACAACATCAAAAACTGCTTTTCTTGTTACAATGCCTATCATGGTCAATACACCACTGTAGACATGTGACTCCAGCAAAAATTGGAGTTTTGCTTTCATTATCTACACTCAGTTGGTCTCTAAATCTTAATAGATTTACCCTCTACATATATCTCTTGATCCATTCCTTCCTTCCACTCTTTCTTTCCGGCCATTGAGTTCTTCAGCGCATTATTACCTTTGGCGTGAACTGTCGCCACAGTCTCCTAACTGCATATCTGCCAAAAGATTTGTGCCCTTTTAATCACATCCAGGTTTCCAAGAAGTGGTCTTTCTAATGTGAAAATCAGATCATGTCATACTTCTGTTGAAAATGCCTCATTCCTTCATCTTCACACACAGAAACCTTTGTTTATTATGTTGCTTAAAAGGCCAGGGGATTACTTTTTATATAAAAATCATCCTCTGGCCAATTTGGGTATTCTTGTCTATACTCCCAGTATATGTCTTTTGATCTCTCAAATTTATGATCTTGGATGAAAATGAATGTAGAAGGATCTCTTGAGATCTGACTACCCCTAAATCTCCTGGATACTTTGTTAAGAGGAAATAATTTTAGGTGATATTATCTCTGTAGCCCCCTTGAACCTTTTTCTTTCAAATGGAGTCTGCTGGGATGTTTGAAAGGTGCAGATTAAATCCTTAGTGAATAAAGAAAGATAGGTACAAGGGTCTGCAGTTCCCAAGAGTTCATGGGTAAAATCCAGATCTTTGAACATGGATGGGAAAAATTATATCTTTATTTTCATTAACTTCTAATAAAGTGAATCTTTAATTATGCATCTAGGTAATAAACCACAGTAGTATAAACAATCTGTGAGTTTGTCATCAGTACAAATCAGATATTTTTATATCATATTACTTGTCATAGGCATCTGTTAATATTGTGTGCACTTATCACCACTTTGATATTGTGTTTATTAGACTTGCTGCTAGAGCTTGTTATTTAGTGCATGAGTAAAGAATCACATAATTATTAAAAAAAAAAGTTTTGTTTATGAAAGTATTAGAAGAGCAGGAGATTTTTGTTTATCAAAAGACAATATGGATTTTGAAAAGCTCAAAGAAAAATAGACCTATTCAATAAAATCTAAACTTCTTAGCATGGTAAGCAAAGATATTTATGATCTGGCCCCTGCGCATTTCTCCAGATTAATCAGGAGGAGGGGGGCCCCTCCTGATGTGGCCCCAACACCCTACACCAGAGAGCTTCACATGTTGTATTACTGTCTTACTGCAATGTTTTCCTCAACTCCAAACACAGACTTAGCTTCCAGGATCCTCCTACGTACAGCTCTACTTGTAGAGCTTTCCTTCTTTTTTTTTGAGAAACTACTGTTCCTTGTACATAGCCTGTCATAGTCTTTTCTGTGCTTTTGTAATTATTTGCTTGCTTGTTCCTTTTTTACTGTAAGACTGTAACATAGTGGCTGAAGGCATAGGTTCTGTAGCCAGGGACTACCAAATCCTGACTTTGCTGCCTATTTCCAGATGATCTTGGACACACTACTTTTATCTGAGCATCAGTTTCTTCATCTTTAATAACACCTGCTTTGTACAGAGTATAATACATGTATTATCTTCAGCTTGAAGGTTATATGAGAAAACCAATTTTAAGCCCTTAGCTATAAAATAGATAAGAAGCCCCTGCCACACTGGACAAGGAAAAGTGACCGAGCACCAGCTTTGGTATCACGTAATCCTAGACTCAGTCCTGGTACTTAAAGTGTGGCCTGGGTCTTAGAACTTAACTGTTTTAAACCTCATGTTAAATAAGGGTCATGATTCAAAAATCTGTTGTAAGGCTTGAAGGAGTTTGTTGAGTGCCTAGTGCACATAGTGACTGTTTCACCACTGGGGTTAGCTTTAAGAAAAGTGAAGGTAGAAGAGGTAGAGGTATTTTATGGTGTTTACTGCCAGTATTTATGTCAATGTATGATAGAACAGAGATGTCCATTTTTTTTTTTATTTTTTGAACTCAGTAATAAAGTGTAGGAGTGGACTGGGGAGAAGGGAAAGTGATGGAGCTAGAATGAGAAAAAGAAAGGGAGTGACATTCCCCTTCTGATTATACAAGGAAATTCGCAAAATTGTTGTGACAGAGGAATAAAGGAAGCCAGTTTAGATATCAACCAAATAATGTTTTGAGTTAGACAAGGAAAATGCTGTTTTCTGGTTAGAGCTCTAGAAAGGAACTTTTCACAGCTATAACCCCCTAAGAACCAAGATACAGAAAAAATTTTGCACAATTTTGAAAAAAATCTAACATACCAAACTTCTTACATCCAAAAATGTCCCACCAATGGCTATTATTTATTGTACTAGTTTCCACTTACAATCATTCATTTATTTGAGCATCTGCTATGTTCATGGGACGATAACTAGCACTAAAGTAGAACTGAAGGTTAGTCGTTCCTACCCTCTACCCTCATGACGCTTAGAATGAGTGAATCATACACTGCAAAGTAGCTTTAGATTACAGGTTTCCTAGTCCACTGAAAACACTTTTTGATCAAATTTTCTGGGTCAGTCCTCCCCTTTTTGGTGCAAAAAGCAATGTAATTCTCTGAAGTTAAATTAACTTTACCTTTCTCCCTCAAATATGAATAAAATTGACCTTCTAGGAAAACAATGCTGTTTATATTTTGACATCCTTTCTCCCTTAGTGATAACATGTACCTCAACTCAGATTGGGAAGCACTGATTGACATCTCATTAAATCAGAGCTCCTTAGCATGTATTCAAAACCCTCATTAATCTGATCCTCCTTCCTAGAACTTCTCCAGCCTCATGTCTCCCCATCTGTCCCCACTAACCACATCTGAGTCTTTGTTGCCATTACAATATCAAGCATTTTCTCATCTTTCTTTGCTTGTAGTGTACCTTCTTCCCCAGATAGTTTTGCTTTCTCTGACTCTCTTCTATACTCATCTTGTAAGTCTCCTTTAAGAAGCTGTCCCTCACCCCACCACTCCTTCTTGCAGATAGGGGTTGTTCCTCTAATTCCAGCAAGATTCCCACCACTGCACTTGCCGTGTAATTTCATAAGTAGTGTGGTAAGTGCATCAGAAAATTTACCACATTGAGTTTTGCCTCTGCATTTTCACACCTAGAACAATGTCAGGCACATACAGGAATATAAAGGTTTAAATAAAGAAAAAAAATTAATCCCATGAGAATTTTATTTAAATATACAACCTGTACCAATTAAAATTATTTTTAAAGCATAATTTAAAGAAACAGGACTTTTAAAAACAGTAGTTTCCTTTCTAGTGCTGCCACCTAGCGTAGATGTGTGTAGGGGATATCCCTTAGTAAAGAATTCTGAATTTTGTCTTAGTTTTGTTTTGTTTTTTGTTTGTTTGTTTTTAACAGAAAAAGCTATTTATCTATTTAGTCATTTTGGAATAAACTATGACAGATGTAGCCTTAAGATGTGACAACACAAAACAGTATTATTACCTTTATACGTTTCTCAGGAGAAGGTATCTTTCTTGTGTGTTTTCTGGACTTAGTTTATTTTTTGGATACAATACCTTATATAACGTTTGCTTGTACATCATTTAGTAAGTCTTTTAAATTCTAAAGGTTGTAACTCATGTTTTGCTCCCAGAAAAGAATATTTCTGTTTAGCACAGTGCTAAGAAGACAGCTTTCTCTTTCTGGTGAAATGGGTTCCATTTCAGACTGTGGTTAAAGATAGTAATAAAATCTAGTCTCTGCCATAAAGGAACTGCCAGGGAACCAGAAGGGACAACTGGATTACTTTCTAGTTTATTTTCAGTTTGATATCATTGTTTCATCTGAAATGAATTCCTATAATTTTATTTAATTTCAAAACTAAGTATAAGAGCATCTTCCAAAACTAGCATAAGAAGTATTTATTTAGTTCCCATTTAGTGTAAGATACTCTTTGGTTGTTGATACTAAAATTTTGTAGTAGATGTTGATCCAAAGTGAAGCTTTACCTAGGGAAACTGTTGTATAAAGAATCTGATTTTGTATACACACACACGAAAAGAATCTGATTTTATGGTAAAATACTGTTATGGATTTAATCTACAATTTAAATGTCACTGACTACCTTTAAAGCTTTTATTTAACTTAGCAGTACTTCATCATATCTATTTATTAATACTCTATCTTGTTACCAAAAGTATGAAAAAGAAGTGTGTACAATAAAATGTGATAAAAAAATAGTTAACGAACTTGAGTGAAAGGGATAAAACAGTTAAATAGCAGGATGAACCCATAGGGCTTAAAGAAATGCATGGCCCTGCATTTACTAACTGTAGAGTTACTAAAGGTGAGATGTAAGTTTATCTAAACAAAGAAAGATGCCCTTTATTTTTAAAAGTTCACTTGTCCATAAGATTAATGCATATCTAGTTACTCTAGAGGAGCAAAATTTTTCTTCATTAGTTAGTTTCTCTCATTTTTCTTCTTACTTACATTTTTTACTTAACAGAATTACTGAATTGATGGGATATGAGCCAGAAGAACTTTTGGGCCGCTCAATTTATGAATATTATCATGCTTTGGACTCTGATCATCTGACCAAAACTCATCACGATAGTAAGTATAATGGAAAAACTCAGAAATATTCTAATTATTTAACTCTTGCAATCGTTACTATTTGGTCATATATCTAACTTTTGGGTTAAAATCAACCAGTCTTCCCAGGCTAAATATTTTAATAGACCTCATCGTAAGTGGATCTGGGTCATTAAATCTATGTTTTATATTTGTTATAACTAATACCAGTTAAAGAATCATTTAATAATATATAAAACTTCCCTGGCATTTTAAAAACAAAGACTGGAAAAAAAGCATCAAATATTACAGCATTTTCAGAGTTCATACCTAAGTATTCAGAACAGCTAGCACAGAAAAGGCACTCAGAAAATAATTATTCAGTGAATCAATGAATTTGATCAACATCATGGTAACAGGTACTCTTGACATAGAGATAATTCTCAATTTTACTCATATGAATGTTATTTGAGGATCCCATGGTAAGTAAAACTTTGGAATTTCTAAACTTGTCTGTTCTAATCCATACGTAAACATGACTTTCCAGTGTGATTGGGGATACCTGAGTGTCGCTGAGTTAGCATGATCAGCCTTGAACTGCAGAGTGGGCCCAAGTCTGCAGTCAGGGACCCCAGTACTCATGATAATGTCATCTTTACTATTTATCTAGTACTTTATCCTGAATCAGTAATTAATAAGACTGCCTAAATTGCTAGAAGACTTCAGTATGATACCAGTTGCAATTCAGATATCCTAGCACAGCTAATTTGAACCATCTTTGGTTCTCTGGAAACTATAGCAGGAGTTTAAGGAAATGATAACACTTCTGCTTTCTGGAGTGTTCTCTGTGGAATAAAGGTTATTCACTTTCTAATCTTTGTGATACTTTCAACATGTAAGTCATTAAAGGAATTTTAGTCACCGCTCTCCCTCATTCCTGGCTTTCATCTTAAAGTGAAAGCTGGCAGAAAAGGAGTTTATTTTGGGGATTAGAAGAATGAGATGGGTACATTTTCAGCTATCCTGGAGCATTTTCTCTGCCTCTCCATTTAAACAGTTACAACTGATTCTGTTAAAATAAATATTTCTCCTTTTTTCTAAAACAGTGATCAATATTCATCATCCATTCAGTCGATTGAAAATTCAAAGTTATTTTCTTTGCATGACTCTTTTTCCTTTTCACTCCTAGTGTTTACTAAAGGACAAGTCACCACAGGACAGTACAGGATGCTTGCCAAAAGAGGTGGATACGTCTGGGTTGAAACTCAAGCAACTGTCATATATAACACTAAGAACTCTCAACCACAGTGCATTGTATGTGTAAATTACGTTGTGAGGTAAGCTTGGAAAGTAAATATTTGTGGGGAGCAAGTAGTAACTCTTTGGATACTTTTTTCTTTTATAGGAAGAGAAGATTATAAACTAACTGAATTTTATTTTACTTTCAATTTTCTACCTATTTATTAAGTACTCTAACCTGAGTTTTTAGGCCAGTTATTCTACAGAGATTCCACTAACTACTATCAGTAGCTATTTATCGCCATCCTTTTTACTCCTATTTTAAAAAAGACCTTGGGGGGAAAAAAATCAGATCTCCTGTGGATTACTTCGTTACTAGTCATACGGCTATCAGCATAGACAATCTCAAGGCAGCTATGTTATTTTTATAAATAGAAAAATACTGGCCTTGGAATAGTTAGATTTGTGTCATAGCTCTGTCCTTCATTAGCTCCGTGGTTTAGGGAAGTCTCCTCATTTCTCTGAATTGCATCCATTTAGGAGAGATGATAATACTTACCTCAAAAGGTTAAAATGAGGATTAAGTGAAATTCTATGTGAAATTACTGTCAAAGGCTATATGACATAGCACATGGCTTTTATATATTCACAAACTCTTAGTTTATTGGCTTACTAATATTATGGATATCATAAACTAATCTTTCATTTAATCTATTTCAGTAAGTAACTGCCCCCTTCTAGTCCATCTTCCACATTACCAGCAGGTTGAGTTTTCTTGCATGGGTATCTGATCATCTCATTTTCCTGATAATTGTTTTAAAGATCCCTTTATTACCCACTGCATACTTGCATAGCATCATTTCTTGTCATTATTTTTTAAATTTCCTTGCTTTCATTGATTTAGCTCTCTTTCTGAAATATGTGGCCATCTCTCTTAGGAAGACTTTAGTCATTTGTTTTTATTTTTGCCACTTCTGTCATCATCCTTTAATGTTTTGAAATTAGGCCAACGAGTTCTTTTGTGACTTTCCCATTATATAAGAATCACCCACTTGGAATGTCCTTCTTTTCCACTTTCCCAGTCTGTCTAATAAATCCTACCTAAGTCCAGGTCTCAGCTTGTTGGCTTCTCTGTGACGCAGACCTTCTTCATTTTAGCAGTTATCACTTTGTATTTTAATTATTTGCACACCTACTTTTGCATTGGATTTTAAACTTTCTGAGGGCAAGGGCTAGATATTTTAAACTTTGTATCCTCAGTTCATTTCACATAGTAAACAAGTAATATTTGTTGATTAAAGGAAAAATAAAATTAAGCCAAGCATGAAGATGGAATTGTTCATCATCTCTCTTCAGCCCTATCCTGCAGGTGGTATCACCAGATCATTTGTTTTTACCACCACAGAAAATACAGTGCCTCTCTTAGAGAGACCATGGTCATTTATTTATCTTTCTTTATATTCTAGGACTGTCCTTAGATCATGCTTTATATATTAGTGTCAAAAAGTTCTTCTGTGCCAGTTTCACTACATGTGGGCACAAAAATTGTGAAGATCTGTTTATTGTCCTACATGTCCTTAACTATTACATTTCTTTGTTACCACTTATCTTCCCAAAGGGATAGCTGAAGTTTCTTAATTGAAATTAGCCAAATATTTGAATTATCTTGTATTGTGAATTTTAATAAGTCTTTACTTCATATTGATATTTTAAACCCTGAATGTGACCAGGTATGCATGAGAGATGTTTTAAGGCATCTTAAAATGTTCCTTTTCATAAAGCAGAATTTTTAATTTTTTTTTTTTGAGAGACAAGGTCATTTCAAAGTCCTTCTCCTCTCCCATTGTGTCAAGTGCTCATTTAAGAATTACTAATCTCTCTTTTTTGACAGTGGTATTATTCAGCACGACTTGATTTTCTCCCTTCAACAAACAGAATGTGTCCTCAAACCAGTTGAATCGTCAGATATGAAAATGACTCAGCTATTCACCAAAGTTGAAACAGAAGATACAAGTAGCCTCTTTGATAAACTTAAGAAGGAACCTGATGCTTTAACTTTACTGGCCCCAGCTGCTGGAGACACAATCATATCTTTAGATTTTGGCAGCAATGGTAAGTCTTCGGTTATTTTGTTAATTGCCTAAACAATGTATGTTAATTGCCTAGACTTTACTCTGACATTTTGTTGGTAATCATTTGGACAGTGTGGCCTTTGCCCCTATAATTTCTCAACATTCCTGCTTTTGTCACGTTGTTGGGAATTGTGCTTCAAAGTGTCCTTAAGGTATTTCTTCTTCCCACTTTTAATTTTTTTCTCAGCTACTCTGCTATTTCTATATCCTACTCTCATAGTGTCTTCACAATCTAGCAGTTATGTTGCAATAGGCATCATTGCATTAAAGGATAAATAAGCAGTCATATCACAATATCAAACATTGAAAAAGAAAACTAATTTCAAGGTAGTTTAAATGTAAATGAATAAAAGGAACTGCAGGGGGTTTTATGCTATATAGATTAACAGGAGTTGTCAATAGTGCATTGGAAAGATAACTCAGACTTAAGTTATACCATAATACCTGTAGACTTTCAGAGTAAGTAAAATTTCATAACATTTTTGTTTGAGTGAACTAGACAAACGTTTTGTGAAAGGGGACATAAAATCTAGATAGTCTCTAAATTGACTAGATTTTTTTTCCCTACAGACACAGAAGCTGATGACCAACAACTTGAGGAAGTTCCCTTGTATAATGATGTAATGCTCCCCTCATCCAATGAGAAATTACAGAATATGAATTTGGCGATGTCTCCATTACCTTCCTCTGAAACTCCAAAGCCTCTCAGAAGTAGTGCTGACCCTGCACTCAATCAGGAAGTTGCATTAAAGTTAGAACCAAATCCAGAGTCACTGGAACTTTCTTTTACCATGCCCCAGATTCAAGATCAGCCAGCTAGTCCTTCTGATGGAAGCACCAGACAAAGTTCACCTGAGGTAGGTGTCATGATATAATAAGAAAAGTATAACTTACAGATTTTAACATTTAGGGATGTATTTATAAATTTGATTCATACTTTAATTTGACCTACATGTCATAGCTTTTTGTGTGAATTTTAGCACTTTTAAAATCACTACAAAAGCTATGGCTAACAGACCTCAGTGCATGTTTTAGGGTCAAAGATAGTCAGGAACATGGGAAGGAGTGATCTTAACATAAGGTGAAAGGTAAAACTTATGTTACTCCTCTATATGTTCATATCAGTAGACCAAAAAAGTCTTGAACTTAAGAGATCCACAGAGAACAAGTACTGTGTGCCTATGATTGCTCCAAGTACCTTCATACTACCCTTTGAGTTAGAGAACTGTCCAGTAGCAAAACTTAAAAGGGAAAGGACCCTAAGCTCTTTGTCCAATTTAGTCCGTTTTCCATCACTTGTTTGAAATCCTGTCACATGAAAATACTGAGTCTCACACAGAGTAATACTTAGTAATGTTTTAATTCAAGTTCTGTCTTGATATTAGTTTTCCTGTAAACAAAATAAAATAAAAATATCTTTAAGGGCTAGGTTGGGCCAGGACTAAAGTTACCACATAGAGCTCTATTTCTAAATCTAGAATGATTTTATTTCAGAGCTTTCTGTGTCTACAAACATGCTCATGAGTAGAGCAGCTCAGATTTGAATATTACGGCTTTATAAATGAGACTCAAATAGGCATTAATAGGTGGTACATAATTTTACATTAAATATCTGTTGATTCAGACTGGTAAGCTAAAAGTAGATCTGACTCTTCCTTGCCTTCTGGAGAATATATCCTATTCTCTGGTTGCTCAGTTTGCCTAGCTCAAAAATGTTCAATTCGTTTTGTTTTTATTCCAACAAAAGTAAACCTAATAAAAATGTTAAGATGAGGGCAGCAAAAATTTATGCTTAGAATGCATAGCTATAATTTTTTGGTTAGAATTCTTGCTGAAAACTAAAATAGTACTGCATTCATTAAGGTAAATACAAGTAAAGAACTTAAGCTCCCACCCCTCCCCTCCCCCTCACTTCCCCTTACAGTAGCTGGGAGACTTTTAGGTAGATCACCGCAGCCGTGTGGCCTCTCAGTACACAGCTAGATTCCAGTGATAGATCATTGGCCAACTAGTCACCATATGAGAGAATTGTTAGATGAGTTTCATTCTTTGGAATAAGTACTTTAGAATAAAAGTAGATAAATGCATCTTTTAATTTTATAAGGGATGTTATATCATGCATGGATATACTAGCAAAATTAGTTACAAGCTCAAAAAATTAATTTCTCACTAGTTAGATAAAATTTGATAGAAGAGATGGACTTTTTTGTATTCTATGAGATCAAGCTTGCAAATTCTAACAACTAGCAAAACATTTATGCACGCTTCTTCAGGGGAAAGTAAGTATATTAATTCCTTTTACAGCCTAACAGTCCCAGTGAATATTGTTTTGATGTGGATAGCGATATGGTCAATGAATTCAAGTTGGAATTGGTAGAGAAACTTTTTGCTGAAGACACAGAAGCAAAGAATCCATTTTCCACTCAGGTATAGGAACTTGTTTATTATATATTTTTTCTATTAAATTTTATTTTTAGTCTTAAGTGGCTTTGGGCTTAACTTGTTTTTCTTTTATAAGGCGTGGTCATTGTAAAAATTCATGTGTTTGTTACTTTAAAGGACACTGATTTAGACTTGGAGATGTTAGCTCCTTATATCCCAATGGATGATGACTTCCAGTTACGTTCCTTCGATCAGTTGTCACCATTGGAAAGCAGTTCTACAAGCCCTCAAAGTGCGAGCACAGTTACAGTATTCCAGCAGACTCAAATGCAAGAACCTCCTGTTACCACCACTACCACTGCCACCACTGATGAATTAAAAACAGTGACAAAAGATGGTATGGAAGACATTAAAATATTGATTGCATTTCCATCTCCTCCCCACGTACCTAAAGAAACTGCTTGTGCCACAACATCAACATATAGTGATACTGGAAGTCGGACATCCTCACCAAACAGAGCAGGAAAAGGAGTCATAGAACAGACAGAAAAATCTCATCCACGAAGCCCTAATGTGTTATCTGTCGCTTTGAGTCAAAGGTATTTATATGTAACATTAAAGTTATAGTTCGTTTATTATTTTTGAGGAAATGTATATAATGGTAAATTATTTCTAAACATAGCAAACTTTTGGTATATGCTTTAAGGAACATAAAATTGACATACAAATTCTGAATGTAAAACGAGCAGTCAAAAAACTTTCTAAATTAGCTCGTGTATTATTTTATAATCATGTCACTTATCTAAATCTAGGAGGATCTTCTAATACCTCTAAAAATAAAATCCAGCCAATAAATTCTGTACATGTATGAAAACTGGCCTAGTTTCTTTTGATTGCTTAAGTCAGACTACTTAACTATCCTCACTGCCTCCATCTCTTGGAGCTCTTTTTAAGCTTTCCAGAGAAAAAAGCCTTTTCACTTAAAGGTATTTCCAATTCCCCATTCCAAATTCAGCTTGATAATCTTCAGTCCTCGGTATTCAATATAGATATTTGCAAGCCTTAAAATTTTTTTTATGTATAGTCATAGCATTAGATATATTATAGGTTAAGTAGGTTTTTAAAAGCTACAGCAGGAATCTAAGCGTCGTTTACAACATTGCTTCTATGGAGCTCATTCAAGCAAACATGTCCACCACCCAAATTTTAAGTTATAATTTTTATGTATAATTTCTAATAAGATTTCACATATTTTAAATTTTAGGCCGTTGTCAGAGGAAACAAGTTGTAGCTAGTCAGTGGGGCAGTGTGTGGAGGAGAGAAATGCTTTTTTAGGAGACACCTTTTCCCAGAACTAGGAAAAGATCTTGGGGCTTTCAGTTAATGAAGAAGTACTTAACATTACATTTTTACCATGTCACCAACTGACATTACAGCACCTCTGGGCGGTGACAGTGCCCTGACATTTTTATGTTACTAATATTTAACTCAGTATCTAACACATAGTACTTCCTTCAATAAATGGTTATTGGATGGAGAGATGAATGAATATAGCAACAGAATCAGCAATGACCTGTAATTGACAGTTACAGCTACAGAGAACCATGGGATATTCAGTTTTCTATATAACTATGTACTTGTCAAAACCAAAGTCCAGCAAACATCTAGTCACTTTAGCAATTTTTTTTTTTACATTAGTTCCAATATGGTGTGCACTAAACACTTTAAGAAATGAATGTACCTTTCAGAACTATATGGAGGCTTTTTCTTCACCACCTCTCTAGGTAATTTTCAGGATCAAAATGGTGTGTTAAACTAGACAACTTACAACTTTAGAGCAAAGATTAAAAATAAACCGTTAAAAGTACTACTACTTTTGATATTTACAGAATAGACTGAGTTATACTTAATAAGGAAAATATATTTATATAAAAATTTAAAAACCTGCCTGTCTGTATATTGAAGGTTTTATAGAATTTTTTAAAAATATAAAACAAGACTGCATGTAGAAGAGCTGTTAGAGTAACACATCACTTACCCATATGGCATTCTCAACTAGATGGAACACAGCAAGGAGCTATTGTGATTATGCTGGGGTGGAGGAGGGGGCTGAGGCAGCTCTTGAAAAGGCAAAATAGTATAGCAGAATTGATGTACTTGATGCATAAAATAATAGTTTGCTATTTAATATTAATTTTAGATACAGGTAGTTCAGATTTGATGACCAGATCAATACTGAGGGCAAAATGGCTTAGTGGGAAGATCACTGGGAAGGAGGGTGGATATCAGGAGACCTACAATGTACTTCCATATCTGCAGCTAATTAACAACAGAGCACATTATCTAACAGACCTCAGGTTTCTCATTTATAAACTATGTATTATATACCTGTATTGTCTTGGGGATTAAAGCGAACCTAAAATTAGAACTAATAAACATGCAATGTTTTATAAACTGAAAGCATTACACAAATGTGAAATTAATCTTGTATTACAATAGTCCCAAGAATATCTGTGTATTAGGTGGAATGAAAGGCCAGTATTTAATTCTTTGATGTCAATTTAGTTCTATTCAGTTCTATTTCATAAGTAAGGAAATGCATATCTTAGGAAATTTTGTTTTGAAAAATGAGCTTTGGCTTTTAAGGTAATAATCCAGTAATCAGGAAAGTTCTTATGTAACATTATATTCCTAATGTTGGAAAACAGGCATTCTATATTTTGTTTTTAAAAAGCTAATTGGATTTTTTTAAATAAATAAAACAACCATATTTTTATTTAAAAATTTTTTTTTCAGAACTACCACTCCTGAGGAAGAACTAAATCCAAAGATACTAGCTTTGCAGAATGCTCAGAGAAAGCGAAAAATAGAACATGATGGTTCACTTTTTCAAGCAGTAGGAATTGTAAGTGTGACAGTATGTTTGCTTTTCTATTCTAGTTGATGTCCTATTTCTGAGTTAGATATGTAGGTGACTTCTTGTATCTTCCAAATACTCAGGGTACATTTTCAGAAGTTACACATTGTTTTTTTTTCATTTTGTATACACTCTTTCTTAGAAATACAATCATTTAATGAATACAGTCTCAGCGTAAAAATTCCAAGCACTAGAGATGTATTTTGAGTAAGTGAAATTCTCCCCTTGTTCCACCTCCAGTATCACCAAGTCATTCTCTTCCCTTTAGGTTACTTTCCCTTCTTACCCCCAAAACAGTCAATGCTGGTGTGATCCATACTGATACTTTGAGACCAAATCAACTGGAAAGCATTTACACATACAGTTGCCATAGTGAGTGGCAAATGACTTCATCATGGTAGTACTAAGAAAAAAAAATTTAAAATAATTTAGGGCAGTGCTTAAAAATCTTGCCTATGTATTGTTACTAAACTTACACTGATTTCAAAATTTTTGATTTAAAAGAAAATTCAACATAATAAAATTGAAATAACTTTACTGTTTTTAGGGAACATTATTACAGCAACCAGATGATCGTGCAACTACTACATCACTTTCTTGGAAACGTGTAAAAGGATGCAAATCTAGTGAACAGAATGGAATGGAACAAAAGACAATTATTTTAATACCTTCTGGTTAGTTTATTCTTTTTGCCCTTGACCATCACAAACAATTAAAATATATGAAACTTTTATTTAGGAGCCTTACTCTAAATGAGTGATATTCATTCCCTAGCAGGATTAAAAAGTAAGGTTGCATTTTATTTGATCAGTGACAGGAATAACTATTTCAAGATGGAACTTTCATTTTTAATAATTATCTTTGACCTGTCTGTGTGCTATAAATATTGAATAGAAGCTGAAACTTTTTCATTTTAATGTCTTTTTCTAAATTGCTTTTCACTCCTCTGTGCCTTCAGTGTATCCTTTAAACACTTCTGACATAGCAGCACCAGTAACACTTAATTGCACTTTTTTGTTTACATAATTGTGGTTTTGCTCAATAGACTGAAAACCCTTCCAGAGCTTATTTGCCTTATTTCCCCCAATACCTTAGTGCATAGTCGCTATTTAATAATATTCATTGTCTAGATGAATGAATACTTAGGTATCTCTTTGTTTTTCAGATTTAGCATGTAGACTGCTGGGGCAATCAATGGATGAGAGTGGATTACCACAGTTGACCAGTTATGATTGTGAAGTTAATGCTCCTATACAAGGCAGCAGAAACCTACTGCAGGGTGAAGAATTACTCAGAGCTTTGGATCAAGTTAACTGAGCTTTTTCATAATCTCATTCCTTTTTTTGGACACTGGTGGCTCATTACCTAAAGCAGTCTATTTATATTTTCTATATCTAATTTTAGAAGCCTGGCTACAAATACTGCACAAACTTGGTTAGTTCAATTTCGATCCCCTTTCTACTTAATCTACATTAATGCTCTTTTTTAGTATGTTCTTTAATGCCAGCTCACAGACAGCACATTTTCACAGTTCTTTGGTATTTAAACCATTGCATTGCAGTAGCATCATTTTTAAAATGCACCTTTTTATTTATTTATTTTGGGCTAGGGAGTTTGTCCCTTATTGAATTATTTTTAATAAGATGCCAATATAATTTTTTTTAAGAAGGCAGTAACCTTTCATCCTGATGAGTTTGAAAAATTTTTACTCAGTTTTTTCACATTTTACATAAACAATAATGATTTGCCAGCAGTACATGGTAGCCACAATTGCACAATATATTTTCTTAAAAAAATACCAGCAGTTAACTCATGCAATATATTCTGCATTTATAAAACTAGTTTTTAAGAAGAAATTTTTTTTGGCCTATGAAATTATTAAACCTGGAACATGACATTGTTAATCATATAATAATGATTCTTAAATGCTTGTATGGTTTATTATTTAAATGGGTAAAGCCATTTACGTGATATAGAAAGATATGCATATATCTGGAAGGTATGTGGCATTTATTTGGATAAAATTCTCAATTCAGAGAAATGATCTGATGTTTCTGTAGTCACTTTGCCAGCTCAAAAGAAAACAATACCCTATCTGTAGTTGTGGAAGTTTATGCTAATATTGTGTAATTGATATTAAGCCTAAATGTTCTGCCCACCCTGTTGGTATAAAGGTATTTTGAGCAGATTGTGAACAAGAAAAAAATCATGCTTTGTTAGCAAAATTGCCTAGTATATGTTAATTTGCTCAAAATCTGATGTTTGGTTTTATGCACTTTGTCGCTATTAACATCCTTCTGTTTTCATATAGATTTTAATAATTGAGTAATTTTAGAAGCATTATTTTAGAAATATATAGTTGTCACAGTAAACATCTTGTTTTTCTATGTGCATTGTACAAATTTTTCATTCCTTTTGCTCTTTGTGGTTGGATCTAACACTAACTGTATTGTTTTGTTACATCAAATAAACATCTTCTGTGGACCAGGCCCCCTTTGATCACCTTTTATGTTAAAATAATATTTGCTTCAACACCTCCAGCTCCTAAAATTATTTATCAACAATTTAAGTATTTTATGAAAATTACATTGCTTTTGCTGAGTTCTACATTTATCTTATTGCCATTACCTTAATTTATACTGTGTCCCTAAATGTAATGTTAAATAACAAATCATAATGTTCTACTGTAAAAAGTACACTTTTAGAAAAGAAAATTGTCATTTATGAATTTATGAACCTATTAAAGTAAAACAAAATTTTACTGTTTTAATATGAATGGGATGAATGAAGCAAATCCTAAACATTACAGTTACATAATGTTGTAAGGGCTAGAAATTCCTCTAAAGATTGTCCAATCTGTTGTTACTCACAGATGAAGAGATTTAGACCTCCAATAATAAATGATTTGTCCAAGCCTTAAAGGTAATAAATGGCAGACCAAAGATTTAAACTTAGGTCTTCTGACTCTAATATGAAACTAGAAAGACCTTGCTTTGTTTTTGTCTAAATTATACTGTATATTTTAAATTTTTTAAATAACTTTATTCATTTTTCCTATATTTTAAAAATGAAATAGTGATGACTCTTTTCTGATTGTAAAAGTAATACATTCTTACTTAAAATTTAAAAAAATCAGACAGCACAAACATATAACCAAGAAACAGCAAAATCACTGTGCATCCCTACACCTAAAAGCAAGAGCAAATTATTTTTATGGACAAATTACATAGGCAGTGCCCGAGCCTTAGGCTCTGTATCCTGAGGTTACAGGAACAAAAATCCTGAACAAAATAAACTAAGCCACAGATCTTAGGAGGCTGTTTTTATCTTACAGTGAAGAAAGTGTGATTACAATTACATGAAAATTTGGGCACACAAGTTTACAACACTAAGACTCAATCCAAGATTTTGGGGGCACATGTATATTTCACTGCTAATACTATGATCTAAAATGCTTCTGCTTTTAATTATAGATAGTACTAGAGGTAGTATTTTAGAAAAAAGTAGTTGCTTAATACTCCTAGGTTGAAATAAAAAATTCTGCTTATTTTGGTAGCAAATTAAGTTCAGCTAAAATCTAGAAGTTTATCGTTCTCAAATATTAGTAAATGGTCAGATCTGTAACAACCAGGAGTTGGAAAATGACTTGTGGGAGCAATGGTTTAGACTAGAAAGCCACTTTAAAGGGCGGTAAAGCTGGAAGAAAACAAATATCCACCCCTTGCTCATTCAGAAAACAAGCCCCCTAGAGAGCTTGAAGCTGTTTTAAATAGAACCAGCCCTTCCTCCTAGCACTGTGCCAGCCTCTTTGAGACCATCACAAAAGTCTTTACAATGCCTTTATTCAAGAAGTATAGCCCTACGCCAGCAACTACAGTCCTATGAATTGCTCATCTCCCTTCCTTATGCGAGCTTATACTTTCTCTTTCTACAGTGCTGCTGTGAGTGAATGACCATAGTTTTATTTTCACATCTGAAGAAAGTATGGCAAAGGAGTTTGGTGTATTTTATTCATCTGTTCTAAGCCTCACCACTTTGGAACTGAAAGAGTTCTGTAGGGAGCCTACCAGTGCTAGGTACAATTGCTCTTAGGTTAGGAGTTAAAATGGATCTAATGTCTGTTAAGTAATAATATGCCATACTTTGTGCTAATCATTTTGCATGTTATCTCAATCTCAAAAAAAAAAAAAACACCCTATGAATTATTACCTGTATCTCATTTTGTAGATGACAGAGCAGTCTTAGAGATACGGCCTAAGGTTCAGATCTCAAGCTGGTGGGGTTCTAGCCAGACCGGTAGAACCTACCCTTTTCCCTATTAACTGTTTAAATGGCAAATAGGAGAAAGCAATGGGGGTGTAGGGAACTGAGGGTGGAGGTCCCTTGACAGTAATGAAATCAGAGGACAATGAGAGTGATGTTCTATGAAAGGAATGGCAAGACAAATGGAAATGAATGAAAGTGGTGTCCCCATGGTATTTAGTGGGTTTTGAATTTGAACTAGACTTTCAGGTGTCTCCTTATGAAGACATTAACTCACAGGTAAATGAGGTGGTGTATGAAAAGCACGTTGGTAAACTAAAAGGCTGTAAGAATATATGGTACGGTTCTGCCAGAGCTGTTTGATTTAATGGCATACTAGACATGTTTATTTTCTTTTAACTTTGTTATCAACCCCACAACTACCATTTTAAATCTTGATTTCCCCCTACAACCTATAAAACAGGAAAGAGATGAACTTAAACTTACTGGCTTTGCAGAAACAAACATTCTTAAAGTTCAAATTTCTACTGTAGCAACGTCAAAAACAAGTTGCAAAGAATGTAATTTTTTATTTAACAGCGGGGTTGGGTTAAATAAAACCTTAGCAAACATGTTGCTTGCTGGAACCAACAAAATGCAGAGAAAAAAAATATTTTACTTGGGTGTTTTTTGTCTGCCACTAACCACTTTGCTCATATTTCATCCCTTTAAATAGCGCTGAACCTGTTGTCCCAGATGATTTTACAGAGAATTAGTTCAATCAGTAGAATTTGATATGAAATAGTCACCCTGTAAGATAAAACTACACCTTACCTCGAACCCTTCTATGAACGCCTTCTGGAGCTTTGTTGTGTTCACACCTTTCAGAGGTTTGGACATAATTTTTATTCTTACCTGTAGTGGGCGGTTTTATCCAAGACGCTGCTCAGACACCCGATCTCCTCGTACTATTTAATTTCTTTTATTCCCTTGTGTTGGCTCCATTCCGGGACGGAGAGGAAAGACAGGTGCCTGAGAGCGGCAGTGATCAGACCCTCAGCGGGGAAAATAGCAAAGATGCGGAAGGGACCCGGTACCCGTTCTGTCCCTGACGCCCTGGTGCCTACATGATAAGGATGTGAAAAGCGAGCCTCGGGGAGAAACTTCCCCAAACCCCGCCCGCAGCACTGCAGGCCACGCCCCGGTACGTGCTCGGGCGCAGCACCGCAGCCCCAGCCCCGCCCGCGAGCGGCGGCCTGATGACACGGCTCCGGGGCGGCCGCTCCCCGCTCGCGTGTACGTGTGGGAGCGCATGTGGAGGCGCCGTCCCGCCCGGCCTTCGGGGGCGCGGGCGGGGGCTGCCCTTTGTCACCCGTGACGTGTCCGGTTCTGCTGCTTGCCCTTCCCCAAACTTCTGTTTTGGAGGTTGGGGTTTGACGGGAGGGGACAGTAGAGGGAATGAGAGTGGAAGCGTAGCCGTAGAGCTGTCTTCCGAGCTCCGCTCCGGAGCGCGATGCTGTGCCCTGGACGGCAGAGAGGGACCGAGAGGGCGCCCGTTAAAAATTAGTCCTCAGCCGCTCATCTTGTCGCAAGTAGAAGAGTTGTTTATTTCAACGTGTGACCCGTAAGGAACTCAAAGATTAGTTTATTTTAAATAAAGCACCCTGAGATATGCTGGAATAAGTAAAACGAAACTTTAGGTGCCCCAGGTGGGTGTTTAGTGTTTTGGGGATTTTGTTTGTTTTTTTGTTGTTGTTGTTGTTGTTTTGTTTGCTCGCCGTGTTTTTTGAGTTTGTTGTGTGCCAGCAGCTTATGGAGGCCAGCTATAGAGAATCCTTTGGGAGAGAATAATCTTGTTGGACAGAAGCGAGGCGAGTTTACGAAAAACGGAAAAGCTCGGGGCCTTAAATTTCATCTCCTATAATTAGCAGGTTATGATTGAGCAGTTTGTTGTAAAGTAGGGACAGTTATTGTTTAGAAGAAAGTCGCCTTTTGTTTCCGCAATTGGGTACATTTTACATTTTATTTTAAATTGTTTTCTTCAGGAAAATTGTTTCTGGATTTTCAAAGACTTTCTTTAAAAAGTAGGACAATGAAAATTATTTTTTTTTTAACATTTTCAAAAAGTGGTCGAGGTGTTTTAAATATTTTCCACTAATAAAAACTGGTCTGTAACCTCAGTCATTATGTTTGCGTTTAATTGGAGGTACAGCTCTTTTGGTCTTACGAATACTTATTAAATCATTATAAACTCCTCCGTGGAGCAGGCCAGGGGATTGGGGTGGGGTGGGGTGGGGTGGGAGGGGCTGTAATGTTAATCACAAAGGGTGATGCATTTTTTAAAATGAGAAACATCATATATAGCCTGACAGGTACGTTGGGATGCCGTTAAATCAAATAATTTTTAGGGATCTCTGAAATACTAAAACATTAAGGAACACTTTATGTAGAGATCCTTTCCATACATTTCTGAATAATATTGGCTCTTTGAAACAGTTTTGTTTTGTTTTTTTAATGGTTCTACACACAGCTGCTTATGACATACTCTAATAGGATCACTGAACAAGCTTTGGGGTAAACCATTATAAACTGTTGCTGACTCTGCAGCCTACTGGTAGAATATTTAAAGCAAAAACCTAACTGAAGTAAGCTACTAACATTGCAAATTCAGAGCCAGCGTAGCCTGGGTAGGGGCTTTGCATCTTCCTAGGCAAATTCAACTGCAAATATTTCCATCCTTGTGAACTTCACCTTTAGCCCTTTCACTTTCTTAACTACTCATTTTTTTTATGATCAATCTATGATCATTTATACATGTCTTATCTCCCCTACTAAACTCTTAGTTCCTTCAGAGCAAGCTTCCCATC
This sequence comes from Camelus dromedarius, assembly GCF_036321535.1. Classification (NCBI taxonomy): domain Eukaryota; kingdom Metazoa; phylum Chordata; class Mammalia; order Artiodactyla; family Camelidae; genus Camelus; species Camelus dromedarius. The sequence goes on from NC_087440.1 coordinate 60,027,122, forward strand.
TGATTCATCTTTTGATTATTCCTGAAACTTTCCACTCTTCTCTCACAAGGACAGCTCACACAAGGGGTGACATAGAGACCAGAGAAGAAATGATCAGAGGAATGGGGTGGGGAAAACAGGACCATTTTCTAGCTCTTCCAGTGAAATCCATTTATTCAAAGAACAATTCTTGAAGGTGAGTCCAAGATGTTTGCTATTTTCTGAACATTTATGACCCCTCAAAATTTGTATGTTGAGATCCAGCCTCCAAGATGATAGTATTTGGAGATGGGGACTTTGGGAGGTGATTAGGTCATGAGGGTGGAGCCCTCGTGAATGGGATTTGTGCCCTTCTAAAGGATGCTCCAGAAAGCTCCATGCTTGTTTGGTCATGTGAGGATACAATGAAAGTCAGCAATCTGCAAGCTGGAATAGGGCTCTCACCAGCTAGCACTGGCTGTGCTAGCATTCTGATCTTGGACTTAAACTTCCAGCCTCTAGAAGTGTGAGGAATAAATGTTTGTTGTTTAAAAGCTACCCAGTTTATGGTATTTTGTTTTAGCAGCTTGAATGGAGACAATGTTATCCTAAGACCTGTTGGTGATAGAAACGCTCTAGAATGTTGTGCTTGCCATCGGGAGTGCAGTTAATTCCCATTCTATGAGGTTCTCACACATTCAGCTGTAATTGGGCAAACATAATTGAAGGCTAAATAGACTTTTTATTGGCCATTTACTATGTCCTAGGTCATCAGTTCCTTTTCATCAATTGTCTCTAGCTTGATAGTCTATGTCCAAGCCAAGCTGCTCCCCACAGGCACCTCAGAATTGGCCTCTCAAAAACTATGTGAAATGAAATTCATATTTTATGACATGACAAGAAAAATTTAAACTTAAAAAATTCTTCTCTGCCCTTTGGTCTCTCTCCCTGTTCTGTGCATTGCGTATCCTCATTACACATCGACCAAACCTCCCCTATCAGCAGGAATGCCTGCTAAACCGTAAAAAGGTGCATTCTCCTACCATCAACAAGACAACTCTTTAAAAGATGACATTCCTTCTTGAGCTTGTGAGGGATCACATGACTCACCAGGATGACGCTTAGATCTGGATTATGTTAACTGTCAATAATATGACATTTGATGTATGGCCTTCATCTCAAAAAAACTTATATTAACTTATATTAACTGTGCCTTGATGTCTAACTGGTGGAACATTTCTGAGATGCTCTTCCCAGATTATAATACTCAAATTTGGCTCAAATAAAATTTTCCATTTCTTTCTTAGATTGACTAAATTTTTCGTCAACAACTAACTCCTCACACGCCCTTCAAATAGCTCCTCCTGTATCCCCTGCTCAGTGAACGGCATCACCCTGTCTCCAAAACCAGAGCCCTAGACAAAACTTGTCACTTACATCCATATCCACCACATCCAGTCTGACACAGTCTTCTTCATTTTTACAATTTAAAAATTTCCATTATGGAAACTTTTGAACATGTCCAGAGGTAAAGAGAATAGTATGTATAATGATGCCAAAGTGTCTTTGCAGTTTGGTTTGGGAAGTAGACTCCAAGATGGCAAATGCAGGACATTTATCAGGGAGTGTTTTAAGGAAAAACACATGTGGATGGGACAAAGCAGAGTGAGCAGAAGGAGAAACTGAGCTGAGATGCAGTCCCAACAAAGGCCTCCAGCAGCCACATGGGGAACTCTGGACCTGAAATGGTCCTTGAGCATTGTACCAAGTTACAGGGAGGGCAGAGCCTTTACACCCCTACAGTGATGAGTCAGCGGATGGGGGCTGCCCCCAGAAAAAGACAAGACCTTTAATGAGGTGGTTTTCTTCAGCTGAGACAATCCCCCAAGAGGACTGACAGCTGAGGACCATGCTCTGCTGTGCTCCCAGCAGTCAGAAGACTTAAGTCTTTCATTTCTGAGACTTCTGGATGCCTCATCACAGCATCAGTCATGGTACCCACTTCAAAAATCAACTCATGGCTTTTTTCATTAGTACCTTTACACATCCCTCCTCTCCCCACTCCATGATTTTGAAGCAAGTTCCAGACATCATATAATTTCATTTGTAAATAATTCAGTATGTGTCTCTAAAAATTACATTCTTTTTTGGGACATACCCACAATACTATTATTACACCTAAAATTTTAACAATAAACTTTTAGTGTTATCAAGTCATCAAAGTCAGTGACACACAGTCTTTTTGTTTCTAGGTATTTAATTTAACCTCTTCTCTACATGTCCACTGAAACAGCCTCACCAATTCTTGCATGGGCTTCCTATAATTACCCTGTGTTATCCGCCCCATCCCTGCTGCACTGCACCTTGGCCAAACTGACCTTTCTAAAACAAAACTATGGTTATATTATTTCCATACTTTAAATTCCCAATGTAAAGCAGTAATTTTCCTTGGAGAGGGGATGGGGGAGAGTATCAGAAGACTTTTACTAACCAAATAATACATTTCTGTATCTTTATAATATTGTATAGGAAATATGATTACTTTTGTTAACAGAAAAAAATGTTTAAATTAATAGCTATTGATTGTCTTCAGATGATGGTTCAGATGCTCTAATGTTTTTATATTTGGTGTTCAGTCCAAAACTGTGAGGGATCAGAGGTAGATATTATATATACACAGAAACACCAGACCCTGGACCAGAGAACAGACCATTTATGACTCGCAGAGCATGTTAATACTGGTTCCCTGTGCCCCAGTTCCCCGTGGGCTACACAGCAAGGGTCAGATATTCACCTGTATGTGCAGCGGGGTTTGTACAACAGGAAAGGAACCCTCAAATTATGAGACTTGGAGCTTATATAAAGCAGCTGGCCCATCTGCCCATCTTCCCCTCCAGAACGTTGCTAAAGAATGGAAACAAATATTCTCTTTGGGGGAGGAGAGAGGGGACGGTTTTTATCTCTTTCCTTCACTACCTTGGAATGCTAGCAAATGGCTCCAGGGGCGATAAGTCTCTAAACCTTTTGAGAATTATCTATCTTTAAGACTTATATTAAGGCATCTTCACTCAGAAGGCTCAGAATGTGCAGGAACACTGGGAAATCCAGGGGGGGGATTCTCCCAGCACAAAGCATGCCAGGCCTTAGGATCTCCTGCCTGTTTCCCCAAATATTACAGCTTCTTTCCTTTGCGTCCTGTGCTGCAGTGATAGAACCTCCCAATATTCTCTCTTACCTCTTGGTGCATTTGCACTTGATTTTTTTCTGCATCTGCAGCACTCCTCCTATTTTCATCTTCCTCTCTTAATTCTTTCCCTCCTTTTACACAATTCAGTTCTCCTTTAGAAAGCTTATCCTCTCCAGGACTGATTAGGGGTTTCTCCTAGGTGTTCCCATGTTGTACTGTGCTTACCTCTTTCATTGTATTCATCACACTAACATTACATGATCTTCTTGAGATGAGTTGTTCTACATTAGACGGGGAGCAACCTGAGGAACAGATTTATGCCTTTAAATGGATCTTCAGGAGAATGGCAGTATGAGGCGCTCTATGGACTTACTCCCCTGGGAAGCAACTGTAACTGGTAAAAATTTTAGACAAGAACCATTTAAAGTCTCTTGAAATTGTTCGAAGGGAATACAAAAGATGAAGAACCATTTATTTGAGAAAATCTACTAAATCTTGGTCAGACAGCAAGAGTCAGTGGCCCTTGAGCCATAGACCTGCTGCCTCTCCCATCCTGCTCAGTATGACAAAAGCTCCAGTCTGGGTGGGCATGGTCAAGTAAATGGGGCTCACCCTTCCTCCAGATCTCAGTAAAGGATTTTGGATCTTCCTGGGAGAGCCAGGCTGCCAGCACTTCTCATCCTCCTTAGCTTCATGTTGGAAAGGTTAAATTCCAGTTAAGTATGTCCTAGAGATTGGAGAGATTGGGAACTCCTTTCTTCCTTTCAGACACTATTCATAGGACAGAGGCTCCACCCCAGGTTCAGAAGTCCATGAAGGTGACCTCACCTCAGCTCACAGCACTTATATGTGAGTTCAAAGCCCAGAGAAGCAGTCAGAGAAGAACAGAAGTCACTGACCCCTTCCAGAGCCCTGCTTATAAAGCAGGGATATCACTCTCAAAGAAATGGAACATGGTCCCCATTCCCAGCTAGAGCAGTGGCTCAGATATTTTGCCCAGGGGGAGAGAAAAATTCATTAGAACAGAGAACTCTGAAGCTCTCCCCAGAGGAACTGACTTTATTTGGAAGACTGTGAGAAAATTCAAACCTAAAGGTGCTCTTGAAAACAATGCATTTATTTGGTAGTAAGTAACTAATTAAGAGGAGGCTGGTAGCTCTACACAGCAAGAAGCTAAACTGCAGGCCAGCCAATTTACCAGAGAGAGCCTGGGAAAGAGACAACTAAGAACGGCCTTCTTGGGATCAGAACAAACCTCAAGATTGGACTCAAAGATTATCTCTGCAAAGGAACCTAAATGTAATTGGATTAGACTATGGAGCAATTCATACCCCAGAATATTGTCAAAAGCTATAGAGCAATCAGCTAGCAATAGTGAAGCCTAATAGCTGGGTGTGATACCAAAAAAGGCAGACAGCTTAACAGAGAAATCAGCGAAAGAGACACTCACAGAGAGCCCTGCTAAAACCACTATCATCCCAGGGTGGCTGTGTGCATAGCTTCAGGAAATTGATAGATACACAGGAAACATTATGAAACTTCATTTGATGATGCTAAAGATTACTTGAATGTTTATAGGATAGGGACACTCAACATGATAAAAATGTTATTCCTTTACAAACTGATGTGGATGCAGTGCAATTTAATCAAAATCCCAAGGGTAATTATTAGAGAAATTTGACAACTTGAATTTAAAATTTATATGGAGAAGCAAAAGTCTTAGAATAATCAAGACAGTCCTGAAGAAGAGTAGGATGAAAGGACTTTCCTTCCTAGGTAAGACTTTTTTTTTTTTTTTTTAAAGCTGCAGTAATTAGAGTATGGTATTTGTGTAGTGAAATCTAAATTGACCTTTGGAAGTAAATAGTAACACAGAAACAGGCTGAAGCAGGCATCTTCCTGTTCCAGGCTTAACCATTTCATTTCTGGTCTGTGGGAAAGTTAAGGGATTCTAGGGGAGGGGCCTGGGTGGCCCAGATCGGAGGGCTGAGGGTAGTCAGGAGGCTCAGGGCAGTAACTATAGACTAATAGTAATGGAAATATTTTAGTATGCTGTTAACAGGTACAAAGGTGTTCAGTTATGTATTGGCTTCAGTTAGCCCTGCACACTTGATACATGACAGAAGTGACTTTTTAAATTATTGGGAAAGAATAGACAGTTCAGTCACAGGTGCTGGAAAATGCACATACATACATATAGTTAAGGAAAAAAGTAAAATTGGATCCTCAACTCATACCATACATAGAAATCATTTTTAGGTAGATTATGGTGGATTAAAAGGGCTATCCTTTAAGATTTTGGAATAAAATTGTGACAGTGATGTTGGCAGTCCAACTATGCTTGTGCACCTCTTCCATATATCGGAGTTGTTGCTTCCAAGTGGTTTCCCAGTTAGGGACTATATTTCCCAGATCTCTCTGTGCCTCCATGGGGCCATGTGACTGAGTTCTGGCCAATGGAATGTGGACTGAAATGTTGTACACCAGTGCTTCTCAAACTATTGGTGGTAATGGACTATTTCTCCCCAAACTATTGTGGGCCAATATTTTGTAAACTACAATAAAAATAAATTACCAGAAAATTAAAATTTAAAAGTTCATATCAAATACAAGTCCCTTTTAAAAAGTTATTAGATTCAACAGACATAAAATTACTTTTTCAAATTGCTATTAAAAGTTTGCAAACCCTGTAATTTCTGTACTTTTGTGTGATGAAGAGGTAAAAAACAAAGCTTGCAGACCAGCAGAAGTCAAGGGCTCAAATAAAATATTTATGACCAAAAGATTAAAAAGTTCACTGCACTAGAAATAAAAAATTTGTACATCAAAAGTCACCATAAAGATAATACATAAAAGTAAGTCTCAAACTAGGAAAAGCTATTTGTAATACATATAACAAACATCAATTTAGTATTCATTATTTGCTACAAATCAATAAGAAAAAGCCAAACAACCCAATTGAAAAATGGGCAAAATACATAAACAGGAATTTCATAGTAAAGGAAATATGAATACAGAATTAAAATTTGAGAAGATGCACAACCACATTAGTAATCAGAAAAATGCATGTTAAGACCAAAGTTAGATACCAAGTTTCTGAGATGATATGGCTGAACTGGGAACTCTCATACACTGATAGTAAAGTGTTAATCAGTTCAACCACTCTAGAAAACAATTCGACATTACCTTGTTAAATTTTACATTTGCACCCATTATCATGCAACAATTCCACTCTTAGGTATAAATACTCTAAACTCCTGCAACATATATGTAGAAATCCCGTATTAAACAAACAAAAATAAAGGATGCCCAGTTAAATTGCATTTAAGATAAACAATAATTATTTTAGTTGATCTGAAATTCAAACTTAATTTGGTCTTGTGTATTTTACCTGGCAATCCCACAAATAGGAGACAGATACAAAAGTTTTCATAGAAAAATTGTTTATAATAACAAGATCTGGAACCCACCTAAATTCACATGGGGGAAATAAAGGATAAACTGTATCTTCACACAATAGAATATTAGCAGTAAAAATGAATAAGTTACAGCTATGACAAATAACATAAATGAATCTTAGAAACATTATTAAAGTTAAAAAGCAATTCTAAGAATGTATATTAGAAATTGCAGTACCATTTTCATAAAACTCAAAACCAACCACAACTAAACAATGTATTGCTTAGAGATCCATACACCCGTGATAAAATATTTACAAGAGGATGAGAAACAAAATAAGGTAGCTGTTACCAAGGTAATGGCAGAGGTAGGGGAATAGGTTTGAGGGCGAATTCGCATATTGATGTGATGGTGTTGATCATTTTGGATTCTTACACAGGTAGAAGACGCACAGGTGTTCATTTTACTGCTATGCTTCTTATTCGGACATGTTATATAAGTTTTCTTCTCCATAAGTTTGTACACAAGTAGTACATAAGATATTACATAAAATTTTAAAAAAGATAAATGATGAGACAAGTTAAGTGAGTTGAACCTCCATCTATAGACAGAAAGCCTAATGCTTTTCTATTAGAGAAGCTTGGGGGTGGAATGTGCACAGAAGGCCAATTCAAATAATCAAGTTTATGTAAAGCAGATCGGGTAATTCCTGCTAAGTATTGCGCTAGGTTGCGGTGGTGGTGGGGAGATGTTGACAAGAGCTGCTCAGGAGTGGTTGCAGAGACTGCTAGGGCTACACATTAAGCACCATATTATGCGGGTATAGACTGTAAGAGAATGAGTACAGTCCACTACTCAGTAAACCCTCTTAGATCCTCTTTCCACGTGGGGGTGGGCTGAGGCTACTGCTGTAAAAATTGGCTTCTGAAATTTTTGTATCACTTCAAAGGAAAGTTGATAGTTAAGGGTAATATCAGGTTACATAAGCTAGCCTAACGTAGACCTAAAATCCTTCCTGGGCTCACAGGCCATTTGAGACGTAAACTTCCTCAGCGTCGTTAAATGTCGCTCTGCCTTCTCTAACACAGGGGAACCGCTATAACAGACGCGACAATGCACGCGCAGCAAACATCGCGATATCTTGGGCAGACCCGGTTGGAGGCAGGGCTGAAGGGGCCGGATAATACGTCACGGAGAGCGTGTGCGTCACGTCGTAGGGGCGGGGCGGCGGGGTGGCGGGGCGGCGGGGCCGGGTTTTCTCGGCTACCGGCGCCGGCTGGTGTGCGTGCTTTGCAGATATGGGGACTCCTGCAGGCTTGCAGACCGACTGTGAGGCGCTGCTCAGCCGCTTCCAGGAGATGGACAGCGTGCGCTTTGAGGACTTCACCGAACTCTGGCGGAGCATGAAGTTCGGGACCATCTTCTGGTGGGTGTTTCTTGTCCGCTACCTGCCGCTCTCCCCGCTCAGAGGCGGCGTAGCAGGTTTCTTCCTCCCTCTCCGCTCCGCCGCACCTGGGAGGGCTGAGAAGAGTGGCCGTCCCTGAACACCGCCTCCATCTCCCCTGTGCTTTCAGTTGTGCTCGGCTCCTCGCTTTCCCGGGGCGGTTTCGTTGGCTTGGATTCTATGCTTTTGCGGCTTCCTCCTCAATATGTGTATCTCTACCTGGCCGTCCTTGTAAACTCTTCTCTCCGTCTCCTCAGCCTCACTCTGACCTGGGTCACCAACATTTGCCCCCCGCAACAGTCTTGTTTTCTTAGAATTCCATGTTTAAAAACAAAACAAAAGCATAGGCAAGACAAAATCCTGCATGAGTGGATTAATTTGCCTACAACTACCAAAGTTATCTTTCTAAAGTGCATACTTGATCATGTCACGTCCCCGCTTCCCACCCTCCAGTGGTTTCCATTGCCTTTGGGATACAGCTCAAATCCCCTAGCTGGCAAGACCCTCCGTGATTGGCCTCTGCGCATCGTTGCAGCATCATCTACCAGTCCACTCTGTGCTCTCGCTTTCTGACTCCAGCATCCGCGGTGGCCCTCTCCAGGCGTTTCCTCAGCCTGGAGCTTTCCCCCAAGTCCCTTTGCCTGGCTACCTTATTCTTAACTCAGGTTTCAGCTCAAAAGACAATTCCTCAGAGAAGCCTTTCTTTGCCCTTCTAGACTAAGTAAGGTGTTCGTGTTCTTTTTTTTTTTTTTTTCCTGTAGCACTCTGTGCTTATTCTATCTCTTCACTTTAACCACATTTTATTGTAAGTGTATAGTTCAGAAAACAGTATAGTGTAGTGGTTAAGAGCACAGATAATGGAGCCAAACTGCCTGAATTTGAATCAGAGTCCACTAATTGTGATAAAGTTAAGTGAGTTACTTGCCTGAGCTTCCTTATCTATCTTTCTCTCTCTCTTTCTCTTTCTTTCTTTCTTTCTTTCTTTCTTTCTTTCTTTCTTTTCTTTCTTTCTTTCTTTCTTTCTTTCTTTCGAAGTGTAGTTGATTTACAATGTTGTGTTAATTTCTGGTGTACAGCATGGTGATTCAGTTACACATATATATTCTTTTTCATTATAGGTTATTACAAGGTATTGAGTATAGTTCCCTGTGCTATACAGTAGAACCTTGTTGTTTATTCTGTATATAGTAGTTTGTATCTGTTAAATAAGGACAATGATAATACCTAATATTGTAGTTTTGAGGGTTAAATGAGCTAGTATATGTTAAGTGAACTCTAAAATATATAAATAAATATTCATTATTATTTTTAAAAATTTTCCTTCCACCAGACTGATCTTTGAGGAGAGTGACTAGAGGAATCTGGTATCTGTTAGCATAACACATACAATATTGAAAAGGCTGAATAATTGACTGAATGCATAAGCCCCTGTGATTAAAACGCTATGTTTTGCAGAATAAAATGTAAACACTCTCTTTTTTCTCTTTGTTGATATAAAATAATTACCTGTGTAGTTTGTATATTGCCGGGGATAGAGGATGTGGAGCCATTTGTTGTACAATGAATGAAAGGAGAGGAACTAATTTTTTTAATGGCTACTAAATGTAATGCATTTATAGCTGTATTTAATCCCTAGAGCAACTCTGAGATAAGATGTAATTATCCTTGTTTTATAGATGAAGAAATTGAGGCTTAAGAAGGTTAAGAATTTCTTCATGATCACACAACTAGTAGGTGGTAGAGCAGATACTGAAACGAATATTCTTACAGTTTCTAAAACCCATGATCTTTAGCTGTATCCTTCTTGGGAAAAGTGGTACTTTAGAAAAATTATGTTGGGGTTTGCCAATTTTTAGCTAATGAGGAAGGAACTAAAATGAGAAAACAGGTAGAGACCATTTGAGGAGTGGTGGATTTTCTTTAGAAATTGCTTTAGTTGCCAATACTGTAATATGTATTTTGCATTCTTTAGTATATTTATTATTTGAAGAGCCCAGGCTTTGGAAGTGTCATGGAGTCTGCTTTCTTACCCAGCTCCTTCTTTGCTTTGGTGACCTTTACTCTGCAGAATTGGGAGGAGGAGGGTGGGTCACATTGTACTGTGGGTCTCTGACTTTTTCACCTTGCTCTCTCAAGGACAAATTAGGATTACTGTGACTCGTTGAGGGCATTGGGGGAAATCTTCATTATGTATTAAAATGCATACATATTTTCTTTTAATTGAAGTACAGTTGACTTACAGTATTATGTTAGTTTCAGATGTACAACGTAGTGATCAAATACATGATGAAATGATTGACTGCAAGTCCAGTAACCATCTGTCACCTTACAAAATTAATGTATTATTGAGTTTATTCCTTATGCTGTGTATTCCATCCCTGTGACTTACTTATTTTATAACCGGAAGTTTGTATCTCTTAATCCCCTTTATCTATTTTGCCCACCCCTCCACTTCTCCTCCCCTTGGCATCCACCAGTTTACTCTCTGTATTCATGTCTGTTTCTGTTTTGTTTATTCGTTTATTTTGGTTTTTAGATTCCACACATAAGTGAGACCATACAGAATTTGTCCTTCTCTGTCTAACTTATTTCACTTAGCATAATACCTTCTGGGTCACTCTGTGTTGTCAAAATGCACATACTTTTGTATTTTATTTGTAACATAACCATAGTTATTTTAATATATTAAATATTTAAAATTCTTAACCGGTAATAATTTGTAACCCCACTCCTTTTGCTCCCCTTTTGCTCCTCAATTCAGTACTAAAGTTAATGATTTAGGAAGACGCATCATATTTATCTAGTGGATCCCTGTGCCTGGGGGTAAGCAGCACAGCAGAAAAATAGGTCTTTGTGCTTTAATCATGAAAGGATCAGGTGTGGGATGCCCATCCAGTTTCTAGCAGGTGCTATTTAAGCAAGTATATATATACCTCTTCTAGTTTTTGTGCATTATTTTTTTAGAGTCATAATATATTTTCTCATTGTTTTCTAGTGGTAGAATGAGAAATTTAGAAAAGAACACATTTACAAAAGAAGCTTTAGCTTTGGCTTGGCGATATTTTTTACCTCCGTACACCTTCCAGATCAGAGTTGGTGCTTTGTATCTGCTGTATGGATTATATAACACCCAACTGTGTCAACCAAAACAAAAGGTAATACTTGGTGAGTTGTTTTCTTCCAGCAGAGATATGAAACAGGTACAATATTTTCAGAGCAAATTCACTTAAATAGAAATGCCAGTGTTTCAAAATTATAATTATATAATTATATAATTTTATTATAATCAAAATTATAATAAAAATCTTTGTGAAAAAAGATTTACATTTACTAACAACTTTTTTTATTCCTCTTGTTGGCAGATCAGAGTTGCCCTGAAGGATTGGGATGAAGTTTTAAAATTTCAGCAAGATTTGATAAACGCACAACATTTTGATGCAGCTTATATTTTTAGGAAGCTACGACTAGACAGAGCATTTCACTTTACAGCAATGCCTAAATTGGTATGTTATTCAAAATAGATTGGTTTCAAAATGAGAAATTATGCTTCATTGTCTATAAAGTACTTCAGCCTTCGGAAAGTGGAAAGAATATTACGTAGTTTCCAATACTTGTAGAAAGTCTTCAATTAAGAGAAAATGCATTCTGATTACTTTTTTTTTCTTTTTTGCAAACAAAAATTCAGTCTCTGCTTATAAATGCAGTGTTTCTGGGTGCTATCTTAAGCAGATCATTAGGAGAGGGAATTAGATTGGGTATCTGCATCTGCTTACTCCTTTGTTCAAACATCAGAGAGGCTACTGAAAGGACTGAGGGATTTTAATGTTGGTTTAAAAGTTGAAACTTCCACTGATAAAATACATATTTCTTCAGTCTTGAGATAGTTTCAGACATTAGATTGAAAGAACACTTGAACTGCAAGGTTCTATTTCTGGTTCTGCCATCAGCTGGCAAGTCATGTAACTTCTCTGAATCTCCTTTGAATTTGTAAGCATATGGCCTGGCATCTTAAGGGTTATTTCAAAAGTCTAATAGTCTTTGGAAAATGGATTATTTAATAAACATGTACTCAGAGCTGCTTTTTATTCATCCATGTTTACAGATAGACAGTTTTTACTGCTGGCTTACTTATTTCAGTACTTAAAATAATCCTTTAAAAGACCCTCTTATTATTTAGCTGTCATACAGAATGAAGAAAAAAATTCAACGAGCTGAAGTTACAGAAGAATTTAAAGACCCAAATGATCGTGTAATGAAACTTATCACTTCTGATGTATTAGAGGTAAGTTTGCTTTTATGTTTTTGAAATTAAAAAAAAATCATTTTATTCTTACCTATATATTGAGGTTGTATCTTTATCTACTGGATATTGAACATTTTTCTAATGCTTTTAACCAATCATAGAATGCTAGGTGTCAGGAATACTGCACCCTAAATATATCAAAATTTATAGAGTAAATCTTGAAACACAATGAGAAACAAAAAGATGTAGAAGATTGGACTTGGACTAAGGGACCTTTAGATTCAAATACTGAAACCACCATTTTTTTTTTTTTTTGGTTGGGTGTAGCTAGTTAGGTTTATTTCTTTATTTGTTACTGGAGGTACTGGGGGTTGAACCCAGGACCTCATGCATGCTAAACATGTGCTTTACCACTGAGCTATACCTACCTCCCCCGCCATTTGTATTTGACTTTAGATAGGTCATAAAACAAGAATTTAAAGTGACTTTATTTTTATTATTATTTTTTTAACAATATGTGTTTGTTTCCTAAGTTCCTTTTTATAACACTTATGTAAAAACCCACCATTGAAACAGTGAGGCTATTCTGATAAAACAAAAATTTGAAACCAAGAATTAAAGATAAGCGGTATCATCTTAAAAAAGCTTTTCCACCTAGTATATTTTGCTATTTTATTTGAGTTGTGCAGTATTGAGAAAAATCTCCTTTTGTATGGATAAGTAGTGATACAGTTTTACCTGAGTAGAAAAGTTGCCCTGAGGTTAAAACAAAACCCCACTAAAGGGCTACAGTGATACATTCCCTTTTTAAAAGAATGGATTCATATATATACATCATGAGTGTGCTTGAGCGAGTGTGAGCAGGTGGGGGGCCTTGGTTTCCTCCTCGCTGATATTAGGATTACAACCCTTATTTCATCCATTTGTGAGAATTGAGACTGAATTACGTCTGCAGAGTGCTGAGTGTGGCATATGGCACAGAGTAGACTCAATAAATGTTACTATCTTTTCCCCCAACCCCATTCAGTCTTTCTCTTTATCAGGATTGAAAGAGAGGTCAGATCTTTGCTCAAATGTTTCTCTGCTCTAGATGCTGCCATGTTCTAATAGCTTCAGCTGTCATGTTGCATCTGTGACTTTTTAACTCAGGTAGCAGATTGATTTTTGTAAGCACTCTGGGTCTGCTCTGTATACTGGCCTTATTTTTGAGCAAGAATTTTAAAAAATTAATTAAATATTTAAATTGAAGTATAATTGATTTACAGTGTTGTGTTAGTTTCAGGTGTACAGTAAAGTGATTCAGTTATATACATATATATTCTTTTTCAGATTCTTTTCCTTATAAGTTATTACAAGATATTGAATATAGTTCCCTGTGCTATACAATAGGTCCTTGTTGTTTATCTAAGAATTGTTAATCTGGGCCCATGGGTGGCCTTGAGATGGTCCCTGTATCCCTGTCCCCCCTAAATTGTATGAAAATTACGGTATGTGTGGACGCTTGGTTAGGGTGCGGTACCCTAACCACCTTCAGATTCTCAAAGGTGCTTGTGTCTCCCAGAATGTTAAGAAGTACTGAATTAGAAGGAAATTGTTTACTAAATATCTAAAGACATAGTATTTTGCAGGAGCTGTACAAGATTGTTTTAGATTATTTTATTCTTCTTAACAAAAGTTATTTTAAACAATTTCTAATTTTTTGTTAATTTTTCTTAACGTAGGTGTTTTTATCCCTGATTTAAAGTTGAGAAAAACAGAGGCACAAAGAAGTGAAGTTAGGAAGTGAGGGAGCCAAGGTTCTGTATGGCTGCAGTGCCTGTTTTTTGGACAGGAAAGGTCTTGTCTGAGCTGGGATGGAGTGAGAAATACATCAATTGCACACACCTAGTGAGGTATAACAAGAAATAGGATCTTTGCCCTCTAGCAGCTGAGTGAGACAGAGGTGTGAGATTACATGTAGAAAAATGTGAGAAAAGAGCTTTGTATAGTAGAAGGAATTTGTATTTGGTATTTTTGGCAGAGGGGAATCATTTAGAAGGTACTGGAGACTGGAGAGGGAGACTTAAAGTGTATATGTAGGTTTGGAGTCAGGAGCCAGTTAGAAGGGGAGTTTGTGTCGAAGAGAAGCAGCATGGTCCCTGCTGTGGAGGAGGTGGTGGGGCTGTGACAGGAGCCTGGCGGAGAGGTTAGCCTTGAGCAGAAGGCACATTTCTTCCTTTGAAACCTGAGGGAAGGAGGGGAAAATAGATTCATATTATTGGTTGTGAAGAAGCAGAAGGCATCAGACCCAACAGCCTGAACTTTAAGAGAGGGCCTCCTGTGGGAACCAAGAATTGAGAACGTTTGGAATAGCTATCGTAGAGAACGAAAGATTTTGGGATACCAGGAAGGGTTTGCCAAGAAATACGGATGTGAACTATAAAGAGAGAAGCAGAGAATGTGTTAGAATAGCCAGACATTGTTCTTATCAATATTCTCCTCGTGAAAAAAAGATGATTTGAACCCAGTTGGTTGTAATTTTTGATTGTTGACTAATTTGGTGGTAGAATGTTAATTTTTTTTCAACATACCTTGTTAAACATGCTCTTTCATTTTAAGCTCTCTTGCTCCAGTGTGTTGAATTAAAGGTTCTTCTGTTAAATAAATTGTATATGTCAGCAAGCAGATACGGGAGATTTTAGAGAACAGAGCTGGGGTGATGCACAAAGCCATATTCTTTTAGGGTGATTGCAGAGGAGGGTCAGAAGGGACAGGCTATGGAATACCTATTCATGGAAGCTTCTAGAAATGGCGCAGTCTGTGTGAAGGCATCCCGACTTTATGTCACATCTTTGGCTTGCCGCAGATCTGCTTTGAGAGCCTTTTCCTTCAATACCTGTGTTGGCTCTATTTCTCCTATCCTCATATATAGCCTGTGACTGATTTTCATTGGTAATCCTTAAATTCTATACTTGGCTATTTTCCTTCTACTTCCTGCAAATGTATTAAATCTTGATGTCAGCATACTTGAATTCTGGTCATGATTCTGCCACTCATTAGTTCTCTTTTGTGGTTAAGGGGGCCTAATAAAACAAGGGAATAGAATATTGAATCAAAATATCTGATTTCTTTTTTTTTTAATTGAAGTATAATTGACATACAGTATTTTAGTTTCAGGTATACAACATCATGATTCAATATTTGTATATATTGCCAAATGATCACCACAGTAAATCTTGTTAACATCCATCACCATACGTAATTACCATTTTTTAAAGGCATCTGATTTCCAAATCTAACTCTCCTACTTAAATATGACCTTCGGCAAACCATTTCATTTTTGAATCTGTTTCTTCATTTATACAGTTATAATAATGGCATTACATGTTGAGTATTCACCATTAGCCATAATATAATTTATTTCTACCCTGGCAGAGACTAACCGAGCCCCATTTGACCTGACAGAAGGAGAGTCTGAATTAGTATCATGATTTAATGTAGAATATGCAGCAGGCCCATTTGCCCTGTTCTTTATAGCTGAGTATGCCAATATTATTATAATAAATGTCTTCACCACTATATTGCCAGGACAGTGCCAGGAACTATGCTCGATGTTTTTTGTATGTTATCTCACTAATCATCATAGTAACCCTTCAGAGAAGGTGGTATTTTCCCAATTTTAAAAACAAGGTGGGGGAGGGTGTAGCTCAGTGGTAGAGTGTGTGCTTAATATGCACAAGGTTCTAGGTTCAGTTCCCAGTACCTTCATTAATTAATAATTAAAAAAACTAATTACCCCACCCACCAAAAGAAACTACAAAAAACAAAGAGAATTAAATAAATAAATAAAAACAAGGAAACTGAGGCTCAGAGAAGTTAAGTCATTTGCATAAAGGTACAGATCCTGGATTTGAATGTCCATATATATAAAGATGAAAGTCCATACATTATCTTTTCTTTCTTAATCCTTTGACTTTTGTCTCATGTCTTACATTATACAGAATACTTTGATGTGTAAAACCTCACTTAATACTTTTATAGTAGATTAGGTGTCTTTACTTCATTTTGTACAGTTGTGGATTGTGATTCTAGACTGAGGGATTTGCTCAAGGTCACAATCTAACAAGTGACACAACTCAAGCTCAAAATCAGGTCCAGCTAGTGGTCTTTGCTCTGTACTGTAGTGCAGGTAAAATAACAGGAATCCAGCACAGTGTACTGTATAAAAAGGTAGGGGCTCCCCATGTCTGGACACTGTTCCTCACTGAAAATCCTGCACATGTGAGCACACACCACTCCTGAGCAGTTCCGGGTTCCTTGGAAAGATGTTGATCAAGTCCATCAAAATGTAGAGACACATTAAGTAACTTGTCTTGGAGATGACGCAGAGGTTGCAGTGATCTTCTGTGTTGGAGTGTCCATAGTTCTCAGCTGGTCTTGAGCCAGTCCCAGAGCTGGTTTTATGTGATTTCTTGTGTCTGCCTACTGTATGCTGTCTTTTTCTTTACCCCATAGACCTGCCCATTTGGCTGGAGGTTTTGGGGGAGGAAGGTCTAATTAGTAATTGATGCCTCAAATGGTGTCATAAATCACTGTATTTCATATAATCCTGAATCTTAGCTCTGAAGTAATGAGGAAGCTTACAGGGACAGGCACAAGAGCTTTGAGATTTGTGAAAGTCAGCACATCTCTGTGGCGGATTGCATGAACTTTATTAAATAGGAATTTCCAGCTGATCGTAAAGAACTATGTAAATATCCTGCTGTGACAGCATGAAATAAAAATGTGATCTTAGTTATCAGTAGTAATATTTAAAGGTATACTATACTACAAATAGTTTTTGTCATATTTAGGAATTCAGTCTTATGTTAACTAGTCTTTCCCCACGTCTCTCCGTACATTGTATATTCACTAATGTTTGTTGAGTTGAATTTGATGATTTCATACGTCTGGAAAGCGGCCTCTTCGTTAATAAAGTAGTAGTATTTTACATGATTTTATATTATTTTCAATATACTGTAGTATGTTATTCCTTATCAACTCTGTCACTTTGGAAGATGATCTTATTTTGTTTTGGTTTTGTGTTTAAGTTTCTCCTCAAAAATTGAATTAAAAGACTCATCTTTTCACCTTCAGGAAATGCTGAATGTTCATGACCATTATCAGAGAATGAAACATGTAATTTCAGTTGATAAGTCCAATCCAGACAAAGCCCTCAGCTTGATAAAGGATGATTTTTTTGACAATATCAAGAACATAGTTTTGGAGCATCAGCAGTGGCACAAAGACAGAAAGGTTTGTAACTGCTTCTTTACTGTCTCACTTTGGGTTTGCATTATTCCTGACTGCCTGATGTGGGTGATGATGCTGAGAGGCAGCCTGGCAGCCTTGTTTACTGGCTACTCCCTGTGAAGCTAAGATGCGGACGGGGCTTTACTTTTCTCGTTCCAGCTTTGGCAGTTAGTAGCTGTGTGATGTTATTTAACCTTACAAATGGATTTTATATAGAATTATATAATATATAAACAACTAAAATTAATAATAATTATATAACATAAATAATGTCCATTTATATATAGTTTACATAATTATAGAAGAATAAGTAAGTAATCTTGGTATACCATGGATTTATTACAGTCTTTATAATTTATCATTTCCAGAGGTTGCACACTAGCAGTCTTTGGGTCAAATCCTGCACACGCTTTTTTTTTTTGGCATAGTATTGTTCCTAACATTTTAAAAATTGAATTGATTACCAACATTTAAATATTTGTGATTTTAACTTAAAATTCCAGACATCCTTTAGAACTTCTTTTTTAAATGAGAGGTTTGGTAACACTGGTCCTACTTTGCTGCACAGCAGCAGACAGCTAGACCTGAGTGGTAGCTTCTTCCATTGTGACAGGGCACATGCTTCCCTGCTTACCATGATTTCTACCTGGCTTGGTTTATCCATTGACAGATCTTATCAGCACAAATCTTCAATTTAATTTTCTGGTTCAAATACTGATGGTAGAGCTGCCCATATTCCATATTACCCTTTTCAGTTGGAGAAGCTTTTTTACTCTGGAAACCTAAAGGCCAGCCTTGCTAAATTTACCTTTGAAACTACTACTCCATTTAATTTTACTAAGTACTTCTAGGAAAAAAAATGAAAAAACAGATCATTTCTGATTTGCTATTATGTGTTTGATAATGTGTTTGTGTTTTCACAAATGCTAAGTAGGGATTGTTATATATTATTTGTCAGAAGGATGTGTTGCTACTTTTTGGCTTACATAAAGGGAGATAGCTCAAAACTCAATTTTAGAAAAGATAAATAAGGAAAGTGATGAGGACATGACAGCCTTGGGAAGAAGAAAATAGTTTGCTTCCTCTTTGCACATTTATTTTAATGAGAGTACATTTTAGAATGTTTGAATACTCTTAAGTGCTGCAAATGCGTTACACAGATGACCTAGGCATTTAATATAAACATCTATTAGAAAACTCTCTTTTAATAACTCTCTTTAATGAGCGTTACAAAGGCCTTTGAAAACCTGAAGGGAGGAAGAATAAACTAGTTTTCTTACTATCACATAAAGTGCATGTTATTCTTTATTAGTTTGGAGGATTTAGGCTTTTTTTTGGTAAGTTTTATAACTATTCTGAAACCTTACCATGATCTTCATGTTAGGTGGTAAACCATGCTGCAATTCTGTGAAATATTCTTTTAGGTTTTCAGTAATTAAAAGTAAATGATTTTCATTGTTCTGAAATTGATTTTCAGTTAATTTTTTGTTAATTTGAATTGTAAATATGAATATATAACTTTTTTGATCTTACAGAATCTATCCTTGAAATCTAAAGTTAAAGATGGAGAAGAAAAGAGTGAAGGAAATTCACAAGGATCAGAGGTCAGAAAAATTCCGTATATGATTGCTTGTGGGGCATTAGTTTGGTTAGCTTCTTTTCATTTCACGTGTGGCTGTGATTCTGTATACTAAACATAATGCGCTGTGGTCCGTATTATAATACATATCTCAGAAGATTCTGTAACAGGTTCTATGAAGAGCTAGTCTGTCCTTCACTGGAAACCTGTGAAAGACCACATCAGGTGGAGACTGGGAGTGAGGATATTAACAGTTTTCCGCAGGAAAGGGGAAGGATGACTCTGGAAGGTGCCCTCAGCCCTTATGGGAGCAGAGTGAGGCTTTGGTACTACTGTGTCTTTTCTAACTTCCTGTCAGCCTTTCAGCCGGGGTGGAGCTCAAGCTTCTGTTTACTGTACTGGTTTCTGCCTCCATAGTTTTCATCCGTCTTAGCGGATGAGGCAAGGAGGCATCTTTGGGCACAGGCAAATGAGGAGGGAATGGCCTAATCTCCAAGCCTCTCGTTCATTTATCCCCCTTAAATCCTGAGTGAGAACAGTTGGGAGCCGTGGGTGTGTTACCCTGGCACCTGTTGGAGTGTGTCCAATAAATGTTAGTTTCTTTTTCCCTGCCTTCTGTCTCACACCTGATTTCTAATAAAAAAATGGTTGGGAATTCATAATTTCACTTAATGTTTATGTGTTTTGACCTTTTCCCCTTCCTGTTTATTTTTGCTTGCAGAGATGTGAAAGGGCAGAATCATTAGCGAAAATAAAATCAAAGGCCTTTTCAGTTGTTGCTCAGGTAAATTATTTATTTAATAAATAATTTAGAAATGTACTTGATGCTTTTTTATTTACATTTTAATTTTTTCATCAAAGTAATACCTGTACATAGTTTTAAAAATCTAGTAATACTCAGTGGCTCATATGTTCCAACACGTTACTGCGGTGCCACGTCCTGCCCCCGTCCTCCTCATCTTAAGAGGTGGCCCTCTTCAACTTGTTTTCTTTTAGTTATTTCAGTGTTTATCAGGAATTTTGAAGTCATTGTTCTTTATTGTCTTCTGGCCTCTGGTATTGCTGATCGTGGAAGGTTTTAGAATTTTCTCTTTATCCCTGGAGTTCTGGAATTTCATGACAGTGTACCTTGGTATACCTTTTTTTCATCAGTGTCCTTAGCTCTCATGCTGGTCATACTTTGGATCTGATAGCCTTCAGTTCTGAGGAATTTTTTGTATTGTTTCTTTGGTAGTATGCTTTGCTGCATTTTTGTTCTTTTTATTATTTCTCCTGACATTTTTTTTCATTACTAAGATTTCTTTGTTGTTCTGTGAATCTTTTCTTACTTAAAAAATGTATTCTTCATTATTATAATTTTTTTTTTTCTGGTTGCAATAGGTTTATCTGTTTGAGGATGTTAACTACAGTTTTTTTTTGAAGTTTCCTCCTTTTCCCCTAGAGTACCTGGTTTTGTTTACTCTGTCCTCTGTCTTTCACTCAGTTGGCTTTTTTCAAAGTTTTGGAGAGTCTCAGGTCATATTTAAAAGTGGTCATGTGGAGAGAGAGTTTTTTAGCCTCAGTGTTTTTCTTGGATCTAGTCATTTTTACCAGGGAGCAGGCAGGCTTCCATTTCTTCGTCTTGGGGAGGAAAGTGGTAAATAAGCCAGCGTTTGGGGAGCCTGCAGAGAATCTGCCAACAGGCTCGTTCCTTATGGAGGTTTCACTCAGCCTCCCGATGTCCAGTGGGAGGCTTTCTGCCCTTCCGTAGCTGTACCAGTTTCCCCAAGCCTTCTGTTTCTCTCGTTTAGCCCTGCTGGAGAGCACACCTCCTGTTTCCTGCAGGAAGAGATCAGTTCAGCTTTGAGGCTGGGGAATGGGATACTGTTCCCTATGCAGGGTTTTCGCATATCCACTCATTTTTCAGTCCCAATTCTGATGATGCCAGTTCTGATCCACCTGGGTCAGCTTGCCTTACAGTAGCTTCCTCAATACAGGCAGTTAGGTTTCAGCTTTCTTCATTCTAAGTCAGCTCTTACTCTCCCACTTCCAAAATTTTGGGCTTTTCTGTTTACAGCTGCATTGTATCCTATTATTTATGTTTTGTTAGTTTACTCATTGTTATTCCTTTACCTTCATTTTAGTCGGGTTTCAGGAAGGAGCACTGATAAACTTATGTGCTTAATCCGTATTTTTTTTTTCTGGATTTTTTTCATGAATCTAAGAATGTCTTTATGCAGTGGGAAATTACTGTCATTTTCTGGTTGTAGAAATAAAAAGGAATAAATGAAAAAATTAAAAGTGACTCTAGATTAGTTAAGTGTTATGTATTTGCTGTGCCACAGTAAATTGAGTGCAAAGTATTGCTGAATGAAAGCACCAGGGACAATAAGGTAATTATCCCCAATTCTTTTAAACCAGAACTATTTCCATATCATATAGGCTAATTGTTGCTTAATATATTTCTTAAGACATTATGAAATACTTTAGAAGAAATTATTAAACAAATTATAACCCCTATAAATTTTTATTAGAGTATGTCATTGCATAGTTGTGGTTTTCTGATTATTGAGGTACAATTAACATACAGTGCATGGCAGCTTTTAAACCATTGTTAATACCTGTATCACATGTATGACATTAATTGAGAACTCCTGTGTTAGTCAGGACTCTGCTTAAGCTAAAATAAGGGAATTCACTGATGGTGTAACAGAAAGTCCTTGGACTGTCCCTCCGTGCCTCACCTTTTATGTTGCTCTCTCTGTCTTTGTGGGCTGTTTGTGACAGCTCCAGCCTTGCATGTTCCCAGCTTTAGGTTCGGTGGAAAGGGAGAATTTTCTTTCCTAAAACTTAAACAGAATTTTAAAATTGAGTTAGGTCAGCTGTGACACAGATCACATACCCACCCCTGAACAAATCACTGTGGCCATGGGGATGTGAAGCTAATTTTGACTGGATCGGGGCTTTTAGCCATTCATGGAGCCAGGCATAAAGTAGTTCCACTTGAAATACATGGTGCTAACTAAGGAAATAAAATGTTATTAGAAGAAAAGGGGAATAGGTTATTAGGTGGTTTAAAAAAAACAAACAGACTTGTCCTTTACACCTTGATGTCTCAGTATGTAACTATAACATTTTAACCCAACAAGTTTATTTTATACTCAGTTTGAGTAGATGATGATGACCACTGCAGGGAACTCTCCCTGTTGTAAAGATAGGAGTATAGACATGTGACAGGTATTAAGCAAGCCAGTGTAATGGTAGAGTACTTTATGACAAGTATTTCTGTAACTCTTTCCTCATCTTTGATTGTGTATTTTGTCTTTCTCTAAATCATCATTGGATTCATCTTGTGATTCACTGTGGTTAATGGGATTTCTGACTCTTTAGGCATCCAAGTCAAGAAGGCATCGTCAGGTCAAAATTGACTCTTCTGACTCTGATTCTGCATCTGGTCAAGGACAAATCAAAGCAACTAGGAAAAAAAGAAACAGAGAAACACTGAAATCGGCAGGAAGGAAGACATCTTCCAGAAACAGAGGTAACTTTTTAAAGTCTTTTTGAGACTTAGAAAGGGAAAATGGGTGTTTGCAACCTCTCCTCACCATGTTTTCTTTATTAAAAAGAATTAGATATTTGTTTGAGAACCTTGTGAGATTTAATATTAAAATAAATAAGTTATCTTAGATTCTTGGAATCTTATTGCTGCAAGGGACCCTAGGAGTCATCAGATTTGTCATTTCATAGGTGATGAAATTTAGGCCCATAAAGATTAAATAACTTGCCAAAAGTGATATAGATAATTATAGAATCAGTCTAGAATTATCCAGAGCATACTTTATTGGTATTTTTTTGTGTGAATCAAACTTATGTGTAGAATAAGGTATAATAAGTAATAAATACATTGTATAAACCATATTTTCTATTAGCTGCACTAATTAAGCTGTACCTACTTTTCTTTTGAAATAGTTTATAAAATTATCTTTGGTATTTGGTTTTTAAAGAAGTAACTATATATGTCAATAGTTTAATTTTTAAACATTGCACACATAATGTATATTCACCTTATATGAAGTTGGAATCTGATTAGCAGGCTCAGGGAGAAAAAGGAGCACTAGAAACAGTGGATACTTAGTGCCTCATAGAAGAACCCACTCCAGCTACTGCAGCAGTATATGAAGGTATATTACAACCTTTTAACATGTTTTTTTTTTTTCCCCTATGTTGAGGCAGTAGGGGAGAATTAAAGTTAAATACCTTTAATCATAGCCCAGATATGATTCAGTTCCATAACATAATGCTTGTAGTGCACTGAGAATTCAGAGTTGGAGATACCACATTTGTTAAGGATAATCAGGAAATAACTTCAAAAGGAGAATTTTTTTTTAGTTCTCTTTACAAAGCTAGCAGATGTGAAGAGCACTTGTTAGACCAACCTCACTGATAAGTATTACATGTATCAAAAGAATCTCAGAG
The DNA here is from genome assembly GCF_036321535.1 of Camelus dromedarius. Classification (NCBI taxonomy): domain Eukaryota; kingdom Metazoa; phylum Chordata; class Mammalia; order Artiodactyla; family Camelidae; genus Camelus; species Camelus dromedarius. The sequence continues at coordinate 60,050,658 of NC_087440.1, forward strand.
ACAGAACAGCTAGACTGACTGCAGTCATTCTAGGATGCAGGGATGGTGCACTTAGGAATCTGTCAATATAATTTACCATATAAATATGTTAAAGGGAAAAATGGGAACTCATTTTAATAATTACCCAAGAAGACATATGATAAAAATCCAGCATCCATTCTTGACTAGAAAAAAAGTCCTCTAGATTTAGGGAGTCAGCAAACTTTCTGTAAAGGGCCAGATAGTAAATATTTTAGGACCAGTTGGAACCTTCATTCACTTCTGGTGGGAAGCCAGAATGGTATAGTCATTCTAGAAAACTGTGTGGCAGTTCTAATAAAGTTAAACATATACTTACTATGAAACAGCAGTCCTACCTCTTGGTATTTACCCAAGAGAAATGAAAACTTGTCACACAGAAATTTGTATGCAGAAGTTTACAGCAGCGTGTGAGCAGTCCACTCTGCCTGGAGTGTAAAGGATGTGCTGAAGAGTTACGGTTCATGGAGAAAAATATGTTGAGCATCGTACTGTGAACAGGCTTTAAATGTGGAACCAAGAAGTTTGGACTTGATTTAGTAGGCAGACTTCTGAGCAAGAAAGTGGTATGACCAGCTTTCTTTGAAGAACATCAGTCTGGGAGTAGTATGGTAGGTAGGTGGAACAGACTGAACATAGGAACACTGAGCACAAGGCTGTTGGGGAGTAATGAGGATCTGGCCAGGTGCTTGAGCACCTACTGCTTGTAGGAATTAGACGAGCAGACTAAGAGAGGAGAGCCAGTCGGTATCTCCGGGTGACCAAATATAGAGGCTGATTGAGAGGGATGAGAAAGGATGCTTAATGCCTCAGCAGCTAGGGGAATGCTGGTAACTTTAACAGAATTAGGATCACAGGATGAAGATTTCATTTGGGGGAGAATTTGCTGCAATGTGCCTTTCCAGGCTCAATTCCTGTAATAGCTGTCTAGAACATAAATAGGTGCTCAAGTATATTGATTGGGTTTACCTATGTTTGTATTATTTAAGCTTAAGCTATAGCTGTTCACCATTCCTAGAACACAACATCAGTAATAGTAATGATGATGTATGAGGGTGACGATGATTAACAGCTGTTATTTGTGGAACACTTATTATCTGCCAAACTTTTTCACATGTCCAAGGTCACCTAACTAGTAAATAGAGCTGAGACTTGAATGGCAGTCTGTCTGAATCCAAGACTGAATCCTTAACTGCCATACTTGCTAGCTCTCAAGTAACTGGAAATACGGATTTGGAGCCCCAGTCAGACATACGGTTGAATACTTGTATTCTGGCTGCATGTCTAGTGATCGTGTGTGTTGAGATGAGCAGTGGTCTGTTACTTAGAATTGCATCCCACATGATCAGCTTTGAGCATAGTAAAACTGTCTGCCTTGACACGCTCTTGGGAGCTAGTTTTGTGGCTAGCTGAGGTTAATGATTTAGATGTCAAAATCTCCTTTTTAAAAGTTCATTCAGGTTGATATCTTTCTAAAACATACTAAATTCTTCTTTATACATTTCTTATTTTCTTTGCTGTGCATTTATCATTTTTATAATTAGAAAAATACTGAAGTGTATGTATGTGCTGTTATCCAGAACAGTGGATCCTGCACATAATTTAATTTTCCCTTTATGATTGAGGGTTGTCATGAGCATATTACTTTACTGGGTTTTGTAATATAAGGATCCTATCAAGAAATATCCAAAGTGTGTTGGGCAGTTTATCGTTACACTCACGGCTTCGTGCTGCAGTCCCTTGTCAGTTCTTAACGTTTCTCTGTCACGTTTGTTGTGGTGGGTGTCTTTTTTCTGTTCTCAGTGTGCAGGCTGGTAGCAGTTTTTTTCCCCTTTTGCTGCTGCTTTTTAACTGTAATGGTTTAAGAAACTGGTCAGCCATTCATTCCAGTTTTATGTAAAATAAATGTAATTAGGTTCTGCATAAAGGCCTGAGGAACATATCTATGACTGAGGTTCATGAGCTTTTATTTATATGTGAACTTTGAGATAAACATATTACAGTGTTGTGTGTTCACTTCTTGGTCCTGGCTGCATGATAGGCGGGTAAAGCATTGTATTTTGTTTTTAAAAGCTTTTAGAGAATGTTGCTTTCATTTTGTGAACTTACTGATTTAATGTAGAAATAGGTCTCTAAGATGCATTTAATCCTTATGTGATTAGATGAAGGTTTGTTTCACGGCTGACAGGTTTTAACTCAGAAATCCTTCCACTTGACATTGTTGCATAGATTCAGTTAGGTTGTAAATGTGGATTTTAAAAAAATCATTAATAGTTGATATGGATGGACATGACTACAAGATTGTGAAGACAGTATTAGTAATTTTGGATAGATTGTACTGATTATAATTTTGTGAACAACTGAAAAATTTTATAGTTTCAAAACCTCCCCACCTGCCAAAAAAAGTGATGATTCGATATGGAAATAGATTTCCTGAAAGATTATCTATCATCTTAAAAAATCATGTAAAAATTATTGTAGTTAATACTAAAGACTTCCAAGTAAAGGTAAAATTCTATTTTAATAACTTGATGAGAAATTGATATTATTTTATTAAGTTTGAACTGTGTTTAACATGGAAGCTTATTGCAACAGTTTACTCAGCTGTATCTTAGAGCAATCTATTTCTTCCCTAAAATCTGCACCCCATTAAGATCCCAGCATAATGTGTTCAGAGCAGAAAGCTTAAACTCATTTTCATTTAATTTCTTGCCTCCTGTGCTGGCAGGTACTTATTAACATATATACTCTGTGAAATGCTGTGTTATAAAGTAGTTGAATCCATATTTGGTCATTTACTGTTTGTTGAGGACCTGCTATATGCCAGACACGCTTCTAAATGCTGGGGATACATCAACTTAAACAAACTGGAATCTATCCTTGTGTAGCATACATTGTAGTGGGAAGAGGCAGGCTGTACGCAGACAAATTAATATACAAGGTATCAGGTGGTTAAAGTGTTGTGGAGAAGAATAAAGCATCAGAGGGAGAAGTGTGTGGGGGCTGCTGTTGGGACAGGGAAGTTACATGCTGAAGGAGACCCGAAATGACATTGATATTTGATAATTTGATTAGGATATTTCTTCAGGCAACAGAAGGTTACTGTAGAAAAACTCCAATGTTTTGGAAAATGGAAAATTCCTGGCAAATTATGACTAAGGGAAATATATCTTGTAGAGCATCTGTGGTGATACAAAGAAGTATGTCTGCTTCAAAAACAAGGCTATTAAATTTAGAATTACATTTGTGGTTACTTAATAAAGTTGAAGTAACACACATGATTATTCCCTGATGTCTGCAGATATTACCTGTGCTGTGTGTAATAAAGATGAGTAATCTATGTTTGGCTAATTTATTTCCCTTTTCCTCCATTTTCTTATAGATACAATGTATTAACACTTTTATAAAGATATGTTTTTTAATATGCATATTTCTATTTACCATTACAGTTTTTTAGCTCTTAGTTTAAGTATCTAATCTTTGTTATTGAAATAATATCATTATTTGTGTAGTTTTTTCTCAATGATTAACATTCTTTGTTTTCATATAAAATCACTTTTCAACTGTTTCCAGGTGGCATGCAGAATGTGCATAAGGAAGATAAATCTCTGAGTCTGAGTATGCCTGTAATTACAGAAGAGGAAGAGGAGAATGAAAGTTTTAGCGAAACAGATACAGGTGAAATTTTGTCAAACTACTTGTAGAGCGTCAAGGTTTAGAACCTGTGAGTAACATGGTCGCCTGCGCGTCCCTGTGATGCTTTTATCTTTGGCACGTTGGAGAATTTTAGTGTAATCGTACTCTTAATCATGACACTTAAAGTAAATGATAATCCAGTGAATGAATGGGTGTGGAGAGGCAGCAGTCAGTCCAGGTGAGATGTGATGGATAGGGAAAAATACCATTATTATAGGTGAATATTCCTAATCGTGAGGGTGTCTGAAATGTACTCCTAATAAAGGGCAAACCTCACAAAATATGAATTTCTGGATATAACTTTAAAAAGATTTTATTGTTAAAGATACTTTATGTCATGTTCTAGTAAATGTAAAATTTTCACGTAGGAAATGGTGCTTGTAACGAAGTGGTCAGTGGCACAACATGAATTAAAATAGTTACACCTTTTAGTGTTGCTGTGGTTTTCATAATTTGTTTATACTATTTATTAAACAATAGTTCAAATAAGTATGATCTCTAGTAATAATTGTAGTAATTTAGAGCATAAGTTACATTTAGCAGGCTAGGCTTGATAGTTGGTAATCCATCAATGATAATGAATATAATGTGTATTAAGAATATGCCTAATGTCTTTTTTCATTATGGCTCTATATTCATTCGGCAAACATTTATTGAGTGCCTGCTGTGTTTCAAGTGCTTAGCTAGGTACAGGAATATAAAGATATATAGTATAAGAATGTAAGAACCATTTTATTTTGATCACAGTGATTGTAGATCTGAGCACAGTGAGTGGCTCCTAGTGGACATAAGTAAATCTCATTTAATGAATCAGATCAGTCTGTGCCCCAAAGGACCTTACAGTTTAATGTGGGAGAAGAACAACTCAGTACCTTATGGTAAAGAGAAACAGGGTGCTATGGAAGCATGCAGAAGACAAAGACCATTAAGCAGAATATTTGTTCCTTCAGAAATCTGAGTGCTTCTGTGATTGGCTTATGTCGGCATAGAACAGTCCTTTACAGTCTTGTGGTGAGTTTCAGACAGCAGTCGCTTCCTAGTTTTGTCCGGTGGCTTTTTTTTGCAAATAAACAGTTAAACACATATACACCCTGTGGCTGCCTGGCAAGTCCTATTCCAAAATCTATCAGCTTGTGATTTTTTAAAATTTGGTTTTTATTAAATCATAAATACATATGCACACAATTTTACAATTCAGTTTTATAATACTTATTATAAGAAGCAAGTCCTCTGACTCTGACTCCCATTTCTTACTCCCAGAGACAACCACTTTTAATTCTTTACTAAGTATTTTGGTCATTACCTCTGTATTTCTAAGTAACATGTTAATATATGGGTACTTCATATTTCAGTTCTGTGAATTATCTGTTGACTTCCCACTGAGGAGGGTGAGGATTTAATTCTCTTGAAAAAAAAATTTTTTTCCCCTTATTTGAAGTGTAATTGACCTATATCACTATGTTAATTTCAGGTACACACCATAGTGATGTAATATTTCTCTACATTACAAAGTGATCACCATGATATGTCTAGTTACTATCTATCACCATACAAAGATGTTACAATATAATACTTTTATATATTCTTCGTATTTTTTGTCTTTTCTCTAACTTTTCCTGTCATTCTCCTTTCGATTTTCATTGCTGGGGAATACTTTTTTTTACATCTTCCATAATTTTCATGTTTTGGTATCTTCTGTTATTTGCTTTATTTTTTAATGATCTGTAACTTTTGGGTTCACAGCTGTTTTTAGACGGACACTTACTTGAGTGTTGGTTATGGTGTTTGTCATGGCAGCCAAAAAGATGTGTGGTCCTAGTGTTTTTGGTTACATTGTCAGTTTTAATTGAGAAGCAATTGAAATCTTAGTCACTTTCTCTTAGCTCTGGCCCAGGTACCTTCCAGATCTGGCACATTGGGTCCATGCTAATTATAGGGAGGGCGTACCCACAGGAAACAACCTTGGTGTATCTTATTATGAAGTAGGATTTAGGATGACCAAAATCTACATTGGTAAGTTTACGGCTGCAATACCATTTTGAGGGAAAAAAATTGTTGTATGTCAGACTTAAGATTTCTTGTTGTATCTTGGCTATGCAGGTGTTCTTACTGTTATACCAATCCATATAGTTTAAATGTGTGTTACCAATTAAGTACTATTTTTTAGACCTGACAGACTTCTTAATTTATGTTTTTAGAGTTGACTGCATCCAAGAGGAGAAGAAAACTCAAAACAAAGAAGAGCCTGGTGTGGAGTTCTTAATTTTGAGCTTTCCAATAGAAGAAAAGATTTATATTTTGTGTATTGAACAGGAAGACTGAAAGTATTAAAAATAATTCTTCTGGGAAGCTGTAGGTATTTCTTTGAAATGGCAATACTTTAGTTCTAGAATAAAGGTACAAAAAATAAAATAAGAATTTACTCTAAAATTTAATTCTAACATTTTATTTTGTGAAATATGCATAAATGAAGATAAAATTTGGATTTAGAGTGTAATAGAAATAATCCTTTATTTGCAGGTTATTGCTGTTTCCTACAACTTTTTGTCTTAGTTCTTTAATGGTAATATTAACTATTCTATTTAAAATCTTTTTTCTTGAAGTATTGTTTATTACATGTAAATAGCTAATTATTTTGTATCTAGAGTTTGGTAATGGATTTGTTTATGGTGTATATTAACTACTTTATATATTGTTAAATACAATAAAGTTTTTGCCTTATTTGCTTTATTTTTTAATACATGAAACTTATATGGTGAGTAACTTATGTGGTTGTTAAGTTAGGAAGCCCAGTTTCTACTTTTGTAATCAATTAAGTATTCTTTAGTGCTTGTTTTAAAGCTCCCTTTGGCCTCACATTTCTGTATGTATGTATATATGTATGCTTGTGTATGTATAGATATATGTATATATGTGTCCATATATGCATACAATATGATTAGTCAACACACTAAGTACAACATTTAAATACTGATTATTTCTAATAAGACCTTTAAGAGTGGTAATATAAATTCTGAAATGTGTCTATGGTACAGAAAGTTGGTGCTCATAGAAAAAAATTCTATGGCTTCGTGAATGTGCCTCCATTAATTCCTCATTCTAGACATTTACATGGAGATTGCTTCAGCCGTGCTGTGAGAACTGCCCCGGCAGCAGACTGTCTCCACATCATGCACTTGGCTCAGCTTGTCTTACGGTTGGTTATGCTCCGTGTTGTTTCCCAGGGTTGTATATTCAGGAATTCCGCCAGTGTCCTGTGAGTGAAAATGTGTGATATCCGTAATCTTTTAAAATCAAAGTACTAATGCTAGCCCAGAGAAAATTTTCCTTTATTAGAATATATGCTATCACATTAGCTGTGAAACAGAATTATTTCCCTTGACTGACTTCAGATGTTTCTGGTAATAGAAGGGGCAGTTTTCATGATGTGGATATTGGGCAAGCTTCTGGGGTTTAAGTATTCTACCATTGGAGCACTTGGGTGCCTGGTTCTATTATTGGCTACTTGTATACCAGGTCATTTGCTAGGATTTGTCTGCTCATTAGTTTACAAACAGTATACAAGTAACACAGCAAATTGACATCGTATTTTTTCCACAACAATACTTATAAAAGGTATCATTTCACTTGTACAGTGAAGAAACTGTACCTGAGGATGGTAAGTACTTGCCCACATTCACAAAGTTAGATGCATCTGGGGTACAAATACAGGGCTGTGGCCTATAATTTCAGAGACATTTTATATAAGCCAAACGAGACGGAAATCCAGAGGGATACTTTTGACTGCAAGCTGTAAAACCTCACTTCCAGATGTCTTAAACAGTATGAAAATTTATTTGAAACCCATGGAGCCTCATTGTGGGCGGCTCTGGATTCTGTAGTGCATCAGTTCCGTGATGGCTTCATATACCCAGGTGTGGATCTCTATGGAAAGCTTCATAGTAGTAGTGTAGGGAACTGCTGACTGGCCAGGTTCCCAGACTCCAGCCGAGGGCCACCTTGCAAGCAAACCTTCTTAGAACAGCAGGCCTGCTCTGTTCCCTCTTTTCTCTACAGGTCTGTCTCATTTTTCACTATTTCCAACAATGCTGCATTGACCTCTTTGTGTGTCTATCTTGGCTAACTTAATGTTGGTATTCTTGTTGCATAAATCTATTCTACCCATGAATTTGTTTGTCAAACAGTGTGTATATATAAACTTTGATAATTATTGCAAATTGAATCCCAAAAAGGCTGCCAATTTACATTCCTACTAATGATATTTGCAAGGGCCCCTCCATTACACCAGTTATCAGTCTTTGTAATTGTCAGTTGAACACAGCCCGAATCTTAACAGCAGAAAATGTAGAAAGACAGATAAAAGTAACAAAACTGTATACTAAGCTGATGTGAGTTGCTGTAAGGTTACATCTGACAGAGTGTGGTGCTTTAACTGATAGCAAGTTTTTCATGAGTATATTTTGAAGATAAGGTGTGAAGCACTTAATAGATTTGCTTTAAAAGTGAAATTGAAGCTTACTGAACAGAGTTAAGATAGAAAATATTTGTGTTTTAACAGTGGGTTTTCAGTGGTGTTTTAAGTGGGTTTAAAATGTGCTGTCCAAATATTAGTTACCTATTAAAGTAAGCTATTTGTGTTGTCAACTTGGTTATGATAAAGTAATGGCACCTAGTCGTAAATACATGATTTTAATGTTAAATATTTACTAAATTAATATTTTGGGGGGGAAAGGGGAAACACAAGCTGCATTTTTAAATCATACCATTTTCCTTTCAGAAATCTTAATATATGAAAGAATTATTCAACATAGACAGTTGGCATTGTAGTAGTTTTAATATTAGATACCGGGTTTACCTGGGGTATCTAAAAAAACAAGCATAATGAATGAAATAAATGGAACCATAAAGAAAATGGAGCTGGTATGGATGTTTATTAGGGGAATATTTTTTTCACTTTGAAAATAAGGTATTATAATTCATTTCTTCAGAAACTTCCCTGGAAATTGCAGTTCTCTGTAAGAAATCACAAGGCGTTGTCTTTGTTTCCTTTTCTGAGTTTATGTGGTTGCAGGCACACGCAAGATCCCATCTGAATTTATAACCTCTTTCTTGTAATGCCTCAAAGGTTTCCTAACTGTGAGTGAATATACTTAATGTAAGGAAACATTCCAGCCTCTTTAACACCCAATTAAAATGCTCGTTTCCTAAAACAGACATAGTGGTACCATCTGCAAGGTATTCTAGACTGCCAGAGGAGAGACACTGAACCAACTTTTAGGCAAAGGTTTTGTCTTCTACAGGGATTTCCAGGACAGTGATATGATAGGGAAATGCATTAAAAACTTTATCTAAATGGATTGAATACTTGTAATTTTCTAATCTAGAAACCGGAAAGTAAAACATTTCTATCCTAGTTCTGCCACTGATTTTCACCATGCATCCTTAAGAAATTCCTTTCTGTTTGTTTAAAATCCTCTTCTCAGCTGTAAGTTAAAGATAATACAGAACTATTTACTGACTTGTCAAAAATGTTAAGAACTGTGTATTGCTTTGCAAATGCAAAGCTATGAATGTTAAGCTTCAAAATAATTACAGCTGGAAAGTGTAACCTTTTAAAAAGTACTTGGATGTCAGGGAAACAAAAGTGACTATTAGCAGTGTGATTTCTGAGGTGATTTTCTTAAGACATAATTGAAGTAACTGGAAGCTTATATGTTTACACAGATCCTCAGGTTGATACGAAACAGAGCTCTCATGGCTCGATTGACAACTTAAGAAGTGCCTGGTGGTGTCAGGTTGAATTAGGTACACTGTGCATCCCCTTCTAATGACCTATTTCAGTTATGACAGTTTCGCACATAGAGAAAACATATTTAATTGAAGAATCTTTAAAAATGAACTCTCTGGTTTGAAAATTACTCCTGCTTTGACATAAAGAGCCTAGGAAAATAAGCAGTGTTATCAATGCCTTCCCAACTTACCCTTGATTCTTGAATTAAATTGCAGTTTGAAGAATGCTTTTTAAACTGGCATTGAGAAGATTCTATGGGTGCTTAACTCTTCACATTTTCATTTGTCTTTTGAACAACTGTGTAGGAATTTTCATTGCACATTAAAAAAAATTCCCTGTGTGAAAGTAAATGCCGAAGTCTCAGGCTGTATAACCCCTTTCTATGTGGTGTTCTTAATGCCTGAATTATTTGGTTTAATATGCCGCATATGGCAGGTCTGGATTTTTTAAGATCAGTTTGGACAGGCTCCTTTAGGTTGCCAGGAACAAAGGCATACTCACGTTACCTTAAAGGCTCGAGGCTTATTTTCAGAATACTGACGACAGTAAGGTGCCTGCCACTGCCTTGTGAGAGGTGTGGCTTCTTGGAGAGCCGCAGAAACGGCTCTTTCCACACAGCAGCTCAGATAGCTGGGCCGTGTCCTCGACTTTGAAGTGGACGTCTAGCACTCTGTAGTCATAATGTGCCTACTCTTAACGCGTGTTTCCCAGCTTCTCTCTGCACATCTCTCCCACTGCAACTTCTGTCGTTCCTGACAGAGGTTCTGATGGATTCTGCTTGTTGTAATCCAAAAAAGAGCCCCCTGATTGGGCAGAGATTATTTTACAGAGTCATTCTGGCCTCCCTGATGTCCAGCCAAAGGATGTCTGCCCTTAACTAGGGCACAGACGCCTAGTACAGTCAACTGTGGCCAATGTAATAGAGTCATGAGCCACAGGGCACAGCAAATTATGTGGAAGGACCCAATACTGACAGCTTTCCTTAAAAGAGGTTGTGAGCAGGGCAGACAGGTCTTGAGAATCTCATGGATTTCTTAGTACAACCATGATTTGTTAAAATGATAATGATGCAATACACCACTGTCGGTATTGCAACTTCATGAAGCAGTCCCAAAGTAGTGGTAAAATGTTCACTTGGAAAACAGCAGCATTGCAACAGTGCATAACAGAAACTGCTCTGGGGCCAGATACCTGGGTTTGCTCTGAGATGACATTGTGCATCTGTGAATCCGTAGAATCTCCTGTGATAAGTTAGGGATGTGTCTCCTTCAATCAATATAATTCCATTTAAAGCCTCCTTGTATCCTTTGTGATATTGTTACATATTTTACTATATGTTATGAATCTCACTATACATTTTTATTCTTGCTTTAAAGAAAGAAAAAATAAGAAAAAGGCGTATTACAGTTACCCACATATGAACTTTCCCAGGGCTCTTCTTTTCCTTTATGCAAATCTATGCTTTCATTTGGAATAATTTTCCTTCAGTCTAAAAGAACTTCCTTGTAGCTCAGCTCTGTTGGAGACAGATTCTTTCAGCTTTTGTTTGTCTGAAAATGTATTTCATCTCCATTTTCAAAAAATAGTTTTGCTGGATTAAGAATTCTAGGTATGACAGCTTTTTTTTTCTTTTCTTTCTTTCAGCACTTTAAAGATTGTTTGTCTTCAGCTTTCAGTGTTTCTGATGAGAAGTTAGTTTTAATTCATATTGTTCCCTCATATATTATGTGCCCTTTTTCTCTGGCTGCTTCTAAGATCTTTTCTTTACTTTTGGTTTTCAGCAGTTTGATATGATGTGCCTATCATGGTTTATTTTCTCAGTATATCGCCTGTTTTCTGCAGAGGTCTCTTCTCTTTCTAGAACTCCAGTTACATGCATGTTGACTGCATGTTGGGGTCCTTGTGGCTCCCCCAACCCCCACCAAGAATTTTTCTCTTTGTGCTTCAAACGGGATGGTTCCTTTTGACTTGTTTTCAAGTTCACAAATTCTTTTTCTCATTATTCAATCTGTCATCAATCTCATCCAGTAACTTTAAAATTTTAGATGTAGGATTTTTCAATTGTTGGAGTCCCCTTGGTTCTTTCTTATGGTTTTCATATCTGAAATTCCTCCTTCCTTTACCCAGTATGTCCGTCTTTTACTACAGATTATTTAATACACTTAGCTACTTATTTTGACATCCTTGCTCAGCCCAGTATTGTGTTCATCAATATATGTGTTTCTCTTGGCTGTTTTTTTTTTTTCTATTGACTGTGGGTCACATTTTCCTGTTTCTTCCCCTGTGCAGTAACTTTTTATTGTATGATGATACATGTTAGAGACTCTGGATTCTAGCATCTCCCGCTAAAGAGTGTTGAGTTTTGTTTTAGGAGGCACTTAAATTACTGCCAGAGCATTGCAAACTTGCAGAGGTTTGGATGTAGGCTTTGTTAGGCTGGATCTGTTCTGGTTTTATGTTTAGTTTTAGGGCAGATAACTTAGTCCTGGCTAAGTTATCTTATTTTTATTAAGTTTTTTTTTTTTGAAACACACCTATTTAATATGCAGTAAAAATGAGTATCTGAGTAGCTACAAGAGAGTGTATTGATGTACATACATATACATTTCTAGAGAATTAATTATTGATTTGTACTTACAGATATATAAATTCTAGTTGGGCAAAATGTACTGATAAAAAGGAGGCAGATCTGATTTATCAAACTGATGAGTTGTTACTATGTTAACTCAAACTATTTTTGGTAAATTTTTTACTTTAAAATAAGGGATTGCACTGTCTGATTGGATCAGTAAAGGTGATTAAATTAAAACAGATAGTTTCCTTTACTGGAAAATAATTTTAACTGGTGAAAATTAGATAAAAGAGGAAGGGGTCACTGGTGGTTATGCCAGAATCTTGAGGTCTGTATGTAGTTAACGTTGAAGTAAAGTGTCCTTCAGTAAAGTAACTGGAAAAAAAACAACAGAGTAGTATGTTGTTCATTTTCAACAACCAAAATATTTTCTACGACTCAGCCCTGAGGTGAGGACCCACACTTCCTTCCATTGTCCTTAGCTGAGGGACTGTCCTCAGATAAGCCAGTGGTAATACTCAAATCTCTCTTTTTAGAATAATCTCAGCTAACACATCAAAAGAAATGACTCAATTTCAAAACCATCATTTCAGCCAGTAGTGAAAAAAGAACTTATGTATTTCTCAGGTGTGGCCCTCTTTATGTTTTAGTGGAAAGCTGAAAGCATTTGCCATGTGACTCGGGTCAGGGCTTGAGCTGTGAACTCAGGAGGCCCGGGAGCCGGCAGCTGCCGGAGTATCTGCCCAGCACTTTCAGCTCTCCTGCGGTGTATTTGCCCTGGACTCAGTGGAGTTCCTGTCCTGCTTGCAGGCCTAAGATCGGGGGGGATTTTACAGTCATATTTTGGGGTTGTCCTCCCTGGAACTGCTCCATTCAGGGACTTCCCATCTTGACTTCTAAGCACCCAGCTCCATTCTCTGACCCCTCAGGTAAGACTCAGGCTCTCTGCCTCAGTCCCACCTGCCTTGTTCATGGACAAGGGTGTGCACTCAGGGGTGAAGCTGTATAAACGTGGGTCTCTTCTTTCAAGGGTGGCGTCGCCTACCACTTTCATCACAGAAAGGACCCAGATGATAGCCTCCATTTTACCTGAAAGTTACTGAACCTTCTTCACTGGATTTATGCTGTGTCTCCTAGGTGACCAAGATTCCACTTAGCCTGCTTTGCGAGTTTATTAACTCATTTAGATCTCCAAGTGCTATTTGATCATAATTTAATGTCATACCAGCCTAATGGCTTGGAAGAAATTGGTGCACCTCTGAAAATACGTTAAAAATCCCTGATGTTTCAAGGAGGTTAATCTTCTCAAAATGCTAACTCAGCACTACAGAATAACGAAACTGTGTTACTAATTTGCTTTCGGTTACAAGCTACAAAGCCTGATCACCAGGCCAATTACAGGTTATGCTATGAGGAAAAAATTTTTATATGCACCAGCCTTCTTTTCTTATAAGCACTTCGAAATGAGGCTTTAAAAAGTCTTATTTAAGATCAGTAACAACAACAAAAAAACAAGCTTTCATATAATTACATTATCTGCAGGCTGATTGCAAATACCTTATTACCATAGTATTTAATGAACTGAGCTCTGCTAGCTTTAGTTAACTATTTTTAGAGAAGCCAACATCCACATAATTTGTTGAACCTGAACTTCATATAGTGTAGATGATTGAAATGAAATGACTTTTGCTAAAGTCTCAAATTTGTTAACTCTTCTGCCTTTGTTAAATGTTTTAAATGGTTGATTTATCTCTTAGTTTCCTGCAGCATAATTGGTACATTGCCTTTAGTATTTTACTTGGTTAACTGAAGGTCTTCTCTCTGTAAATGTCAACTCACTGTCTATAAAATTTTCTCAGCAGAAACTTGGTATTGCATTTAAAAACTAAATACCCTGTCCTTTATTGAGAGACCATATGTCTAGAAAGTCATTCTGTTTATAATTAAAGATGAGTCAATCAATCAACAGACACAGCTTGTCTTCTTCAGTGTTACTACTGACACCCAACAAAATACTGAATTACCAACACAATTAGCCATATACATAATGTACCAGTAAATAACTGTTAGCCTCCCTTCTGTAAACCACTTATACTTACAGGTGTAATTCAGCCACAGAACTGCACTCTACAGAATCAGGATATCTCTCTTCATAATGTTTTTGGAGCATAATTGGGACTTAATGCTTCAGAGGAGAAAATGAAAAATGCAGACTATCTCCTCAGGACTGTATAGTAAGAAATCTCTTTGTCCTTTGGTGAATTTGCACACTCTTTCTGAGATCAAGTTTTGATAAAATGAGGAGACTGTCTCTAGCAATTTGTACAGTTGGGGTGACTACATGAAATAAAACCAGGCAGGAGTGGCCTTCCAGCCGGGTTTCTTCAGGCTGGAATTTGTGGTGCTGAAGGGACCTCAGTCCTAGCCAGGCCGTGGTTCCAGCTACTGAGTTTTAAATTTCCCCTTTGTATTTTCATTTCTGAGAGTTTTATTTATATCTGCCTAGGTATCTTTGATATCCTCTCATTCTTTGATCTGTTTTTTAAGTTCATCTTTTATTTCATTAAATATTTCAAACAATTATTTTACATTCTGTGTTCGATCATTTCAACATCTAAAATTCAGCACATGAGTCTCTTAGTTGTTGTTTTGGCTAACTCTCACTCATGGTGGTTCAGTCCTTGTATTTGTTGATTTTCACTTGGAGCTCATATTTTTCTTGAGTCTCATGTGTGGGCCTAATCTGGGATGCATCTCTTTAGTGAGGACTTAATGTTGCTGGTTTTTTTTTGTTTGTTTGTTTTGTTTTTTTTGCTAGCTTTTAGGGCTTGTGCTTGGGGAGAAACACCAGTTACAATGAAGGAATATAACTAGCCCCAAAGATGCAATTTCAAAAAATGTCCATAAAGGTTAGCTGGAAGTAGGTATTTGACAGTTTTTACTTATTATTGTTTATCAGAGTTGTAAACTAGAATGTATCAGCCGTTAGCATCGAAAGCTTTAAAGTTGTGACCCTCTTGTACATGATTTTTGTAGCTTTGCTTCCCTTTCTCCTATAAGAGGTGACAAAACATGGGACCTTAGGAACGCATTTGCAGGCTCTCTGTCCAGAGCTGCTTCCCATCTTGTAAGGGCTGGTGAGTCTTGGGTGTGTTTATCTTTATTCTCATGTTTCTGTTTTTTTAGAAAAGTAAATGGTCAATAAATGGCTTAGGTTTTATAGTTACAGGAGTCAGGAAGACTGCTGTGAACCAGGAACACCACTGCCTGTTACCTCTAAAATCGTTGGCATCTCAGGTTAAGCTCAGAGTTTAGGCTTTTGATTGCAGGAGTTACCAGGTCACCTCTGCTTCGTTGGTCTCTCTTCCACTTGCTTACGATTTACTGCCTCTGCTCTGGTTTCAGCCCACTGTTTTCATTTCCCCCCTTGGAGATTTTCCTTACTTTCTAGGGAGCACAGGAATGCATGAAAAGTTAGTTTTATAGTAATTTATCCAGGAAGAGTTAGAATAGCCTTTGAAAGTACTGGATCTGTCATACAGCCAGAAATGAGAGTCCCAGGAGGTATTCATTTATCATCATTTTACAGAAGAAGAAACAAAAGTATGAAGATGGTAAGTAATTTGCCCAAGATCACAGAGCTGGTGAATGATAAAGCTGTTATTGGAACTTAC